>NC_072735.1:46310568-47050568 GCF_026930045.1 Uloborus diversus
TTGACTTAGTAAAGATTACCGTGAAGGATTTAGAGTAAGCAGAAAAATATTTTAATAATACTTTCACCCCTTGTTGACAGCCGATGCAGAAAAGACTGTTTTACAGAGAGAAACTATTGACTTTGTAAAGATTACCGTGAAGGATTTAGAGTAAGCAGAAAAATATTTTAATTATACTTTCACCCCTTATTGACAGTCGATACAGAAGAAACTGTTTTTAAAGAGAAAAACTTCACTGTGTAAAGATCGCTGTGAATGATTTTTCTTACATTCCGATACGGAAATCCCTGCGCAGCTGCCTGTTTATGTGCTTAACACTTTGGAAATTCCCAGTTGGACGCTCTCACTAGCGCCGCATTTTCCAGCGGTGTAAAAGAAAAATTTAAATTGGTCAGGATTTGTTTTCTTTTATTGTGTGATTACCTGTGCAGCATTCAAATAAAAGTCTGATTCTGGGTACATTTTTTCAAATACAGTAAAACCTGTAAAGTTGACTACCTTTGTAAGTTGACCACCTGTCTAAGTTGACCGCTATTTTCAGGCACATAATTAGATTTTTTCATATAATTCGACCTCTATAAGTTGACCACCTGCTTAAGTTGACCACTAAAGTAGTGCACCGCATGTGGTCAACTTACACAGGTTTCACTAGCGGTCAACTTAGACAGGTGGTCAACTTACAAGGGTGGTCAACTTTACAGGTTTTACTGTACGTGTTTGCGAGAAGTAAACTTCACATTTTTATTTGCTTTTTTTTACAACACTAAAGTGCAACAATGCTGTGAATTACATTTAAAATACAAGCAAACAAAAAGCATTGAACAAACAATGATCATCAGTAAAGTTTGGTGAAGCACAAGACATTAAGAAGACATTTGAATCTAATTTTTAACATAAATTGTATACGGGTGTTAAGAATTGTGAAAATATACTGCTTTATTATGTAAAAATAGAGCTCTATGACAGAAATAATTCATAATTTCATTATAGTGTCCCATTTCAGTGTTATGAAAAAATACTACTTGTGTGCAATTTTCATTAAATATTAGTTCCTTTGTTTGCTTTTTTAAAAATCATTTTAAATCTAAATGCAGTCGGTAAAGGGACAATTACAATTTAAAACTGGAACATTTATTTACGAGATTCAAAATAAATTGTACAATCTCAAAAAATCAGGGCTGCGAAGTCCGGGGGAGAATGACCTACTCCGAGTTGCGGACTATTCCGATTCTGACCCCGACTCCTTTACCCTAAAATCACTCCGGACTCCTGACTCCGCAGCCCTTCAAAACATCGTTTCAAAACAACATTTCATCAACTTTCTCTCAACTTAACCCCTTTAGTCGGAATTATAAAATACTTAACCAAAAATGCTTTTTTTTTTCGGTACTTATTGTACTACGGTAAAGACAAAATTTCATGTTTGTGGATGAAAAATTTAAAAGAGTTATGATGTGTCCAATATTCCGGGCAAACATTTTTGAATATATATTTAAGCTAAAAAAATGATGAAACATCAAACAAACTTTAGTGTAAAATGTTCTCCAAACAGTATTAAAATATAATATATGCATTTGATATGATAAATAAAAGATTATATATTTTTAAAAAAATTGGACAAAAAACCTCGTCTTTGCGACGAGAAGCCATGGTTAGAAAAATGAGCCATTCTCTATCTCCCAGCCCCTATTTGTTAGTGTTGTCAATCCCAAAACGAAAAACTCTGGCACAAATTATTTCTAACAGAATGTAAAGAGTCAACTACAGAAAAAAAATCAAGTGATTTAATCAATTATTAAATGATTTAACAGCTGTTTAAAGCAAATGTCAGTAGACCGACACCGGATCTGAAGGAACTTTGAACAGTTAGCGGCGGCAAGCATGTGGGAAATTTAACCAACTCCGCGGATAAAATGAAGATCATTGATTATTTTTATTTCTCGTGGAGCAAACGTAAACAAAAGAAATAAAAAAGGAAATAAGAGGGGCGAAATTTCAATGTCAACTGTACACTAGCGCCACACACACTGCGGAGCGTAGTAGCGGTCGATAATACTACCCGATTGGTTCTGCGTTCCTAGCAACCATCTAAAGGCGCCAGTAGCAGATTAAGCTTCTGAAATTCATCTCCGAGCAATGCTTACATGATGTGTCATGGAACCTAATAACCATTTCCGTCATTTTAAGGAGCTGTCATCGCCAACAAAACGTCTAAAAGTCACTGTTCCACATGGATTGACCAGTCCCAAAGCCACACTTCTCTGGCACATTCTGTTTTCCCTTTCTTCGTACTGTTATTGTTTTTGTTTTGGCGAGAAGTAAATTATGATGAGCGAGCTGCTGGCGGGAGAGAGAAAAAGGGAAAAAACAAACTGTTAGCCAGGTGAACTCGAAACCATTTTCCCCCAGAAGCTGTCAGGGGCAAGAACACGCGCCACTTTTTCCCTTTGCCAAGTGTGTCCAAGGTCGAGGTTGATGTTTTGAAGTCTTGGCGCCTCTGGGTTCCGACTTGTATATAAAACAGTGTCAGTGCTTGCTCTTGGGATGCTGGAGAAAGTTTCTTTCGTCTCACTTTTCTCGTGGTGTGCCCTCGTTGTGTTGTTTGTTTGTAAAGAAAACTCAATCCAGACAACCCGAGGACTTCTAATCGTTCTGATGAAACGAGACTGAGGCGTGTTTGGATGAGTGGCGTGAGTGAATAACAACACGGAGGAGATGAGAGGACGGACTGTCTGTTACTGACTTGTTCGATTTAAAAGTTTCTGAACTATTTTGGCTGCAGGTTAGTTAATTTTATGCATCACATCGCATGTTGAATAATTTACGTAATCAGTTTGGTTTTAGATGAAATATAAAAAGTGGATATGCAAATCATTAACTTTATAAAATGCTGAATATATCAGTTAAAAATTTTAGTTTTCTTCCAAATATATAAAGGGCTTTTACAGTTGGCTTTACAGTTGGTAATTTAGCTTATAAACCGACCAACGCACAACAAATAAAAGTTTACTATTATTTTTCAAATTTTCAGGTGATAAAAAATGAAAAAGAAATTCACTGAGTCTTGATGCATTGCATTTGGATTGCATTTATTTAAATATTGTAAGATTAATGGTTTATTTGAAAGCAAAAGGAAAGTACCACTTATCGATATTTAAAACTTTAAGTTGAAAATTTGTATATTCAATGAAATTTACTGCGAAATAATTTTTTATAACATTTTCGCTGAATCTTTTATTATATTCACGGAATGCCTTTTCCTGAGGGCTAGCGGTCAGAATGATACTAATCCCCCCTCCCCCAACAAACACCTTTATTTGAATACTCCAACATACTTCCAAAAGCCCTCCCCCCACCCACCATTACCCGAAAATATTTTTCTGCGCAAGGTCTTGCATTTAGGTTATAAATTAAATAAATGATTTCCATGTGCTCTTTTTGGATATAATTTGTAAAACACGTCGCTCATTACAGTTCATCAAAATCGAAATATAGGAAGCCTCTTTTAGTGATGGAAGAGTTATTTAAGAATAGATCACAAGAATTAAGATGTATACATTTTTTGTCATTCGTTGTCAATTCGAGTCAACCGGTACTAAAAACTTCACTCAGTAATTCGGTCTTCAATGGAGGGGGGGGGGTATAATTACGTTTGCTGAACTTCATTATACAGACACTAAATACATTTAAATAGATTTTTTTCATGATGGAATGACGCAAACATTTAGTTTATTTTTACTGAACTTCAAATTTAAAATTTTAAAGCAGCAGATTTATATTAGTTATGCCAGTTCTTCCCATCCCGTCACAAAAGTGACAGCGATATCCTGAAACGATAATTTTGTTTTTCTTCTAGTTTTATATCATAATAATATCCTAATTTTCCTTTTGCAAGAGTTACCATTTAAATAATTATAATTAACAATATTTTAAACTAATATTTAATTTTGAATTTAAACGGAATCAATAGGTATTCTCAAGGAGTTGAAAATGCTTTATTATTACTTTTTTTTTTTTTTTTTTTTGAGAAATGACGGATTGCTTGTTACCCTCACTTGATCAAAGTAGATGTTGCTCGGATTTTTCAGATTACAGATTACTATATTCGACAGTTTTTAATATTAATTTAGAGAGCGAAATTTTTATCGTCGTATTTACAAATCGTCTGCGGTTTGATTTCATTCGCATTTTTTTAATGGCTTAACTCAACAACAAGACTTTACGTTAAAAAAAGTTTTTTTTTGTGCGTAAAATTCCGTTTTTTCAGGAAAAAAACACCGAACTTAAACAGCAAAACTTCATATAATTTCCAGATTTCTAAGAAATTACTAAGATTTATAAGAAACAAAAATACATAACGTTATACGCTGTAAATAATCTTTATGATAAGTGTACTGATGGATATCGTTCATAAAATCTTTATTACAAATCGCCATTTCTACCTATTTATCCTAATCAATATTTCTTTTCTTATATTTATTCTTCGTATATTTTCATTACCTACTCTAGAAAATTACTAGTCATAATATGACGGGTGAAAATTTCTTGTCCATTTCCATTCCATTTGGAATTCAAGAAGTCAAAATTCAAATGAATGCTGGGTGCTTTTTTTTTTTTTTTTTTTTCAATTTTAATTCTTTACTGATTTATTACTTTTTTCTAAAATTTGTGACATTTTAAAATAATTGTGGACTAACTTTTTTTATTTTAACGAAATTTAATCAGTTATTTTCAGTACTGTCGGCACAATTTTTCTCTGCATCATTGTTGCTATTATGTATAACATAAGACGCACTTACTCTCTGAGATAAATATTCACAGGAAAGCTGCATAATTGACATTGAATTAATAGATTGATTTTTAAAAAAATGATCTTCTGGTTATAATTTTTCTGGTTAAAATTCTGGTTTTTATGTTAAAAAAATTAGTACATCAATGCTTTTTTATGTGTTCATATTTCTGCTCTTTTCTTCCGTAAGCACAATCTGTAACAATATATATTTTCTAAAAATATGCATGTATTTGCCGAAAATTGTTGAATGTCCTGCTTTTGAGGAAAAAAAAATGTCACTTTGCGTCAAGGTTGTCCGGATTTTTCCATCGCGGGAAAAAAACCTGGAAAAAAAACACCCGAGATGAAATATAATTTTTTCCATATCGTCCCCTTTTTTCGGTACTAAAAAAAGCACGACTAAATTGAATAAATTAGCAAAAGCAAACAAATATATTTATCCTTCCAATTGAAGAAATGTTCTTGCATCAAACTGTCACACATTCAGTTGTGTATACAGTACACAATGTGAAATATATATTTGTTTATTTAACAGTTTTTTTTAAATGGTATATTATCATATTTATAAAACAGATAAATATTAACTTTCAGTTTTATTGCATTTAGTGACTATCATGAAAAATGTACATTTGTTTTAAAGTTAAAAAAAGTTGTAAATTGGCTATATATCAAATATGAAATATCATGTAATAACATATGAAATTGGCGCTTAAAAAGAAAACAGCTTTGACATAAAATTGAGTTTATTAAAATATTTAAATAAATTTTAAGTCGACCTTTTTTGGTTTTGTTCAAATATTTGTTCACTATATTTTCAGTTTTGAACTTCTTGTGGTGTTATGATATGGGTTTCGAAACAAATATTTGTTTCTTTCTTGAGAATGACATCGAATTTAATAATTATAACAATTTTGTAATGAAACAGTTCATTAAAAGCAATAATACAAATGCTTATTATTTTCTAAAATGTATTGCGTCGCAAATTGCTGCATAAAAAAGTTAAAGTAACAAGCGGAAAATTTTACCTAGAAAAACTTATAACACTCAAGTCTGGGATTTAAAAATTACCAGTTTAGCTCAACTGACTTTTTTGAAATTGTTGACTGTTGAATTTCAACTTAGAGATTCAGAAATAGAGCCCGTTTAACTTATTTTTCCTATCGTTTTTATATTTTTTATTCAAGATATTGTTACAAGATTCATAAAATTTACCTTCCTAACCTCGTTTTGTCCTACATTACTAACTAAGACACGATATTTGTTTTTAATTCTGCTTTTATAAACACATTTATTTATTTTTAAATGTTTCTACCATGAGAAAAAGAAAATATCTTTTTCTTTAAAAAAAATTAATACGATATAATAATGCAAATTATTTTTAACTGCTTCCATTTTGTTAATTTATTCAACTTTACGGTAAAAAATATTCATAAAAATCGTTGCACGAAAGTTTAAATATTATTATTATGATTATATATTATTATTATTGCGGATTTTTTAGATTATGATTAAAATGCAAGATTACGAGTTTAATTTTTTTTTTTTTTGAGAAATAATGCAGCAAAATTATATATTAATTCTATTACATCATCGTAATGAATACATGTATCAAACATTTCATTTTGCTCAATTTCGTCCATTTTTTCAATTCCGCCACCCCGAACTTTCAACGAAAAAGGGGACAAAATACCAACCCTGCTTTGGGTGTAGCAAAATCTTTGAAAGTAACCCTTAAATTAACCCACACCGAAACAGTGACGTTTCGGTGTAATAATTTTGCATTGAATTTCAGAAGGAAATAAATCTTTCCCTGCTTTTCTTTCCGTGTCCGAAGAAACACCCGCTCCTGCGCTCCACCCAAATACCGCTCTTAATTTTTAATGAAAGCTTTCTTCTTTTTGGCAGAAGAGAAGTTTTGCCTTAATTGCAGAATCTGGAAACGTAAAAAAGACCACCCAAAGTTGAAAAATAAGTCTATAGTCTACAGGGGTGCCCACCTTTGGATATGGCGCGCACTGCGCCGTTGAAGTTCTTAGGGGAGGGGGTGTTTTGAGGGGTATTTTTCTCATTTGGAGGGAGTCTTTTACTTTTGGGGGCTGGGTCACCATAATATTGAAGGGGGTGCGCCCTTGCGGGGGCACCAAGCGTTAAATTGGCGAAACATTATTTTTTAAAGGAAAAATGAAACATCACTGGCATTTGTTCGCACCATACTGAGACCATGACTAAGGTGACCCCCGTTTTGAAAGGTACAGACCCGTTTTCAGGCAGTCAGTCCCGTTGTCCCTGCGCATGAAATGTACCGTTTTCTGAAAGTTGGCAACCTACCAGGGTTCGTGATTTTTTTTTTAATAAAAAATTAGATTTTTTTGATTCCGATCAGATTTTTTTAAAAATGTTCAAAAATTTACAGATATTAATTACTTTACATTTATAAACATAATATATTTCATACAATAGATGAATCCACTCCGCTTACTTTTAAAATTTAGATAAGTTCTCTAACTATTCAATAAATGTTTAAGATGTGATTTTGTTTTATGCTTTGCTTAAATATAAGGTTTCCATCATTGTATACGATTTTATATGTTGAATAATTACTTTTCTTAATTATATTTGTGATGGTGCATAAGAAAAACTGCAAATTTTTGTTTTGTTCTGAGCTATGATTTTGGAGTGAAAGCAATATTGCAAGAGTGAAAAACCTGTTACACACACAGAAAGAGGGATCTATGTAGTTTTGCCTGTTAAAGTTCAGATAGTATAATGCAGCGTAGTTAAATTTAGAGCAATACATTTAAAAAATGTAAAATTAATTTATAAAAATAAAATCAACTGATTTTAAGATTATTTTGACTTGCAATCATTTTGACTTGCAATCATTTAAGCCATCATTTAAGCAATCATTAAAACATCACTTGATTCAAATCAATTGATTTAAATTGATGATTTTTTAAAAAATCACTTGATTTAAATCAAGCTAATTTTAAACAACAAACCCTTCAACCTACTCTAGCAAATTGAAATAAAAAGAAAGAAAGAAAGAAAAGGGTAAGAAACTTAAGCAGTAATGATAAAATATAGAAAACGATTACGTTAGTCACGCAAGTGAAAAAATAATAATAACCAATCGAGCAAAGCAAGCATAACCACCAGTATTTGTTCTAAGATAACGACGCGATCATCCCGTTGAAAATGGTTACCATATCTGGTAGATGTTAGCCATTTTGGCTTTTTGTGTAAATTACACTTGGGCTCATTAAAAGAACATGTAATTGGCAGTTATTAAGCCACCTTTTGGGGAATGTGTTATAAATATTCAAGTACTGTTAAACAAATGAAACAAAGTTATCAAAAGGTGGTAAGGTGGTGCAGTACTCAATTCACACATGTCAGCTACTTTTTGGTGAACTTTAAGTAGTGCTTTGACTATTTTCAAAACTTTTCATTTGATAGCCCTGGTCTAAGAGATAGAAAAATAGAAAGCAAGAAATGTTAGTAATAAGTTTAATTGCTGATAGTAATTGAATAAAAATGTGTTATTATATGTGTGTCTATAGAAATCTGAGGTAACGTTTTCCTTTTTATAAAGTTCATTTCTGTACTTTGTAATATGTACAAACCACTAAAAAAAAGTTTTTAATAACAAGCATCCTGTTATACTGTTGACTAAAACCTAAAATTCTAAAGCTTCCCGGGTTAAAGAAAAAAAATTCTGGTCACTTAAGTCACGAACCCCAAGATCTCTGAAATAGGGCTAACATGGAGAACTTAAATGGGGCTAACAGCATCCATTTACATTAAAATTAGAAAATCGCCCTTCAAGGTATGACGGGTGAAAATTGCTTCTACATTTGAACGAAGCCATTGCCTGTTTGGTGTTATTTCAGTAGTTGAAATTGTAACCCTAACTCCAGTGGATTAACTTAAAATTTCTTGTAGATAGCGTTCATTGTTGACCATTTTTTCGTTTCTTTATTCCCCTGAAATGACAGTCTTACCAGTGAGTTAGTTACCGGAGTAGTTAAGTTACCGGATCGAGTTCTGCCTGGTCACAATAAAATCTTTCCCTGCATGTTAAACATTACCAAAATAAATTATCAAACTATCATGCCGTGGCGCGAGTTTCACTGTTGAAACACGCGGGTTACTCGATCATCGGCTATTATTTATATGAGGATAGGCCACTATTAAACAGTGTTTTCCAGCGTGGGGTGCAAGCCCCGTTGGTAGTTGCATAATGCTTTAATTATATAATAAATCAGTTAATAATAGCAAATTATTAACTCGTGAAATATTTTATATATTTATTCTAGGAGAGGTCAAAGGTTGGAGAACGAATATTAAATTATTGAGTCTCCATTTTTTATTCTTTTTTTCTGCTGTTTCTCTAGTAGTTTGATACATAAAGCTGCAGCATTTGAAAATCGATTCAAATCATTGAACTAACATTCATTTTATTTATGTGCTTGAATGATAGCGGTAAACAACTGTTTGAAAGTTAAAAATTCTTTTTTAGAAATAAAATGGTATTTTGCTGGGAAATATTCATTTTGATTGGTTAAGAAACTTGCTCCTTTATTCCGCGATGTTGTGTTTCTGTTTTATTTTACTGGAGAGAGATTGATCGACAATTCTCTCTTCTATTGTTATAAGCTGATTGCATCAGTTGTCGGTCGGTTTTGAAGTCAGCAACGTCAACTTTAGATAGCAGCAATTCTTTGCCTCGCATCAATGAGTTTGTGGGAAAATGCTGAAATTGTGATTCTGCGATGACTAGCGCAAGCAAAATCCGTTTTTTTTTTTTTTTTTGAAATACTTATGCTCATTTGGTTCAGAACCGGAACAGTTTGAAGTTAACTGTGACTAGAATTTGCGAGACACTTTTCTTTATTTAGGTTTTTCTTGTAAAAGTAGAAAAATTATTTTATTTTTTTGATTTTGAAGTATTTTGTTCATTCCTGATTCATATAAAAAAATATACTGTCGAACTCGCTTATAACTAGGCTTGCCAGATTTCTGAAATGTTCAGCCGGGACAATGGAATGCCCCCCTCCCCTCCAGCAATGTTGCTATTAAAAAATGTACACACCTGTGGCTGATTTTTGGTGATAAAAAATAGCAGAGCAGATACAATTTGAACATTTCACTTCTTTGATGTAAATATTTACAATTTATTTTACTTAGAAAAACTTTGAGGAATAAAAAAAATCAACAATATTTAGATATACTTTTTATTTAACTGGACTTTTTTGGGCAGTCTTTTTTGGTTTTAATCTTGTTGTGAAGTCGTCACACGCTAATCCGGTATTAATTTTACAAGTCAATGGTACCCATGATAAAGTAATTATCATAAATAATCCTTCACAGTTAATCATTTCGAGTTTTTTTGTTTATTTGTAATCAAACTTATCTTTTTCCGGGATGTGAAGAAACCGGCAAAGACACCGAGATTTTGTGTGAAAACCGAGACTGTCCCGGTGTGACCGGGACAGTGCTGGTTTTCAGGAAAAATCCCAGTGTCCCGACCGGTTTACTCCAGGTCCCGGAAAAAGATAAATTTGATTAGATGAAAAAAAAGTCTAAAAAATATTAACCGTGAAGGATTATTTTGGATAATTACTTTGTGGTTTGAAACATAGACTTATAAAATTAATATCAAATCAGCTTGTGAGGATTTTTACAACATTGAAACCACTAGCGAATGAAAAATACATGTAAATATTGTTCAAGTTTTTATTCCTCATTCAAAGTAATTCTTCTTAATGTAAAAAATAAAATGATTAAATTTATCTGCTTGTGTCACTTATTACCCCTGGTTTAGGCTCATAATTATTTATTATTTATTCATAGCATTGAGAATGAACTACCCTCAAAATACCCTAAGAACAAGCTAGGAGTGTGTTCCCTTTAGGGGTGTTTGTGATCCGAAATTTCCAAATATTTTGGACTGACAACACATTTTAAAGCTGAAAAATTGTTAAAAAAAAAAAAGAAAACTTTAAAAATGTTTCTTTTCAATAATTTCTGTTTGTATGTTGCAAAATTTTTTACGGGGAAGGGGGGGGGGGGTGTCGAGTTCCTCATAGTTTCTGAAAATTTCACTGTCTTCAGAAAATTTTCTTGAGTCCACTATCACCCCCTGGTTTCCTTTTGAATACTCACGACGGGGGGGGGGGGATATACCGGTGTCCCGGTTGGACATTTCAGAAATCTGGCAAGCCTACTTATAGCGAGCACGAAGGGACGACCATAATATTTGCTCCGTTTCACCAAAAAAACAGAGTTCGTGAAAAATCCTAAAAATTCCTGCATACTTGCTTCGTTTTTATTACATTTCTGTACAATACTAAAGAATTTTGTTGATTTACTTCAAACTGTTTTAACTGTCTCTTTCTTGAGTTATTGATTTGGAGAAATAATCTTAGCGTCACAGCCATCCCAGGCCACGAAAAAGTTTGAAAATTTTCAGCACATCAGAAGTCATCATTGGCGGATCTAGAACTCGAGCGAGGGGGAGGGGGGGGGGGGTAACCCTGGTCCAAGTGGGGAGTCATCGTTTTAGAGGGTCTTTTTCGTCGTTTTTGCGGAAACTCTCAATTTCGGTGGGGCGGAGGAGGGGGTGGGGCAACGCTTTTTGAGGGATGAAATTTTTTCTACAAGAGGTCTCTCTCCGGAAAAATATAGGACTTTAAATACGGTTTTTTACTTGAAATAAACTAGATAGTTTATACTAGATGAGTCTGCAATAGCTAAAACCATGCTCAGGCAAAAACTTCTTACAAAGCTGAGTAGATTATCATATTGGTAGATAAAAATACATTCGTATAACAAAGATGCAAAACATTCAAAAAATCATTTATAGGTTTTATGTGAAGAAAAAAAGTTCGGAGATTCTCCGGAGGAATTTTCTAAAACAAAATTTAAATCTATCTGTGCTGATATTTGGGAGGAGGTGCTCGAGGGGACCCTCTGGAAATTTATAAAAGTTGAATTCTTAGAAGAGCAATTTTTGACTCTCGTTTAAAGACGTTAAGAGTGTAACAAAGAATTTAGGTATCTTCTTCGGCTAAATTTAGAAATTGAAATTTCAAAGACACAATTTAGTCTATATTTTATAGTAATATTAGGAAAAGTGTTAGTGTTTGGAGATCTTCTCCAGAACGTTTTTGAAATCGAAATCTGTAAAACGCATTTCAGGCTCTCTTGGACGATGCTAGAAGACGCGTTGGAGTTCGTGGGCTATATTCTGAAATGTTTTGATATTGAAGTTCTGAAAACACAATTTTAATTTACATTTTGATGGAATGGATTGTCTCCAATGAAATGTTTCAAGCTTGAAGGCCTAAAAGTGAATCTTTTTTAGTCACAGTGTTTGAGGACTGTCCCTACAAAATTTCTACATTAAAGCTAGAAAAGCAATATTAAGCTTTTTTATGGTATTGTTAGGGAAAGGAGATTTGGGACTCGGGAGCCCTTCTCCGTCCTAAAAACACATTTTAAAGCTCACTTCGGCGACGATAAATATACATAGAATTAGTTTCACACCTGAAGTAGTTTGAAATTGAAACGCCAAAATAAAATTTCATTCTATGTTTGTACAAAAAAGGGGTGAATATTATGTAAAATGGAAAAAAAAGAGCTAGAAAATTTTCTCCAGAAATATTCAAAAATATTGTATTAAAAATGCTATTTTAAGTAATGTTTGGTGACATGTGGGGGAAGCGAAGACTCACCCAACAAAATTTTCTGAAATTAGAGGCCTAAAAACGGTTTTAGGCTCTCTTTGTAAAAGTATTGCAAAATTTAAAATCTCCAAAAATTCGGCTTTTCCCGGAGCAAGTTCTGACCTCATTGGGAGGGGGGGGGGGCTATAGCGCCGGGTTAGTCTGAGAACGAAGTAAAATGTACAATTGTGTGAATTTGAAACTGATAACTTCAGCTAAAAAAAATCTTGATAGCATCAGGATGAAGCTATTTCCTCTAAGCCATTATCAATCATAATGGTTGGAAAGATGGAGATGCTGCCTTTTGGATGTTGCCAAATTAGTGAACTTCGATAGTGGTAGAAAAAAGGGGCAATTAGTTTTCAATTAATCAATAATTTAAAAATAATTTATATACTACTTTTATATCTTATCTGTATCTCTCTTATTTGCATCGTTTTTATTACCGCTAAACGTAATTAACTTGAATTAGTTTAGCCAAACGTTTTCTGCTTCGTATTCAATCTGCAATTAGAAACTTAATATTGTATTTGGTTTTAATCAAGCTTATTTTCAATGCTTTTACTTCAAGGATTAAAAAGTTTATTTTCAAGGACAAAAACATTTTTTTAACGCATGATTTAAATACAGCATTACGAAAAGCTCTTTAGAAAGGAATTTTCTTAACAAGAAGCAACTTTTGTAGGTTTTTTAATTGCACTCATTTGCACTTTAAATTCATTAAATATCTGGATATTTAATTAGTATTACGCTTTCATCTTCATCAACACAGTTTAAAAATTCGTTTCTTTTGTATTCGCGTTGATTTTTTTTTTTAAATTGCATGTCTGGATTTTTCATTAGAATTTCGCTTTCTTTTTTCATAAATATATTTTACAAATTCGTTTTGTTAGTATTTTCTTTTATATTTTTGTCATTTGATTTTTCGATGAAGAGTTTTTTTTTTTATTTCAAAACGAAACTTTATAAAATATCTGGGTATTTGATTTAGTATT
The DNA here is from genome assembly GCF_026930045.1 of Uloborus diversus. Lineage (NCBI taxonomy): Eukaryota > Metazoa > Arthropoda > Arachnida > Araneae > Uloboridae > Uloborus > Uloborus diversus. The sequence continues at coordinate 46,324,083 of NC_072735.1, forward strand.
TAACTTACTTCTTTATTAATACGTTTTGAAAATCGTTTTCTTTGTGTACACTTTGTAAAGTCTTAAGTTTATGTTTAGTTAAAATTTAATAGAATTACTCTTTCTTCTTCATCGATACATTTTACAAAATTCTTTTTATTTGTATTCACTTCATATTTTTGTTAGTTGCTGTTATGATGAACAGTTTTTTTTTTAAATTTTTAAATGAATTTTCTTCAAACGTCTGGGTATTTAATAATAATTTCACTTTATTCTTCGTTAATGCATTTTGAAAATAGTTTTCTTGGTTCATTTTGTAGCGTTGGAAAGCTTATTTTATTTCTTATTTAAACTTCATTAAATATCTAAATACTTACCTAGCACATGAAATACACCTCCAGCTCAGTCATTTCCAGCCGAGGACTGCAGTTTCGTGCTTATTACCACTCATCAGCCCGGCATAGGAAAGTGACTGAGCTAGAGATGGAAAACCTCTTAAGGAAGCCAATAGTGCGAAACGAACTGGTTTTTACGCAACTAATTGCTTGCATTGAAATGACCAACTTCATCAAAAAAATATATTTTTTGTTTATTACATGTTTAAAAGCAAAAAGAAATTTAAGATTAAAAATGAAGATATTGCGCAATTTTTTTTCTGAGTGAAAAGAGTTAATTATTGTTTACTATTTTGCATGGTTAAAAAAGGATTGACCCGATTTTCTTCAATTTTGACTACAACCTTGGGAGGATCAATGTTATAATTTACAAATTTTATTATTAACTACCCGTCGGGTTGGTCGACTTGTTAATCCACAAATAACCGACAACGGTTAAACCCGTAAATATTACTGTCAAATCACTTATATTCGCAAGGAATTTTTTCTCATGATATTAACGAGCTTATCGTAATCGCGTAAATTTAGGTCTCGCGAAATATCTTTTCATGGCGCACTTTTCAACTCTTGGTTCTGTTCGTATTAAATTCGCTAAATTTTCAGGTTGCAAAATCACCGGTATCTTCATATTCAGGAAAATTTCAGCTCGCGAAAATAATATTAACTAGCAATATTGACCGCAAATATTAACTGTAGTTATTCATTTTCCCTTTAGGTGTCGAGATGTCTCCATATTACAATAACTTGATCATCTATATATATAACTAGTGGACCAAGAAAGTAGAAGCAGACCTTAATATAAAGCTTAATATAAAGTATGTGCTTGAAGAATTTACAGTAAAACTTGGCTAACATTGAAAACTAATACTTAAAATCTATGTGATAAAATAACTGCGGTGACCAAGGCTATCACATACTAGTAATTGATCAACCTGCATATCGGTTAATTTTTCGTCAGGAAAAAAAAAAGAAAAAAAGATATTTGTATATTATTACCACATTTGCATAGGTTCAAGGTAAGTCGACGTTAAGTTTTTGATAAAAGTAGAGGTTTTAGATTTCCAGTTCCATTAACAGTTATCATCAGAACGAACTGAAATTGGCGGTGAAAGCGAGATAAAAGCACAGAAAACAAGTTTGAAACTAGTTCGACATGATTTCTTTGAGTTTTGAAAAGAAATGTCTGAAGCATATACTTTAAAATTGGACTGATTAAACGACTTTCAGCGTTAAAGAAAACTCTTTATTGCATTTGATATCTACTCTCTAAAATGGAAAACTAATTAAGTATTCAAATACTACTCTTGCTTACTTTATATGATAAAAGTAAAATTCTTACTGTTGAAAAAAAGCTAACAATAAGTCTTAACGAAAGTAAATGTACTCATTTTAAATTTCACGTGATGAGTTGCTTAGTTCCAAGTAAATGAGACGTCTCTTAGCTTCTCTTAGCGCAAAATTAAATGCAATTCAGTAAGTGAAGTTGTCGAAGAAATAACATGCACCGGAACAATATTTTAAGTAACTTTGATTTCATAACATTTCAAGTAATTATATGCTTTTTTTATTCATGCATATATAATTTAAAAAACTGTTACCTTTTATAAACATGTAATGACATCACAGACAACAGAATAAACTGAATTTGTGTTTGACAAATTACATTTTTCGCAACCAAAGGTTATAGCCAAGTTTTAAAACACTGCTTCTTATTTTCGGCAACCTTCTTTTTTTCTCTCTCTTTTCGGGTTTGTACGTTCGTTGGTTATTCCGTGCTCCTAAAAGTTATCGCGCGTTTTGTATAAACTTCATTCTCTCTTTTAAAAAATTTTATTCACACTATGTATGAAACATACACATACAAAAATGAGCTAATAAATCGCAATTTTTTAAAGTTATACCATAATACGTGAAGTAATCATCAAAAAATAACTTATCGATCCACTTAAAAAACTGTTATATTAAAAGATAAACACCTTTTTTTTTTTTTGAAAACAAACAAAATGAGAATACAAAATATTTTAAATGAATTCTTTTAAACACTTTTGCAGAAAGAAATTCATAAGTTAAACATGATGAAAGAATAATCATTTATATTTACCGTATGTAAACGTTGATACATAAATAATATTCGAAAAATATGCAGAACTAGAAGAACACGTGTACAAAATAGCCAGCTCTAAGAAAAGCGTCCCATATAGGGTAGGTAGGATGTTGTGTTAAAAAAATAAGTTAGATTTTTTAGCAAGTAAGATCAATTTAAAATTTTGACAATTCTTCAATTTTCTATAAATTTCTGTATTTTCGTTTAACCTAAACGGGAAAAAATTCTTATTTTTTTTTTCAATGCATTTTAGTTTCATGGGCAGAGATTCAACTCTATTTTTAACTTCACTCGTGCGATAAGTTTCGAATTATTTCTGTTGAGAAAATAAATAAATAGCTGTAGTTTATCATAACTATTAATAGCCTAAGCAATCTCAGATGAATTTGCTAGCTTACGTAATATAATTTAAAATCACCTTATTTTACGTGTCTTATACATAGGCTAATTTCAATTGCATTTAAAGCTACATTTTTTATTCATACTTTCTTGAACACGTACGGTCATGCAGTTCTATTCAGATTTAATTGTATTTTTTCTCTTTGTGAAGAAAGAAATGTGTACAGTTTTTGTCAGCTTTGACTTATAAATAAAAAAAATGGCCACACGATGTTGCTTAATAAAAGCATGCGACTCGTCACCTACAAGTGGAAGATTATGTCATCTTTTCAGAATATGAAATTAGGTAACATCGTGACACAAAGCGGATGTCGTAAGACTCTAGATATAACAGAAAAATAAAATATATATCGTCTAAATTCATCTATTTAACCATTTTTGTACAAAAATTATTCCTTTCATGTTTTTAATACTGAGATTTATCATCAGACAATGGTTCAATTTTGTAAACTAAATATTGATAATTCGTTTTTTTTTTTTTTTTTTTGCATTCATTTTATTATTATTAGTCTTTAATTTTAGCAACCGCTAATTTTTAATGTTTTGTATTTTAAGTAATTCATTTATTTATTTAACGATTATTTTTTGTTTCTTGTATTTAATGTGGAAATGGCCGTTGAAAATTCTTTGAAATTACTTTCACAATGCAGTTTAAATGAAGCTATAGGATTTTCTTTTTCTTTTCTTTTTTTTTTTTTTTGCAAAATGCCAAACTGATTTTAGCTTATAATTATGTCAGTTAATGAACTTAAATTTTGAAAAAATATTTTGTGTGTACAATTTTTGCGACATTTAAATAATTTCAGAATATAAAGGTTTTGGTGTTTTTTATTGTTTGGTTGTTTTTGTTGAAAACTTAGCTATTTTTTTACATTGCTCCGTGATTAATCATTTAATTTTGTCGAAAATCTTTGCAAAAAACGTCATATGCTTAATGTCAAATAGTCAAAGCTTAATTTTTCATTTATTTGTTGGGTTTGGCCAAAACGTTTCCATTATTACACAATCACGAACTTAATTCCTTGAAAGAATTAATGAATTTTAATGCTCTTTCGCTCTTTCTTTATCAAGCATATCATAGTTTTTGAATCCATTGAAGCAAAAGGTATGGGGAAAATATCAGGGCTACAGAGTCAGAGGAGAAATGACCGGCTACCGACTCCAAGAAATTCAGAACCTTCGACTCTGACCCGATATCAGTTCGATTCCACAAGTGGATTTTGTTGCGGACTTGGAGAGAAAATGACCGACTCCGACACAAACTTAGGGGGTGCCCGCAGGAGGGGGGGGGGGGGATAATGGCGCAAGTTGGGTACCATAAAAAAATGAGGAGGGGGATTTTTAAAGTTATTTATTTATTTATTAAAATTTATTTATTGATTTATTTCAAATTTAAATGATTTATTTATTTTTTTATATTCTATTGTGTTTGTATTTTATTTCATTTATTTATTTAGTTTGTGTGTGTATTATTGGCGTAGCACAAAGCTTTTCTAATAAAATAATAATAATAATAATTTAAAATAAATGAATAAATAAATTGAAAATACTTTTAAAAAATAAATAAAAAAAAGAGCTAAAAAATAAAAAAAAATTAGAAAGAGAGTTGAGAAATTTTTTTAGAGGGAATTTGCGCTATTGAACTTGAGGGGAAGGGGGTTGCACCCCTGCAAAGACTCTTGGAATTATAAATCTTCGACTCCTCTCACTCCTTTACCCCAAAATCAGACTCCACGACTTCGGCTCTGACTCGCAGTCCTGGAAAACATTGATCAAACATCGACCATATTGGGAAAAGTTTTACAGTTTATCAAATGTATTGATGAGTGACATTCTTAGAAGAATAAAACCTCGATTAATGGAAGTGTTCAAAACCGGACCACCTTCGATCATTCGAAAAGTTCGAATAAAAGAAAATACTGAAAAAAGAAAATAGTCAGGAGACCGAAAGCTCTTTCTTTTAAATTTATACTTATTTACAAAACAGTTAATCAATATCATGTTCATACTTGAATTACTATTATCACAAACAATAAATTTGTTCAATTTGTCCCACAGGTCAAGAAAAGCAATTAAAACATGAACAGTAAACGTTTATCTTTATTGTGGTATCAGCTAGGCAGTTTTTTTTAATAACTTTGTTTTGTTCTTTTAAGTGTAAGCATTAATGCGTGCAAAAATAATTACTTAAGTAAAACATTTTTTACTTAAGATTCGATAGCCTTCAAATTTAATAGCATTTCAAAAGTTAGAATTGTTTAAAATTCCAAAAATTTACTGATGGGTTTTTAAAAAAAAGTGATAAATTATGTGCTAATTTTGTGCCCGCACTAGAATCGCTTCCGATGACGATGAAGTGATATTGTTTACTTACCAAAAATTTAAAATAAAGAAAAAAAAGTCACGGAAGCCCTAATCTAATAAATCCGAATGTCGTTTTGAACACCTTTCGTGCTTTCTAAAAAGTCGAAATTACAAGTTAAATGCAAAGTTCTCATCATAAAGTATCTCTAATTGTGTAGCATAACTTCGCAATATGGAAATACATACACCCAAACCTCTTTTTGAGCGGTGGACAGGGACCGCATAAAAAAATCGCATAAAAAAAGTTCGTCTGTTTTATAAATACTATCGTCAACTAAGTCCCAATCTGACTGAAATTTTCATACACCGCACAAAAAAAAAGTTCGCACGAAAAAAGTCGCAAAAAAAAAAAAAAAAAAAAAAGCACAAAAAGAGAGGTTTGGGTGTCCTTACGTAGTTTCATAGTTTTATTTTATATTATTTAGTCTCAATTTGATACATGGCGCAGACAATATAGGAAACATTTTGCCGTTATTTCAAAAGTTCCTATTTTCTAATGCGCTTCAGATTTCAAAAAGAAAACCGGAAGTTGCAGTGAAGACACAAATATTTAGACACAAAAACTATATTTTTTAAATCACCATAATAAAACACAATTGTTTCGTCTTGTGTGTATTTTTGTACACCATTTATGAATTAGTTTTAAAATTTATTTTCGTAATAGTTTGTATTTACGAAATTGCATTTAAAACAAACTATTTTTTCCAAATAAAAAGGTAAACATGACCACGGAAAGGTAGAGGATAGCCTTGAAGCTGAATTTATCACTTGTAATAGGTTGTTTGTTATTATGTTTTAATAGATATGATCAGTGAGTATGCATAGGCATTTTACAATTATGTTCACAAAAAAAGATGTACTACAGTTGAAGTTGAAAAATAAAATTAACAAATCAGATACCGTAATTGTATTTTTGGGGGGTTATTATTATTTTTTTTTCAGGAGTAAAAGTTTGCCAAAAAGAATTTTTTTTCTTATTTATACCTTACATACTTTTTCAAAAACGACTCATTGAAAAAGTTATGTAACAACAAAATGGTAGTTGAATTTTTCTCCGAAATAAACTTATTTTTCTATCAGTACTTAAACATAGTAAAAAGACATGGTGCACCTATTTAATTTTGCTGCTTTAATTTAGATACAGAAACTCCTTACGTAATTCAAAACTGCTGTCTTCAAAAAAAAGAAAAAAAGAAAGAAAAAAAATGTGATCAATGGTAATTTTCCAAAATGGACCGCGCGGAATTCCAACGGAGTGCCATGCCATTTCTTAAGATGGTGCTGTTTATTTATTGCACATCAAACTGCATTAGTTCACGTTTATCGCTAGGCTAACCCAGAAATAATTTTATGCTATCTGGAAACACACAGGGATAGCAGTAGTTCCACGGATATTAGCTAAAAATTTGAATGCAAATCATGTAGCCTCACCTAAAAAGGGTATTGCAATTTCGGAGCTGAAAAATGTCAATAATCACAAATCGATGCTTCTTTTTCTTTCCTTGAATCTAACTAAAAAAAGAAGAAACTACTTCAAAGAAGTATTTCATCCATATATCGTGCATTTATCTCGGATATTTGATATTCTGCTTCTGGGGTAGAGAGCTTTTCAACTCACATAATGAATTAAGAAAATGGTGAAAATTCTGGTTTCTTTTAATCTCAGGCATTTGCTCTTTTACTTGATTTTTTACGTTTAATTCTTAGGGTTATTTAATTGATTTTCTTTGTCTGAAAGAACCAGCTGGTTGAATGCTTTATGTTTTAGTTGAATTAAAAGTTTGTAGTCCTATATTCAGTGCTATTTTGGAGGGTATACGATGGTACGCCTCTGATACCTATTTGTTTGTTTCAAAAAATTCCGTATTTCCTCTGTTTTTTTTAATAAATTTGATATTTTATATTTCATTTCAATGATTTTACTAATAATAATATCAAAAATATAAATCAGCAATACCTGACCGATATAAATTTTGCATATTTTTCAAATTCAACTATCGTTATTTATTTTTTACTACGCATTATAAGTTTATTATAATTAATAGATGAATATGCATCTCGCTTTGCTATATGAGATGTTTTTCAGAAAAAAACTCTTGGTACCTATTTTCTACATTTTATCTAATACATTGTTAAGTTACATCTAAGCTATTGCGATTTTGTCTCAAGTTTCATCGCATGCTTTCTCTTTTTTCTCCACTGCGCGTGCGCGACGCAAAGTATGGTAATGTGTTTATGAGTCTATGCATGTATGTTTGTTTCTATATGGCGTTGTACAGGCTAAACCCCTTGGCCGATTTTGATAAATCTTACGTCAATCGATTTGTCTTAACCGAGTGTCACTAAACACAGGACAGTAATCAAAATTCACCATATCAACAACCAGTCGCCATATTCACAGTTTGGGATCGTGACGCAAGCTACCTGCGTGCTACACAGCGTGCGACGAATGCTAGTAGCGTTTTCACTGCCTGATTTTTTTGTTTACTAAGTCTACTAATTCGATTTTCATCTCTAACATGTTGCATTTTTTTTTTTTTTTTTTTGTGATTCAGGAGACTGGGTTCCGCTACGTGTACTCTCTTCACGGGCTTTTTTTAGTTTTAGGAGAAAGATTTGACTGACGGGGGGGGGGGGGACTTTTCCGCACTGTTAATACAGCTGTGGTTGACTTAGGTTCGCGCATTTTTGCTAAAGGTCAAGCATATGTAGCTTTAAGCCGAGGAAGGTCCCTAGAGGGACTAATAATCACTAGTTCAGACCACTACAAGTTAATAACTCACATAACATAAACTCTCTCAATGAAATGACAAGATTGCGAAATTTACCGTCTTATAATCATAATAACTAAGTCAATGAAAATTAAATAAAAAGGGTAAAATTAAAAATAATAATTAAATAAAAACAAAAAACCCGATTGCTTAAAAACCAAAAAGAAAAAGAAAAAAAATATAAGCCTAGTAGTTGAATTTTATTAAGTATTACTGAATAATTGCTCCATTGAAATAGTTTTGCAATCGATACACACGTAAGACAAATCATAAATTCAAAAGAAGAATAGGAGGATCAACAGTCGGGGCCCATTCAAATTTTACGGGGTTCCTTGACTGGTCAAAAACGAATGGGCCCCGACTGTTGATCCTTCTATTCTGCTTTTGAGTTTATTATTTATCTTATGTGTGTATCGATTATAAAACTATTCCAATGGAGTAGTTATTCAGTAATCTTCTATACATATCTATACATATAATAAAATAAGATGTTTGTGTGTGTGTGTGTGGCGCGCATCCCGGGAAAACGGTAAGGCCTACAAAGATGAAATTTGGTATACAGGTGTAGTTTTTGCTGAAGTTGTGCACCTCGGGCTTCGATTTTTGATATTTTAATTAGAAAAAAAGTTATTTAATGTTTTATGTGATTTTTAGCACTTTTTAGTACTTTTAACCTCACAGACCCCCGAACCAATCGCGCCAGACAAATATTTTTGGTACTATAGTGTCGGAAATTTAATTTTAAATATGATGAACAAAAAAATTTTGAAGATAGAGCAATTTTTGTATTTTTTATGAATTTTTGAAAAAACCTTTAATTTGCATGGTTTTTCTGGGTTTTATTTTTTTCTAATATCATCGTGCGAGAAGTATCAAAGCCTCATTTCTGAAATTTAAGTTGGTAATAGTAAAAACATTTCGCCCTCTTCAGAAGAAAAAAGTTCTTAAAAATACGCAATAGTTTTTTTTTACAATTTTTTTAATGCTGAACACATCATGTCCTTTCACGCATCAGTCGAAAAAAGCGTTCTTCAATCTTTTATGCCTGTGTCGTCACTACTTGGGTTTCGATTAGATATTTACGATGGAATCTTAATCGCAAGCAATGTTAATCTTTTTTTTTACTATATAGCTTACTTCTACATTTTCTGACGTGATGACCACGTGTTTTTTCGGCAGCGCTTGCATTTTTTTCTTTCCTTTTTTTTTTTGTTTTATTTAGGGATTGCATTTATTTCTTTTTCCATCCCCCCCCCCAAGCTGGACCTTTCGCTGTATCTATATTACGTTACATTTCATAGTTGTGCCCATTAATTCAACAAAAACAGCGAGATTTTTTTTATCTTTGTCAAACGCTACTTTTTGCACACTGCGGGGAATTTGAGCTTTTTTTTTTGCTCTACTTAAATAAAAAAAAGCGATTTTTTGAGTGTGCTTTGTTCTTATTAGGAAATGGGTGAGGAGGTCAAAATAAATAGAGATGGATAAGAAAATGTAGAGATAGATTGTAAAGGTAGATAGCCGCCGAAGGCGGCAATCTTATCGTAAAAATGTGAATGGCACAAAAAAAAAGATAGAGATGGATTGATTAATACTGCTGCCAAATTTATTTAAACAACCGCCGAAGGCGGCAAACTTGAAGTAAAAAGGTAAATGACAAGTTAGCCAAACAGCCGCCGTAGGTGGCTGCTTGCACATTGGATGTCAATGCCCCCCTCCCTCCCCCACATACACCATGACTTTGAAAAAACAATGCTTTCACATAAAAGTGGAAGTGCATTTTGTTATTTTTCGACCAAATTTGCATGAAGTGTACGTCGTTTGTGTCTCCCCTCCCCCTCCTTTAAAAATATTCCAAACGACGAAACTGGAGACAGATCTAGAAAATATTTTATTCAAATTATTAATGATATAGATAGATATAGATTGATTGACACCGCCACGAAATTTATTTAAGCAGCCGCCGAAGGCGGCACCCCTGGCGTAAAAAGGCGAATGGCGTAAAAAGGCGGACCAGCTGGTCGCCTCAGGCGGCTAGTATTTAGTAAAATAATAAACTACTGGGCTTATATATTTTTTAATTTTTTATTGCTTTTTTTATGCAGTCGGGGTTTTTTTTTTGTTTTTATTTAATAATTATTTCTTTAAATTTATGTACAACATACCTTCTTCTACTTTTACGACTACAGCACTTTGAGAGAAGTAATGTTATAATTTGAAAACTCTACTTTGCTTAAAAACGGGATTCAAACCAGTCCTTAAGCTCGTTCTTTTGCTTTTTGAAAAAAAAAATGTGTGCGTATTTCACTTTCATATTCTCTCTGATGGTCTGGATCTTTAAGCATAATTAACTTCGAATTTTGATTTTCGTTTCTGTTCTACTTATTAAATCACTATATTATGACTTGGAGTACACAATAAAAAAAGATTTTTTTAATGGTTTCAGGTCAAACCTCCAGTAAGGAACACAAAATATGAAAAAAAAAAATCTTAACAAGAGAAATTATAATATTGTGTAAAAATTACAAAATTATAAAATGGGACTTAAATTTACAATGCTTTCTTTTCTGCTTATTCTTTGCTGATTTTTGGCGCCCGTGCTTCACTTGTTACTTTTTTTCTAAAAAAAAAAAAAAAAAAAAAAAGCCAACTACTAATGCAGTAAAATAATAACAACGTTTGATTGCACAAAATTGCACATATTGCAGACACCCGTTTCGGTGTTACAAGAAACGCCTTTTTCAATGTGGAAAGAAAAGAGCATATGGATGAAAAGGCACGTCCTTTCCATAAGCTTATTTTTTTACACTGATAAATTAATAAAAACTTTCTTTATAACGCCAAAACACTTATGGGTCATTCTCACAGAAAAGGTACAAATAGGCCAAAAAAATTCTTTTAACAAAAATAAGTAAAAAAATAATAAAAATTGCATAAATGTTTTTGTTTGTTTATAAATTATGTCCCTATAGTAGTGGTTAAGTTTTCTATTTTTTTTTTTTTTTTAAAGATTTCAAATATTTTAAATTCCACCTCGTCATCGGAGGGGATACAATAGTCAACGGAGGATATTTTTTGTGTAAGAAAGTGTCAATAAAGGTTGTTATGAAAGTAAACATGCGTTTTAAAGCCATATGAACTATTATGTGACTCTTACTTAACATTAACGAATTAAAATGTGGAGGCTTTTGAAATAAAGACTCAGGACCTCGCTCTTTATGAATATCCTATTTTATTGAACAAAAATCAACATTCTAGTATTTGTAACAAAATCAATAAAGTGCAACCTAATTTAGTTGGAAAAGAAAATATCGAAAATATGTTCTTAGTTTCATTGATGAGTAAAAAAAAAACCTAATAAATCAAAAGATTTTTTTTAATTAAAAAAAAAATCTTTTTTTTTTTTTTTGAAGAACTTGCCAAAGGCCGATTTAACAAGCTTCGCGGGCGGCTTCTGGCCCGCAGGTTATAGGTTGTGCAACCCTGCTGTACAACAACATAATCATTGATTTTTGGTTTGCTTCTTATCCTTTCTCGATGAATTAATCACAAATGGTAATGTTTACATTGATCACCACAACTTAGACAGGTGAGGTATCTTGCTTCCATATTTATTTGGTCTTTTGTAAATACAAGTTCATTAATTTTCATTGTTCCTGGAAACGGTGAAATATGCTTTGGAATTTTTTTTTATCTACATCACTTATAAAACTTTCTTCAACATTTTTTATTATTACATTCTTACAGTTTTTTTGAAGTACCGAAACTAAAGTTTTACAGTCTGGGATATCTGCTTTCTGGGCAACTAAATTGTCAGCTGTTATTTTCAGGGTTGGCAAAAACTCGTTTTTTTTTTTTTAAAGCCCATGGACCCAGGGTTTTTTAAATAAAACCCAAAAAAAAAAACAACTAAAGCTGGGTTTTTTAACAGAAATGTGGGTTTTTTTTGTCTTTTCTTAGATAAAATGTGGGGTACTTGTAGCATATTGTTGCGTAAGCATATGGACAAAGCAAAAAAATTGTCTTGGGGTAAAAAAGGCTGGAAAATTCAGCGTTTTCTGAAGAAAAGTAAAAAAGACGACGAAACACCCAAGAATGGTGAAGTTTCAGATTTTTTAGTTTCCATGATTACTAACAGTTAAGGCAAAGTTACTTCTCGAGCAATAAAATCTATTGTTTGTAATTACTACATTTTTTTTTTCAATTTACTTTATTGTATTTCATTTTGTTATGCAAAACTACTGTAGAACCTCAAGTAGTTTAAATCCCTTTTTACTGAATTCCAGCCTTATCAAGATATTTCTTTGAATTTTATATTGCCTGTTTTTCTATTTCTGTGTACAGAGTAAGAAATATTAAACTTTTTTGTAAGATGATGAAAATACTGCACATCTTATTCTGTTTTTCGTTCGACTTTTCGTAAAACCTGATAATTTCTAAAAAATATACCTTGTTTATTCAAGATTTGTGGCATGTTGGTTTCCAGAAAATATTTCACACGAAAGCCTTTCGGCTAGAGTAGTTTCCTCTGCACAATCTACAAATATTGAGAAAATCAGACGTGACAGGACTTAGACAAGATAATTTGACTTATTTATTGACCAGTTAAAGAAAAAAGTTAAATACATTTATTTAAAATCTTTGAAGTATTTTTTTAATGCTGTTAAGAGTGAAGAAATACTATTAAAGTTCAAAATTCATTTTTTATGTCCATTGGCTGTGGTGAAGAACAAATAAAAAAGAAGTTTAAATTGTGAAAGTATTTAAATTAATTAGTTTTTTAAAAAACATCTCGGAAAATTTTAAAAAACCCAAAAGTGGGTTAAGTAATGGGTTTTTTTAAATGGGTATTTTCAAAAAAAAAAACCCATTGGGTCCAACCCAATTGGGTCCAATCCGGCCAACCCTGGCTCTTTTTATTGCTGCTCCAACTCCATCTGGAGCAACTTTTCCGTGAGAGCTTTCACTATAGTGCCAGTGAATTTCCTCCACAATAAACTGAGAGGATAAATATCCACCTATTAACTGAAACATTGTTTTGTTTTTGTACTGAGCACTGGGACCATCACTGAGAAAATGAATTTTTTTTAAATCAGGTATAAGAGTTTAAATTATCTTTGAGTGAAAGCAAATGAGCAGTAACAGCTGATGCATCATGCCTATTACATGCACTGATTGTTCCATATGAAATAGGACTTTCTTTAATATCTTTATGACAATATACAACACAAGTATGTATAGACCTGTGGCTTTGAACCACCAAAGTGGGCTGATTGAATTTCTCTGTGAAACTTACATATGTAATTTTCGGAAAAATCAATATGCATTAGGATTTAATTCCTTTTCAAATTTGTTTTTATATCTGAAATCATTTGATATTGGTGTACAATGTTAGATGTATGATTAAAAAATTTAATGATATCAGAAAAAAATAATTTCACTAATTCTTTTTTTGTACTCTCAATATCCACTTTCATGGTTCTGTGGCAAATTTTTGTTTCACCTTTAATCTTCATAGTAACTTTTTTGCTAACCCATTTTGGAAGTAGCACAGGTTCATCTTGAATGTCATTTATTTTAATTTCTTTTAATTTGCAGGCATCACATTTACGATTTAGGCAAAGTTCTCTCTGAGGATCACAACATGTTGCTTTAAGAACTTGAGATATATTTTTTCATTTATTTTTTTCATTTATTTACAAGACTATGTAGTTTTACTATTAAAAGCTTTATGTTTTCGTGAACTTTGCATAAACATGTCTCCCGATCAGAAACTTTCGGAAATAAGATCCATAAAGGTCGGAGACGACAAAAAGTTTGATAACTAAGAGTTTGATGTTGTGGGCATTCCTTTATAAACATTTTATGCAAATTATACATAGTATCATTTAAATAACGCTTTTGTTTTTTTTCTTTTCTTCATGTAATTGTTTCTTTTTTCCCTGAGCACAAGCGACTTGCTTTGTCAGATTCTAGAAATTTCTGAACATTTAGCTGTGTTTCTTCTGTGAAATCTCTTTTTGACACAGTTTTTTAAGTTTTACTACCATAATTGCTAAGCATTTTGATTGAGGTTATTTTTTTTACCTTATTGAGTAGTCGATAATTTTTCATAATTTTACCGGACAAAACTTGTAGCATTGTCTTTTTCACTTTGTGAGATTTTTGGCTTTTAAAGTTAGTTTGTATTTGTCTGTCAATAGCTTCAGCAAACAATAATTTTCTAAACACATTGGATTTGCTTTTTCTATCTTTACTATTCAATTCTCTTCGAACTTTTTCTCGTGGTGATTCATTTTTCTTTTCTTCACTTTTCTGAGATCTGCTGAATCTTTTTTTATATTTTCCAAGTCTAGTATTTAATTTTTTGTTTTTCTCTTCTAATTCCTCTATCTTCTTTAGTTTATAACGATTTTTTCTTATTGTTTTTTTTCCTCTCAAAATTCCAGAATCCTTGTTTTCCTTGGCACTGTTACTATTATCCAATTGAGAAAAGGTGCTTGAAGGTGTATCTATAATTAATTCTTCAGTTCCTTCTAACTTTCTTTGTTTACGATATTTCCTTGCTTTTTCTTTCAAAAGTTTTCTTATTTTTCTTTTTTCACGTTCATTCATTTCTTGAACACATTTAATTTTTCCACTAGCCTTTCTTTGGTAGTAACGTTCTCTCTCTTTTTTCTTACTTTCTTCAAACATAAGAGGATTTTTTTTTAATTTCTGTCTAGCACGTCTCATGCTAAGTTTCTTTTGTTCCCTCCTCTTTTGGATTTGAACGTCTAACTTCTTTTTACTTTTTGGTTTTGCCACTTTTTTCTACTATTAAAAGAATATATATATATATATATATATATATATATATATATATATATATATATATATATATATATATATATATATATATATATATATATATATATATATATATATATATATAAAACATTACAGAAATCATTTAACAGAAAAACTGACACAATGAACTTCTTTAAGAGTCGAATTTAATTTCTTTTCTGTAAAAAATACAAAACAAAATTGCCCTATATTTTGTTTAGCAAACTGAAATTTATTATGATTTTTTCTAAGGCTTTGTCTCTTCCGTGGACCACGTCATCTCCTCCGTGGACCACGTCATCTCCTCCGTGCCACGTCCACGGAGGGGAAGTCCATGGAGGAGACAAAAGTAAGCTTTAGAATTTTTCAGAGTTTTAATTTTAAAGTTAAAAAAATGGAATGCTTCTTTTTATCAAATATACTACTTTTGCTATCTAAAAATGATGTTTCAAATACAAAATAGGTTTATTTTACCTTTTGTATGATGACCACTAAGAACTTTGCCAAACCAGATTTAGACACAAATATCCAACACGTGTACAAGAGAACTAAAGTTGATCACTAGAAAACAAAATGGCTAAGTATCCTACCATTTACCTTATATGGACTTGACTTTTGCTGCCCTCTATTATGTATTTATTAAGTTATTTTAAGTGTCCACGGAGGGAGACCTCAATCTTAGGGACAAAGTTTATGAGTCATTTTCTTTATAAATACAATTTATTTTTTTTAAAAATTTTATTTTAAAAACATCTTAGGACTCTTAGCTAGTTAATACAATCAAAGATATTTAAAACCAATTTAAACAGTTTGAGACCAAAAACAAATTGCTTTGTCTCACAGACTTAGGGACGTCCACGGAGGGGATTTTAAAGCAACATTTATTAAAAAATAAAACTGAAATATTAAATTTATTTAATTGTCATGCATAAAATTAATTAGTTCAAAACTTAACCAAAACACATAAAAAAATATTAAGGAATATACTGAAGTTTTTATTATTTATTACTAAGGGACTGTAAAAGTCACCTTTTTGTGAGAATGACTCTTATCTGCAGTTCGCTGCAATTTTGTACAATTAATCACTGTTATTTCTTATTTTACTTTTCAAGCAAAAAGGTATTTTTTCACCTCTAGCTAAAGCAGTGTCAACTACTGGTGGTTTTAATCTTAAACACTTCTCTTCATTTCTTCTTCTTCTTCTTTTTTTTTTTTTTTTTTTTGGTGAGAGGAAATTTGTGTGAATAATTGTTTTTTAAATCATTTTTTTTTTAATTTTAACAACATCTTTTCTTTAATATTTCAACTGCACTCATTTCATATTACTATTTTTTTTAGAAACACGGAGTAAACAACTATAGAGTATAGGAAGTCCGAAAAAAATATAAAAAATAAAATAAATAAATAAACAGAAACCTGTCCTACAATGCTTAGTTGCAAAAACTTGAATTTCTCAAAAACAAATTCATTTTTACTTTTTTTACAACTTTTTTTTTTTCTGTTTAAACGAAGAAAACATTCACTAAACGCTCGATGCGTTATTCCGTTATTGCGCTTTATCTCCATCTCTTGTTTCAAGCGCACGCAAATGATTGAAGGAAAAATAATTCGAGGAGGCAGATGTTTACATAACCCATTTGTTTAGCAGTGGCGGCAGCGTTATTGCTTATAGTCTTCGCTGTACATCCCCTATCTGTCTTCAGTATGTGCAAACACTGTTGCCTTCCCCCTGCGCCTCGGCAGGCGCGTGTTGCAGTCTGACATGACTTCTCTGACAACGAATTTAAGATTTCCGGCTGCCAGGAGCAGCTGTCTCTACATAGTGCCAGAGGTTTTGGGGAAAAGTCATGCATTAGTGATCAGAAAAAGGCCTTTAAAAAGTTTAAGATGTTTTTTTTTTATTATTTCTCATCTATGATTTTGTTTTTATATTAGCTTTTATTTTGAACTAACTTTTTAATCGCTGCCTAAAGCAAAAATGTGTAGTCCAAGGAGGTTTATTTGTGAGTATGTATATTCTTTGTACAGGTCCACAGTTTTTTGTCGGATTTTTGGCACATAGAAGTCTTTTGATGCTCAGGAATTCACATAGGGTAGCTTCGGTCCTCCTATGGGGGGAGGGGGGAATCACCATACAAATCCAGTGTTTGCCGGATCTTTGCCAAGTTGGGCACAGAGGGGGCAGGCTCGCGCCAAGCCGGATCGGCGTCGTCGTGCAAATGTCTTTTGAGCGCCTTAATGCAGTAACGTTCGAGCAAAATATAGTCAATACCTGGAGTGAGGATTTGTAAATAAATGTTACGTGGAAAAAAATATGTTTGCATTTTATTCATTAAAAGAAAAACTATCTGTAAGTTTTTAACTGTGGCACACAGTGTACGTTTTTACTTCACATCTCGAAGTTATTTCGGCGATCGAAATTGACTTTTGAAATCTGACTTTTTTCTGTTAGAAACCTTGCAAGGAGCTGCTGTTAAAAAAAAAAAAAAAAAAAAAAAGATGGCCAGTTTCAGTTAATCAAAGCATTTTACCCCAACAATTAAAAAAAAAAAACTTTTTTGATTGAAATAATTATTTTTTATTTTAGTCTAATAAGTACTTGAAAAAAATGTGAAACGGCTATTATGCAGCTTATATTTCTTATATTTGGCTTACTGTCCAGAAAGGAAAGTTGTCTATTTATTGGCTTTGAATTGATTTAGTTTGTTTCTGAAGAAAATTTCAAAATCTAGAAAATTGTGAAAATCCCACTTTACCGAAATAGTAGATTGTTTCAAGTATGCCTGCCCGAAGAAAACCGGGCGGGTTTTTCTCGGGCTGGGGCCCGGTTCGACGAACTCCGCCTTTGATATGCTGATTCGTATTTGAAAAAAGAAAATATTTTAAATATCAAAGTTAACACCGCTCTAAATATCTCTCTGATCTCTAATTGGTAAATTATTATTTTCAATGTTTTATGCCGGTCAAAACATGACAACGGAGAGCTGAATAGATTTCTAAATTGAAGTAGAGGGTAATCCCCCTTAAAATCTGAAACTGAAATCATTTTCAGTAAAATAAAAATATTTAAAATACGGAACCGTTACAAAAGGCGCTTTAGAATTTAATATCTAAAACAAATGCAATCTCTCCTAGACTTTTTTTCTTTTAATTTTATGCGCAAATAGTTAAAGAAATAAAAAGTCGAGGGGGGGGGGAGCGAGTAATAACGTTCAAATCGTTACTTTTCGGAACGAAAAAATTAACCAAAATTATTGTATAGAATACATAAATATAACGCACATTTAAATATTGTGAAAATGTGCTTACTATTCCGATAAGTAGCAGAGTTTGTGCACGCAGTGCCATTGCCTGGTGTAGTTAGAAACTGAGAGATAACTAGCATATTAAGTTAAAATATATTTATTCTTATGCTCAAGAATTAACGTAAAATAAAAGTATTTACAGAACATGTTAAACAGACAAAATCAACACATAGAATCACCCCCCACATGGATACAGTCGACTGCTTAAATACTTTCTTAAGCTACGGAAATTTGCATACGGTTAAGTAAATGAAACAGTTAATACATTACGACAGAATAAAATTAAAATTCCAACACTTACCGTATTTTTTATGTATGATAACACGAAGAAGTGGAATTACCACGAATTAAAAATCACAAAAAGAATATAATTGCACAAGATATAGTATACAAGATACTCACCGCAAGAACCAAAAAAGGAAAGTAGTAAATTTCTTGCGCCTCGTATGCTCAACCTTGTGTACTTATGGATATACCGAAATAGCATTCATGGCTCCACATTATGATTTAAAATACTAATGTATACATTGATTAAAGTCACTTGTTTTCAGCGTAAAAGATTGCGCTTTTGAATAGCATCTTCAGACAAAACAAGTCACAAGGGACAATAATTTTACCCTTTAGATTCTCAGTGAGACGGATTAATTATTTTAATGAGCAGTATAAATCACCGCCGCCATTAGAAAAATGAAGAATTACTTTTTTGGTTAAAGAAATTTTTCCCTTCACTTGAAGCATTTTTGATCGGTAGAGTTCGTCGTCTTTTTGGCTCTGGCGCCGTCGTGCGCCACACGATCTTGCACACAGGGACGGCACGGCCCTGAGAGGGGGCGGGGTTGAGAACAGTTTTTTTTGTGTGTTTTCTGGGTTTGTGCTTTTTTAATGTTTAAATTAATTTGATTGAGAAAAAGAAGAAACAATTTCAACGTCGACTATTGTTTAATTTCTGTGTCTCAAAACCTCTACATCACGATTTGTTTTTTCTTTTCCGGGAAATTCGAGTTATCCAAGTTCGACTATCATTATGTTTCAGTAAAATGGCATTGAAATTAGTTTCTCTGTGACAAATTCCACCATAATATTAAACATTAAAGAAAAATTCTTTTCAAATGAACTCTTAAAACTTTTTTAAAAAATTAATGATAGTTTTTGAAGTAGGCATTCCTTCCGAAGTAAAATGTTCACCGAAATATTCAATTTATACTTCTTTAAACTACTAAAATCGCAGACACTAAATTTACGTTCTTAAAAAAGCAGTGATGTAATTAGAGGGGGGCACGGGGAGGGGGGGAAATGCAGTTTCCCGATATATTTGGTTGGCTAATGTAAAAATAATGAAAAATAGATTCAAACCAACCTACGAAAAACTAATATGAAAGTCTACTTTCAAAATAAACGCAGGCTAATTAACTAAATCAACCGTTTTTTCCCTAACAAAATCCGTCAACCCTTTAGAATGTTGAATTCCTCAAACATATATCTTTTCTAACTACAGCGCTGTTTAAAAAAATTTAATCACTGAAACGACAGAGAAAAGTTTAGTTTTCTTAGAAAACGTTTTAAAACCAAAACAAGAAAGTTGGGAGGTTCAAGCAAGAGACAAAGGCCTCGTTTTCTTGAAAAAGCACATTTAAAACGTAAACAGGACTGTTGTTTGGTTCAACGTACTAGATTAGCGCGGCAATTTCTGTGACAAAGGGAATAGAGTGAATGTGTGTGGTCTGAATTTTTCCCAAACCTCAGACGCCAGTCAAAATATTAGTTTTTCTCGTCGGCGCATGTACTCTACTTTCCCGCGGCATCAAAGCGGCTCCGGACGTTCCAAAAATGATATCACTGGAGAGCATATGCGTGTAGCTCACAGCCATTGCCAAGGTTAAGCGAGCAGAGAGTAATTTTCTCTTTTTGAATATGAGTCATTTGCGAGAGGCGACCACGTGCGATCAAGCACGATGTTTGTTTGGTCTTGTTCAGGAGACAAACGTTGCATTTATATTGTGACTGGATTTTCATTGATGCAGTTGAAGTTTGATTGCATCTTCTCAACCCTCAGCTTCGAATAAATAAGTAACGAAGGGAGAAAAAAAAGATGAACTTGAGAAAATTAAAAATTTCCTCTTTTTCTCGGAAAAGCCCATATTTGAGTAAAAATCAGACACGAAAAAAAAAGGGGAGTCAGCACCCTAAACTTACAATTTTCAGTCTTTTCAAGAGGTATCAAAGAGTGTTGAAGTGAAATTTTAAGACTTCTTTTTACTTACTAATTTATAAAATTTTAACCAATAGTCACTTTTTAAAATGAAAAAAAAAAGAGTTTCTGACGTCTCCCCCCACCAAAAAAAAAAAAGAAGTTTAGTTATACTGAAATTTCACTTCAGTATAATTGGCAACACATAATTAAAATATGGTGAAAATTTCAAAGCAATATGCGAAGTAGTGTTTTTGAAAAAGGAGTATGAGTTTTTTAAAATTGACGCTTTGAGAAAAAAGAAAAATTATTTGAAAGGAAAACTGTACGTACATTTTAATACTTTTTTAGCCCATTAATGTTAAAATTGAGTTACTTTTATTCAATGCAGAAACATGAATTCAGCGCCGCTTGAACGCTCTTGATTTAAATATATAGAACTGAACAATTATTATATTATTATTAGTGTAATTTTTATTTCATTATTATTATTTTTTCTCCAGGGTATGAAGTAGAGCTGGTTTTTGGCGTTTGAATTGTGTGAGAAAAAAGTCCATTAAATGCAAAAAAAAAAAAAAACTTTATAAAATTTGAAAAATGAATAAATAAGAGATTTTTGGAGGAGGATGATTTGTGAGTAAAATGTTGTTCAGGGATTCAGATAGTTTTAACAAGAGCTGGGAATCGTTAAAAATTTTACCAGCCGAGGGATATTTTTAACCCGTCAACATTATGCGATACAAAACCAATGAACTTAATAAAAATTTTGAAAAAACTAGAACAAAAACTAGTTTCTGACAAATTAATGTTCTCACAATTAAGTATTGCAGCTAGGTGATTGTTCTACTTTTATGAAAATTACAATTAATTAATTTCAGACTATTTTTTCAGTTTTTTTTTCATATTAAATAGCATACAAAGTAGAGCCGCTATATCGATAGTAGAGCCTCTCTATATATATATACAGTGGCCTTAATACAAAACAAATAAAAATAACACTAGTATTCAAAAGTTATGGGATTAAACATGAAATAATAATAATAATAATAATAATAATAATAATAAACTATCTACGTTTCAAGAAATGTGTGCAAGTTTCATATGCATTTCCTTAATTTACTCAAAATTCGATTAAAATTTTGCTTCTGAGAAAAACTGAGATGCAACTTTTATTTTAGTTCAAAATACATGAATTGCATTATGAAAGGCAGAAACATCAGGAACGTTTCATATAGAAATTATTCAAGAACAAATTTATTTTAAAATATAGGAGAAAAAACAAAATTAAAAAAACAAGCTCTAAAATATTTTTAAAAATAAAATAAATGCTCTGAAATGGGGAAAAACCCCACAACCTCGAAATTCTGCTCTAAAAGAGAAAATTAATCCCAAAATGCATAGTCAAAAATCAATGTTACGCATTATGCAAAGTACTTGCGCTTATATCCTTTATCAACCCTTGAAAATATCACTTATTGAGGAACGTAACGGTATCAAATAATTAAAATTATAGGGTTCCTTATGAAGAATATGAATATTAGTTTTAGTACATCTGTTGTTTTTAATTTATTTGCGTCAATTCCCATTTAGAAATACGAGTGGATTAGATAAATGGTTGTGACTTATATCTTTTTGAGAATTGGATGCTAAAAATTCACTGATCAAGTTAAAATTTGGTCATTCTCACGAAAATATTAGTTCATACTTGAATTGAATATAGTCCGAAACTTGAATTGGTCTTTGAATTTAAATAATTTCCGCCGATAACTGAAGCAGTGAGAAGCAAAGGGATGTAAGTGACAAAATTAAAAATTTGGAGATAACCAGTTCAAATGGGAGGTGGACCCTTACTCTATCTTTGGGCAAGAGATAGTACTACTAGTCCTGGTAGGTGCTGCTGTACAACATGATTTAGAAAAATAAATAAATAAATAAAATCAATGAAAGCCTTCCTAGGACGTTATCTTTATAGTCGTTTTACTCAAAACTTAAAAATGTTCACTTACATCCCTCTGCTTCTCAATTTATATAGGGTGTCCTGAAAAAGACTGAATGTTTTCAAAAATTGATAACAGGAGAACGGTTAGTGATAAAAAAGAAATTTTTGCAGAACATTCATGTGGTGGGCGTTAAATTTTTTCCCTCAGAGTTCCAAATTTTAGTTCAAAAATGTTTCAATAGATGGCGCTGCACATAGAAAGCCGGTAATTCAAAAAAGATGAATTGAAATTCACCGATTTTTTTCCTCCGATTGCGACATGGGGACACAGCCGACGATTGTTTGAAAATATTATTTTGTTCTTTTGTTCATTTTTTTTCTGAAAAATATGGTGTAATTTTCCATCTTATTTTTGATTTACGGGCTTACTATCTGCAGCGCCATCTGTTGCAAAAATTTTCAACTAAAATTTGAAACGCAGGGGGAAAGAATTTACGGCCCACCACATGAATTTTCAACAAGAATTATTTTTTTATCATTTACCGTTTCCCTGTTATAATTTTTTTAAAACAGTCACTTTTTCAGGACACCCAGTGTATACGTTAAAATATACTTGTATATTTTAATTTATTACCCATTTGTGCTTAATGAAGTATCAATGGTTTGCATAAGTAATTTATTAACGGTTTATAAATATTTTGACTATTTCGTGTTACAGAGTTGACCAATAACAGAATAGAGGAATAAGCCCTTTAAAAAACGTTCTAATAAAGAATGATCTCTACTACATAACAAGCATAAAATGAAATTATGATTCTTAAACTGTAACTCAAATTAGCATACTAAGCGCGGTAGTTATATTACTTACTCTTTATGAAAAATGACCAGATTTAATGAAATCGCTTTTTTTATTTTCTAAATGACTATAACAGTGGAATAATAGAAAATATTGGGACTGAAAAAAAAAAAAAAAATTACAGGATTTTTTTTCTCTCCAGTTGTGCTGAAACTTAATTTTTTTATGCAAAAGATATAAAATTATTGATAATTTAAGGTAGTTTATACAGTTGCTGCAGTTCAGCACAATTTCTTAAATTAAATCTTCCTAAGATTTGAAGCTGGTAAAATTATTTTTCTTATTCTAAAGCAAACTATTTTTGAATCAGTTACGCAATTAAATAGAGAATTAACTACAAAATAGCATTAATTAGTTTTAGTCATTAAAATTAATGAAAAAATCCGAAGTTTCAAACATGATTTGTAGCATTTTCGCGAAAATGAACTCAAAATACCTACAAAGATTTGAAGCAGGGACACGCTACTTCAAATAGTATTCTCCTTCTTATTCCAGTGTATTCCAGGGCGGGGGGGGGGGGGGTTCAAAACATTTTTAACCCCTTATAAATTACTTATGCTCAAGAAATTGATACTTTTATTACACACGATTAAACAGGGAATTAAAAAAAGGATTGATTAGTGATAGTTTTTAAAATTAATTTAAAAAAAATCCTAAGTCTCAAAGATGATTAGTAACATTTTCGCGTGAACGATCCAAATGCGTACAATTTGAAATGATTTTTAATTTTTCAATTTTTGTTTCTAAGATTTAAAGCAGGGACACATAATATTCTTTCACTACTTCTTATTCCAAAGCAAAATATTTTTGAAACCCTTTTAAACTACTTATGTACAAGCAATTGATACTTGATTACAAACAAATAAATAAAGAATTTAAAAAACAGCATTAATTAGTGACAATTATTACAACTAAAAAGGAAAAAAAAAATCCAAAATCTCGTACATGGTTAGTATTATTCTCGCGAGAATAACCCAAATACGCCCGTCATACCAGAAAAATCACTCCACCAGTAAATCGTGCAATTCCCAACCCTGATTATAACGCTCTAAAGCATTACAAAATCTGTAATAAAAATGCACAAAAAAGAAAAAACTCTTTCGAAGCTTGTACCGCAATAAGAACGTGCGTGACAATTGGTTTTAAGATACATTTTTCATTGCCATATAATAACATCGATATGAACCATCTAGTTAAGGCGTTTCGCAGGGGTTTAACCATCTAGTTAAAGAATAAATTATGAGTAAAGGAAGTTTTAATTGTTATCATTATATAAAAACAAATCATAAATATTATCTTTTTATCAAACTGTATAACAATTTAAATGTCTTTTGGAGTATACGGTGAATGGCTTTTGAAGAATTTAGCCTTCTAGTTGGTTTGCCCTTGAAACAAAATCTAGTTTTCATGTTTTTAAAAAATGTTAACTAAAAATTATATGTTTATCTTGATAATCTAACAAGTATGTTGAGTACTTCGCTTTTTAAAAAAAAATAAAATATAGTTTCTTTTTGCTTTAGTTCCTTATTAATATTTCATTAAAACGCGAATCTTGGAAAATATCTTAAATTATTCTGTTTAAAAACTTGAATATTATCTTCTCGTTCCTTGCATAAAATTTATCTCTCTTAAGTAATGGTTCTTAAGTATTCTGAATAAAATAGTTACATAAGTAAATGTGACGTAAAGATATAAAGAATGTTTCTTGTATGAACCGCGAAAATGAATTATTTGTTCGAGAATTGAGTACTTTAATTAATTTATTATTTAGCAAACGCGCTTAAGCTCATGTATTTTCCTCTTATTCATATGCTGTGTCATATTTTCAATATGTTTAATAGTGTAACAGTTTAGGAATGCATCTTCCTTATAAAATAATTGGGTGCAATATTTCTTAAACCGAAAGAACAACAAAAAGTAAAGAAAAACTCTCCGATTACTTTTGATGTAACATCATGCTTCTCATTTTCTCTCAAAAAATATTTATGAAAGAATTTCCTGTGCTGTTTTTTTTATTAATGTTCCGAATTAATTCCTTACGTGTATCAAACCATGAAAATTTCTTATTATGTTTTTAACCTAATTGTATTGATGAAGTAGGGGAATTATAAAGCAAAGACAAAGCGGGGGCAAAGTGAACTAGCGAAGCAACATGAAACGGTGAAATATTACCTATGCTTTTAGCGCCACCAATCTAGTACTATTTTAACTCTTTAGTAACACATGTTGTCTATTCCAGTCAAGAAAAAATTACCCCTAAAAACCAAAGAATATGATAATAAAAACAATTTTCAAAAATTGATACTCATACTCGAATATTTTGTCGTTAGTCAAAAATTATTATTTTTTCATTATTAAATGATAAAGTTCTTGTTATAATCATTTTAAACATTAATTGAGACTTACTAATATTCAGTACAATATTTATTTGTTTCATATTAAGCTTATTTGTGCTTTAAGTGCTTTGTACTGATAGTAAAGTGTATGCAGGGCCATACACTTTAGTTACGCATATACACTTTAGTAACACATACACAAATAGTTCATTTCATTTACTATTTCAATATTTTGTCAAATTGCATTCATACTCACTTATTAATAATTTCATTGCATACCTTCATTTAACAATTCCCTTGTTAATTCATTCACTTATTTTCTTATTCATCCAATATTTTATTCAACAATTTTTTCTCATATATTTAATTATTTATTTATGTAGTTGTTTATTGTTTCATTTTCTTTTCATTTATTCATTCATCCTTTTACTTATTTATTTGATCAAAAACATCTTTAACGATCGAATTGAAAGTTTTTTATTCGGAAAATATTTTATTTTTCATTTCATGGAAAAAGAAGAAAAAAAAAATCCTGACTTTTTTTTTTGAAGGTACAAACTTATTGCCAAAAATAAAAAATAATGTTACAATGCAAGTTTTATTGTAAAATACATTGTTCTTTCTTTATGTACCGTAATTTTCAGAACAAATTTCCTATGTATTTCTTTTGAAAAAAGTAAGTTACCTTAACTATCTCACTTTGCCCCACATTTCCCTACTAAACAGAAATGTTTGCCTCTGGGCCGACTTGAAAAATATGATGCTGTTTGGAAAATGTGCATTGAAAATTTCATACTAACTGTTTCAACTGTAGGAAAATGACGCTATGCGGGAGAAATATTCTTTTCCCGGTACTGCTCTCTTTGTTAGACGATTAGATATTATTTGACGTTAAAACTGCGTTTAAGGTTTTCTTGAATTTTCAGAGTTAGTCTGTTTTTAAATTGACTTTGCAATTCGTTATTTATTTTTATTTATTTATTTATTATTATTTTTTCGCTTTCTTTGATAACACATAGGATTTAGATCTACAATAAACCGCGTCGTTTATAGACATGAGCGTATCTAGGACTCCCTTACGGAGGGGAAAGTATAGGTGCAACAAGATAGTGGTTTTTAGTCGCCCAGCTTCCTAATATGAACCTCGGAAAATTCTTGAAACTATAGTCCTCCTCTCCCCCTAAAAAAAACATTCAATGCTATTTTTGGTTAGATGAAGATAGAAAAAACGGTTATGTGACTCTCCTCAGGAAGTTTTTCGAAATTAAAGTCCTAAAATTGCGATATTAAATTATCTTTGGTGACATTTGGAAAGGTCGTGGGATTCAAAGGATCTCTTCCAGGGAGGGTCAGTTGCCCCACCGTGCCTCCCTCTTGCTACGCCCATGTTTATAGATAGACATCATTTCAGTGCAAAGCAATTTTGTGAAGAGAATAATCTCTGTAGTTGACCTTTGAATGAAACAATTCTGTTTTTCTCTTCAAAAGTCTTTTATTCTTGGGTTTTTTACCTTTCCATACGGACAAACCTGCGCACAAACCAACAGCTTTTCCACTATGTTTCTCAAGTCGATTTTTGCTTTCAAACATTTTTTTTTTTCTCAAAGCGTAGAAATTTTCCTTTTTAACTTTATTTTTCAATACTTTCATACATTTATTGCATTTAATTAATATGAAATGAAGCAATTTATAAATGTTTATAAAAAATGAATGCGTTCAATATATGCACGTCAAATGTTCTTAATTTTCATTTCCCGTTTCACGAATAGTAAAAAAAAATCCAAGAAACTTTCGTCTTATTTTACCGGAAGCTATCGAAACCTTTCTCGAGTTCCATTTTTGGAAGCTTTTCTCAAAGACACAAAACCACGAAAAAGCAATGGACGCTTGGGATCGATAGAAGCCAACGCATGCGCTTTTCCATTTACGTTACGGTGATCGGTTTTACTCTCTTCCTCACACACGCACACACCTTTCTACACTACTAGGGCACGTGCAAGCGATGCAGAGGGGTGGGGGAAGGGACACCATGGGGGGTAAAAGCAGAGCAATGTCAGTAGGGCAGGAGACCATTCTGAGAGATGCACTCAAGCGTTCTGGAGTAGGGAGTGGTTCGACAACAGGTAAACAGATGAGCGATCATTTTCCTGTTTTGGTTTTTATTTTAAACTGGTTGCTTCCATATAGTTTGAATGAATTAGATTTCTTTGTTGACGCTGAATTTTTTTCCTAAAAAACTATCTGTTTATTTATTTATTTTTTTAAAAATACTTTTATAATGAAGAATGATGTACCGTGATATAGGGATCCTTTCCTCATTTGTAAATCTTTACTTTTAGAATAGCTTCCAAAGGGAACTCCCGATTTTTTTTACATTAGAGTAGACCGACAAGTGAATAAACACTATCCCCCCCCCAAAAAAAAGCACATAATTAAAAAAATAAAGTTTTTTTCCAGAGGAATTCGCAGTATTATAAGTTTTTTCTATAGATGTCACAACTAGAAAGTGCTGCGTGTGGCCACGGAGGTGTGCGTACATTGAGTCGGCGCACTTTTTCTTTTTCATTTCAACCCCCGAAAAAGGCTAACGTCAAAATTGTCCCATAAAAAATGTATATATCAATTTAAATTTTGTAACTGTCATGTGCCCAATGTTAGTTTCTAAATATGTCTCGAATGTTTGAAAATGAAGTTGTGCTTAAGTGTTCATTCACAACTCGATCTACCGTATGTTGCATTAGTAAAGACAAAATTATAAGAATATAATCATTATATGAGTACAGAAATATGCTTAAATTTTGTACATGTTAATAGTGAATCACTTTGTGTGTGTGTGCATTGTGTTATTATTATTGTTATTATTTTCACCTAAACAAACATGCACGGTGGCACAGTAAAATTAGCATTAATAAAAACAAAATTATATGAATAGAATCATTATATGAGTACAACCCATAAATATGCTTCAATTGTGTACATGTTGAGAGTGAATTACTTTCATGTGTGTGTGTTTCGTTTTATTATTATTATTTTTTTCACTTAAACAAACATGCACGGTGGCGCAGTAAAATTAAAATAGTAAAGACAAATTTACACAGACAATATAAATAAAGACAATATAAATAAACTCATTATATGATAGCAACTCATAAATATTCTTAAATTGTGTTCATGTTAATTGTGAATCACTTGTGGTGTGTGTGCGTGTTTTGTTTTATTATTATTATTTATTTTTACCTAAACAAACATGCACAGTGGAAAAGTAAAATTAACATTAGTAAAAAACAAAATTATATGAATAGAATCATTATATGAGTACAACCCATAAATATTCTTAAATTGTGTACATGTTAGATTGAAAATTTTTTTTATGTGTGTGTGTGGGTTTTGTTTAATTATTATTATTATTATTTACTTAAAGCTGAGAAGCACGGTGACACTTCTTGATATGAGACTTTAGCTTTGATACTTATATCTTAACAATAAAAAATCTGAGTGAACCGAAAAAGTAAGCATTCCTAGAGGTGTATCTGTATATCAAGGAACCAATTCAATTTTAAACGAATAAAAAAAGTACAAAAATCATCTCAATGAACTAAAATCTCAAAGTGTATATCGGGAAAAACAAAAAAGGAAAAACTGCGTGTCAGATAAAAGCTAAAATTAAAAAAAACACACAGATTAAAGATGTATTGAAAACGGACTAAGCCTCTGTTGTAGGGTTGGCACGTTTTAGTCAACTCTACAACAGAGTTCCATGTGGTTTTTCACAATAAAAGGTGGAAAACAACTTGGAAAAAACCGTCCTGGCACATTTTCGTCACTTTTTGCCAGTTGCAAAAATTGGTGTACTTTATGTATGGGGAAGCAACTTCTTTCATTTTTATTGATTTTAAATCTCATAAAATATAATATAAATTTGTGTCTTTCAATATATTATGTAAAACATTAAATGAAATATTAGAATGGGTGTCTTCGCTAAGTTTTTTTGAATCGAACAAATCTCTCAAAAGACTGCTTGTGTGTTGGGTAAAGGACGAAAAACACACTTTTTCTCATTTCATTCCCTTTCTACCACTTTTTTTTTTAAAGTAATTAATTTTGTTATTTAATGCATTTTTGAATTTCATTTATTTATTTTTCTCAGCGATCTTTTTACTTTAAATTAAATATTTC
Source organism: Uloborus diversus (assembly GCF_026930045.1). NCBI lineage: Eukaryota > Metazoa > Arthropoda > Arachnida > Araneae > Uloboridae > Uloborus > Uloborus diversus. Next base: position 46,353,723 of record NC_072735.1, read on the forward strand.
ATATTTTTTGTTTCTTTTTATCAACGAAACTTGGCTGCAAAAAATACCCCTTTCCCCACTCAATGACCAGCAGCGCTCTTTAAAAAAAAATGTACATTTTAATAAACACAGCGTCTTTTCAGTGAATGATGAACGAACTGATGCGAGAAATTCCCAAATGTAACGTTACAAACTCCATTAAATTAAGACATCAACAGTTCTTTAAAAAAAAAAAAAGAAAGAAAGAAAAACCATTAAGAAAATAGCAAGTTCAGACAAAAGACAACGATAATGTAATTTCCCTTTATCATATTTTCCACACACAACAAATTGTTAATGATTCTTTGTCTCCCTGAAAAACATTAAAGGCACGCTCAAATAAAAATTAAAAATATCAACGTTTTCAATATTAATATCTTTTTGCAAGATATTTATTCAAGAGGTCTCAGGAGTCTTAAAATGTCAACGCGACATGACAATGTACTCATTATTTAAAAGCCTGAAACTAAATTTCTGTACGAGCTATGATTAAACATTTAGTTTTAAATGAAAGCTAAAAATCTGATGAAAAATACATGATCCAATACACATTTAAATTGTACACTTTTACAATAGGAAACAATAATAATCACTTTTTGACATTTTCTTCCCTCAGGAATTGAACAGTTAAATAACAAAAATTTCCCTTCATATCCCCTTTTGAACAGAATGCCAGTTCTCACTTGGACAATAGAATATGATTTAAATCTAAAATATAAAACTGAACAATCATTGAAAACAGTTTCAAATAGAATTTTGTTTAACCGATTTTTTTTAAATTAAATTTAATATTTATTTTCTCTTTAGTAATTTTTGTCATTTATAAATTCTTTCAATTTTTTAACATCAAAACTTTTGTTGTGAAAAATTCCTATAAGGCATCGGTAATTTTTTCTACTGCTTAGTTTGTATTTTATAAAGCATTTTTTCCCTTAAGAACTTGAATGTTTGATGTACGCCACGCTGGCTGTTGAAAACACAGGTCAGGTTTTGTTTTTGCAAGTCATTTCTGCAGCAGTTCTTTTTTCGCGATAATTTTGGACACAAATGACGTCACGTTTGGAAGGGGAGTTGTGGTGAGGAGGAGTGAGAGAATAACAAGAAATGTGGCATCACACTTTTTTTTTTTTAAATTAAAACATGCTAATGAAAAAAAGTGCGACAAGTGACGATGGAAAGGAGTCAATGGAAGTGTGACACTATGTGACACATGAGGGAGGGAATCAAGTTTGTTAAAAAAAGGTATGACTTGATTCATAGACAGCCCCTTTGCAAAAATGTGTGGTGTTTTATGTGATACTTGCAAACAATAAGGTAGTCTTTTTAACTATTTTCGTCAAAATAATTTGAAATGAAATAAAATAAGTAAATTAATAATTAAGTAAGAATTATACAAATTAAAAGTAAACTATTATTTCTGTTATTAACAGCTATGAAAAGTGAAGTTCAAATATTTCCTTCCTGTTTACAAAAATGAATTATTTCGCAGTATGATTTTCTGATATTTAGCTAATGCATGATTTACTTTAAAAACGAATGATATATTTCAGAGGAAATAAAGAAATTTCATGTACTGTAATAAAACAGTATAACAACTGAACATTTTCCATTTCTATTAACCAAAGTTGCCAGAAATGCTATATATGAAAAAGAAAATTTACTTTATTTGTCTGAGCAAAGCAAAAAAGTGAGGAATATTGTATGTCGCTGGAATTTGATTCTCCTTAAATTGAATAAATAAACTTTATAGCTTTTCAAAATAACTAAAAGCTGTGCTTTTTTTTCTATGTAAAGACTTGAGCTGTGAAATATCTACTCGCACCATCTAAATTAGAGATGTGGAATAATATGAATTATGAAAACTACATGTATGAAGATATTTGCGGAAGTAGTCCCGATTATTTTGGATGAACATTGTACTTTACGTATTTATTTCAACTAAGAAGGACATTTGCTTTTACAACTAATAAAGTTTCAAACTTAAGGATAACTTGGATGAAGTCACTCTCAAAGGTGATGTGAAAGTATACGTATTGCAAAAAGAGAAGTCTAAAACATTCCTTTAAATTTTTTTAGTTTTCATAAAATTGAGAATTATAATCTATTGAACTTTTTGCCGTTAATTCTTCTGCTATGATTAGTTTTTGGTAAGTCTTTCCTAATATTGTTATAGAATCATAAACACAAAACACATATAGTAGGGGCTGCCCACCTTGTCTAGTGGTCAGAGGTGTCTGACTGCGATGAGGCGGTCCCGGGTTCGAATCCCGGCTCGAGCATGGATGTACTTTCTCTCTCGTGTCCTTCCTTTGTGTGAATGTGTTGTTATGCTGTGAATGTTTGCCTACCCCATAAATGGATCCCTACGGCATGTGTGTACTGTGGAAGTCGGACTTCACACCAAATTACGGTACAGTTGGAAAAGTGAAGCAACGCACCCCAAATTGCCAGCCTAGCTGGCACAAGACAACAACAACAACATATAGTAGGGGAAACCCGAGCAACGTAAATACCTTAAGCTTTCCTTGATTATTGCCGTTCAGTTATAACTGGTAAATTGAAACAAATGTTTATAATCACTCTTCATTTAATGAACTTACGTAATGCAATAACAGTTGTCCTTAATATTAAATAAACTTTTAGATATAAGGCCAATTTTCAACAATGGAATGAATATACACTTTGACCAACACCCCGGGTAAAGTGGATTCAGTACTAGGGCAAAGCGAACAACAACATTATTTGTCATAAAACTAAACCTTAAAAATAAAGTAACTATGGAAAGTTAAAGGAACATTTTCAAAAATCATTTTTTTTTCTACAATGCTAATTATTGTAGTTGTTACAAACAAGGAAATTGAACTTAAAAATGAAGTAAACTTTGAAAATTAAAGAAACATGTAAAAAAACATTTTTTTTGTTACAATGCTAATTATTATAGTTATTACAAATAAAGAAATTGAACTTAAAAATAAAATAAACATCGAAAATTAAAGCAACACATTAAAAACATTTTTGCTACAATACTGATTATTGCAGTTGATATTACAACAAACAAAGAAATCAACTAAGAAAAATCAACATTCAAGACTATAGGAGCATATTAATAAATAATAATAAATTTAACATTTTTCTGCTACATTACTAATCATTGCAGTTATCAAAAACAAAATTCATCACCATTTTCGAATGCTGAACAGTCTTCATGACACCACTACAAATAAGACATTGTATACAGTTTTCCGTTGGTTGATCATCTTTTTCAATGCATATTTCATCACAGAAAATTCACCTTTCATCTTCAAATTTTTTCCTTCTATCTTCATATCATTCTGTTTTGCAGTTTTATGCATTGTGGCAGAGATATTTGATTTACAGTCTTTTTGGTAGTAGTCATTTTAACAGTTTTTTTTTTTTTTTTTTGAGAAGCTTTAATCGAAACATCATCTTGTGACTTCATTACAGTCTTTCTTGCTTTTTCAAATTTTTGTTTCTAATCGTCCTTTACTGGAATTCTTGTCAAGAGTGTAGAAGATCTTTTTAGCTTGTTGTTATTGGTTTAGCAGACTGAGGAATAGGTCGTAAAACTGAAAGACTACAGTAGTTTTTAGAATATCCAGGTTCAGATGAAGTAACGGGAACATCATTGCCTTGGATCCCCAGGGGAGTACCCCGCCGCCCCCCCCCCCCGCCTCAGAAGAGGTTTTAGACCCCATGGGGGTGTAAGGATTATCTTGCCAATGCACAAGTTTTCCGCACTATTAGAAATTGATTAGGAAAAAAATTTTTTTCGACCCACCTATGTGTAACATAAAGCGTAACTCACTTATATTGCTAATATCTTATTCAAAATAATAAATACGGTTTATGAGCTTTAAGTATGAGGAGCGGAATATTAGAAAAGTTGTACTCACCACGTTAAATGCTCACGAGATCAAAAATAACTCAGATTAAAGACTATGAATTCAATCAAACAAATAGCCAAGCCACATCCGATGTCGGACCAGACACTTCACACAAGTGGCTCAGTATTAACGTCTAACGACCCATAAACGTATTATGAACAAACTTATGCGTCTTCCCCCAACTTACCTCAATTAAGTATCGAAAAATTAAAAATTGGAAAGTATGGTATTAAGATGGGAAAAGTGTTTGTCGGTCTGTCTGTCGTTCTGTCCCCCCCCCCTTTTAATTTTTGAGTGAATAGTCCGATTCGAACAAACTTTTTTTTTTGTTCGAAAGATTTCGGCGAGGACACCTCATTCCCATATTTCACTTTTTGATTTGAACTATTTTTTGTTCAATTTTGAACAGTTCAAAAAAACTTAACATTAGCGCCTACGGGGAAGCGCCTACGAGGAAATTCAAGGCAATTCCGAACTGTGAGGCGAATTTTCTTCAAACAAACTTTGTAGGAAAAAGCTTTTGATGAAAAACTTGTATATAAAATATCTTTTTGATTTGAACAATTTTCCGTTCAATTTTGAACAGTTCAAATCCCTTAACATTAGCTCCTACGGGGAGACTGAAAGTTAATGTATATTTCGCACTTGAAGGCGGATTTACTTCAAACAAATTTTGTTGGAAATAACTCTTGACGACAAACTTACGACTCCGAGAATTTTGGGGCACCTGAATCCGATTCCGACTCATGTTCCCGACAATTAGTCCGACTTCGACTCTGACTTCATAGCTTTGGATAAATGACAGATTTTAACTCCGAGTCTTTGAATTAAAGACCTTCGGTTCCCGAATCTGACTCTTATCCCAAAATGAGATTGACTCCAACGCCGCAGCCATAGTTTCTAAGACTTGTTTTTATTTTCACTCCAAAGTTTTGATTTATATACTCGCAACTCCAGAATTCGAATATGCTGCCTTGCGGCGATTAACAATACTACCGAAAAAGGTAAAACATTCCAATCCACGTGTTTTCTTTGGGGTAAATTAATGGTTTCAGACAGTTAGTTTATGGTGTAATGTAATTTCAGAAGAATAGAAAAGAAAGCTTCCCATAAACACGATGAAAAATTACTGTCATTCACTAGACGTTAAAGCAAGTTATATGTTGCGGCATTTGTTGGTTTTACCTTTTTCATCCGCCATTAGACAGTGACTGCAGCGCCGTCTATAGTTCATTGCAGTTGCGAATTAAGTTTTCGGCGAATAAACTCGAACTCCCTTATGTTTTTACATAACGATGTGTGCAGACGATTTTTTTTGAGCAATCACGATTGCTTATTGCTTTCATTCGACTGTTTTGATGTCCTATCATTTTATTTTCCCACCGCCACCCTCCGCACCATCACCGTCGACCGGGCCCTCACGATGCTGCTCCTATAGCGAAAGCCGTCTCCAGGTTGCATCCATGTTCTACACACACGCGCATACATACACAACTACACACACACGCGCGCGCCACACACACACATACACCTACACACATACACCTATACACACGCATACATACAGACACTTACACATACGCACACATAAACACAACTACCCACACATTCATGCCTGCACACAGACACAAACACATATGCCTACACACACATACACATACCCCTACACGCAAACACACATACCCCCCCCCACACACACACTCACACGCCTACATACACACACTCGTGATTGCGAAAAACATAATTTGAATTCGAGATGTCAAAATTAGAATTAATTTTTCTTTTTCTTTTTTTTTTTTTGACAATGAAAATTATTTTTTTAAGTTCGTATTTTATTGTTTTTATTTATTTTGGAAAGTACAGTAATTCATTTAAAATATATTTTTTGGCAACAGGGGAAAAACAAACAATTTTTTTTTTGATATGATATATTTATTTTAATGAGCTTATTATTATTATTTTTTTTTTCGTTTTGAAAGCGTTTAAAGATTTTTTTCAATGGAGAACAAGTATTAGCTGCTTTGTGTAAAAGGTGCCGCTATTTTATTCGTTCTTTTATTTAATTATTTTTACGCATCTAATTGTTTAGATGACTGAGGCATATTTCATTCCTAGAAATCAGCTTTAAATATTAAAAAATTATGTTTGAAACAATTTGGCGATTTTAGCTTTTTTTGAGAATATTGATCAGACATTAGAAAGTAGAAATGGGTATACGGGAAAGTAGAATCGTTTAGTTCTAGACGGAACTTCTTGTTAATGTTAAAACTATTCTGAAACGACAACTAACATCAGCTGAAAACAATTTTAAGAGTTTTCATTCTCTGGATATTTTAAGCACGTACGATATAAATTATTTACATTTTTTGCTCTTGTTCCATACATCTGATGTCGTCTAACCATTCATTATTATTGTTTCTAAGTTTTCTACAGCAAAGGAATTCTAGTAAAGAATTCCAAAAATTTAAAAGATGAAGAAACCTTTCGTTTGTGAGACCATTATAATAATAAAAATATGTCTTAAGTTTGAAGCTTGAGTGAGTTATATACAGCAATTATTCGTTCATTATTTTTTTTTAAATCTTTTACATAAACTTATTTTGTACTGAATTGTAGTTATAAAGCAAATTCGTAATGAAAATTATCTAAATTTGTTCAGACTTTTCTGCCATGAAGAAAAGGTAGTTCATTGGCGAAAATTGCTTTATAAACTCTCAAAACCAGAAATAAATCAACTGTATAATTTTATAATTTTGGATTGTTATTAAATTAGGTAGTTAAGATACATAAGTTGGTTTAAGAACTTTAAGTGAAAGATAGTAATAGTCTATACATACTTTCTATTGCTGTAACCACGAGGAGTCTTAAGTGTACCACAGCAACGGGGCCTGTACCCAAATGGGGTCCTGGAAAAAGTTTAATGGTAAAGACAGAGGTTATTGTAATTACAGAGGTAATTATAGAGCTGCTTTTTATCTCCCGTGACCCTATGCATCAGGCCATGCCTATAGTACAGTAAAGTGGGGCTACTTGAGCTCCCAGGGGATACTTGAACGCATGAGAAAAAAATGTTTAAAATCCGCCCTGATCGTATATAACTCAACGTATAGACTTAAAAAACTTTTTCCATGACAGGTAGCAGTACTAGGTAGAGGCTGGAGCGTAAAACAAAGTTTCTGCAATTCCTACCTTTTTCTGATTGAGGTTATGATTGCAAGTTGTCTAAATAGTTGATTTTTGTGTCTGCAAACTTTCACATGTAAGTTCACGGAAACATATGAGGTAATAAAGGTCAAGATAGTTTTAGGTTTGCATTCTATTTCTTAATAAAATAACAGTGTTTTAAGGTTACAGCTATATAATTAATATAGTAACTAATATAATTTTGTAAAAGTGCACTAATTGCCTTAAAATGGGGCTACTTGAACCCAGCGTTCAAACAGACCCAAACCACATTTCATCACTAAATTATGTTAAATAAGATTTGTAATCTTTTAAAATAAAGAAGTTAGTTACTATTTATACCCGATTTTTGCAGATCTGGGGATAAAAATGGTCCAAAGTAAAAGAGAACCCCTTAAAGTATGAAATAATGCGGATTATTAAGAGGAAAAATTACAGTTGTGTCCAGATTCAACTAATTCAGGAGAAATGTCTTAGAGAGTGGCATCAGCCCATTTTGACTTAAGTATATCAACTCTAAAAAGGAAATTAAAAGATTCACAAAACAAGCCTGGGCATCCTGTAGTAGAGCGGTTCCCATTCTTTTCCCCTTGCCAACCCCTTCCAAAATCCGAAGAAGTTGGCAAACCCCTCGTGTAGTAAGTAAGTTATGAAGTAAACACACATCCACGCACATGCGCACGCAATAAAATTTGGAAGATTTTTTTTTTTAGTTTGATGTTGCTCAACACAAGACAAAAAACATAAAACATTGCTACAAACTAAAATAATATCTAGAAAATGACTGCAAAACAAATTCTTTGTTGAGCTTCAGTCAACTTTGGAAACACAAACATACTCAACGTTTAATTCAAATATCTGACATTTTAGTCATTCATTCGGTTCATCAATTTATTTGCTTCAGTCAACTTTAAAAACAAAGATGTTGACCGTTTGGCTCAAATATCTGACATTTTAGTCATTACATTAGAATCATCAGTTTATTTGCTTCTGTGTCTCTTTACGTGAAACTTTTCCGAAAAGAGAATAATCCGAAAAGAGTTTAAAATTCCTTTTTCTGACGCACCAATGCATTTATCTCACATTAAATCAGAACTCAATTAAAGAATGATTTTTAAAAAATATCGGAGGGCTCTCAGATTAAAGAATGATATTTTTTCCAGTTAAATCACGTAGATCTCTATATGAAGAGGACTAAGTCTTCAACTTGTTGATAAGTGAAAACGTACATTAACCGTTTCCGTACTGAAAATTTTTCCTGTCCTTATCCTAAAAGTGGGGAATAAAATGTGAATATTGAAAAATAATAGAAATGCCTATGATTGACTCTAATTAGCACCGAAATGTAATTCTCAACACCAATATTTTTAAGTTCACTTATTACAAAAGAAATTTTTTTCAACAACAAAGTTCAAATAAATTGTACTCAATAGGTAATGTGAAAAATATAGTTAACAAATAGCAGTACGATCGCATTGCTACACCTTTTCTGCACACCCGAAGAGCTTCATGTAATGTTTACATCAAGTTTAATTGAATTATCCGTTTAAATGCTACTGAGAAAACCTAAGAATTCATATACTTTTATAGAATACATTGTTTTCAAAGTGTAACCTTTTCGACGTGGCTTCAGTTCTATCCTTATCGGTGAATGCGGTAAAGCCCGTGGCTTGATATGACAGACTTAAATCTTTAAATGTAAAATATGTAAGCAAGTATGCTAAAATTTCCATGCGAGTATCGAATGTGCGAGAGACAAATGAATAAATGATGAACAAAAAATCGCTTCAACGTAAGACATCATCTCAAACAATTATATTAAAATTCCGCCATTACAATATTATTTTCACGAACCCACTTCATACCTCTTGCGAACCCCCAGGGGTTTGCGAACCACCGGTGGGGAACCATTGCTGTAGTACATTAATAGCTAGGAAGAGCAGGTGTTAAATAATATCAGAGAAAAAAAAATCTTCCCAAGTCATTAAATTGAGGGGTTTTCATTATTTCTAATGTTTAAATAATGAGCATTTCAATTGGTTTTAGCTGTAGTTAGATTATGTTTCTATTTGAGAAATTATGTTTTCCTAAAAATATGTTTTTATGTATACGTTGGTTTTATATTAATTAATATAAATAATTTGCAATTTATATAATTAGTTTGCTCACTAGAAGGTACGTTTTGAGTTTATTTTTCAAAATCATTGGTCCGTCTTGATACCACCACCTGTTTTACAGCTTTTTCTATTGGATTTGCTGAGTGGGACCAAGTTGCCCCTGCGCGGGGCTACTTGAACCCAAGTTTTAAAAATAGAAAAAAAAATTATAGAGAGTTAAAAATGTTGTTTAAAAAAGGCTTAAGGTGGTAGCAGAACGTCTGAAAAGAGGTAAAAACAAGGTTATTAGTTCACTTTATGGGTTTAAAAAAGCATTCCGTGTAAAACTCGCAAAAAATATGAAATTTCAAGTCCAAGTAGCCCCACTTTAAAGTAATTGAACGCATATAATTTAATTATAGGTATTTTCCTATTTTTGATTCACCATCAAATGATATTTAATGGGACCTGCCACCTCACAGCCTGCTGCAACATATTCGAAGAATTATTTTGACTACTCTTCATTTAAACAAATAAAGCACTGTGGATAAAATACCTTTTATTAATCCCGATTCCTTGATAGATTCTGAATCCACCAATAAGAGCAAATTTAGAACAGGCATTCAATTCAACTTGGTTTTTTAGAAACCTAAATAGCTGAAATCTTAGAAGAGTTTTTTTTTTGTTGAGATTTAAAGACTTGGGAGTTATTTCGGGATCTTTTTCAATAACATCTCGTTAGCAATCTTCAAGAAGGGACAAATATTTTTCTTTCTTCGTTTCTTAGACATGGGTAATGACCTTGGATTCGTCGCTATGGTAACAAACAGCATAAGCGCCTCTCTGGCTAAATATAGATCGAAAAACATTTGTAGAAATGAAGTCTAAAATTTTTCCTCCTCTGTTAGGATTGGAAAAAAGGAGGAATCTTAATTATACCTGCTTTTTTTTTGTCAGGGAGAGGAGAAAAATCCCTTTTATCTCGCTGCTTCTGTTAAATTTGCGAAAGAATTCGAAATCTCTTTTATTTATCCGTACGTTTTTTAAAAAATAAAGTAACAGCTTATCAGTTGCCAATGCATTTTTTTTTTTTTTGCATTCCATCTGAAATAATCCTCCTTGTGAAAGAGCTCGAACTTTGTGAATGTTCCTGAAAAACATCCTTTTGACAAGCATTACCGTCGTTCAGGGTAAAATTGTGCCACAAGTGAGGCAGCGAGAAGCAAAGGGATGCAAACGGATTGTTTAAATTTTGAGCAAAGCAAATTTAAAGTTCAGATCTAGTTAGCTATCATTGGAGTTTTTACCTAAATCATGAGGTGTAGCAACGCTTACCAAGGCTACACATACAGGTAGTTATCAAAATAATGGAAACACCTGGCAATAAAAGTTACATTTTTGATGTGCGTCGTACGTAATAAAGAATAAAACTAGAGATGTTTTTTTTATTAATAGCAATGTACATATTCTGGTAGTATTTTACTGGAAAAACAACAAAAAATTTACCATCAAATGTCTCAAAACATTAACAAAATTTGTAAAAATGCCTTACTATTTAAGCAGAAGTAAAGCTTTATTCGTCAAAGAATTAAAAGAAGTACCGTTTTCAAGTGCACTAAACTAAAAAAAGAGGGAGCCTTGCATTTGCGAATGCCGGAAGAAGAATGCTATTTTTGTTTCCCATCAGACTAGCGCATTTACAAGTTTAAAACTGATTTAATAGCATCTTCAGTGAGTATTTTCTTGGTTATTGGCAACTACAGAGTTTCAATTTGTTCTTATAGTATTTCAAAAGACTAGGTTGCCAGATGGCAACACGATGCATTCAAAGGTTAAACTGGCCCACTTATATCAAAGGTCACTTTAATGCATAAAATAAATTGTCCATGTTCAAAAGCTCCTCTTTGTATTTCATGGCATCACAAAATTTAAGGAATATCACAAGATAGGAATATAATTTCATTTACATCAGAAATATACTCATCAGTCATTTCAGGATCGTTAAATGGTGCAATGAGCTGGCTGTTGCTAAATTTTTTTCCCTTTAAAACAAATAGTTATTTAATTGATTCGTAACTTATTTAATAAACTTTCCAGGAAAGTGCAACACTCGACCTTCTGGATTTTTTTAAAAGAGTCAAACCTGCTGAAAAATTTGAAGCGGCCATGACTTCATGGCTATAATAAGCAGTAATTTACAGGATGGTTGGATTTTGTCACCCCACTTGCTTCAGAGGAAATTAAAACTTAATTTGTCAGTGCTTTTTAAGATAAATCGTGACGCCTTACATTCTCGCGAAAATACTATTATAAGTGAATATAAAGCTGCTTTCTACATCCGAATCCGTTATTATCTCTTTCCCTTCAACCAGATTGTTATACAGTGAAAAGCGTTTGAAATGAAAACCTGAAGGGATTTTTTTTTTCTTTTTAATAGAATTTCACGTTAAACGAACCACGAGACAAAAAAAATTAAATAAAAAAAAAAAAAATAAATAAATAAATAAATATATATATATATATATATATATACAGGGTGAGTTCGATCGAATCTGCCATACGAAAGGGGGTGATAGAAGGGCCCAAGTGGAGCATAGAACCACCCATTATCGTGTCCAATCCTTAACCGTAACCGAGTTTTGGTAAATTTAAGGAAAATGAGTAAAAAAACAAAATTCTGAGAAAACGACCGATTTCTGAAATTCCTGTAGGACCTACAAAGAAAATAAGTACATATTTGGAAAGAGCAGACTAAATCCTACAAAATGATACCTTTCGCATTAAGATAGTCGCATTTTACCGAGAGCTACAAGCTTTGAAACATTGGACACACTCAGAATTAAAATGGTGCCAACGTTTTTAATCGACATTTTCAAAAACAACCGTAAGAGCTACAATCGGGCAAATCTACCAAAAACTGGCCCATTTTATTAGTTTTCAGATGCTAGAACAACAAATCATATTGGGCTTCAAGTTCAGCTGAAAGTCAGGCTTTTGTTTGAAACAGTGTAAAAATCTGCATTCGTTAAAAAAGGAAAACCAGCAAAGAGTCGCACTTTTCTGTTTTGAATTTTCTGTTTCACGATAGCATGTTGCTTCCTTTGTTTAAGAAAATGATATTTTTATATAAAAATAATAGTTTTAACATTTAATTTAGAGAAAAAACACATGAGATAACGATTCGTAGAAATAAAAGAAGCATTACTTTCCCGTGCTTTTCACAAAGGGAAAATCAGTAACAAAAAATGTTACACCAACATCGATTAGTACATTTAATAAATCTTCAAAATTTACAATAGCTGCTGAAATTGGTCGCCGCCACACCTGATACACGCTCTTGCCCTTTTGCGAACGGAAGCAGCCGTTGCTCTTAGAGAAATTTCATTCCTTAGTTTCCCTACTGCTTCATCAAGCCGGTCACTCAATTCTTGCAAACTTGCTACTTCTGTTTTGTAAACTTCTTGTTTTAAGAATCCCCAAACAAAGAAGTCCACTGGCGTCAGGTCTGGGGATCTAGGGGGCCAAGGGATGGGGCCCGTACGACCAATCCATTGTTGATACTGTTCAGTTAGAAATTCCCGAACGGCATTTGAAGAATGTGCAGGGGCTCCTATCCATCGTGTTGGAAAATGATTTCTGCCCTCTCCTGAACAGGAATAGCATCAAGAAGGTCAGGCAAATGATGTTCAATAAATTCTAAATATGAGCTTCCTTTTAGGTTACCTCGAAACACATACGGACCAATTAAATGATCTCCTATTACGCCAAGCCAAACATTTATGCTGAATCGAGTTTGGAATGATGAGTTTCGGGTTAAGAAAGGATTATGTTCAGCATAATGATGCCAGTTATGCAAATTTATGATGCCCCCTCTAGTGAACAACGACTCATCCATCCACAATATCTTTCTTAGAAAATGGTGATCTTCAGTGTCTCGGGCTAGTAGCCATCTGCAAAATGTTATCCGCTTTTCTAAATCTGAATTGCGCAGTTCTTGTACTAGAGTAAAATGATACGAGTGATACTTGTTTTGGTGCAATGTTTTCATCACTTTACGTTGTGATACTCCACCTTCTATAGCATTCAAGCGTGAACTCACACTTGGGTTTTCCACTACTCGGTCCAGCAAATACTCAACATCGGCAGAACGGTGATCCTGGCCCCTCTCGAACAACGTTCCAAATGAACCTGTCTCCCTGAGCTTTCGATGTATAGAGGCAAACACAGCTCGATTAGGTGCAGAACGATTTGGGTAACGGAGACGGTATTCTTTCTCCGCTCTGCGAGCATTACCATCACAAAATCCGTACACGAAATGCATATCAGCATACTCTTCGTTAGAAAATCGAGACATACCCAAAAATCGAGAAAAGAATATAGCAACTTATCTTTAGAAACTTTAACGAAAACTTTCAAAAACTAAAAACACACTCTCTACTGACTTACTGTAAAACCAATCATAATTCTAGCATTTTCCAAAACACATTTACAAAATATCAGAAGATTAAAAAGAAGCAAACGATACATAAAATATTATGACAAATGAATAATTCTGTTTAGTTTTTATTATCAATTATTTTGTTAAACAAATGCTTTTTATTTTCAGACGATATTTTTCACAATCATAAATCGTAATCGGAAATCATTTGATGGGTCTGTATACGTTTTAAGGTCTTATAATGCAGGAAGCTCATATTTAGAATTTATTGAACATCATTTGCCTGACCTTCTTGATACTATTCCTGTTCAGGAGAGGGCGGAAATCATTTTCCAACACGATGGAGCCCCTGCACATTCTTCAAATGCCATTCGGGAATTTCTAACTGAACAGTATCCCCAATGGATTGGTCGTACGAGCCCCATCCCTTGGCCCCCTACATCCCCAGACCTGACGCCAGTGCACTTCTTTGTTTGGAGATTCTTAAAACAAGAAGTTAACAAAACAGAAGTAGCAAGTTTGCAAGAATTGAGCGACCGGCTTGCTGAAGCAGTAAGGAAACACTAAGGAATGAAATTTCTCTAAGAGCAACGGTTGTTTCCGTTCGCAAAAGGGCAAGACCGTGTATCAGGTGTGACGGCGACCAATTTCAGCAGCTATTATAAATTTTGAAGGTTTATTAAATGTACTAATTGAAGTTGGTGTAACATTTTTTGTTCTTGATTTTCCCTTTGTGAAAAGCACGGGAAAGTAATGCTTCTTTTATTTCTACGAATCGTTATCTCATGTGTTTTTTCTCTTTATTAAATGGTTAAAACTATTATTTTTATATAAAAATATCATTTTCTTAAACAAAGAAAGCAACATGCTATCGTGAAACAGAAAATTCAAAACAGAAAAGTGTGACTCTTCGCTGGTTTTCCTTTTTTAACGAATGTAGATTTTTACACTGTTTCAAACAAAAGCCTGAATTTCAGCTGAACTTGAAGCCCAATATGATTCGTTGTTGTATCATCTGAAAGCTAATGGAATGGGCCAGTTTTTGTTAGATTTGCCTGATTGAAGCTCTTACGGTTGTTTTTGGAAATGTCGATTAAAAATGTTGGCACCATTTTAATTCTGAGTGTGTCCAATGTTTCAAAGCTTTTAGCTCTCGATAAAATGCGACTATCTTAATGCGAAAGGTATCATTTTGTAGGATTTAGTCTGCTCTTTCCAAATATGTATTTATTTTCCTTATAGGTCTTACAGGAGTTTCAGAAATCGGTCGTTTTCACAGAATTTTGTTTTTTTTTACTTATTTTTCTTAAATTTACCATAACTCGGTTACGGTTAAGGATTGGAGACGATAATGGATGGTTCTATGCTCCGCTTGGGCTCATCTTGGCAGATTCGATCGAACTCACCCTGTATATATATATATATATATATATATATATATATATATATATATAAATATATATATTGTATAAAGTTAATTATTTGTAAAACTAATTATTTCTCTCTTATGTTAACGTTTACAATTGCAGTCATACCATACACTAATTAAATCTTTACTAATAATAAAGCTCAAAGTCTCTCTGCTGTCAGGATATCTGGATCTCTGAGACGCGCATAGCGACTAGACCGTTCGACCGATTTTCATGAAATTTGGCACAAAGTTAGTTTGTAGCATGGAGGTGTACACCTCGAAGCGATTTTTCGAAAATTCGATTTTGTTTCCTTTCTATTTTAATTTTAAGAACATTTTCTGGAGCAAAATTATGATAAAATGGACGAGTAAATTACGAAATTATAATGACGTGGAACCGTAACATGGGAGAGCGAATAAATATAGCCAATTGGCGAAAAATTCATCATCCATTATTTGTAAATGTACAGGCGAACCAAATGCCCTTTTAATTTTCTACTACGGGCAAAGCCGTGCAGGTACAACTAGTGAATAAATAAAACAAGATAAATATTTGAAATATAGTTGTTTAATTTCTGATTTTAAAGGTTCTATTTTTCCTATGTTTTTCATTAGAGTTGTAATTTTATAGAAAATCTTTAGTCATAATACTTAAATGTTTTTTTTTCAAGTAAAGATCAATTTTCAAATAAAAATTTTGATACTGAATTGCACCGATTTTTCCGTTGATATATTCAAATTTTATTTGAATATACATTTGAATTTACTCAGTGCTTAGCATAATGTTTAAAACTATCTAAGCATAAAAAAGTTTTTTTCACCTGAAAAGTAGGATTTCATTTTATCATCATCATATCGCTTACAAAAATGAAATGATAACACCTTTTCTACTAAAAAATCCTTTTGAAAAAAGACCTGTTTTATCAGGAAAGACTTTGTTTGATCTATGGCAGTGGTGCTCATGCTCAACCTACGGCCCGCGGGCCCGCGAATCCCATCCATGCTGCCCGTTGTGACGTTCAATGTTACGAATTGAAAAATATATTCTGGCGTCTTGCAGATCAACAGATAGTCTTCATTCAATATCCCGCATGAGTCTATTTTGAAGTCAAATAGTTAGATATTGGTTTCAAAAAACAGATTTAAACTTAGTATAATAGACATGTAATAATGATCATTTCTCTCCTTTTCCGCTTTTTCTCATTTTATCCTATCCCGCGTTTTGCAATATATTACTTTTAATATAGTTTAATTTTATATGTATTATGGCCCGTGATATTAATCTTAGTATGAAGTGCTGTCCTCGGGTTAAAAAAAAAGGTTGGGCACCATTCATCTATAAGAAAAACTACAATTTGAAATTCGATCAAAAATATTTAAAATTACTTTAACTTTCATAACTAATAAAAAAGTACATAGCGATCTGTAAATGAACAACTTGTAAAAAATAATATTTCAAAGGGTTTTTCTTTTTCAATATATATGCAGAGTAAATTTATTTTATACATTTCCAAGGAGAAATCGACTGCATATGCAAACGACTACTATGTTTGTCCTCTGGCTAAGGAATGTTCGTTCAGTAGGTTGTTTCACTTTTTTTTTTTTTTTCATTTTGGTCCTGACCTTCTATAACCCGACTCAAAACCGTAAAAGGTCTTCCAATTAAAAAATAATAATTACATATATTAATTAAAAAGTTTTGACTGCCATGTTCCAAATACTAGTTTTTAAGGATGTTATGAATTTTTGAGAATGAAATTGTGCTTGAGTGTTCATGTACTGGTCTGTCAACCCTACCACGCAAACTCATGAAATAATAATATTCAGGGCCGCAGACAGCCAAGCCCTTGACAGCTTGGCCCACTCTCCCTGCGTAAAAATTATACTACCGCCATTCCGCCCCCCCCCCCTCCAAGGGCCGGGACTTAAGCTTCCTGTTAGGTTGACATGGCTTCTCGTCGGCCCTGTCCTTATTTAAATTTGAAAGGAACTTCAAATTATTTTAACTGAGCTTGTATCGCAGTAGCACTTCTCCCTAAAATCGAGAATGGAGTACTACAAAAAGGCAACTAAATTCAGATTTTTTTTCATACTGCTTTGAAAAAAACTCGATAAGTTCAAGTTTTTTTTAAACAATTTTTTGAGAATGTGAATATTTGACTTAAGTGTTATTAAACTACCATTTCAAAATTTTAAATTAAAAATATTTGTCTTCTATTCAACAAAATTTTCAGATTGAAGCTTTCTATTTTGACAAATAAGGTGTTCCCTGGTTGTAATACGCAGCACACGATCTGTGGACTTTAACAGCAAGTATACCAATAAACTAGAAAACAAACTAGAACTGGAAAACAAATCGTGGCTACCTGATTTCCATATTACGTAAAAATTTCAAATTTCAGCAGTACCCCACTAATCTTGGTAGCTGTGATATTACGTAACAACCAAACATCCATATAAACGAAGCAGAAACAAGTTTCGTGTTGGCCATACACGTGCTACTGTTTTTAGTTCCAGGTGTTTGTTTCCCTTTTTATTAATTGATCCTTCTTAAAAGAAAGAAAAATCTAATACATGACAAATTGTTCAAGATCAGCCGACCCTCCCGTTAACTAAGCAGCATTCTGCAGTAGGCATCTGTCCAGAAAGTTAAATGGTAGTTCTTTTTGGATGAATGCCTAGTTGCTTGTTGTTTCATATCGCTTAGGCAAAAAAGCATCTTTGTATGAGTGAAGTTTCCTGGTGTCTTTTGTATCCGTGTGGATAAATAATTTATAGATCGCAAATCTGGTGGTGAAATTTCTCAGTTAATGAAACGTCTAGAAAGTATTGAGATTCTAACTCATCTAATTCATTCTGATGTCTTTCGATTTGTCGCAATTTAATGATAGTTGAAAGCAAAAGGATTACAAACTGACTTATATATTAGAATTTTGAACAATTTAGAAACTTGACAAGAGCAAAATGAGTTTTATGTCGCAAAATGCGAAGAATTTTATATGTATTCCAGAAATGGCAAAAGCATTGAAGTTGAATGCGCAGGTGCTCTCACTTCAATTTGGAACAAATCTGAATTAAACTTTGACATTTATATTTCTCTTATATGAAGCTATCTGTTATTCATCAAAAATTACTATAAAACAGTAGGGAAAGGGAGGTCGGGGCACAGTGAACCACCTCCATTTAAACCTATTACTCTTATTCTTTTGTGGTTCACATCAAGTCTTGTAGGTGGTACATTTCTAGATATTTACTGCCAAAAATCTTTCATGGGTACTAAGAAGGTAGTCATTTTAAGCGTTTTGAAGTGCTCAAAGAAATTTTTCCACATTAAAGATTTTTATAATTTTTATTAAGAATCGGGCAGTGATTATAAGTAATAAATAGGCTTTATAGAAAAATACCGTATATTAGTTCCTAAAAAGTAATTTGTTCGTTTGTAGTTTATGAATGAGGCAGTGAGAAGCAAAGGGATGTAAGTGGACATTTTGAAGTTTTAAGTAAAACACGTTTACAGATCAGATCCTAGGTAGACTTACATTGATTTTTTTTCTAAATCGAGCTGTATGTTGGAACCTACCTACTAGTAATGTATCTTACCCCCAGATAGAGGAGGGGTTCACCTATCATTTGTACTGGTTATCTCCAAATTTTTAATTTTGCCACTTGCAATCCTTTGCTTCTCACTGTCCCAAATAATTTCCGCTTTATTCATTGTTTTATTTTGACATAGGGCAAAATGGACCACCATTCATTGTGTCTAAAATCGCAAAATAGATTTAAGAGCTTATTTATTTTAGTCAAATTTAAGCTTTCAAATCTTTATAATGTAGAATGCAAACATCTGAAAATAATTAATATCAATAATATATCAAAACATTATACTTAAATAACTAAAAATGACCCTTAAACAGGAAATTATTAAAGTTGGTAAACGAATGTGTTTGTAAAATTTACAGCAAAAAAGGAATATACTTCTGTTGAATTCGCTGAAAAAAGGGGGGGGGGGGTTGAGGAATATGTTCACATAAGTTTATGCTGAAAAAATAACTGGAAATCAATTTACACTCCAGAAACGATAGATGAATCGATTACTGATGTCGATAACATTGCCATTATTTTTTTTTAGAATTTTATTATTATTTTTTTTTATTATTTAGATTTATCTTCAGAAAATTCATATATGTCTCTTTCAAATATGTCTTTCAATATTCCATTAATAAATGTCAACACTCGCCCAGTTAAACTTAATAACATTTCGTAGTTTCAATTGATTTACTTTAAATGTAATATGAAACAACGTTATGAAAACGTATGTAAAACGTTATGAAAGTATATTTTGCTCTATCTTTTCTCAATGTGCAGCTACTAGGTCACCCCGAACTGGGAGGGCGGAAGTTGTCAATTTAAAGAATATATCTCCAAATTTCGCCGAATGATGGTATTTTTGCCGAACCGTCAGACAAAATTTACCGAATAAGGAGTTTTTTTTAGAGGTCGCCGTGACTTTTCATCGGGGAGCCCCTGCCTATCACTCCCAAAAATTAGCATTTCTCAAACCGTTTGGCTTTCATGACAGGTGAAAGTAAGTAATTTGTTACTTCTAAAAACGCGTTTCATGGATTTTTTAGGCTTAAATAAAGCGCAAATGGGATTCGAATTTTCCCATTATCTTTGATGGATGTGAATCCGTTTTTATCACGCACTTTCCCCGCAGTTGAACAGCTGCATTATTGTTCTTAATGCTGCTGTTTTTTGATTGTAAGTAGGAAACATTACCGGTGTTTCAATCCTGAATTGTTGTTGAAAGTTGTAACTTAAAAATACTCGTACATCATGGCACTGCTAATATTTCCATCATGATGTTCTGCGTTATATTATCACAACAAAAAATACTTTTGATTTTTACTTAAAAGGATAAAGGAGTTCTATTGTTAGAAACTTTCCTTTGATAGCTTGATATAGAAGAGTTGAGAATAATCTGGCGGCGATTCGGGGAGGGGGCAAGGGGGGGCATTGTCCCCGCACTTTTTTCATCATCAAAGATTTTCTCAACATTAAGATTTTAATTTCAAACCATTCTGGGTGAGATTACCCGAACGTCACCAAATATTGTCTAAAATTTCAGTTTTAAAACTTCAATTTGAAAATTTTCCGGGAGAAAATCCCCGAGCGCACTCCTTCCTTCCTTTAAATTCAAAGATGACCTAAATTTGCTTTATAAAGACTCCAGTTTAAGGAAAAGAAATCAGGAAAAGAATTCCCCCAAGATAGGCTAAAACTGCGTTTTTAAGGCTCCAACTTAGAAAAAATAAATCCGGAGATTTTTTTTCTGAACGCCCAAAAGAAGTTTAAAACTGAGTTCTTAAGATATCATCAGTTAAAAAAAAAAAAAAAAAGAAAAAAAACTTGGATAACCTCCGAACCCTTTTGTTCCTCCTTAAGGGAACCGGGACGTTTTATACGTTCAAAAAATAGATTTTTCAGTTTTAGCTGCATAAAATGAGGGACACTTCCCCAATTGCAAAAATGTATATATTGTGTGGGTATCAAATTCCGAAAGCTAATTAATTTACTATTTAAAATGTAAACAAAAAAGCCACGCCCCTTTTAAAGGGACGGTATCTGAATTGAATGTCGACACAAACCAGTTTTCTTTCATCAAATATTTCATGATTCAGTTACTTTACTCTTTTTTTCTATTTACATAACGTAAGCTTAGAAAATGACTCGGCGTAAGCAGTTTGGGAAGCGTACCGCATGCTTACCAGCATTGTCAAGGTCAACACGTTTTCCCGTTTTCCAGAAAACACATTTTTTTGAACTTTAGGTACGCTTAGATAAAATTCATATCAATGTATGATTATGAAACTTTGTACTATAACATATACGAGCATTTTGCATGTGTTAAACATATTTTTACTTTTGTTTAGGTACTATTGCATTTTTAGGAGGCTAATTTTAGTGAAAAATATCGTACTTTTTCGGGATTTTGTGAAATACTAGATTTTAACATTTTTTGTGGCGTATTAATATAATAGTAACTGAAAACTAATAGGCTCACTGTAATTTGTGACCTTTTGCCTGTATAGTATTGAAGTTTAGAGTGATTTAATTCAGAATTGTATTTGCTAAGCGTACCTATTTGCAGTCATGAATTTTCAAATTATCGTGCAACTATATATTTCCTATTTACTATTCAAAAATATATTCTTCAAGGAAAAAAATATTTTTACTGGTTTATGATGAGAAGATTACATTATTTCCGTACACAATAGTTTTTAAGTCACACTTAATTTTAAAACAAATAAACACCTTGTGATTTGCAGCTAAAAATTTGACTCTTTTCGTTGTCGAGAACGTCCCAGTTCCCTTAAGTCAGAAGAAGAGAAGACTGAAATAATGTTTTAAAAGATGTTTCAAAAACGTTTTAAACTTCGCAAAACTTCTGGGAGCGAACTCCAAACCACTTGCTCTACGTTTGCTAATGATAGCTTTAATTTGCGTCTTTAAGACATCAATTTAAGATTTCTTCCGGGAAAAACTTTCCTTACCAAATACATTACCAAATACATTCCAAACTTCTTCGTTTTTAATATTATTATTATTAGAAATTACACTCTATTTCAAAAAAAGTTAAGGGAACTCCTTTCCGTTCTCCAAACCTTGACAAAACTGTATAATAACTTCGTCTTTAAAACTACAATTCCAAAACATTTACACGAGAGAACATCAGAAGCCCTCATACAGCCTCCCCCCTCCCCCCCAGTCACTCAAGACTTCCTAAAAAAAATTTTGCCCCCGCACTTTTAAGTTCCACTTGCTGCCTCTGTGGAGATGAAAACGATCGGAAAAAAACCGGAAAATTTCGAAAAAAAACGGGAAAAAAACGTTTTTTTTTTTTGAAGGGGTTTATTTCCACTCCGAAAAAATTGAAAAATTATTTTTTCCAACTTTTCAGGAAGTTTTAATTGAAGTTTTCAGAAAAAGGTGATTAGAAATATCTCATACATAAATTCTGATGCTATTTCCTCCCCCCCCCCTAGAAACCTAAAATGCAGTCTAACTTTGTCATTGCAAGTTGTTGTATGATAATTTGCATTTTGATCGAAAAACATTTAATACTTTTTTCAAAAAAAAAAAAAAAAACAATATCCTTAGCGAAGAATTTATTTTCCTTCTTCATAAAACTTCAGAACTTTAATCACAGAACCATGTTTCTGCTGTCTATGTGAACCAGGGATGTACAAGTATGTACAGGATGCGGCAAAAAATGGCAGCTAGAAATTTTCCTTGTAACTTTATTAAAAATAAATAAATTAACAAAACACAAAAAATAATAGTATGAGAAGACCTTTAGCAATCAATAAATTAATTTGTTTCAAACTCGCCGCCTTTTGAAGCAATACAGAGGTGCTACTTATTGAAATTTTCATTCAAGCGCCGCAAGTCCTTTAATCAATCATATTCCTTATAAAGCAATTTTTTTAGAGAGTCCAAACTTATGAGTAGTTAAGGGTAGACCTTTGACTCTAAAACAGGCCATACAGCGTAATGAATGGGAGCGAGTGGAGCGTTCACTCTAGAGAAGATATCATGTCAAAAACAATGCGCCTTGCATCACTCTTGTCTTTTTGACCGTACCAACTGGTGGGGAGGCAAATTGAAATATCCAGTCTACATTGCTATTCTTTGGTGCTCTTAGATCCACAGAAGAACAACAGCTTCGAAAATGTCCTTCTGATACACTTTTATTTTTCCTGCCCTCGTCCACAAAAAAAACAGAGATTTTTTGCCACTTGCAGGGGCGATCCTAGCAGGTGTGCAGGGCGTGCACCGCACACGGACGGCCAAAGTAAGGGGCGGTGGTAGGCCGCATACAATTCTATTAATCAAGCTAAATTTCTCAAGAATTTCTCATAACAAAACTTTAAATTAATCGAATAAACATATTAAGCTGAATTTTAAATTTTATTAAAGAATCAAAGTAAGAGCTGTAAGTATGAGCTGGTTGAACGGTAAATCAGTAAAAGGTTTCTCTTCCAGCGTGAACTTGCGACTCGTCTCAAACATTTCTGGCATCTTTGGAGTCATACGAATGCTTGAACTTTTTGGAACTAGTAACACTTCTGTTTGAGCTGTTTTTGCTTTTAATCGCACTTATAGATCACTAATTCCCCATCTTACGAACAACTTCTCTCGTGGAAACCCAAGAATTTCATGGAACTCACTTTTGGATGATCTGACGATTAACTGAAATATTCACTGTTCGTTTTTGTACACTTTCCGCATGAAATACTGTTTGCGAAGGCACAACAAGCAAACGAACTGTCATTCTACTTGGTTAAGCAATTTTGAAATAGCAGGTATTTTGCTTAAAATTGTAAGAAAACAATGCATAAATTAGGAGATATTTTGTAAATTATTTTCTAATAAAGTGAGAGGCAAAAATAAAAAAGACACTCATTAAAATGAAATTACTTTACTTCCATTCGACGATGCAATCTTTGTCCAAGCCTTTTCTTTTTTTTTTTCGCCGCACCCTGTACACTGCCATGCTAAGTACAAAAGTGGAATCTGCATTTGAGCTCAAGCTGAGATATTGTGTTTTGAAGTTTCGCTCTTCCATACATTTGATTCAGATGCCTTTTTTTTTCAGAATATTTTAACCAAATAGTTTCTGATCTAATGACCCTAAAACATTTTGTTTATCAAGTACAATACGAAATAGAGAAAAAGTTATAATAACTCAGTTTTATTCAAAAGTGCAGGTATGACTACTTTTACTATTGTACTTAGCACGGCCGTATGAATAAACTGAAACTCCAGTTTAAGTTTTGGTTCAGGTTTAGAAACCATTACGCAATTTTGGTTTGGGGTTTGTGATGGAAAGAAAAAGAAAAACCAATTTAGTTTTGATTTGGGCTTATACTGGATTGGAAAAAATCGAAACTCAATAGCTTTCATTTTCAGACAGTAAAGTTACATTTTAAGTAAGGGAAATCATACTTTTTTTTTTCTTTCAAACAATATCAGTTATGTTTGAAATTCAAAAATTACAATTATTATTTCACGTTTCAAAGGAAATCTAAAAAAGACAATGTAATTTTTATGATTGGACACACCTTACCCAATATTATTGGTTGAACGACGACTTGACTTATTTCTAGTGTTTGATCAAGAAAGCAATCATTTATAAAACAAAAAGTTTTTTTTTTCTCAAATTAAATTTACCTTTATGTGTATTTCTGTCAAGCAGGAAAGGGAGATGTTTGGATTGCATATATTTTTTAATGCTTAATCCTTTATATGTTCCCAGAAACACAGAGCTATCAAGAAATCCTATTTTTATTCATGAAAAAATCAATTTTTCCATTTTTTCCAATTTCCCCCGAAAAGAACCGGTAAAAAACCGGTTTTTTTTCCACCACTTCAAAATTTCCGCAAATTTTATATCTCTACGCCTTTGAGAATAATGATTATAAGTTCTTTTAATAATGATCAACTGGTTGCATTTACTATAAAAGAAATGTTTGTTTCTATTCAATTTCACTGCATTTGTCAATCTTGCTAAAGTAAAAATCTGTTGAAAGCTGAGTATCAAAGACATGAGTTTAAAAATGACAATTAATTATGTATATAATAAGCATCATGTTCTTTTTATAAGCAGAAAAATAATAAATTGTAAGTTTCAGTAAAATCGTAAAGAATAATTCATTTTAGTAACTTTCTTTTGAAAGCTTAATCCCGATGAGGCAAGCATAATAATGACAATTAATTATGCTTATATTTTGAAACATATTACATTTGATAGAACAAACATAATTGGAAATTTTACTGAAATTGTAAAGATATCATTTAAGTGACTTTCTTTTGAAAGCTTAATACCGATGAGGTGAGTTTATTAATGGAAATTAATTATGCTTATAATCTGAAACATATTGCGTTTCATAAAGCAAAAATAATTGTAACTTTCACTAAAATAGTAAAGAAGAATTCATTTTAGTACTTTCTTTTGAAAACTTAATATCGAAGATATGAGATTAATAATGGGAATTTATTATGTCCATAATGTGTTATATGCTACTTTTTTACAAAATAATACTGCTTTATCAAAAAAAAAAACTCTTATGTAACTTTTTATTAAAAGCTTACTATTGAAGGTATGAGCTTAGTAACAGAAATTAATTAATTATGTTTATAAAGTGATAAATTTTACATTTATTGGAGCAAAAAAACTAGTACTTTTCATTTACTATGATAAAAAAGCAGTCCTTTTGATTTAAAGTACAATTTCGAAAACATGTACTTAATAATGGACATTAATTATGCTTATAATGTGTTACTTGTTACATTTATTTAAAAAAAATAATTTGTACTTTGTATTTACAATAGTAGAGAAACACTCCTTCAAGTAACTTTCTATTAAAAACTTAATATCTGAGGCATGAACTTAATAATGGATTTTTTTTTCTAAATAATCGAAATTAATAATAATTGTAATGCCGCTACATGTTACATTTATTGCAACAAAAACTGCTTTTAAAGTTACCTTAAGATTATAAAGAAGAACCCTTTCAGTTGAAATCTTAATATCAAAGACAAGCTTAATAATGGAAATTATATTATTAATGTGCTACACGTTACATTTATTACAGCAAAAAATACTTTTAGCTTTCACATGAAATAATGAAGAAGCACTCCTGTATGTCTCTATTAATAGAAAGCTTAAAGTTTCCCCTATCGATATGACAAATTAAGGATGCAAACAATTATTATGCCCAAGGGCAAGATGTTAATTAAATAATACTATGGCAATTTGCTTCAAATCGGAAATTTATTGTACGCAGATAAATCAATATTTAAGCCATTGTTCCATGCAAAAAATATGTAAGTACGTATGAAAGTACCTTATTTTGCATAGATTCCTAATTTTTTTAATTTCACTATACACTATTGAAAATGTTTCATTTTGTGTTTTCTACATTTTTTTTCGCTTAGTTTTCGGGGCTATTTGGGCAGTTTGATACGCACATTGACTGCTATGCACGACCTCTAATATCACATTAAGTCTTATGTAACGGACAATAGAAAATGTTCACGTGATGCAAGCCTACCAATCAAGACGAATCTCATCGCGATAACGATCAATGGCCACATTATTATCATTTGTGTCTTGTTATACGCAATGAAGAAGCAGATGGCACATTTTAGGTGTTTATGTTCCTTTGTTTTTATGAGGGCTCTTTGATTGATTAAGTTTTATCACGCCGGAGCTTGCAGTAAAGAGCATAACTGAATCTAAAAATCACTTAACTTAAGGTCACATTGCAAAATATTACAAATACGTAAAAATTTTTCACCTTTTTTCCTGTTTTTTCTGACTTAGAGAGTATTGTGAACAAATAATTAAAAAATCTATGTGTATACATAATTCTTTTATGGGGATCCGAACAAAATCATTATTTAGTAATAAGGTTTGGCAACAGTAGGACTGCTTATTTCAATTTAGGATTAATAGTTAGGACCTTGTTGCAAACTGTACAGCATTGGCACAACTAAATTTTATGATTGTTCTCGACGAGAATTTGAATTTGGATACTGGGTGAATTATCTTGAAAAATAGTGCTTAAAAAGAATACATGTTTAGGCGTAAATAGATTTTATTTTTTTATTTTTAGAAATGGTGTGAAAGTGACTGTTTGGACTGCTCAAAGGCAGATAAGACAGATAATCAGATTTTTGAATTCACACCTGCTAGCCTACAATGACTTCCGAAAAGCTAGTTTTTAATGAACTCGGATCGCTAAGTGCTTATAGCTAAGAGGAACTACCCTTTCAATTCCTTGGGTATGCGACTAGTGGGTAGTAGTCGTCTTGTAAACGGTCTGAAGTAGTATGACGTAGCTTTTAAAACAATAAGTCAAGCAAAAGATCTCATTCAATGATTAGAAAAAAAAACTTTATCTTTTTTTGTAGTTCAGTACAACTACTGTATTACCAAATGTAGTTAAATACAACTACAACTAACTTTTTTTAAAGATGTATCGACTACAAAGTATTTGAAATGCAGTCGCTACTTTGCAACTGTAAGAGATGAATTTTTCTAGAGCGTACAATTTACTCATTAAAAATATTATACAAATAAATTAAAAAAAAAAAAACGAAAAACAGGTTAAAAGGTGTAAGGAAAAGTTTGTATAAAAATGGTTTAGAATTGAGAATTTTACATACGTATTTAAAATTTTTTTTACCAATTTCTTATAGTTCAAAAAGTGATAGACATTTATCAAATCTGTATGATTTTGTGAAATGCTGAAAGTACTTTCCTTTCCCCAAAGAATTTATATTTACTACATTAAGAGTTACGGAGCAAAATTTGTTCTTCTCCATTGAAATGACATGCACATATTTAATTGATTTAGAATTTTGATGATGAGCGTACATTCGCATTTGAGTATAAGACCAAAAAAGGATGGTAAGTTAGCTATAATTTATTAGTAATAGCCATTTATAATAAAAACATTAGAAAATCTCTTTTTACTATCTTTTATTAACTTGGTTTGATGTGTGTCTGTTCTGGCAAAATATTGTGATTGTCTTTGTACTTAATTTCCTGAAGAGGTAGAGACTTTAATTTTAAAGCTATAAAATTGTATAAAAATGTTCTTTTGTATGTCAAGGAAATATTGTATCGTTTCGTATTCGGCACGGCGCGGGTCGGTGTTTTTTTTAACACATTCAAACCTGTGCGCCTTTTTTTTTTCATACTCAAACTGGTACGGGTTCGTTATCAAAATTTTACACACACACACACACACACACACACACACACACATATATATATATATATATATATATATATATATATATATATATATATATATATATATATATATATATATATATATATATATATAATTTTTTTTTTTTTTTTTTTTTTTTTTTTTTTGAGCAATCACGATTGCTTATTGTTCTCACTTGACTGTTCTTGGCGTTCCTATGATTTTATTTTCCCACCACCTCCCTCTGCCAGCACCACCGTCGCGTCGACTGGCCCACAGCCATCTTAACACAAGGCCTGCGCGCTCATTCAACATGGCCGCCCGTGAAGGCGGTTTGTTTACATCTCATAATAGCTTTACCGTGAATAAAAATTTAGATTTTTTTATAATACATTAAAAAAAACAGTTAATTTTTACATGAAATACTCCGATACATCTCTAAATTAAAAATTTATATCGTTCGAGTTTTAATATCGACACAAAAAGTTCTTAAATAGTAAACTAAATTAAAATTCATGCATGACACATTAAATATTATATTCGCAATAAATATATAGATAATGAATAAAAATGAAAATTTTAATGGTTAAAAAGAAAATGCACTTCAACTTCAAATCATAATGCAAAAGAAAGTACGAAATAAATTTTGCTTACTGTAAATTGTAAAATGATTAAGACAAACGGGGAAGATAAACGGGAAGTGCATATTTCTTATTCATAAACTAATAAATATTTTGCATTTTCACGCGAATGATTTACAGTAGTATTGATTTCCTACCAATATTTAGCCATATTTCTAACTGTTACAAACAAAATAAACAACATACATTTTTGAGAAAAAAATCACTCCAATACCCAATAATAATTACAAAACATCTGAACAATTGAAACAAACTAAACAATTGGTATAAAAGGACAATACTGATGCATATATTTCAGAGTGAAAAATATAATTAGATTTATCATGAGTTATCTGTAAGTTTTTTTTTTGGAGAAGTTATTCAACAGTATGTTATAAATCGTTTGTATAATATTTCTCAAAATCAAGAAAATGGTGTGAGAGCTAAGCTTGTAATGGTCATGTACCACATTTCTAATGCATGGCTCGCTAATAGTTGTTAAAAGCTTTAATTCATTTTCATTTGCTATGAATTCCTCAAAAAAAAAAAAAAAATCCACAACATTTTAAAATACATTTATACAAATAGAAGCTGGGTTTAAAAGAAAAAGTTGGTGTTTTTCAAAAGTCACGATTTCATGTATCTATTAAACTGCACTCTTCAGAGAATTCATACTAAAAAGCTCCTTGGAATTTTAGTTACAGATCAAAAAATAATCATTTAATAAAGTGAGGGCAAAAAGCTTCGTCATTAAAATCGAAAGTAATAAACGTGTATTACATGAAAAAAACATAAATAAAAATGTGTATTTTTCAATAATAGAGTACAGTACCTTACAGAAATAGAAACTGCTTTAAAAGTTAAAACAGTTGCTCTTTTTAATGAACCGCGATCTAATGTATATATTAAACAGCACTCTTCAGCCAATTCATGTTAAAAAAGTTCCTTGAAACAATAGTTACAAAAAATAATCATAACACAAATTGAGGGCAAAGAAGCTTCGTCATTAAAATCCAAAGTGATAAAAATATGTAGCATGAAAAAACATACATAAAAAATTCGTCCCCTACAAGTAAAAAATCCTTAAAATATTATTTAACAAGTACAGTAAAACTCCTCTAATACGGACACTAACAAGACAAAAATTTTTGTTCGCAATAGAGGGGTGTCCGCATGACAGAGGTTTAATATCTTTTAATTTTACCTTAGAATCGAGGAATTAAATACTGTCCACATAGGAGGGGTATCCGTTAGGAGGGATTTTACTGTATTTATTTTTATTATCAATTCTGCTTAAAAATAACCATTGGTAACCACACTTAACCTTCTTAACATTTTTTAATCCAACAATAGTAGCTTCAAACATATTTGGAGATGTTAAACATTTGATACGTTAAATTTTCACCACCAAAGTATCCCAACGGCTTATAATGTAAACTTGACGAAACGTAACGATTTAGCACAGTCAATACAAAGAACAAAAAAGAAAACATCATTTCAAGTCTCCATAAAGACAGTTGATAACGTATTCACACATTTGGAATAAATATTACTTTGCTATTTGATACTAAAGTTGTGAGATGAAATACAATATTGCATCCGCAACGAACAGCTACTACAGTCCACAACACTGTTTGAACTAAAGGGATTTTCCCGCTCAACGCCTGCTCTAGGTCACGTGACATCGATTGCGCAATACAGCGCGTAGGCCTGATATACAGAAGGCTGTGACTGGCCTCACGATGCTGCTGTTCTTGCAAAAACCGTCTTCAGGTTGCGTCCATATCCTGCACACACACGCACACACACACACACACATATACACACTCATGCCTGCGCACAGACACAAACACACACTCCTACACACACACTCATGCCTGCACACAGACACAAACACATATGCTTACATACACACACGAACGCCTACACACACACACGCGCGCGCGTACACACACAGCACTGCATACACAACACGCACACACATGCATACATACACACACGCACCCACACACTTACGCCTACACAAACACACACGCGCATTCATACACACATACGCTCGTGATTGCGAAAAACATAATTTGAATTCAAGATGCCACAAATTCAAATTAATATATATTTTTTAATTGAACTTTTTTTTTTTTGCTCCCGTGAACTTGTGCGCCTTCGATGTTTCTTTTCTTTTCTTTTTTTTTTTTTTGTGCAGCCTGTGGGAGTCAAGGTTGGCGCCTTCTCGGGGGACCCAGTCCTCCCCTTTTCGGAACATCTTACAGATTGTACGAAAGTTCGTGTTTTTGAATTTTTAAAAGTTCTCAAAATACAGGTAAGGTATAAAAGGAGTCATTTTATAAGATATTTAAGCACAATAAACTATGAATGTGTAATTTTTCCTTGAAAAATTACTATCAGATATAATGAAGATGGCGCAAAAAATAGCCTTGTGAAGGGTAACTTTTTATCGAAAGAACGTTATGATCTAATACAAATATTTTGTTTCTTCTTGCGGATTATCTTTAGAGCTTAAAAGGGGATTTGGACCGAGCAAGAATCCAGCATTTTGAACAAGAGATACCAAAAGACCAGACGTGAAGGATTATACTTCTCAAGAAAGTGTCATGAACGCATATAGTTTCTTAATCCATCGTGACAGAATAAGAGACATTCAGTCAATTTTTTTTTTCTTTTCCAGTTTATGTTACGTGCCAATGTTTTTCGAAAGAACTTAAAAAATGATTGATTTAATATTGTAGATAAAAGATTGAAAAGAAGTTATTTATTACAACACGACTGTTTAGCGAATGGATTGAAATTTCTGTAATAAAGTTGAAATTTCTTTTTTTTTTCATTACATGAAGCAGTTTCCAACTTTTGAAACTACTATTCGCTACTCCAATAAACTATATGGGGCGCTGCAGCCAGTCTAATGGCGGATGAAAAAGATGAAACAAAAGCATGCCGTAACTTATAACTTGACGCTTAGTGAATGACAATAATTTTTCGTCGTGTTTGTGCGAAGCTTTCTTTTCTATTCTTCTGAAATTAGATTACACTATAAACTGTTTGAAGCCTGTAATTTACCCCCCGAAAAAAACACGTGGAATGTAATGTTTTACCTTTTTCTTTAGTATTGTTAATCACCGCAAGGTAGCGTATTTGAGCTCTGGAGTTCGAATATATAATTAAGGAAAAAAAAATATCGTCTTTGTACTAACAAGTAAAAGATAAAATCCAACGTTAAAATTTAAAAACGTGCTGACACGTATTTCAGCGTTGCAAGGAGCCCCTTTTTCAATGCAAAAGAAGTGAGCTCATGAATGAAAAGACAGTAGACAAAAGCGAAACGCGTATCCCCAAATTTTAGGAAATTTGTGCATTTTAACGTTTATTTTATCTTTTGTTACGCAATTATTGTTAATACTAATTTTTAATTTACTTGTATACAACTTATACACTGAAGTGACAAAAGTCATGGGATACGTCTTAATATCGTGTAGGTCCTCCTTTCGCCCGGCGAAGTGCAGCAACTCGACGTGGCATGGACTCAACAAGTTGTTGGAAGTCTTCTGCAGGAATATTGAGCCATGCTGTCTCTATAGACGTCCATAATTGAGAAAGTGTTGATGGTGCAGGACTTTGGGCACGAACAGACCTCTCGACGATGTCCCATAAATGCTCGATGGGATTCATGTCGGGCGATTTGGTGGCCAGATCATTCGCTGGAATTGTCCAGAATGTTCTTCAAACTAATCGCGAACAGTTGTGGACCGGTGACATGGTGCATTGTCATCCATAAAAATCCCATCGTTGTTGGGGTACATGAAGTCCATGAATGGCTGCAAGTGATCTCCAAGTAGCTGAACATAAGCATTTCCAGTCACTGTTTGGTTCAGTCGCACCAGAGGACCAAGTCCATGCCATGTAAAAACAGCCCTCACCATTATGCTGCCACCACCAGCTTGAACAGTGCCTTGTTGACAATTTGGGTCCATGGCTTCGTGGGGTCTGCGCCACACTCGAACCCTACCATCAGCTCTTAGCAACTGAAATCGTGACTCATCGGACCAGGCCACCTGCGAAAGCACTGCGCATTTATACCTGTTCTACGCGATGCTACTGCCATCTGTATATTTGCATATTGCTATCCCATGAATTTTGTCACTTCAGTGTACTTTATAAGAGTTCTTAATTTATTGGGAAAAAATTATTTATTTTGAGCAAAGATTTTCGAATGCTTTTATGTACATATTGACGACGGTAATCTTAATGTGATGTGAGATTTATTGTGATAATATTTTTGGGAAATCTTGGAAAACGAACATATATATTACACTTCTGCATGAAAATCTAATAATAGGTACAATTCAGTACGTTCTTGGAAACTTGAAAAGCTAATATTTTATGCGATCTTTCATCAACCTTGATTTAATGTAACCTTGGCACATGTTCTAAAATGATTTGTTGTCATGGCAACTAATAGTTTTTGTGGCGTCGAAGCGCATACTGCGGGGAAAAGAACTAAATTTTTAGATGTAATCTTTGTTGCTAGTAAAACAACGACTCCTTTTAAAGTTTTTTCTTACGCACCCTCTTGCTCAGTTTTTTTTCCCCCCTTTTTTTCGTTATTCGATGGTGGGATTTTGGGTGAACCTGAAGAGCCAAATCTTGCAATTTGAGGGAGAGCTCAAGCTGTGCATGAGTTGTTAGTAATATTTTCTTAAAATTACTCTTTTTTAATGCAACTTTTTGATTGCAAATTGCCTTTGCACCGAAAAAGAGTTTACTATGAAGAAAAAGTATTCTGTCGTAAATTTGGGGAGATTAACACAGCATGGAACATGCCAAATTGGCGATATAATTTTCCATAGCCAAAGTTAATGTTGCCATTTTTGCTCCAACTTACATTTTAATATAACTGTTATTGTTTCTTTAATGACTTGATATATTGATTTGGCGTATAGTTATACTTTTTAACTGATAAGTATGATTATTTAAAGAATTACTTTTCATACTAATGGAACGTTGGCTTGCTTTCTTTAAAAATTAATCTTGTAGTTTTGAATTTTGGCGTTATTGTTTTTGCCAATATTTCAGAGACAGATAAGAAAATTTTTTCTGACTATTTTGGTGGAAATTTTTGAGTTCCAATTGTTCCCCATTTTGATAACTACCTCTAAGTTTTATACATTTGTTTTCTTTAGTTTTTGAGGATGATACTGTGAAAAAATTTTCTTTTAGGGGGGGGGGGGGTTTGGATACTATGCGTTCAAGGGAAAAACAAATGCTTAATTTTAAACTGTGTGTCTAAAATCATTTTCAAATTTGTGTTAATTACGTTGATATGTATGAAATAATTTACAGGACACAATCGTAAATGCATTCAAAAAATATAAATAAGATTGAAGTATCAAAATTTTTGTTTGAGAAGAAACAAATAGATGTTCAGATATTTAAGTCAATCTGAAACGAAATATTCTTTTATATTAAAAATAAACATTTAAAAGCATCGTAAATAAAGCATTTAAAAATGTATTTGTAATTTTTTTGCTTCATTAATGTTGTTTTTATCAATTTAAACTGAAGATTATGCATTTACAAATGTAAAAACGATATTTTTTTACACTTAGCAATCGATTTGCATTGTTATGTCTTCCATTCAATCCAGAACCGAAATTTTAGGATGCATCAAACTGTGTTAAACTCGCCGCACGATATTATCCTATTTAATATATGAGAATGGAAAAAACGTTAATTGGAATTTATATCATCAAACTGGGGATGTGTCGTTGATAAACAAACGGGTCTAAATGACCAATTGCTTAAAATGAACGGTGCAATACGATCTCTTAAAAAATGAACGACCGTTCTTTTGAACGATAATTATTTATTTTATAGTTATTTCTCTTTCTCGCATTTTATTTCTCAATTAATCAATTAACTTATTTTTTTATACTTTGATATTACTTTCATTTTTTACATATTCATTTTTTTTTTCACCTTTGACCAATTTCGAATTAATGCCCTGTTTCGTGTAATTTAATTCTTTTTTTTTTTTTTTGAAATATATTTGTAGTATTGAAAATGTTTAGAGAATGGTATTTGGAGATTTTTTTAAAGATCGATTTTGCTAATTTTCTTTTATTTACTTATTTTTATTGTTGTTTATTTATTAACAATAAAATAAAATTAATTCATTTAAATTTGGGAAAAGCTGGAAGTAAACTTCGAATTTTGGAATGGAAAACAGATACTTTATCATTCGGTCACTAAGAAATACCTTACAAAATGAATTACAATTGCTTCATACATCTAAACCTGAGTAAAATATTTTTAATTAAATTTTTATAGTCATGTTTTCTTACTATAAGCTAATTTTAGCTGTTTTTCCTTAAAAGAATATTAATGATAGAATGAAACATTCTCAATTGTAAGTAGTGATGTTCCGGATATCCGTATCCGTATCCGCTACTTTTTTGACGGATCTGAAACGGATCGTTTCAATTCTAAAAATTCTTAAATATTTGAATAAAAGACTCTTAAATTCCGTTTAAATTAAGTTTTATTCCCTATTTAAATTATAAGGTATCATTTCAGAAGCCAATTTGTACCCCCCGTTGCAAAAAGAAACGAGTAATAAGTTTTAAAAGTGGATCTGTGTGTCTATTCGTGGCATCGAACCGATTTTGATAGTCATTTTTTCGTTCAAAAGGTGACTTGATCGAAAGTGTTCTTAACTTGGCCTCGTTTTTGCAGAACTTTAATTACTGGAAATTTTAATAAAAACCGACTTAACTTTTTTCAGAATTACGGTAGTAAAAACTTACCCGTGCGTTAAAAATATTGGTCCCAAATTAAAAGAACAAAGTTTTCTGCGTTTGATATTTGTTTGGAACTTCCAAGTTATATACAGTAAAAGGTATAATTTTGTTAAAGAAATTTTAAATGCAATTCAAAGCCTTTATACGCGTGATCAGTAGCTATTTCATAGTCGGTTAAGGAGAAAAAGCTCAACGATTTAAAATTTCTATCCGCTGTCAGTTCATATTTGTTAACAATGTGTGTTCCGACCCGCGAAATTCATCTCAATATCAGGTCGGCCCTCTGGGACATGTTTTTTTTTTAATTTTTAGTTTAATATTAGTTTCTGTGACGTTCTTCATATTGGCTTTTCTCGGCATTCTTCAAAAAAAAAAAAAAGTGAGACTAAATTCTCTATTTACTGTTTGTAAAGGTGTTCCCGGCTCTGTTATTCTGTCGGTCGGAGTAAATTGGGTGGAATGTGTCAGTGCTGCATTTATGCTGAAATAAAATGCGAAAAAATATTAATAGTCTGTCCAGTAGCAGCTTTACACTCTTGCTCCTGTATTCTACATCTACCGAGCAAACTAGAAATTATTTTTCACATTCTATTTAAACATTGATGAAGCGTTGACCCGCTCGTTCCAACCCTCCCTCAATTTTAACTGATATTTCTTTAAAGAGAGTAAATCATTGTCTTGATTATATTTTCGCCGTAGATGACATTTTTTGAATAAGCAATGTTATTATTCTGAAGGGAATACCTTCCGTAACAAATTAAACACTTGTATAGTAGAATTGGGTAAAAAAAATATTGAGATCCGTATCCGTATCCGCGGATCTTGACACTAATGATCCGGATCCGGATCCGCGGATCTACTTTTTTGACGATCCAGCACATCACTAATTGTAAGTGGGGTACTCTCGGTACTCTCGCAGAGAGATCACATGCAACTTTTTAAAATAAATGACGTCACTCAAATGAACGAGTTCAATGAACGGATCATTAAAAAGATCGACATTGCCCATATCTACATCGGACAAATTCATCATTGTTACAACTTCAACATTATATGTACATTCCTAGTATTTTACAGTATAAATAATTGTCGTTTTCTTCTTTTAGGGTACAAAATTTTTATCTGTCCCTGAATTTTCATCCAACGGTCTTTCGGAAATCGGACTCTGACTGTAAAGGTGAGTCTGAAATATTTGTAAAGTAATTTTCAATAGCAATAAATTTTAAGCCTAGTCTGATACCTTAACAGCGGAATGTTTGCTTTAATCTTTGGATATATATCCATATCGCTATCCATGACGGCAAAATATAAACTTTGGATATTTGAAAACTTGACATTCTTCTGCGGTTGTAAACATAATTAAGTACTTATTTATGTGCGAGTATGTTACATAATTTCAATGCTTGCTACACTGAGCATTTCAATTATAAACCCCATGAGATTGGTTATACCCTCGATCGGTGAAATGGAATTGCTCTGGGTTTTATATCTCGTAAGCTCCAGGAAAGTAAGTTTATTTATAGTGAAACTATATTTTATATCTGAGGATTTACTTTCACAGCACTATATCTTTCTGGTGTTTTCTTTAAATATCTATCAACATCTTTTAATTTATTTAGGTGGAATTCTTTTTTAACTTTTCATTTCTCCCTCGCAAACTCTGGTAAATCCAGCTCAGCAGAAGGACACTACAAATAATTTTTCAACTAGTAAGTGGCGAAGTAAGAAAAAGAGATATCTTACTTGTAATAGAATTTCTCCCCTTAAATATGTCCTGCAAAATATTTTCGTTTAGTAATGGAAAGTATCAAAATGTAAAAAAATAATAATAATAATAATAGTAACCTGGAAAAAATATATAAAATTATCCAGATATTGAAAAAATATTAAAATAATAATTAAAATAATAATAACCCGAAAAATATATAAAACTATCTAGATTTTTAAAAAATAATAAAATAATAATAAAAAAATAATAATAAATAAATAATAATCCGGAAAATGTACATCAACTGGTTTAATGTGGAAGAAATGGCGTATGGTTTCTTCCTTTTTGGTGTAATTTTCAAAACTTATTATTTTTGATACACATAATTACCTGTTTAAATTTTATTCGGCGTATAAATTTCAACTTCTTCCTTTCCCTTAATTTCGTAACAAAAACTATTTTTTCTTTCTCGTTTTGAAATTTATTTTAATGTAATAAAAAACTCTAAACTTAATCAACCTGAACTAGATAACTATGCAATGGATTTCTTTTATTAATTACTCTGCATAGAAGTATTTTTTCTCAGTAAAAAAGTCAGTTATTTTTGAAATTCCTCCAATAGGATTGAAAAACGATCTTGCAAAAGTTTTTATTATTTTGTATTAGTTACTAAAGATAGGCATCGCATTATCGATGCTGTTACCTTCACATATTTTTGTGAGCTTTACTTGGCTCATATGCATAAAATAACTAAAAATAAAGAGTTAGGAGTCTTTTCATTACAATTAGTTAAATTGATAACATGTTTCTAAGAAAATTTTTATTACTGCAGACTGTAGAGTCTAGCATAAAATATCTAGCATATATAATCTAGCATTAATATACTTATTTATAATGTGAGCAGTCTTAACGCTATTTGAACTTAAGTAGATGCTATATAAAGCATACGAAATAGTTATTTGATCCAAGTTTTAATTTAATATAAATTAACTTCCCTTTTTTTCTGTTCATGATGTGTATTTTTCATTTTTTGGAATTTTAGTTCAGTTTAATAATGGAACTTTGAAATTAATTAACTATATTCAACTTATTATTGTCAAACATTAATTTAATTGATGTTCCGAATGATTTGCATGAGTGCACTGTAAGAAAAAACCTGTTCAATGCAACTCTATTTGAGGAAAGATTCTTTATGAGAATATAGAATCGAAGTCATTTTTTACTTCAAAAGATTTAAATCATTATTATCAAACATTTATTTAATGTATGTTTCAAATAAATTACGTAAGTGTATTCCAAGAAAACACCTGTTAAACATTGTTCTCTTTAAAAGAAAATTCTATACGAGAATATAGAATTGAAGTTATTTTGACTTCAAAAGACTTCAATCATTATTGTCAAATATTCATTTAGTGGACCTTTCAAATAAATTACATAAGTGATTTAAAAGAAAAGAATCTGTTCAGCAGAATTAATTCTCTTTTGCAAAAGATTCCGTTGGAGGATACGTAATTTTGATTTGAAAAGATTTAAATTATTATTTTCACATTTATTTAATGGATTTTTCTAATGAGATGCATAAGTGCATTCCAAGAAAAATATGTTCAACATAATTCTCTTTAACGGAAAATTCTGTTGGAGAATAAGCGAAAAAATTAGCTTTAAAATTTAAAATTATTATTGTCAAACGCTTCTTTAATGAGTGTTCTAAACAAATACACAAGCGCCAAGGAAAAACTGTTTAAAATAATTCTCTTCAACGGAAGATTTTGCAGAAGAATATGGAATCTTGACCTTTTAAAGATTTAAATTATCATTATCAAACATTTATTTAATAGATGTTCCAAAGAAAATGCATAAAGTGCATTCTAAGAAAACAAAATCTGTTCAATACAATCCTCTTTACAGAAAATTCCGCAGGAGAATTAAAATCTTAACCTTTAAACGATTTAAATTATTATTGTGAAATATTTATTTAGCGAATGTCCCACAGAAAATGCATAAGTGCATTCCAAGAAAAAACTTATTTAACACAATTCCTTTTAGCGGACGATTTAGCAGGATAATTAGAATCTTGACCTTTTAAAACATTTAAATTGTTATTGTCAACCCACAGAATATGCACAAGTGCATTCCAAGAAAAAATGTATTTAACACAATTCTCTTTAACGGAAGATTCCGTAGGAGAATACGGAATCTTGGAGATTGTTGCTATGAAATCTGAGATAACGTGTGGCCTGACATCCGAAGTATATCGGACATACCTAAAGATCAATGTGCAGTAATTACTAAGAGACCTTGAAAACGACCGATTACAAACGATATGCATGAAATGCAGCCTCAAGGCTGGAAAACGGGTACGAAAATATAGCCTCCGAAAAAAGACCTAATCACCGCATTTACAAGTCATTTACCTTTTGATCAAAATGTAGAAGCAAAATAATGGCATATTGATTTTGAAGGAAACATTCACCTAAATATAGCGGGTTTTTTGAGCTGAAATTGTTAATTTAATATTTAAAATTTTTCGAAGAAAATAATGTTTAAGTATTAAGAAATATACTATACATGTGTGGTACAAAGAGCTTTATTCGAAAAATATATATCACTGGCAACTGGTAACGTTTCAAAATAGATCATGACACTTTAGGGAACATTCATTAATTACGCAAGGATGGGTTTTGCAATCCCTACGTACCCCGTACCCCCATGTGAGGGTACGTAAGATTTTTCAAACCCCTCCCCATATTCTGACGTGAGATTCCATTTCGTTATTATTTTTAAAAGCCTTTTTGTGTGAGGGGGGGGGGGAGAATATTTACTAAAAAATTGGAATCTAGACTGAATATTTTTTCGGCCTTATTTTGTATATGATGCGATATTAATTAAAAATAAAACATGCCATCCGTAATGCGACTCTTTTATTATATTTTACACTATTCATTCTTTGTGAAACAAGTAAAAAACCGCTCCTCCTAATACGTTTTTTACCTTCCAGACGCAAATAAAATATGATTCCTGCCAAACCACTTGTTGTTGTCGTATGCCGGTTAGGCTGGCAATTTGGGGTGCGCTGCTTCACTTTTGCAACTGTACCGTAATTTGGTGCAAAGTCAGACTTCTTTGACCACTAGAGAAGGCAGGCGGCGCCAAATCAATTTGAACGCATTATTTCTAATATAAAACAGCGACTTGGAAAGTATTGCATAATAATGGGTTTGACTCCCCTCCTAAAGTAAGGGTGTGTCGAGATGTTTCCAACCTCCCCTTCCCCTCGAGACCCTACGAGAAATGTATGTCCCTTTAGTTCAAGTTTATTTTTGTTGTCCGAAAAAAGTTTATTGTTTTTTTTTCTTCATGTTATTGAGACATCAGAATCTTAATGTTAGCAAAGAGAAATTTAATACAAATATATCTAGGCTTCTATATTTGAACTTTAAGTTTAAAACGTTATCGTTAATAAGAAGAGGAATAGTTTAGGGAAAATTTATATTCATGAAGTACATTGAAGCAGTTTTCATTTATTTATTTAGTTAATTTAATGAAATCTTTGTGGATATTACGATTTGTATTTCAGCGTCAAACGTTTATTGTTTTTCGTGTAAACAATACCGATGCTGTGCATGCAAAATGGCTTATTGCAAGAAGTATTAAATACATTTAAAAACGTAATCATGGTCCCCACATATAGGAAGCAAAGGTCCCACATCAATGAGGTCCAGGCTGAAAAAGTAATGAAATAATTTATGTTTGTGTACTATTTCTGAACTAAGGAAAAACAGAAGGGAAAGCCCGGAAGGAATGCAGGGCTCATGAACGTAATAATAATAATGAAGTGTGATATAAAAAATAAAACATCCCGTAATGCATTTTTTAAAACTATTTAGAAAATAAATATTATCGTTAGAATTTCCGCTGTTTTGGTACACAGTTTTTAAAATGGTTACTAAACCAAAGTTAAAGAATACAGTTGTATCTAGTTCAACTTCAATTAAACATAATTTAATACTTATTTCGGAATAAAGATTATCATCTCTGATTAATAGTGGAGAATCTGAGAAAAAGCTTAATTTTTTGCATTTGTAAACCAATTTATGTATTATTAAGTTTCATGAGTATTTACTGTATTACACATTCTTTAGTATGCATCCGGAAGTAAAATCTTGCATGTTCGTGTACATTTTATTTTTCATATGATAGATTCCGGCATCATATATTAAACAAATTCTTACAGTTCCTACTATCTTTTGAAAAATTAGTTAGTTTAATTGGTTAAAATTATTTAAATGTGGTATCTTTATTTGTGTTCTGAAATTGTCCCTAAATTTAAAATAATAGTGTAGGTCGAAGGGAAAAAAGTCTTTGTATTTGCCTTGAAAAACCAAAATTTTTATGCTGCGTCAAATAATTTCAGTAATAGGACATATTTGTTCCCTGCAGAAATAAAAGTTAAGCTCTCGTTGTAATTAAGCAAATATACGATTGTTTTTAGTCTTTTCACAAAGTAGCATAAAAATGTTAGTTTACATATGGTCGCCTCAGAGCAACATTAAGATATCTAATCCCAGGAGTAATACTAAGATATCCTACTGTTGCTTTTAGGCGACGATACAGGGAGGAAAAAATCAGAATAAAAATAAAATGCACAAAACTGTTGCATTATTTTTATTATTTGTATCTATAAAGCATTTTTTCCTGAAAAATATAATCAGAATGACACATCAATTAATCATAGTAGTTAAGTATGCTCTCCGTAGAAGTTGCAGCTGAACTTTTTTGGTTCGTAAAATTGTTATACTCTAGCCATTAGATTATTCAAAATTTAATCGATACAAATTTTATTTCACTTGTACAGAAGAAAAATGGTCAAAACAGATAGAAAATTGGCAAAATTATTTAATAGAGGTGTATTTTATTCATTTCGATAGCAATTGCTCAGAAATCAAAGTAATTAATCCATTTTAAATATCGAACGTGTTTCGGGAAAAATTTAAAATGTTGCTCATGTCTTTTTAATTTCGTTTGAGCAAACAAGGTAGAGTCATTCCGGGTATTCTGGGTAACTTCGAGCCACAATTTCTTTTTTTTTTTTAACTGATTCACTAATTTTTATATTTTTATTGTATTTTTGTTGGTATGAAACGGAGGAAAAGGCTCCTAAAGTATTGTATAGTTATCCAATATTAAGAAAAAATAATTATTAAAGACATTCAAAAGGATTCATTAGCCTGGTTTGAGGTTATCTTTCCATTCAGGGTCATTTTGAGCCTCGTTAGAAATTGAATGCGAAACGGAGAAATTTTTATTAAAGTAGTGCAATTTTAAAACAGAAAAATAAAATGTCTGAATGTCTAAAAACGTCTTTTTTGCACGTTCCAAAGTGACAAGATTTCTATCATTTATTATGATGCGCAAAATAGTACAAGAAAGAAAGAACACTTCCGTTCAACAACTTCTAAAACTGCATGACGTAATTCATATTCAGAATTTATATAACAATCAAGGATATATTCTACCTTGGGTAGGTGAACGGCAGCATCTGCCGAAATGGGTTTTTGAGATATTTCTAGTGACGTGTTTTAGATACAATACTAACAATAGGGAAGTGTTGGAATTAGACTTTTTTCTTGCCTTTTTTCAACGGAAACCAAATGAGCTAGCTTGTTCGATAAGACTAACATACAATAGATGATAGAAATGCAAAAAGAAAAAAAAAGGAAAAAAAAGGAAAAACTTGCAGTTACTGCCCTTTACTTTCACTCACGACAGTATTAAGTAATAGACCGTTACATATTTTTGTTCATCTCAAAATAATTTTTTCATCAGTGTTAATTTAAAAACGATTGTTCTTCTGTGGGGAGACTGCAAGAATGGGGTCGTTTCCAAAATTTTAAAAGTATTTTTTTCTGAAAGAGCATGCTTAAAAACATAAAATATGACCATTTTTTAAAATAATTTGTTTAAGTTTAATATTTTAAAAAAATTACTTAAATCGGTGCTATTTCATCGTTTAACGCTTCTGCCGATGACATCACAAATGATGAAATGCCATTCACGGTCCAAAATATTTAATTCGCATCTTTACTCACGTGTATTGGCAACGATACGGTTGATAGCAAGCGTAGAGCGCAATTGTAATTCGTTTCTTGACTATCATAAAGTGGAGATGCGGTAGAAAGATGCGCCATAGTGCATCATTTGTGACGTCATAAAGACCACGCCTTGTTTGAAGAATCGGACATTTAAAAAAGTTAATTTAAAAATAACTGCTGGAAAAATGAAAGTATTTTTTGAGTCCATGCTATTATTTTTTTTGCTTATTCTATCAGTTTCAGTGATAAAAAGTACTACTTTTGACTGAAGGAAACAACCCCATTGTTTGGTCGTGCATCATTATAAATAACTTGAAGAAAATCATACGCCGATTTAAATTGCTGTCTACATTCCATTATTTTAAAAGGGCAGAAAAACATAAGGAATTTAGTGACTTAGATTTTAGGGACACTGAATGGCCACCCACTTCGCTCACCCCTAAGCACAGTCTGCCTTTGCTACAATCTTTAAAAAAGTCGATATTAATGCTTGGTTCATAATATTAACCAACACATTTGGATGAATTAATTTTTGCCTTTGAGTAAAAGCAAAAACTCTTTCAATTGAACCATCTATTAATTAAGACAAAAGCAATCTGATATTATCAAGTCTAAGATTCTTATGCTGGATGATTGTTTCATAAATTTAACCGTTGCAAAATAATTAATCAATGAGTGCATGGCGTAAAAACACAAAACGAACGGCGCCATTTTTTGTTCAAAAAGAAAATAGCCGTGAACAGATTTCGTGCATGATTTGCGTAATTGTTGTTTTTCATACTTCAGTTATTGTAACTATTTCAGAACTATTAAGTGATACAAGCACGTTCTTTCACGGTAGGTAAAAGCCGGATACTGTTATCTTCTTCGGTCTTTTTAGACTACTTAATGACGTTAGTTAATTTATGACTATCTTTTAGACAATAAAATAAAGTAACAACTGCTTACTGGAATTTCACCAGCCGAGAGTGGCCGATGTGTGCGAGAGAATTTTGAATGAAGTTAAAAATCCATTTTGCAAATGGTTCATGTTCGTGCAAATAGAATGTTATTTTTAATTACTTATAAATACTCCTGTACGCGTTAAAAACCAAAAATACG
This sequence comes from Uloborus diversus, assembly GCF_026930045.1. Classification (NCBI taxonomy): domain Eukaryota; kingdom Metazoa; phylum Arthropoda; class Arachnida; order Araneae; family Uloboridae; genus Uloborus; species Uloborus diversus. The sequence goes on from NC_072735.1 coordinate 46,397,892, forward strand.
CCTCAAAAAATTAGTCAAATATATTTTCACTTTGGTTTACAAATTAAAATTTAGCATCAAGGAAAATGGGGGAAAACAGCATTTGAAATTTTTAAAATATTATATTTGAATGCTTTCTTAATTCAAAATGCCAAGCATTATAAAGGTTAAAAAAAATCAATATAGTATACATTTTTCTTTTCCTACCACTACTTAGAAAGTTAACTTTTTGGAATAGATTTCTATGGTATTCTTTAATCTTTCCACATAATTAAATCTTCAAAATGAATTTAACTCCTCTAAAAATGTCAAGAAGTACTTTCAAGCCTTAAGAACCGATATTTCTCCTTAGAAATACGTTGAAATTTATGACTAACTTAGACATACATATCAGGGGCACAAAGTCCAGCAGCAAATGATCTTAAAGTCAAAGTCTGCTTTATCCCAGTATAGCAAGACCAAAATCATGAGTGAATAAAACGACCCACGATTTCAAAAAAATATATTATATTGTTTATATCAATACTTAATGGATTATTGAGGATTTCTTACAAACTGTTTTTTTTTCCGTTCCTATTTTAAGAAAGTGTTTTAGAAGTTTGTTGGTAAGTTAAGTTGGTAACTCTTCCATATATAGAAAGCAGCTACTGTAGATTTTTTTCCGATCCTTGCAATGAATCACTTATCATTGTGCTTAACATTGTTTGATATGCTATTCTCACACAAGAGCAAGAATGCCAGATAGGAGAGTATAGGAGAGAGGTCGCTGTGGCCTCCCAAAAATTTCCTCATTAGGCAAATTTTGTCTGACGATTCGGCAAAATTTGGAATTCCATTCTGCGAATTGAGTTTTCGCCCTCTTAAAAATGTATCTTCGGGGCGCCTTTGGACAAGAGCGTTTACCACTGGCTAACCAAGTAATATAACAATGATAATCGATTAATAAACTCTCTTATCATTGCAACAATTCTTGATATTCTTGAACACACATTTCAGAACGATATTTCATTAATGCTACTGTGATGACCGATTTTATTGTGACTCTAATCAAACAATAACTACCTCTAAAGATCAGAGTATATGATAATACAAGCTATTATATAAATTTTAGACCTACTGGTGTTCAGTGTAGTACTATAAGTCCGTTTAATATTCGGCATGCTTTGATATGAAATGTATAGAACAATTTGTCAAACATCATACGAGGAAAAGTAAATGGGGCAAATTGAAATAGTTTGTTTCATATATTAATTAAATTCATTTTTAAATATATTACGCATTCATTCATTATTTTGTTAACATTGATTCATGCATTGCTTCACTCACACATTCATTTGCTCGTTTTCGTATTCATTCGTGAATTTATTTACTCATTAATTAATTTGACTCTTCATTTCTATTTTTATTCATTCATTTATTTATTCGTTTGAAGAAAAATATTTTTATAGTAAAATAGAAAAATTTTCATTAAAATAATATTGAAATAGTTTGTTTCATTACATAATTAAATTTATTTATTAAATATTTTGCGTATTCATACATTATTTCATTAAAATTTATTCACGTATATTTCTTCATTTATTCATTCATTCAGTCATTTTCTCGTTTTCTTATTAATTCACGCATTTTCTTACTCGGTAGTTAATTCATTTATTTACTTATAATTTTATTTATTTATTTATTTATTTATTTGAAGAAAAAATGTTCCACAGTCAAGTAGAAATTTTTTTATTAAAATTATGTTTCAATTATTATTTTGCCCCATGTATGGGTCAAAGTGATGATTTTCCGCTTTTATTTATGAATGAAAATTTACCTTCGAAATAAAAAAGAACACTTCAATTCAAATTTTATTGTAATTCAATGCCCTCTTCTTATGCACTGTAGTTTTGAAAGTAAATATAATATTCTTTAAAATATGTAAGTTATCTTAACTATTTCTCTTTGCCCCACATTCCCTTATCTAACTATCTCAGAAATAAGGAGTTATTGACCTTACTTCTGAAATATTAGCAGCAAGAGTACTAAGGGGAAAAAATCCCTACACCACCTTACTTGGCAATCGTTAGGCGACGTTATAAAAGAACTCGACAAACTGGATTGAAATTTTATTTTTACTGTGCAACCCGTTCTTAACTGCAACCGGGTGTTGTCGTGCATGCATCATTTTCCGACATTTCCATTTTTATATTCTGCAGCAGTTATTACTATTTTTTTAAGGTCGAAATCAGATACCGATAGCAAACGGAGCTATCCGGGCCCCTAGTAGGTTTAGCCTAAAGGTAAGGTATGCGAATGGAATGCTCTCTTCCACTGTTATTTCTTCCATTGATTTATGGCAGTTTTGCTTGCTTTTGATAAATCGTGAGAAGAAAAAAAAATCCTAAATTGTTTTGTACTTTTGGAAGAAGCTTGAAAAAAAGCTTTTGCTCTGTGCTTCAGATTTGTGCAGTTTCTTGAAAAATGAATGCACAGTTTATTTGTATGAATGAGCGGTAGTATGCATACTTGCAACTTGTAATCTAAATGTTGAGAGTCAATTGCAGCAATGAGAAAAAAGAGGCGTTACGGAAAATTTTGAGTTTATGCTTAAAAATGGTTATTTGCCACTGGTAGTAAAATATAAATGGTTAAATTTTAGAAAGAAGAAAAAGGGATAAGTCAAAACAGTTTGTTTCGTTCAATTTAATTCATTAATTATTTCATAAATGCCTTCCATTTCTTTCTTCGTTTATTCATTAATTTCATCGCTCGTTTTCGTTCATTTTGCATCTATTTTTATTTGTTTGAAGAAAAAATATTTTTACAGTTAAAAAGTAAATTTTTCATTACAATAACACTCAAACAATCATTTTTTAAATCCGCAGTAGATTTGCATGAATTAGCAGCAACATTTCAGAACAGTACAATACTGCATTGCTAAGCAAAGAAGTCGTATCTGCACTTTTTATCAAAATTCAGTTACAGTCAATAAGTAGTTCTTTATAGCATATTTTACCTACATGCAATGTTTTATGATCATTTGTGAATGAGAAGTATTTTTTTTTAAATATTTGAACAAATATATTTTGAATCAAATATATGACGGCGTAAAACTTTAAATAGTAGTTTCTCGTATTGAGCTGAGCTGCAGATACGACATCTGTGCTTAACACGGCAGAACATTCATAGACAGAATCTGAAAAAAAAAAGTGTGAGGTATTAGTTCAAGGAGAAAATTTTAGACCATCGACTAGTTAAAAACAAAAGCTGAAAGAAAGTCCTTACCTTGAACTATTCAAAAGACATATTTATTCTAAAACATCAAAAAATAGGTATAAATAAATAAAAAAATAAATATACTGCAAAGAAAATTTCGTTGTTCAGTTTAAAATGCTTTAAAAAATAAAGATTTACTACCAACTGTAGGCACCATTATGTTTTCTTGCAAATCGACAGCTTTCTAAAATTATTTGGTAGCTAAATTACTGAATTCTTAAATTCTAGATGAAACTTTAAACTTCCTAAATTATTTGTTTATTTTTACATCAGTTTACACATGTGAGCCGTTTGTTTTGGAGAGGGGGGAGGAGCTAGTAATATTTCGGGAAATAAATTGCAATTCTGGTAATTACTGATAAAACACTCTTTTAAACTACAACATTTTTGAGCCAAAAAGAGATCGCCCAATTCTTAATGCTAGGGAAAAAGAGATGTTTACGCTCTCCATTAATGAAACTGATTGGAAGACCTTACCTTGAATGTTTCGCAATAACAAAAAACGAATTTACCCCACTTTCAAAATAAACGGGTCATATGTTTAATATTAGTCAATATTACAATACTAGTAAAATATCACTTAAGTTAAAATTTTTGGAACAACAGAAAGAGTGATAATTTTCTAGATGAAAAGTTATATGCGTGTTTGATTTTTCTCTCGTTCTGAAAAAAATGTAGTCGCGAAGGTATTTTTTTTAGTCTGTTAGGCTACGTAACACTCTGAATTTTTCGGACGCTGGTCATAGACCTTGAAAGAAATGTACTCAATAGTTTATCTAAATTGCTTCACGCGTTACTCTTGGTACAGATAATGCTAATAAAATATATTCAAACGAAACATTAATGAAGAAATATGGCAATAATAGTGTATATTTAAAAGATCACAAAGTTATCACAATAATTACGCATTTTATAAGCATTTTGCGCTTCACCAACTGGGTTCAAACGTTTTTTTTTTAGAGTATATTGGTTTATTGTTAAATGCATGAGACAGGGTTGCTAATTGGTCCACTTTTTTGTAAGAAATCCGAGACACCGGAAGAAATTGGAGAAAATTGAACGAAATGGGCAAAATTTGAGAAATGAAAAATAACCGATTTTACACATTTGATAAATAAAATTGTCGTTATGATGTAATAAAAGTAGTAAATAATTCTAATAAATTAGTTATTGCCAGTTAATTATTTAATTAAAATGGAATTATTGTGCACTTTAGAAGCTAATAAACCAAATATAACTGTTAATTACACATTAATGCAACTAATTTTAGATTATATTCTACTTAAAAGAAATCAAAGTTAACAAAGTGAGCGAGCTATTGAGTGTGAATACACTATAGTATATTACAATAATATAAATTTACTTTTTTGTTAAAACTTATTGGAAGAGTTACGTTAAATGCTTGCAGAAATACATACAAAACCAAGATATATTTTTTTAAACTATCAATAAATACGAACACGAAATAGATACAAACATAAAGAATATAATATTTGGTTAAATAATATAGTTCATAATATTCGGTTACGTAAGGAAGTGAAATATCAAATTACTCTTTTGAAACCCATGAGTATTTCATTAAATGTGCTACAAAGAAATGTTTCTACTACTGCAGACATAACTACTGAATTTGTGACACTTTTGAAAGCTGAAGAACTTAAAATTCATTGAAAGTTTCTACAGAAAAATTTGATGACTGCTGTACCCCAGCTCACATTGCATCATATATGTTGCATGAGAAATACATAAGGGTGAAGGACAGGGCCGCGCCGAGCAGGATCGGCGCCGTTGTGCAAGTGTCTTTTGAGCGCCTTTATGCTGTGACGTTCGAGCAAAATATAGTAGTTAACTCCTGGAGTCAGGTTTTGTAGACAAATGCAATATGGAAAAAAGTACGTTTGGCATTTAATTTATTAAAATAAAAAACAATCTGTAAATTTACAATTTTGGAACACGTGTTTACTTTATATCACTAAGTTATTTCTAGTATGGGCGGGTGTAAGGGGCGGGCGATTGAAACTGAATTTTGGGATCTGACTTTTTCTCCTTGAAACCTTGCATTGAGCTACCGTTAAAAAAGAGACGGCCAGTTTGAGTAAATCAAAGCATTTTGCCCCAACATTTTTTTTAAAAAAATCTTGGAATGTGATCGAAATAATTATTGCTTGTTAGTATGTAGCTTATACTGTCCAGAAAGCAAGACGTCTATTTTTGGACTTTACATTGATCGATATTTAGTTTGTTTCTGAAGAGAAATTCAAAATATAGAAAATTTTGAAAAACTTACTTTACCGAGATAGCGGGGTTTTTTTTTTTTTTTTTTTTACAGGCTGGACCCGGTTTGACGAACCCGGCCATATGCTAATGCGTTTTTGAAAAAAGAAAATATTTTAAACATCAAAGTTAATGCCGCTCTAAATATCTCTCTAATTAATAAATACTGAAAGTGTTATGCCGGTCAAAATATGACAACAGAGTACTGAATAGATTTGTAAATTGAAGTAGAGGATATTTCCCCTTAAAATCTGAAACTGAAATCATTTCCATTAAAGTCAAAAGTTTTAAAATACGGAACCGTTACAAAAGGCATTGAATTTAAGATCCAAAACAAATACCGTCTCTCCAAAGTTTTTTTTTTTAATTTAATGCACATATAGTTAAAAAGATAAAGGGGGGGGGGAGAATCAGGTAATTATAGTTAACACAATTTTCGGACCAAAAAAATTAACCTAAATTATTGTCTACAATGTATAATAAATATTACACACATCAAGCACATTTGCATATTACTTAGATGTCACATCTAAGTAATATGCAATTGTGCTTATCGTATTTTTTTTAATATATGATAACATGAAGCAATGGAGTTACAACGAATTAAAAATCACAAAACAGACTATGTTTTCACAAATTATAATACAAGATATTCACCTCAAGAACCAAAATTTGGATAAGCAAATTTCTTGCTCCTCGTATGCTCGACCTTGTGTAATAAAGACATACCGAAATAGCATTCATGGGTCCACATTACGAAGGAAAATGCTAATGTATGCATCAATTAAAGTCGCTTGTTTTCAGTGTAAAAGATTTAAATAGCATGTTTGGACACAGCAAGTCAATAATTTTTCCTATTAGATTCTCAGCGAGATGGTTTAATTGCTTCAATGAAGGATAGTATAATTTCACTGCCTCTATTAGATATCATAAAGAATTCCATTTTACTTTTTGGTTAGAGTTCATTTTCCCTACATTTAAAGCATTTTTGATTGGTAGAGCTCGGCGCCCTTTGGGCTCTTGCGCCGTCGTGCGCCGCACGACCTTGCACATAGGGACGGTGCGGCCCTGGTGAAGGATTTACCGAGAAGTAATAACAAGGAATTGGCAGAACGACATTTTTTTATTTAAACGTCTTCAATTCTAGCAACCAACATATACTGATAATTTTCTGAGGCAATAGTAAACATAACCTATCGCCTGCAGAATGGTGGCAATCACTGAAGAGATATAGTGATTCAGAGAAAGTATTTTCAGTTTTGCATGTCAAATTTTTCAATGCGTAGCCTCATCAGCAAGTACTAAACTCATGTTTTCAAATTTTTTCATAATACGAAGCCAACTTAGAAACAGGCTTGGACTACAAACTTCTTAAAATTGGTAATGGCTTATGAAAGCTTAAATTCTAAGGATAAACATTTGACAAATGAAGCATTTGACAAATATTATATACTAGAAAATCGCCCGTCTTGGTATGACGGGTAAAAATTGCTTCTACGTCTGAAGTCATTGCCTGTATGGTGATGTTTTGATAGCTGAAATTTTAACACCAAATTCAGTGGATTAACCCTAAACTCTGGTAGGTAGCGTTTATTGTTGACTAACTATTATAGTCAAAGCGTAGTAGTTAGCATTTATTGTTGACTATTTTTTCGTTTCTTCATTATCCTAAAATGACAGTATTACCAGTAAAACTGTTAAGTTGCCGGATTGAGTTCAGCCTTGTCAAAATAAAGCCTTTCCCTGCATGTTAAACATTACCAAAACATATTGTCAAATTATCATGCCATGGCGCGAGTTTCATTGTTGAAACATATGGGTTACTCGATCATCGGCAATTATTTATATGAGGATTTTTCAATCCATGGCTTAGTAACGTATCCCTTTTCAAAAGTGTTCATAGTAATTTGTCGCTAAATACCACACGTTTAAGAGCTACAGCTGTCGGAATGCAAAAAGTCAAACTTGCTCAACGTACACCATAGATGGGGTACGTTGAGCGAGGGTATGGGGCATGTTGAGCACTTATACTGTCTAGCCAAACCATAGAATAAATGATAACTAGAGATAAAATAAAATTCCTGTTTGACAATTCTGTTTGACAACTCTTTATTTATAGCCTTTTAGTGACGAATTAACATTTTTTTTTTTTTTTTTTTTTTTTTTGAACTAACTGAAATGATTCTAGTTCTCGGATGGATAGCCCCGGATTTCGTTTTAAAAACTTTACTAACCAATCTTTTCCGGTCGTTTTATTTGGAGTCCAGGCGGATAGAATTTTAATGTTAAATTTAACAGTACACTCGTACGCAAGGCGACGAACGTCTTTTGGGGAACACCCATAATAGATTGATGCCATTTGCAGCAAGCTTTTTTTTTTTTAAATAGAGTCCTCTTGTTGGGAAGAAAAAACTTGCTTCGGTTTTGCATAACCCATGGATGAAACACCACCTTTTAATTTTTTCAAAAATCATGTCAAAGTCATCCGTTTGATACCGAATTATTCTGCATCGGCATACGTACTTTTTCCCTCATCATTGACAGCCTTTGCAACACTATTCAAGTCGTCAGTAGTGGAAGAACATTGTGTAGTTTTCCTTTTGTAAGTCCGCATCCTAACAGAAGCAAAAAATATATTACTATTTTTGTTTTTAGTCGCAGGGGTCAGTTGAGCAATACTTGCTCAACTAACCCTAAACCAAAGTCTTAAAATAAAAGTGAGATTATGATAAAACGGTACGAATTATACCCATAATGTCTATACATATCGAAAGTACAGTAAATTTATGAAAGAATAAAACTTGCCCGACAGAAAACAGAGAACATTGGACTAGTGAGGGTTAAAATTTCAAAAATCAAAATATCACCAAACAGGCAATTGCTTCTTTCAAATGTAGAAGCTATTTTCACCTGTCATACCTTGACGGGTGATTTTCTAGTGTTTAAAAAACTATCCATTAGTTTGTAGATATTTATGTTCGCCTTTTCAACCGAAAAAAAAAATATGCAATTTCGTTCTAACTTTCTTCTACTTTATTTATACCTCAGCAATTGTTATGCTTTGGGCACACTTTATACCACTTTCTATTTCTGTGATACTGCTTCAGCAAAACAAAATACTTTATCATGAGTGGCAACAAATAGAGCAACATCATAGGCCAGGTTTGCCATAATAAAAGTTAGGAAACTCTTATTTGACTGCTGATACTGACGCTTTTATAACGAAGTCGAAGATAAATATCTAAGAACAAAAAAAGTGGGAAAATAGCTCAGACGAAAGTGGAGAAATATTTTCAGATGGATAAACAAAGAGGATTGTTCTCTGAAGTGCCTGCTGGCTTTAGTAAAAGAGCTGTCCACATAAATAACGTCACCCTTTTTTTAAAAACATTTTTGACCCCCTCCCCCCTTGTCACAAAGTGTCGCACATCACCTTTCTCCTTGTCACATGTCACGCTATTTTTTCTAAACATATTGTAATAACAATTGTTGGTGTAACATTTCCTGTTACCCATTTCCCTCTCCCTTGTAAAAAAAGTTGATGTTGAATTTCTTGTTACCCCCCCCCCGCCCCTTATAACATGTCACGCTATTTCTGATAAACATAGTGTTATAAAAAATGTTGGTGCCACACTTTTTGTTACATCCTCCCTCCCTCTTGGAACATGTCACGGTATATTTCATAAGCATATTGTAATAAAAATGTTGGTGTCACATATTTTGTTAATATCTAGCTCCCCCTTGTAACTAACTCACAATTTTACTTACCCTCCTCCCCCCTTAAAGGGTGACATCACTTGTGGACGACCCCAAAGCTATTCAACTTTGTTTTATTCTGGGTATGATAAATTTAATTTATCGATATTTTTTGAAAGTACTTTCGCTTTACAAATTATCTTCGCACGTGGTTGAACGGCATGATCAAGTATTTAACAAAGTATCAGTACCATAAACGCGGGCAACTTGCGCCCACATTTTAGAGCTTTTCTCATTTTTTTCTCATAATTATTTTGTAACTATTCAAATTTCCAAGCTCTGAAAATCTTTTTTTCACATCTAGGGGTCTCCTAATTTAATTTTTGAATACTCATCACTTTGTTTTAAAGTATTATTACGCTTTTTAACTGTTTTTTGTTTTGGCCAATGCTACTTTTACGTTTGGGTTACTTTGGCCGGCCCAAAGTGGTTTTCCCTATTTAAAATCATTGTAGAACTAACTAGAACCAAAGAAAGGCGTGTGTTCAAAGGAAAAACTATTTATTTGAAAGAAAAATACATTTTACAAGAAGTTTGAGTCACGCATATTTGTTTTAAGGAAAATTAAACATTTTTTAAAAAATTGCGCATACCTAGTTATTGTCTCAGAAATATCCGACAGATAACAGTAATCTTTTCAACAGTTGTGGAGGAACAGTTGAAACGCGTCATTTAGATAAAACCATTTATAAGGAAAGGATCCTGAGTTTTCGGTCACTTTTAAAACTTTTGGGTGCGTTCTACACTCTCAACATTAGCTCCTTTTTCTTCTTCATGAACAGCTATCCCTGGAAACCTGAGCTCATTCCGTTCTACAATAACAAAATTCCGTAAACTTTCCATCAAATTTAACAAAATTTGTAAGAAATAGTTGCAACCGGGTCAACATTTTCTAAACCTCCTGCAAATTTTAGTTCATTTCAATCTTTCATACTAAAAGCCATGTAACTGAGCCCTGAGATATTTGAGTTTGTAATCGCTCTCTTAATCCGTTGCTAACAAGTCCTGCAAGTCCTGTTTTTTTTTTCCTTGTTTTTTTTTTTTTTTTTTTTTTTTTTTTTTTGTTCAGAGTTTTGCTATTAACTTTTTTTTTCTCTTCCAAAGCTCTCTGACGGATGTTTTCCAGTTTTTATGCTGGGCCAAAGTAGGTCGTAATTTCTAGGTTAGGAAATATGCCGTTATTGTGAAATTTTTAACTAAAAACCTTAACAGAAATGAAAAGATCAACTATTCTGCTACATTATGTATTGAAGTATTTATAAATAAGTACTTAACAAACTCTTAACTGATGTAGAACTGTTTCTGCGCGTAAAAGTCTGAGAGGTTATACAGACACATGTTAACACAAGGAACACAAAACCAGTAGTGTTGCTCCTTGTGGAGAGCTATTAAACTGCTTGGTGTACATTAATGAGTCCTTGAGGCTGCTCTCTAACGGTATTTGTCAAAATATGTTTAAAAATTGCTTCCTGAAGGACGGAGAACGTTGTATCTTTTTCTCAATTTGGACCAAAGAAGGACTCTGGGGCCTAAATAATTCGCATTTACGGAAAAAAAACCCCTTGTATATATCAATTTTCAATTGTGGTTTTTTGCTAGCTTAGAAATTAATCGTAAGCAAAAATACCCTTTCTGTGAATACATTGGATTAGCACCGGAATAGCATAAAACATATTTAAAAAATATGCACCATAATTTTCTGATATGAAAATGCGGAAACAGATTGAACCATTCAGTGTCCCGTTCTTTCAGTCCAGAAAACGGGGCATTTCAGTACGTGCCAGGACATTGGGACAGGGTACCTAAAAACGAACCTGTCCCGTTCAAAACGGGACGGATGGTCACCTTCCACAAGACAACAGAACATCTTTATTAATATGTGTAAACATTAAAGAAACAAAAAACTGGGATAACTTTTATGGTTTTGCTTCACGTTTTTTGAGGGATTTAAATGGTGCAGCAACCCAGGAAATGAACACGTCTAACCAGTGGACAAGCACAGAATTTCCTAGTTGTTTTTGTTGTTCTTTATGCAATATTTCTTTCTTCAAGGAAAATATCTGATAAAATATCGACATTTAAAAAATATTTTCTTCACACGGTGTAAATTCTTATTCGAATTTCTTTCTGCTGAGCTGCTTTTGAAATTTATCGTTGAATTCAGTAGGTGTTATACAACTTACCGTTCTCTCCACAGCACTGAATAGAAGAAATCTTACAAAATATAGTTGCTACAAAAATCACTTAGAAGTATTCCTTTTATGACCTTCTGAACATACGCTTTCGTAATCGTGCCACCTGAATGGGAGGTAGCTGCAAAAAATAGATGAGAGTGCATAAGGTCTGCTTCAGCTACGTTTTGATTTTGCTTTCGTTGTACGATGCAGCCCACGGCGAGTTCCATCTTTATCTCCAAGAAGATGAGCTAGTTCAGCACGTGTCTGACCTGGGTTAATTTCTTCACCGATTCTAAGGCCATTCGGTTTTACTTTCTTGTTCCTGTCTTCTGTCGAAAATGTGCTTATATTAGGAACCAAGCTGTGAAATTAGTTTTCTGAAATATGCTGCAGTGTTTCAAAACTGCTTTTCTTCCTATGTTTTGGAAATTACATTTTTAAAAAAATTTAAATTTCGTAATTCTAAAAATATGGTCTATTTACTTTAGTTATCAATGCCGAAGTCTGACCTAGCTTTATATCTTCACCCGTTCTAAGGTTATTCGGTTGTAGTTTCTTGTTCCTGTCTTCTGTCGAAAATATGGTTTTTTTTTTTTTTTTTTTTTTTTTTTTTTGTGTGTGTATGTGATTCAAGCTGTGAAATTAGTTTTCCTGAAATGTGCTGTAGTGGTATGAAACTGATTTTCTTCCTGTGTTTTGGAAATTCAATTTTGGAAATGTTTAAATTTTGTAATCCAAAATATCTGTACCTAAGAGCCTGGAGGACGTAAGTATAAAAATTGCGATTTTCTGTTTATTAGTGCAATGTATATAGAAGCCTTATCCGCATCGAGCCATATGAACGTAAATCTTTTTAAAAAAAAAGAAAAAAAAATCCTTTTCAAATTGTTACCAGGGTTCAAAGAGCGCGCACCCCTTCCTTTGCATGGGCCAGAAAAAGTTTTTCCTCTCTACTGTAAAATTATCATAATGTGACTTACGTATCTCTGACTCTGAGGTATAGATAAGTGGATTGTTTATTTTAGTCACCAATTCGATTTTACTTTCTAGTTGCTGTCTTTTGCGGAAAATATTATGATTCGAGCTGTGAAATTAGTTTTCTTGAATTTTGCTGCAAATTTAAGTTTCGTAATCCTAAAAATAAGAATAGTTTATTTCAGTTATCAATGTCGGCGTCTGTCCTGGGTTAATATCTTCACCGGTTCAAAGGCTATTCGTTTTTACTTTCTTGGTTTTATTCTTTATCGAAAATTTATTTGTTTTATGGTTCAAGTTGTAGAATTATTTTTCTCGAAATATGTTGTCGCGTTTTGTAACTGCTTTTATTTGTGTTCTGGAAATTGAATTTCGAAAAAAAAAAAATGAGTTTTGTAATCCTTCAAGTGGATAGTTCCACGGCGAGTTCCATCTTTATCTTCAACGACGTTGAGCTAGTTCAGCACGTGTCTGACCTGGGTTAATTTCTTCGTCGATTCTCAGACTATTCGTTTTTATTTTCTTGTTCCTGTCTTCTTTCGAAAATATGTTTATCTTGTAATTCAAGCTGTAGAATTAGATTTTCTAAAATATGCTATATAGTTTTTTTTGGAATTGCTTTCTTTTTTGTTTTGTTTAAAAAAGTTCAATTCTGAAAAAAAAAAAAAAAAATCGCAATCCTAAAACTGAATAGTTTCACGACAAGTTTTATCTTCATGTTCAAGAATACAATCTAGTCCAGAAAGTCGCTGGCCTGGGTGAATGTCTAACTTTGCCGATTTCAGGGATATTCGTTTTCACTTTCTTGGTTTCTGTCTCGATCGAAAACGTGTTTATTTTATTATTCAATCTCTGTAATTAGTTTTCCTAAAAGATGGTCTAGTGTTTTGAAACTGCCTTTCTTTGTGGGTTTTAGGAGTTAAATTTTGAAAAGCATTTTGTAATCCTAAAGATGTGGATAGATTTTATTAGTTTATCAATGCCATTTTTAAAAAAACATAGATTTTTAGGTCACTTGTAGGACATATAGATGAAAGTTTGGTTTCATGTATTTAGTGTGTTCCTTTATTTGAATAAGAGTAACGATCTTGGACTTTGTTGCATTATATTCCTATGTATAAAAAACATTGAAAAAGAATTGAAGATTTGAAAAAAAAGTTATATTACAGTTGAGTTCAGTGAATTCATTATTTAATGACTTGGTAGTTTTAAAACCTCGATATCACCAAAATACGAATAAAACTGACAATTTAATTAAAACCAATTTTAATTCCATTTTTGTTCAAGGATTTGAGACGAGAAAATCATTGAAGTGGAGAAAAAGAAAAATTGAAAAGCGAACGGTAAGGAAGAAATTAAACTAAAACATTAAAAATTGTACTTGAATAGCTTGAATAAAATGATGCATCTAAGGAATATAAAAAGTGGCAGTATTACAGAAAGTTTTAAAAGTTCCAAACATTAAATAAATAAATAAAATATCCTCAGATTTATAATTGCCAAAATCACTGATCGAGTAACGCTGACGTCACCAACAATGAAACGCATGCCATAGCATGCGTGAAGGCATTATTTCCTTGTTGAAGCACCAAAAATTCAGTAAGTTATTTAGTTGGTAATATTTGTTGCCAATGTTTGATATACAGGAAAAAGCTTCATTTTAACAAGGCTAAACTGGATCCGATAACTTAACTGTTTTACTGGTAAGACTCATTCTAGGAGAATGAAGAAGTGAAAACGTGGTCTATAGCTAAACGTTAACCACTAGAGTTAAGGGTTAATCCACTGAAGTTAAGGTTAAAATTTCAATATCAAATCATCACCACACTGTAACAAATTTCGGAAACGTTTCTGGATATATCGGAAACGTTTCCGAAATAGTAGGAATCCTTCATCCAATAGCGAACTCCTCAATATTCAGAAAGCTTTTTGTTATTTCAAGATATCTAGAAGCGGAAGTGATGACGCAACGCTTCGAAACCTATTTCATCCTTCCAACACAGGCGCCAATGAGTCGGAAATAACGAGAACTTCTTTTTTTCTTATCTATGGTTGCTGCAGTCAGCAACTGTGTAGTATTGGATTGCTTGGTATTTCATGTCTAGAGAGTAGTAAAATATGTCGAAACTAATTTTACGCCTTTGCATTTTGCACTGCCCTTGATTTTTTAGACGATGTACGCAGCTATTAAGTTAGTTAATAACCATTTGCTTCTTTACAATTTCCAATGTGACCATAATTAGATATATATTGTGTGTTCAAGCGTGAATAGTTTTAACACCCGTGTTTATGCTTAATGAAACGAAACCCTTTGGATTACTTATTCAGTTGTAATGGAGGTACTTAGATTTTCTTCCGCTCATGTTCACTTGTAAGTATTAATGAATATTTTAAAACATGTTGTTATATACATTTATATTTTTGTTGATTTGCATTTGATGAGGCTCCAATTGTAACTGTTTTTGGGTTTATCGAATTAATTTAAAGTTATCCTACATACCTATGTGCGCGGTGTACTATTTGTTGTAACCAACTGAAACTGATTAATTACGCAAAAGAAGTAAGATTTATATTTGAGAAGCAATCACAGAAAAGTTATTTCGAAATACTTGGATGTACATACATTTTGGTTCAAAAAGAAAAAAAAATCAATTGTTTAATTCATTAGAAATATGGTAATGCAAATATTTTCTAGTTTTGTAATATGCTTCACAAAAAATGTGCCGGTATAATTTATCTTTTTTTATTATAATTTATTCATTCATTTAAAAATATTTATACCATTAGAAAATGACCATGTTATCTATTAGTAAGAACATAGTTATGAAATTAATTCATCTGCTTATTCATTTTGTTAAATGTGGTTAACAATTAAAAAATTCCTTGACATTAGTTCCGAAAATAACATTTCCTTCGTGGATATACTAGTTTAATGTAGGACAGTCAGGAGGAATGAGTCAGTGGCAAAAATGGAACAGCTGCATTTACATGCTGAAATAAAAAGTAATATTATTTCATGTCATCGTTTTAAAAGTGATCAGTTTTTAAATACTATGTTATTAATATGCAATGCACATATGGGGAGAAGACGAGGGGCGTTCACCACGCAGACTGTGCCATTGACATTTTCAAGAGGTTGCTTTTTTTAAGGTGGGGGCGCTTTATATCATTTTATGGGTGCACCATCACTCTTATGGTGGGGGGGGGGGGGGAGGAGGGAACTCTCGGTATATATGAAATGGAATAAGCATGTAATAGAGTTCAAAGTTTTAATAAATGGTTCCAGCAGGGGGACTTTGGTGTCATATTTAAAATCATCAATTTCTCTGTTGGTACTTTTCGGTACACTTTGTTCGTCAAAGAAATTGACTTGACGCGAACGAATTTCGGAACGAAAAGTGTAGGTAAGTTCTGTCAAATTTTATCCGAAAATAAAAGCTATCAAGTTTGATACAAGATATGTTTTTAAGTTCTGCATTAAAAATACAATATGTTGATAATTTTGTCTTGAAAATATTGAGAGAAAAACTGAAGTTTAATATTGTTTAACAAACAATCTCACTTCTGAGAAAGTACTCCCCTTCCCTCCCCCGACGATTTTGTGATTATGAATGAAACTACTATATTATTTCAGAAATTTTCAAAAATTTATAACTGTGCATATGTTATGCTGTTAACCATGCTATTTGTCATTAGAAATTCAGAAAAAAAAATCCACGAATGATTCTAAAATTGCTTGTTTCATTGCTCTTAGATATGAAAGAATTGAAACTGATATGGCATGCAATACTATTAAAAAAGAATTATTTTTTAGAAAAAATCACGGAAAAAGGATTCCGAAATTCTCAGAAACGTTTTTGAAAATTGTTTGGAGAATTCCGAAATACTCGGAAACGTTTTCGAAACTTTTATGAACCACAGCTGCACAGAATACTCAGAAACATTTCTGGAAATTACGGAAAGAGGATTCCGAAATACTCAGACACGTTTCTGGACATTACAGAAAGAGGATTCCGAAATACTCAGACACGTTTCCGGACATTACAGAAAGAGAATTCCGAAATACTCAGAAACGTTTTTGAAAATTTCATGAACCGCAGCTGCACGATATACTCAGAAACGTTTCCGAATTTTTTTTACAGTGCAAATAGGCAATTTCTTCGCTCAAATATAGAAGCAATTTTCACTCGTCATAACATGACGAGCGGTTTTCTAGTAAAAAAAAAAAAAAGTCAACACAGACTAATACTATTTGCCTTAGTTTGAAAAAAATTTTTTTTTTTTTAACCTGCAGTTTTGAATAGTTCTCAAGTATCTTTTTCATTTTGCCCGGAATAACTTTTGGGGGGAATGAGACAGTATTTTCAACCGCTCCCGCTTTTTGATTTGATTATCATCACCTACTAAACTGTTATTTTCATTGCTTAGTTATTAATTACACAGAAAGAGATGAGGTTATTCAAATTTTTGCCTGAGTTTCAGACTTTACTCAAATTAGTTTTGAAATTTAAAGATTTTTCTCTTCAAAATTTGACAATTTTCCCATTTTTCCTATTTGTCTAAACATATAATTGCACCAAGCAATGTAGGTTCATGTAAAACGGCAATACTATGTATTTCACCTTTCTTAAGTTCTGCCAGTTTTTTGGAAAGGATCTTCATTGAGCAACTGCTTTGTTTACAGAATGATGATGGACGATAAATAAAATGTTATAAAATTATTTTAGTAAACATTTGTTCATTCTTCCAGTAATAATCTGCATCATTTGTTGTATTTTGAAAGGGGGTAGAGAAATTTTTAACATAATATTTTTTATTTGTTTATTTATTTATTTACTTTTTTTTTTGTAAAACTTGAGTTTTGTGTGTATTTCAAGACTTTTTTAATGCACTCATTCACTATTTGCTGCATTTTGTTGCACTATCATGCGCGTAATGCTTTTTTCTGCCATTTTTTTGCAGCTATTTTTTTCAAATGCGCTAACCCGCTAAGCTAACTACACTGGTTTCATAAATTAAGGAAAAATCACAAAAATGCCGATTACTCTAAAAGTTACATAAAGAATTTTATAAAACCTACCTACAATATGCAACACATAGTAAGGTGTAAAATAAAATAAAAAGAAATTATCAGGCAATTATGGCTGTGTAGAAATCAACACATCCCTAAAATGAACAAATCGAAAGTGTCAGTTTGCTACAGGAAAAGTACCTAAAATGTGGAATATGCTCCCCTCCATAGGCGTGCGCACGTGGGTCACCAGAGGTACCGTGGTACTCCCATTAGCAAATAGAAATGAAAGTTAAGACGAAAGTGGCTAAAATTTTACGTTTTTATGTTCATTAATTTCTTACTTCATACGCTTTTAAAATGCTTTTTTACTCACAATATTTGTAAGTTATCCTTAAGGAAGCAAGTTTAGGAACCTTTCCAAGCGCAATTTCAAACTCTTGGTACAGTGGTACCCTCATTTAAGAAGCCCTGTGCACGTTATGCTCACCTCTAGAAGCAATACAATGTGTGATGTTGTCAATTATGGGTCTATCAGTTGGACAGGAAGCGGGAGCCATTCCTCTTGCAAAGCAGTATCAAGAGCGGCAAGAGTCTGGGGCGACTTGAGAGCAGCTAGATGTCTCCCTTAAGCATCCCAAACGTGCTCGATAGGAATGAAGTCCGGGGATCGAACTCGCCACTCCATGCGAAGAAATGTAGCCTGTTGAAGTTAATCATCTACGATGCGAGCTCTGTGTGGTCTTGCGGTATCATCCTGAAACAGAAAAGCATCACCTATTGCCCCGCCATATGGGCGCACATAAACATCAAGGATGTCATCTCTATAAACCTGAGCACTCAATGTCCCCTTTGAAATACATGGAGGTCTGTGAGATCACCTTAAGAGATGCCACCCCAAACACAGACATTGCCTCTTTTGTGTCCATCTCTTTCGCGGATGTTTGACGGATGATAACGGGTTCACGGTTAGCTCCATATCAAATAACGTCTACCATCGCTTCCTAGACTAAATCTATACTCATCCGTAAAAAGAAAAGCCCTCCATTGATCAGGCGTCCTGTGAATGTGTCGCCGTACCCACTGTACACGGTCCATTCTATGGCGAGGTGTGAGTGACACACAAATGGCTGGTCGCCTCGCATACAGACTACCTTCGTGAAGTTTTCTACGTAGTTGACGTTGACACCAACCTTCTGGTGGCTGCAGCAAGGAAGGATCTAAGTTGAGTCGGAGTAGCGGCTCTATTCCTGCGTGCACATAACCTCAAAAATCGGTCATCGGTGCTCGTCGTAGCCGTTGGCAATCCTGGGCTAAACCCAAAGTCGGTGAACGACAAAAGGGCTCCCATTTAGCCATCAGTGTACTTCTGTTTCATTTTGCCCTACCTCTAGTCTCCCAATGGCTCTCCATCGTAGCTCTGCAGGTGAACGATGCTTGGAAGTCATTGTTAATAAATGGCTATCTCGGATTTCTTATGGCAGTATCACAGCGCACAGCAGGCTTGCTCTCAAACATGGATTTTTTATGCTCTTCACAGATGACGCACTTCAATTTCAGCGCCAATAAGTTGCATGTTGTACTTATATTTGTTGCACTGCACGAGCAATTCTTACTCGGCAACGTATTCAAATTTTACGCGGTTTGGTCTATTTTTGAGAGAGAGATCGCTATCTTTGTGATTTTTCCTTAATTTATGATAGCCAGTGTACTTTAATTAACAAAGTATGAAAAACAGTGTTTGTAGTGGGAAAAACAACATTGCTCAATTATGTCTTCTACAGGGAGGTATGAATGTCTCCTAAAACATGATAGAACTGACAAATTCGTTAAAGATATATTTTTTTTAAAAATGGATTTAAAAATTTATTAACCACATAACTTTGTTGACCCCTTCATACCTGGCGTCCGGTATACCGGACATAAGCTTTAAACAGCGGCCAATCATTTAATAATTCAAATTAATAATTCTTTAAATTACTATACTCTTTGGGGTGTTTTTTTTTTCTTTTACAGAAAGGAGATGGGAAATTGAGAGTGACTCATTTTTCCAACCATGTGTTTGGTCGCAAAGGCGAGGTTTTTTGTCTAATTTAAAAAAATGTATATATAAAGTTTAATTGATCATTTCAAATTCTTGTGTTATGTTTTAATATTGTTTGGAGAATATTTTACAATGAAGCATAATGCTTCAATGTGTGTGTGTGTGTGTGTGTTTTTTTTTTTAACTTGAATATGTGTTTCAAAAATGTATGTCCGTATTATTGGACACTTCATAACATTTAATTTTTCATCTAAAAACTTGAAATTTTGTCTATAAGATACTCTTTATTGTAGTACACGGTCTACCAAATAAGAACATTTTAGGTTAAGTAGGATGTAAAATTTCGTCAAAGAAAGAAAATTATTATAATTTGGAAAAATTTAGTTTTAATGTCCTTTTTGAGCCTACTTTCCCAGTAAAAGTCAGAGAAAGAAGAAAAAAGCATGAATTTTCATTAAGTTGAAATTTTATTGATTTTATTTATTTTTGAAAGCACATCAATTTATTTTTAAAATTATTTTTTTGGCAACAAGGAAAAAAAACGTTTTTTTTTTTATATGATGTATTTATTTTAATGAGCTTATTAATTTTAATTATTTTATTTCTAGAAATGAGCTTAAAATATTTTAAAAATATGTTTGAAATAATTGCGATTTTAGCTAATTTTGAGAATATTGATAAGATACTACAAAGTCGATATATTCGTATACGGGAAAGTAGGCTCGTTAAATTCTGGAAGGAAATTCTTGTTTTTGAATATTCTTTTACAAACTTCAAAAATATTATTTTTTTCCACAAGCTTGAACTAAATTTTTTGTTTTACTTGTTCAGTTACCCTTTCAGTTCTACAAAAACTCTTCGTAACTTAAAACGGCGGCAGAGGTTGCCAGTAATAGTTTTTGTTGTTCTGTCTATGAAAGTTCCCTTTCACAAAGAGGCTCTACCGCTAAACAAACACAGTAATTAGGTGAAAAACATTTCGAGGTTACTGAAACGTCAGTTTGGCAGACATAAAAATAAAAGAAACGTGTCTGGAAATCAACTTTTAAATAGTGTTGCGTATTTTTAAATCTTCAATGAAAACTAAGTAAAGAATTTTCTATTTATAATTGTACATCTATGCAAAAAATATTTAGCATTTCTAGTTACCAGAATAGAATGAAAGTTTTTTTTTTCGATCAATCCCTTTTCAGTTTTATATCCATTGCTGCTTCAAAAACTATCATTTTCAGAAAGATTGTTTTTTCTGAAAGCTAACTTTGGGGGAACTTCTATCCTAAATTCTCGGCAAATTTCTCTGATGTGAGTAGTATTTAAAAAGAACATTTTTCTCTGAAGCTACGAAAATACGAGGTGTGAGCAAAAAGTACGGTGAATGAATTTTTATATCAGCAACTGCTGAAGCTACATCCATATGCTGTGATTTGTCCAGTAAGGTGATCATCTGAGACTAGCAGGGACAATTTGTAACACGTTCGAAGTTGTCAGTCAGCTGCCAGAGCCGCTAGAGTGAGGTTGAGTTTATCGTGTCTGTTGCGCAACATCAATTTCGAACAACGCATTAACATTGTCTTGTTTTAAGTTGCAAAGGAGCTAACGAAATGTTAAAACTGTTTCACAGCGATAATGTGGTAACTTTGAAGACTGTACAAAAGTGGTATGACCGATTTAAAGACGGAAATGAGACTGTTGAAGACGAGCAGCATACGGGACGTTCAGTAACCTCAAAAACAGAAGAAAATGTGCAAAAAGTGGAAACAATGATTCGTTGAAACAGACGACTGACTGTTGAAGAGCTACCGGAAGACCTTAACATCTCATACGATTCCGTTCAAAGCATTTTAACTGATGAGTTGCAAACGAGACGAATGAGGCAAAATTTGTTCCCAGACTTTTGAGTGATGAATCGAAGGAAGATGGTGTTTCGCAAGTTTTTAGCCGAAAAAAGTGTTTCTGTCGGTCCACATCCACTATACTCACCAGATTTAGCACCACGCGACTTCTGGCTCTTCCCAAAAATTAAGGTCCTCAAAGGAAAACGTTTTGATACCATCGTTGACATCGAGAGGGCCTCGACAGAGCAGCTAAAAGCTCTTCCGAGAGATGCCTTCCTGAAATGATTCCAATCATGGAGACAACGTTTTTATAAGTGTATTGCTCGCCAATCACACTACTTTGAAGGAGATAAAATCAAATTTTATGTAACCTTATTACTTTTCTAATAAAAAATTATTCCCCGTATTTTTTGATCACACCTCGTAACGTATAAACACACAGTCAATGTTTGGTTTTAAAGAAAGATAAAAAGTTAAAAAAAGGTTTCACACTTAGGCTGAAAATTATTTAAATAAAAACTTCTATATCAAATAAATTTCTGTTAATGCCAAATTATTGACAGCAATGTCATTAAGAAAGTGTCTATGGTATTTTTTTTTATATAAAAATACCCTGCATATAAAAAACAAAACAAATGTTAACCTCATACAATCTCTCTTCCATTTTTCAGACGGCAACATTATGTCTGGATCCGCTAGTAAAAAAAGAAAATATTAAATTTCATACCATCATTTTTTTTTCATGTGAAAACCAGGTTTTCGGTGAATTATAGTATTGAAAATTAGAAACCTTTAGGCGAGTTCTAAAGTGAATATTAAACAGGTTCTTACATTTGTGTAAAATGTCCGGCTGTCTTTCGCAATGAAACACTAATAAAGGTAGATTAAAAATTTCAAGATTTTGTTACATTCTCAGTTTTCTTTTAGATAAATACACTGGCCTCAAAAAGTTAAGGTACAACATGTTTTTTGAAGCTCACTATAAAAAAGGGCAGTTACAATAAACGCATTGTTTGCATGAATGATAATAACGAACTTTTAAAACCATTTATAAAAAAAAGGTTGCTACCACTTTTATTTTATAGAAAAGAACATATTTTTACGATTGAGAAGAAAATGTGCAAATATCAAGCTTTCGTACTTTTGTGTGTAAATTGCGTTGATCTTCAACTGTTGTTGGCAGTTTCGGTGACAACAGTCAATACAGTTTAGAAAATATCTCACAGACGTCTTTTACCTGATTCGTTAAGGTGGAGGGCTGTTGGATGGAAATGGGATTGTCACAGGCTGATGCTGTAAGACGTCTCAATGTGTCTCGTAGTGTTGTTCAGCGACTTTAGGATCGACACCAATCCGAAGATTCTTGGTCCAGAAGACTTGTTCCAGGCCGACCACGAGCTACAACACCTGCAGAAGACCGTTTTCTAGTTCGTTCGGTCCGAAGGAGAAGAACCACAACTGTGCTACAGTTGCAGACCTCTTTGTAGCATCAGGAAGAAGAATCTCTGCTACTACGGTGCGAAATCATCTTCACAATGCAGGTCTCTATGCAAGATGATCAGTTGTGTTTGTTCCCCTTAACGGACTACAGCGAGGGAACCACTTATGCTGGGCAATATAACATGTTTTCTGGACCCAGCAGCAATGGGCGTCTGTGCTGTTCACAGACGAGTCCAGATTTACATTGGAGAGTGCTTCAGGGCGTCTACTGATCTGGAGGGAACAGCGCAATAGATACCATCAATCCAACACTGTTGAAGGACCACAGTTATAGAGGTGGTGGAATCGTGGTTTGGCCAGGGATCTTGCTCGGTGGTCACAATGACCTGGATATGTTCCATGGAGGAACTCTGACTAGTCTGAGATATTGGGATGAGATCCTTAATCCATATGTCCGTTCATACTCTGGTGCTATTAGTAATAGCACCAGCGTATGAACGCGTTAGACGCTGCGTGCACGACCTCACCGAGCTCGGATTGTTGAGGAGTATCTTTAGGATCACGGGTTTGGGACAAATGGTATGGCCAGGTCGATCTCCAGACCTGAATCCGATAGAATATGTTTGGAACTATCTTAGCAGACAGGTTGATGCTTTAAATCCTCCTCCAAGGTCATTACATGAGATGAAACAGGGCTTACTCTGCGTCTGGTCTTCGCTTCCTATTCCGGTGTCCGACAACTTAATAAATAGCGTGGGAAATCGATGCCGCCAATGAATTCAAGTTAGGAGGGACACATTCCTTATTAGAACCCATTTTTGTATTATTTCTATGACATTTTACTACATAATACTGTGTCTTCAAAAATAGACTTTTCCGCAAAGATTGCTTTTTTTTTTTTTGGTATAAATCGTTTTTGCAATACACTTATACAAATTTCTATGACGCATTCAATAAAAAACCATTTAATGCACATATTCTCCAAAAAATTTTGTTTCTACATTCATTCATTTGCAAATTAGAAGCAAAAAACCGGTTGTACCTTAACTTTTTGAGGCCAGTGTATTAGGGATGTAATGTCTGGAAAGTCCTTTAAATTTCAAAATCAAATTAGTTGTCTTTAGTTTAAATTACCCATCCGTTATTAAGTTTTAACAGTTAAACATTAACAAATATAACACAAATTTTAATAAAATTAAAGCATTTTTACTGTGGGTTTGCATGGCTATAATGATACAAAAAAAAATGAAAAAAAGGAGTACGGTTTCAAAAGGTTGAGAACCCTGTATTAGGTTATATTTTCTGTTCTATTTAAAGATGACTTAAATAAGAACTGCACGTTTCTAAGATTTAAGCTCAATCATTTAACACACACGAAATGATATTTCTCTTTCATACGTAACAAGAAAAATAACTACAACTTCACGGAATTCTGAATGGCATTTCACATCACAGGGGCGCCGACTTGGAAAAATTATTGAGGGGGCTGGGCCAGTCATCACCGGGGTTTATGGGGTTATGTAACCCCGCGGAGGTTACCCCCCCCCCCCAAAGAAAGGTCGTTTTTTGTGCCTTGAAAATGCCAATTTACATACTTTTTGGTGTGTATAATTTAAACAAACAAACAGTATGTGACATGGCGTTTTCAAAGTAAAACAATCCAAAAATTGGTATACAAATTTTTCTGGTTCAACTAGATCATGCCACTTGTCTCAGTAAGAGACATTTTTTTGTTCTATTTTATGGGGAGTCATGCAGTGCTGTAGCTAGGCATGGAAAAGGTACGGCGCTTGACTTGCATTGAAGGGCACTCCCAGAAACTCCGACTTAAAAAATATTGGGGGGAGGGGGCATGCCGCAGGAAATTTTCTAAATCTGAGATGAAAAAAAGTGAGTTTTGAAGTTTTTTTAAAGCATTTTAAAGTCATATAATCAACATTCGAACCCCGAAAAGTCGACAAGCCCGACACATATTTTTTGGCTTTGAAAAAAGGAAAAAATAAATACGAACACAGACAGTATTTTTGTAAAAAGGTAATTTAATTTAAGCATGCTTTTTAAGACCAGTTGTTTTTTCATTAGTGATATCGGCTAACATATTCAAGCGTAAACACAGTCTCTCAATGTCTAGGTCACTTTTGAAAAACTCAGTTGATTTTTCAAAATGTTTCACCTTTGTTTAGTAAAAGCAAGCACTCTTGTTCAACTGCAATGACCTGCGTGCGTCCAGTTGATGTAAATCGCCCAACAATGCAAAATTGCACCATTTTACAAACCTCAATGTATATTGCCTTGTAGTACACTCGAGTCCCGACCTACGCGAGGGATACATTCCAAGACCCCTCGCGTAAGTCGAAATTTTGCGTTGTGGAAAAAGGTATGTGTAAATTTTTTTATAAACATACCCATTTATTTTAGACACTTGTAAACACCCCATCAAACTGTTAAAAACCATCTCTTAACTCTACTCTAACTTTACATTCCTGTTTCTTACATAAAGAACTGAATGTTAACTTGTTTTTTAAAAATACCGTTTTACTCAACATAAAATACTGCTACGATGTAAAAAATCAATGATCAATGGGAAAGAAAGAAAAAATAAACCGGTATACGGTAAGCACAGTATATAGTAAGAAAAGCAAATGCATCTTTAGTTGTACTGAACAGTCGATCCATTAATGATATTTGTGCACAATACCTGAGCAGTTTCCATTTTCATAAATATTTGCATTTTACTAAGACACTACTCGGTGAATTTTTACGGATTTCCTTTTCTTGACTTGTAATTGTATGTATGGAAGATTCACTCATATCTAATTCTCGTGCTACCTTCAACGCATTTTTTAGTTGAGCTTCAGCTTTTCAAGAAGCTCTAGCTTTTCTTTAATTGTCAGAAACTTTCTCCTTTTATCTTCACAAACTTTAAATGAAACAGCGCTCTTAGGTATCATTATATTTCATTAACTTTCGCATTTAAAATGAAAAAGGAACTTCCACTCTCACCGATGCTAAAAGGAAAAAGATCCTATCATTATTCACACCTTTCGTTTTCAGTTAACCTGCTTAGACAACCGTAATAATTATTTGTTTTAACTCATTACTGAATGTATTTTACAAGGTAAACTATCTTCAAATAAGGAAAATAAAAGATAAATTTATGAGTTTAAAAAGCATAATGTAATTAATATTTTTTTTGATTTATTGGGGGGCTCTGCCCCCTCAAAAATATTTTTGAGGGGGCTCGGGCCCCCTCAGGCCCCATGGAGTCGGCGCCACTGTCACATCATATATACAAACCAGCTACAAGAAGTTTTTCAACTGACCATGCGTGTCAGGAATACCAGTTTTCTTTCATTTTTCATTTGAACTGATGTTCCGCGAAGAGTACTTGTTTTATTCGCTAGATTTCTGGTATTTAACTAAGAAATCCTGTCCGTATCTCAATATTTCTGGACCAAATTTCTGGAATATTTTTTAAATATCCCATCCATTGATAAAAAATGAAATTTTTTGTGCCAAATGTGTCTATTTTTTACTTCATTGAACTCTCTATTGTTTTCCTGAGAAAGAAAATGACCGAGAGGAATTTTTACTATTTCTGAATAATTATAATAAAGTCTTAAAGATACAATATTTTCCACGTTTCTATTCTACATATAGCAATTAATATTAGGAAACTGGTTTTAAGAGGAAAACTAGCTTTAAAGAGGGCATTATAATTTCCGAGGATAACTTTGATTGCAGTATATGCATTTGGGTTGACACGAATCAATTATATTTGTTTTGTACTTAGGTTCATTCTGCTACACCTCAATTTGTAACAGTGTGGGCAAATATTTTTAAAACATTTCATAAATTACTTATACATAAACCATTTACTCTTGATTATACACAACTAAATCTAGAACCAATGTTTTGAAATGATGTAAAATTGGAGGTAGTTATTAAGACTGAAAAAAAAAAAAAAAAAAAAAAAATTCAATTATGCCGACATGATTTTTACACGCGATAAAACTACGTCAAAGGTAAGCATTGTCAAAAGATAACCATAAGAAACAACATAAGTAAAGCACAAATACTGCAAGAAGTTTCAGACACGTCTTTCGCGGTTTCAATGAAACCCTACTTCAATGCAGAAAAAAGAGCTCTTTGTATTGAAAAAGGGGTTCTATGTCTGAAACTTGCAATATTTTTTTGTCTTTATGATTACTTTGTTGCACAAAGGAATACACTTCTGATTGTAATGAGGTATTTTATCGTGCATAACTGTTTTTAAAATTGATTTATTCATTTATTTCCCCCCCCCCCCACACACACGCATACAAATAATGGGGCTGTCTACAAATAATGTCAACTTTGATGGAAGGATAGGAGTTCGAGCATTGTGACTGATTGTGACGGGGGGGGGGGAGAGTAACGAAAAGCATGACATTTTTCTGATGCTTTTGTTTTGTATCATTGAATTTATTTTGTATCAAAAACACCGTTTCGACTCATCTTCGATTCCCTAATACCCTTATTTTGATCAAATTCACATGGGCAGACACATGTGCAGAAGTGCAGATTCGGTCATTTTTCCTATTTTTTGAATAGCATTAATTTAGCACTTTGTGACAATAGGGGGGATAATAGTCTAAAATATTTTTAAAAAGTTGTACATTTAATGAGCAGGACCAGATTAAGGAATGAACGCATAGGACACAGGGCACCAAAATCGGAGGGTACCAAATCTGTAGCTGAAAATGTAAAAAGAAGGGGAGTAATCTTACATGATACTCTAGCAAGATGTAGATATTAAATCTGAGGTGAAAAAAATTTCTCCTTAAAATTTTATCTTCACAAATTCCAAAGCCACTTCCAGGTTCAACTCTGTATTTGCTCTATTACTGTATTCTAAAGTTATGGAACAAATACAGTCGAGTCCGCTTAATGGAATATCGGTTAAAAGAATATCCTGCTTAATGTAATAAAGTTTCTAATGTACCAAACTGATGATTTGCGTTATGTTGATCCCGGATAATGGAATATCCCGCTTATTAGAATAATTTTTCGCAAATTGGCTATTCCATTGTGCGGGTTCGACTGTACTTCTATTATTAACGTCTTATTGGAACCAAGCAAAATTTGACGGCATCTTGTATTATGTATACTTTCATTGTTGCTACTTATGCTGATGATATATATTGTAATTAATATATATCGTCTAATTTTGCCTGTTTGAGTAATACCTAACTATCAAAATATGTTGTCACTTCACTAGGCAAGTGTAACAGAGGGTTGGGGAACGCCCCAATAAGAGGTCACGGGAGGTCACTGTGGCCTTCCAAAAATGGTCTTATTCGGCAAACTTTAACGATTCGGCAAAGTTTGGAGTTTTATTCGGCAAAATATCATTATTCGGCGAAATTTGGAACTTCACCAGGCAAAATTATCATCATTCGGCAAAATTTGGGGTTCTATTTGGCAATTTGAGAATTTCCACCGTCCCAAAAATTTAAGTTTGGGGTACCCCTGTGTAAAGGGGGGCCACACATAAGGGAGGCACCCAGGGGCGGCATTTCAACATTTCATTTGGGGGGTCGAGTTTTTTTAAACATGAATTTTCTCAGTGTGGAATAAAATGCGAGTATATTTTTTTTAAAGTAAGTTTATTAAAGAAATTCAAATTTTAATATCCACACTTTTAATTTATTTTATAGTCAGCTATAACAGAAAAGATCTTGATACTACCGTTTCTAAAGTAAATTTTTAATGCACGATTTTCGGAATCCAGAAGAAGAAGAAATCTTGGTACTATATTCCGTCAATATCCAGCGGCATGCTCTTGGCAGTATAGCTGAAGCTGAAAGTCTCGCTTGTCCCATCATGCACCAAAAAAAAAAAAAAAAAAAAATTCTCTAACCTTCTGAGACACGAAAATGATCTTTCACAGTTAGCTGAGTTGATTGGAATCAGTGAAAAAATAATGGAAGCTACAAAGTTATGTTAGAAAACGCATCTTTAAATTTTTTCTCTTTAAAAAAAACCATGCAAGTTTAAAATTTGTGCTCTAGTCTTCATTTTTCATCATTGAAGTACACTAGCTCTTCGCAAAACAATTCTTTTTGCTTCGTTCAATAACTTTTACTTGTAACTGAAATATTTTATTTATCTTGTTCAATAACCTGCACATATAATATTGAACTTAGATTTATCATTAAATCTTGTGTTAATTTCATTAGAAACTGAATGAATCTATTATTTGATACAAAATATTGAGTCAATCATTTGACTTTGCATCATCATGTGGATTTTTGTCCCTTTTTTATTTATTTATTTTTTAATATGTCCAATAAATCCAAATTAACAAGAAGCTCTCAATAGGAGCTCGATCAAGAGTTCTAGCTTTAACTTTTGAAGACCATTTTGTACCTCATCCAGCAAAAGTATCTGTTGATGCACGATTTTTTTTCAAAAATAGCGTGTCTTTTGTAAGAAGTTTCCATGAAAGTATACAATGTATTGAACTGCTCAAATATGCTTCTTAACAGGAGGAATCAATGTTCACTCACTAACTGAACGTATATTTAAAATATGAGCGCAACAATGAACTCAAAATACCAAGGAACTTCTCGTAAAAATCGGGCCAGTCACACTGCACTGCCCTTTCACATTGGAAGCAGAAGCATCATCTTAACACTGCACTTACAAGTATGAGGCATTTAAACCATATGAGGAAATTTCTTCTTTAGTTGAAACAAACTTATTCTCCATCTATTTTTTTTATTATGAAAGTTCTGAAAATGATTCATGAATTTCAAAGTTTTTATCCAAATAGCGAAAAACACTTGCTCGTGGCTGGACAGGTCTCGAGTTTCATCAACTTTTACTAAAGATCATCTGCAGATTTTTTTTTTTTTTTTTTTTTAACTTCCTATTGCATATGATCACTGATTTGCTTGTTAGGTAAATTGAATTTCCTGATTTCTTAATATTCTGAGCAAAATATTTGGGGGTGCAACCGTTCCCTCTTGCTCCCCCTATTTGCCGCCCCTGGAGGCACCACATAAAATTCGTGCCCAGTGTCCCCGATAGTCATTTTCAGGAGCTGTTTATGGACAGCCCCTAACTGACATTTTTGGAACTGTACAAACTATACATTTACTCAATTACAAATTAAGTATTGCTCATTTATATAATCAAGTATAATTCAAGTGTCAGACTCTAACACCAACAAATTTATTTCTATTCTGCGTGTTGCATAAACCCGAACAGCTGCCAGAGGTGTTATGCGTGAGTTGTGCGTATCCTCGTGGGCTGTGAAGGCCAGATTAAAGATGACTTGTTTGTCCTTAATGTAAAAGAAAAGAAGAAATATTCGTTTCCGTTATAAAACTATTGCATGCGTTGTTTCTCATTCGAAAGGGAATACAGTAAACTCCCGATTATCCGCGGAATTGGGTGGCACCAGTGCCGCGGTTAATAAAAATCGCGGATAACCGCAAAAAGACTAAAATGGGGGACAAATCAGGTAAAAATTGTCCTATCTCAAATTTTTAACTGTATTGATGCAAAACACTTTCTGCAAACAGTGAAAATATATGTAGAGTACAGTACAAATGTTTTGTATTTTTGCACAACCGAACTTAACATCAATAACAAACAATTGTATGTACGATGAAGAACGCACAATATTAATAATAATAATATTAAATTAAATCGATCAATCAAGCAAAAACAACCGAGATTTACAATTTTTCCAAAAAAAAAACAGCCACTGGTATTCACTTTATACTGCGAAAATACATGTTCGTGATTGTTGATTGATTCGCGGATAATCCGCCCCGCGGATAAACCGCTCGCGGATAATCGGGAGTCTACTACTTCACTTTGGAAAACTATTTTTTCACGTACTTCCGATTCGTAATTCTAATACTTGAGACTTTTTTTTATTTTAATTTTACTATTTTGAAGTGCCTGGTTAAATTGAAAAATTCAGATTCTGAGTTACTGTGGATTGTTCGTTTTAAGCGAGATGCACAAAGTATTTCTTTTGTTTTAAACCGTCAAAGTTTTTAAAATATTCACCATGAGTTATGTAGACAACTATCTGTTTGAATTAGGAATCAGAGGTTTCAATTTATTAGATTGAAATGTTAAGTAATTACACAAGACTTTTTTCGATGCTAACTCAATACATAGTGGCAAAGAAGTGTTTTTCAGATCGTACACTACTAAAATTGGGCCTGTTCAATTTTGTTTGAAAGCAAGGAAATTTAAAGAAAAAAAGCTAAATTATACCAAAAATTAAAATTGTTTTTTTTTTTGTATTTGTGTTGTTTGTCCTCAATTTAAAAGAAACGAAGACAGGTTCGTTTCAGTTATGAAACTATTGCATGTGTTGTTTGTCATTCGAAAGGGATTGCTTCCCTCAGTATACAATCTTCCTGTACTTCCGATTTATGATTCTAATACTTTGGCTCCTTTCATATTTTATGTCAGTGGGTTAGAATAAAACATAAACTACCTTTCACCCAAAAAAAAAAAAAAAAAAAGATGTACCTCAAGATTTGTATTCCAATTTCATAGAAAATAACTAATTTGGAGTATCTCATAGGAAAAAAGGCTTATTTGTTCGATTTTTGCAACCATTAAAAATCTGCACAATGTGAACTTTACCCGAAGTTCGTGGGATAATTAGAATGGCTCCTAATTAATTATTTCAAATTGTCTTTATATTCTGAAACTAAACTGATCTTCATTTTTAAAGTATCGTTTATGGTTTCTGGTCACGAAATTGAAATAAAATAAAATTGAATTTCTGATTCGTGGCAGACGGTATTTTCGTGGGGAAAAAAGAGTGAAGGTTATTTCTCTTAATAAAATATTATATATTTCGTAATAATGGTTATTTGTTTAAAATGAGTGAATACCGTTTTTATATATTCAAAAAGACTTGGTAAAATTCTGATCAGTTGATGAACGTTAGTTTTAAAATTGCCCTCAGTTTAAGTTTCTAAATATTTTTCTGGAATTTTCAGAACCTAATTCATTAATTCGCAACTCCAATAAACTATAGGGGGAGCTGATGCGACTGTCTAATGGCGGATGAAAAAGGTAAAACAAACGCATGCCGTAACTTATGACTTGCTTTGACGTTTAGTGAATGACAGTAATTTTTCATCGTGTTTGTTTGTAGCTTTCTTTTCTATTCTTCTGAAATTACATTACATCATAAACGTCTGAAACCTGTAATTTACCCCAAAGAAAACACATGGAATGGAATGTTTTACCTTTTTTTTTAGTATTGTTAATCACCGCAAGGTAGCGTATTCGAGCGTTGGAGTTGCGAATTCTTCTGATATAGTACAGTAAAATTAGGCCAAAAAATAGCCAAACCCAAACATCCAAAAAAAAAAAAGTGAAACCTGTTGCAAATTACTTCTTACCCTTCCAGCAAGAAGGGGTAAAAAGTCCCAGCACTTTGCGCGTCGGGTTTTGGGGGGAAGGGGGGGGGGGAGACGAATTAATCCTCTATTTAAATAAAAATAATTTCTATTACTTAAAAAAAACTCTTGAAACCTCGCAGAAACCACTCTATAATAGTAAAACAATAAACTCTCACATAAAAAATTCTAATTAACAGGGGTGTACAGTAGGGTGTCCCGTCCATATATGAGAAAAAAAAAATTGTAGCTACACTATCACAAGAGGTGTCAAAATTTGCGAAATTTTTCACAGATCACGAAAAAGGTAAAAAAAAATGGAATTGCGTGTCATCTTGAGGGCTCTACCGCTCTTTGAAGTTTTGCATATTTTACATTTTTGACAGACCTAAACGATATGATTTAAAAAATACAAAAATAAAGTTTAGAAAGCATTTTATTTAAGAAACTAATGAAACAAAGCACAAGAAAACAAAATAAACAAACTACAGTTTATAAATAATGACAAAAGTTTAGAATTTAAACTTATTTTTGTGTCCAAAATTTGGCATTTCTGCGCAAGATTGCAACTTGGTTCGAACGAAGCCATCTCTAGAAGTAGCGTTAGTAACACTTTGTGAAGCCTGTGTTATTAGTTTAACACATCTTTCCACAGATTGTGAGTGTCAAGGAAAGTCAACGATTTCAAAGCTATTACCTTTTGCCATAATTTGAAGGTTCTCGTTAGAAATATGTCGAAGAACCGGTGGTGCTGTAACCTGACACTCTTGCCAGACAATTATTTCCGTATAATCTTTAGCAGAGAAGTTAATTTTTGGTGTTTTAAATATTCTGCGTTTAGTGCTACTTTCAGCCTCTCTAGCTTTTTTTATTCTTCGTAATGCTAACTCCCGAATGTGCTCCCTATCATCAAACAACATACTGACCAGCAGGTTTTCTGGGTGCGCAAAAAAAGCATTTCTTTCGACAACAGAATACACAACAGATTTCAAGTTTTCGGGTAAAAATCGAGAGTACATAATCATTTGAAAAAGATGTTTGGCTGCTTCCTTAAAAGATGACTTTTGCTTGATTAAGAACCAAACTGGAGCGTACACTTTAACCACGTAGTTAACAAGTAATCGCAAATTTTCTGTTGGATTAAGAGTACTTACATAAAGTCTGAGTATACGATTAGCAGAAGTAAGCCATCTCGAGTGCGCCATTTTTCCAGGTTGGCGATTTGCCAGCTCAGGACTACAGAAACCAGTTGATACAGCTTGACAAATTTCATAAAGATATTTTTGATCCGTGCTTAGTTCATCAACTACATTTTTCGGCAAATTAGGCAAATTACCATCCACCGCGCAAAAAGACAATGTCATTTTATTTTCACAACCATCTAACTGTTTTCTAATAGGTCCGGAATATTCTTTAGGACCCAAAGTGCAATCATCTAAGGTCAAGAATAAATGACGAAGGGGTAATTCGTTGGCATGAAGCATACACACACACCATTGCAATGGTCTTTACAAATACTCCTCTAAATATTGAATCACGCCACCCTTCCAACCGGTGTTTATTGCAGTTCCGTCACATCCAACGCAAATCACGTCTTCTAAATTCAAGCATTGACCTTCTAATAGAGCTGTAATCGAAGTTAGAATTGCCTTTGCAGTGCCACGACTTGGCGTTGTGTGTCCCAAATAAATTGATCCGAGTTCTGCTAAAATTGAGATGTGCTCTTCTAAAATTTCTTTGCGATGGTAACGAGCTCCTATTTTCTCATTTATCAGAGTCTTGTCTTTACGTCCATCAAAGTAAATGCTTTTTATAACAATACTTCCAATATCTTTGGAAGCTCCTTTCCGAGCTTTAGCTACAGCTCTGTGGATTTTGTTTTTATCAACAACTAGAGTTAAATCTTCTTTTGAAACCAAGCCGACATCAGCTAAAACTGCAGAAGCAACAGCAGCAGCAGATCGCGTCGACAAACTGTATCTATCACAGACCTTAGCAACTGTTGGCAAGATCAGTGTATTCCTATTTGTCGTTGAAGTTGATGGTGTCCCTGTAGAGGCCGTATTCGTCTCTGTTATGGGATACGTTTCTGGAGAAAATTCACGCATCGAATCGTCATCAAAATTTGCTGAGACAGAATCGTTATTTTCAGTAGAAGACTTTTTTGCTGCCCTTTCAAGTTTTCTCTGCTGTTGTTTCATTAATCTAGCTGTTTCTTTCTTTACGACACCTCTTATCACCATTTTCCTGTCATTTCTTTGATCCAACAAGAACCTTCTCTCATTGATGGGAACTTTTTTAGGTTTTAAACACGAACAAGACTCAAATACAGGGCACTTACAAGCCGCAACATCGAAGAGCTTCTCAGATGACTCTAAAAAGCACCCTTCAGTTTATTTTCAAAACTATCACTTCGTTTGCTTCTGGGGTATCGTTCCAAATTGACGTACTTTTCGAAATAGAATTTTAATAATTGAATTACTCGTTCCTTAGTTACGATTGGAATTGAAGCTTTTGTCCAAATACTGTTGATTTTTTCAGAAACAATCGTATATATATCTGAACTGGAAGGATCCTTTCCATTATGCATACATTTCTGTTCTCCTGACAAATAGAATAAATTTTATGACGTCTTTTACAGTAAGTAGCTGCCGATCATCAAGTTCCTTGTAGGGTCCCAGTATAGCACAAGTAGTCTCACTACGTCTCAAACTCATTACTTAAAACTAAAAGAATCGGCATATAACACTAACAATTGCAACTGTACTTTTATAGCATTAAAATTACTTTGACTACGAAGAAAACACCCGTGAGTCAAGCCAAGAAAGCCCTCGAAACAAGTAAAAGGAATTAGCAAGTTGAAACCAAACAAAGTCGAAGTCGTCAGTAACATATTGTTGCATGCAAATCGAGACGTGGCGCCAAGCTTCGTGGACGATTCTACTGCGGAAATGAGGGTTATTCCCATATAGGCATTTACAGTAGTAATCACCATATGTTTTTTTTTTTTTTTTTCTGTTCGTGTTGATATTACGAATCGCGATCTTTTTATTTTAGCTGTCGAGCTTTTATTTCACAGTAAATTGATAACTTTATTCACAGTACTTCTTTATCAGTTGCCATAAAAATGACAATTTTTCAAAACTTTGACCATCGGTAGAGCCCTGAAGATATAGTTTTATTCTATTTTTTAAATTATTTTTGTAATTTACGATCGATTTCGCAAATTTTGAGAGGTCTTGCATTAAGAAAAACGGAAAAAAAAAATTTCGGGACACCCTAGTGTACAGGCGGGGGGATGGGGGGGGTGTCCATGGAGCAGCTTTGCGTCATTGGAATTTTTAAGGCAGTTTTTTCACGGAGTATTTCTTTCTTTATTGAGGACTTTTATTCTTGATGGGTACTCCGTCACACTTAAGGGGTGCGCCATCGCTTTGAGGGGGGGACCCTGAATTTACATTCCAAAATCACAGTGAGTGCACATTTGCAGTGAAGTTCACGAAAAAATATCCCTGACTTAAACTTTTCTGAAGTACAAAATGCCTCACAATGATATGGTAATGTCAGAATGATAATTCTAAAAGATCTAAGCGAACTCAGTAACCAAATTATTTGTGACTGGAGTTTTTAAACTGTTTAGAGCGCTGGGAAAAAAAAATCCTGTGCAGCATAAAAAAAGTCCAAATTGACCAAAGTTTCCCTACTTCTTCTTGATTAACTTACTTCAACTTTTCTACAATCTTTTGCCATCACCGTAAGGGTGGGATAAACCGGAGTTGCCAATAGTGAGACGGGCAATGCTACAATTCTGCACCCTCTAAGTCGGTGGGGGTTCTCATTTGCAAACACCAAGCTACCTCTCTTTTACGCAGCTGGTTATGTGAATTATGCTAAATATGCGGACATATACTTGCAACTCTATCTGAAACTTTTGAGTACATTATGCGATAAAAAAAATTTGATCACATCAAACATCAGCTATCCATCGATCTAACGCAGTGACAAAATTCAGGTGGTCTAGAACCTGTAGTGATTCAACGAGAGAACAAGTCTTGATGAGAGCAATGAGCAATACATCAATAGAATGCTAAATATTTACACCTTTTTGTCTCCCAGTTTGAAAATCTCAATCCGTTTCTAAAGCCCCAGAAGTTTCTTCCCTCTCAAGTTGGTATGGGTATTGCTCGCTGATGATAAGGTGAGTTGCGATAAGACCTTTAACGTTCGGGTAGTAACATCAAATCATATTGAAGTCAAACAGTTTTGTGGCATTTCTTTGTAAAGGAGGTAAGCAGTTATGTCTTTAGCTTCTGTTACGAGAGTAGTTATTATCTGTAAAGATGTGTAAGCTCAAACCATCTTTTACACCAAATGGTATGAACAGTAAAGATGAAATAACAAATTGCTAAAAACTTCTGGTACGAGTTATGCGCTGATCCTCCATCAGTATTCGATGAATCTGGTTTCAGAAGGAAAGAAATCCTGTATCGTTAAAGTACTATTATCTGAAGCAAAAGGTTCATCCAAAATCACAGAACGAACAGTTGGTGTCATATATGAGGCAGTGAGAAGCAAAGGGATGTAAGTGGACATTTTCAAGTTTTGAATAAAACGCGTTTAAAGATAAGATCCTAGGTAGACTTTCATTGATTTTTTTTCTAAATCATGCTGAATAGAAGCAACTACCAGGTCTACTAGGACCATTTCTTGCCCCAAGATATAGGAGAGGTTCACCAATCATTTGTACTGGTTATCTCCAAATTTTTAATTTTGCCCTTTGCTTCTCACTGCCTCATATGTAACAGAAGGAAGATACCCGCTTGAACATATTTTTGGTAATGATATGTAAGTTTCAAGGAAATATGCCAGCAATGCAGCGTGTAGGTCACTTGTAAGTATGGGAAAGCTAGTGTCATTTTTGATGGGTGTAAAGAAAGCACCACAGAAATATAAATGAAGTCCTATTACAACAGCCAAGCCTTCTGCTCTAGAAGACTTTCTGCGTCTCAAATCTTGTGCTTGCTCTGAGGGGTTCATTGGATATAGTGAATGTTTGAAAAGTCTGAAAGTAGACTGAAGTGCTCAATTATATGCACAAACAGTGTTAGACATAGCTGCAACAATAACGATTTTGCTGAGGATCTAGATTCCAAAAAACATCTTGATAACGAAGACTTTTTGTTACAAGCTTAGGAGAAATCATTTGAAAGCAAAAAACAGTTCAGCGTTATTTTTCTGGCCATTTAATCAAATGTACACCATCAGAGGGGGGGGGAGGATAATATTTTAGTACATAATTTCGTTTTGGGACGTGAGCTACTGTTCTTATGGGGTGGACAGTCCTGATTTATGCATTTTAGATTCGAATGAAATAATACTTCTACTTGAAATAAAAGGGGGGGGGGGGTGAGGATTTATTTTATTTGGCAGAGGGGGAGGGTGTTGTAGCTTTGAGAGGAGGTGCACCATCGCTCTTGGAAAATGGACACACTTAATTTCTAACAATTTTCTTAGCATAAAATAATGTTTCCATATGAAATGTATGGAGGGGGGATCGGGGGTACTAGTTCGCTTTACGGGGATAGGGGGGCTCTGTAGCATTTGTGGGTTTTGTCATCCCTCTTGGGGGTCAAACACCTTTAATTTTATGCTTTTAAATTTAGTATAACAAAATATTCTCACTTTAAATTTATTCTAAAAATTCTGAAAAAATACTCAAAACTGCAATTTTTAGATTCCCCCCATTCCAAAACCCGACGCACAATGGGGTGGGACTTTTTACCTGTTCTTATTGGGAGGGTAATAAACAATTTGCACCAGGTTTAGCTTTTTTTTTTTCGGATGTTTGGGTCCGACCCCTATTTTTACTGTACTAATAATGTTATTAAATCCTTCTTTTGAGCTTAAGATTGAAAAAAACCCATATTCTTACAAATTCGCACAAAATAAAAAAAATAAAATAAATACCTGGTATAAAGTTATACTCTTTCAAAAAAAAAAAAAAAATGCATCGAACAGACGAGCATATTCGTTGACAATTTCATGCAAATGCGAAGTTTGTTAATCCAGAGTTTTCTTGTGTTTACGCTTTCGCCATTTACGACAATCAACTCAGTT
Organism: Uloborus diversus; assembly: GCF_026930045.1. Lineage (NCBI taxonomy): Eukaryota > Metazoa > Arthropoda > Arachnida > Araneae > Uloboridae > Uloborus > Uloborus diversus. The sequence goes on from NC_072735.1 coordinate 46,436,183, forward strand.
TTTAGAGGGAAATAATGAAAACTAACATTATTTTGAGAAGTTCGAGCATACCATTACGGGACGAAACAATTTCTGTTGCTGAAAGAAATCTAAGACACATCGAATGCGTTAATAAATTCTCGTAACAAACTGCCTACATATGTTTACCAACAGACACACGTGAAACACAATGTTTTACCTTTTTCTTAATTTTATAAATCACCGCAAGGTAGCGTATTCGAGCGCTGGAGTTGCGAATACATTCTGCTGTCAAAGTGGAAACATCGCGACTGATACTGGTTAATATATAAAGATGACTTGAAGGCATGGGATTTAAAAAATATATGTATAAATAAAAAAATGTCTAAATTTAAATTTTTAGTTATAAAATTGCTCTTTTCTACACATTGATGGGGAAATTTTATATATATATATATATACATATATATATATATATATAGATAGATAGATAGATAGATATTTGCCGGATTGCTGAATTTGACACAATTTTTATTTTTGAGGTAGACCGTGCAACGCTGGGGAATGCAGCTAGTTACTTATTATGTCAAAGCAAATCTTTGGTGATGGCGAGTCTCTAAGAATGAAATTTTGACTGTCAAAGATGCATTTCAAAATGGGAATTGTTAATTTCCAATTGGGTGGATATTTTTACCGTCCTTGGTAATACGGAGAAGTAAGAAGGCTGCCAAGAGTAATTCTTATTATTCTCCGAATACAGTTAAAAATGCAAACCCGGTATAACTATAAATTTTAATTTTCAATAAATTATGGAAGTAAGCATTTTAATTCTTGAGCAGATAGGCAATCAATTAATTTGTTCATAGCTACTTGGAAGCCTAGGTAATATTTTTTAACACAAAGAATGCTTATTTTTTCTGTAAACGGTATGTAAGCTCCTAGGGGGAAAGAGAAAATCGCGACATTTACAACCTGATACAGTCGGACCTCGATTAAACGAACTTATATTTAACGAATTTCGTGATTTAACGAATTTTTCTCTATCCCCGACTAAAATGAAGACAAAACTCCCTATTTACCAAACAATAAACCCCGACTTTTTTTTTTTTTTTTTTTGTTAATTTGAGTTAGGAAATATTGGATTGTTTTCCAAACATTATATCCATATAGTCCGAAATAGAAAAAGACTTTTCTTGGAATCAGAAATTTTTGACGGGCAACAAACCAATATTGATTTTGATGAAGAAAGCGATAATGAAACTCCCATTGAAACTGTTACTTTTTCAAATGATTTACATGGCCTGGAAACTGTAAAAACATATCTCCTGCAGCAAGCTTAAAATGACACAGTATTTTCTTCTCTTTATCAAGTCGAAAGAGAACTATTTCGAGTCAAGTATCAAAGAAATTGTCAAACATCAATTACTCAGTAGTTTAAAATTTCAAATTAACTAGTGTGTAAAAAGTCGTGATATGCTGAATAAAAAGTGTACACTTTCTAACTATGGATATTTTTTGCAGTTGCTTATTAAGGTTTTTAGATAAAGTGAAGTTTTTTTAATATATTTTTTTTCATACCTCGATTTTACGAATTACCCGATTTAACGTATAAAAGTTTCGGTCCCGATGAATTTGTTAAATCACAGTCCGACTATTATTATTTCAAATGTTACCCTTACAAGTTCTGGAACATATTTAATAAATCTACATCTTTCTTACTAAAAATGTTTGTGCTTAAATTTATTTTGAAGGAACACAATTGAATCCTTAATATATCTTAAATACGATTTTTTTTCTTTTGTATTATTTACTTAATGAGCTGTGTATATTTATTTAAAATATATTTTCACGATGCTTCTATTTTTATATTTGTTATTTTTATTCATTTGTTTTGTTTATTAGTTTTTAACGTACTTTTATGCAATTGAAATCCGTTTTTTGTTGAGAAGAACCTCGAAATAATTGTCATTTTATGTTATAATTACAAATCTGTTTTACAGATGGCGCTATATGCATTATCATTAGCGTTTCTCTTGCTTACACTTCATATTTCCCGCTGTAAAGTGAAATTTCAATTATTTTTCATAACTTGGTATTTATGTTTCACAACTTTATTTAGGTAAAAAAAGTTAATTATTTGCAGGCACTGAAAGTGTAGGATAGGTATTTGCACCATACTTTCTTTTTCTTTTTTGCGTTTGCAGAACATTCAACGTTTATTAAAAAGCATTTCCTTGAAATATTTACTATTGATTTTCGGGAAAAGTTTGTCATTGCAATATCGAGAAATCGAAGAAACTTCTTCTCTGAACGTAGTTTATTTTAAAATGACCATGGCTCAGGGTGATGATGTGCGGTATTAAATGTTGAACTTAAAATAAAATCTGAACGAAAATGTTCAAATTGAGTCAAAACAACTGGATTTTTTATTTATTTTATTTATTTATTTATTTTTATTATTATTATTTAATTGTTTATTCATTTATTTATCTTTTTTTTTTTTGAGGTAGCAGAAAAATTAGTTTTGCTTTCAAACTATTTTCCCTAAGAAGTGAATTCAAATAAAAAAATACATCAAGAGGGCATAAAGTAAAATTATCTTCAAATAAATCTCTCAACTTAAAGGAAAAACCACATCAGAAAATAAAACTGATGAAGTCGAAAAATACTTTACATATTGCAACAAAGTTTGATTATGACTCGTAGAAATCGTATCTTGGTGAATCCGTAAATTTCCGTAATTTTAAATCTCGTGTTTCATTAACACTATCAAAGGCGCCCATATAGGTGGGACAAGGGGGGCTCGAGCCCCCCTTGGAAATCAGAACTTCCTTGCTTTTTGAACTTTTTTCTTTTCAAAAATCTAAAAACGTTTCTTTTCCAGCCATTAATGAAAGAGATTTTTAAAATGTTTAATTTATATGACTCCTATTTGTCCTGAAATCTGCTTCCATGGGGAAAATATCCTGCTAAACCATGGTTTAAAATATCTGAACCCCCCCCCCTTACAAGTTTGCATATGGGCGCCCATGAACATTATTATTATTATTATTTTAAAGGAAAGTAATTCAAAAAGGATTTTTATTCACTCATATGAATTAAATGAAACGTTTAATTATAATCCGATCCAGAATTCAAGTATCCATCATCTCCATTTAAACATTTTCGACTGAATATTTGTTTGCGTCTGTTTATTTACTTACGCAGCCAGCACTATCTGGTATTGTTTCGTCATTTGCTACCAGCAACTGTAACCACAATATAGCTCGAAAAAAACCTTATACAAAATAAAATCTTACGTTACCCAGTAGGAACTGGTTTAACTGCAGTATAACGATTTTTGTTTGACTTTACAATAAATATATAACGAGCAAATTGGAGAAAATAATCGTTTGTCGTTTTATTAATCTGTAAACAATTTTGAAAATCGTCATACTAATGCAAAAAAAAAAAAAAAAAGATAAACTCTTTAAATCTCAAAAATAATCTAAAAGTTTCATTACTTGTGGACTTACTTCGACTGCTTGCAATCCTTTCCATCTTAGAGAGGATCCATCTTAACGTCAGGGATATTATAATCCCAGATTAAAGAAAAATCATAACTTAAAAAAATATTTTCACAAAGAAAACATGTTAACTGATAGAGAAACTTCAAGCAAAGCAGCGCACACTTTGCTGTTATTATTTCTTTTTCTAAATACATATAATACCCCTGTGTTTCGCATCTTTCTGTAATTCTCAAACGATTAGGAAAAAACAAGTTTAAAAATTGTTTTGAAAGACGCTTGCCTATTTGGTCGCTTACTTCAATTTTGCTTCATAATATCCTTCAGGTGTAAGTGCCTCACACAACTAGAAATTTACGTCTCTGTCACTATCTAACTAAATAATTGTATAATGTTATAGCTCTGTTTGAATAAATTATTCATAACAAGAAGCAGAACTAAAAGTCAGTATGTTTATTTCCAAAGCAAAATTTTATGTTTAAAATTCCCTTTTTACATTTTTAATAGTGTTACCGAGTACTGGTTGTACAACTCTAAACATAGTCTTCGATATTAACGCCAAACTTTTTTTTTTTTTTAATTTTTACACTAGCTGCGTTTTTCGGCGTTGCAAGGTGTACCTCAAAAATCTAGGTTGTGTCGACTGATGCTTGTTAAACAATCAGGCTTGAATGAAAGAAAAAAGAAACTACTAATTCTCGTCGATTTGAAGTAAAAAGCAATATTGCGACTCAAAATTTCAATTTCGACCTCTTTGGTTTTTTTAAAAATTCCAAAAATTCAGTCATGGTTATTGATGAGAGTTATTTCGTTTCACTGATTTTCTGGTGAATCCCCCCCCCCCTGCCGTCATTTAAAATACTGAGCATCAAAGGACCTCTGTGCCAAATCTCACAAATATCCGACGTAAACTGAATTGTGTACGAAAAACCTCCCTAGGACCTAGGGAGGTCCTAGGGAGCTTGACAACAAATAACTCAAGATTGCTTAAAAACGAGATGTTTGTATATATATATATATTTTTTTGAATATCTAGCATAACTTGTCTGTTTTAATTTTGTTTTAGTTGTCGAGTATTTTTGACAATGTTTAAAATTGTTTTAAAAGAAAGCTTCAATGATCCATATTTTACGACAAGCTCCTAACTTTGACAATGAATCGGTACGAACACCAAAATGTGGGGAAGATTCATTCGAAATAAATGTACGAAAAAAAAAAGCCTATTTGAAGTGCTTAAATTTAGGCAACTATGCAGAAAAAAAAGGATGAATGAACTAACCCTGGATTCGAAATTTGAATTTTTTGCAAAAGTTAGTTTACATTATTGTAACGCTATATTTTTAGTAGAATTCGTTATTGAAAAATAAGTTTTTCGGAAATTAAAAAAAAAAAGTTGCATCCTCTTATTAGAAAGAAATGTTCCAAAGCTACGTCACCATTTGAAAAATATCTAGGCAATATCTTGCCCTAAGTACAGTCGAGCCCGCTTAATGTAATAAAATTCCAATGTACTACACCGTTGATGTGTGTTATTTTTATCCCGAATAATGGAACATCCCGCTTATTAGAATCATTTTTCCTGGCAAGTTGCCTATTCCATCCAGCGAGCTCGACTGTACTAACCAAAAAATTATCTAGGCAAACTAACAGATGGAGTCAAATCTTTACGTACATAATGTTAAAATTTTTTGAGGAATGGAGATTTAATGGTACTTGGAAATCAATTATTCCTTTTGGAAAAATGTTTTTGAAATGATAAATAGTCAGCTTTCTAAAAACAAACACTCAGAATTTTTAGCGGTGAAAGTCATTTTAGTCATTTTGGCTTTTCTCAGTTTGTATCATCTGTTGAAAGACGTTTTTCTCCAAAACAAAAAGATACTGACATATAGTAGGGGGGCATACTACATTCCGTGGGAAATTTCGTGAGGAAATTGCGAGACCAACTTCAATAGATTCCTTATGGTTTGTGTAATTATGCCTCACCGGGTGTTTTGCTTGAATTTGTGTCAGACAGCCTGTATGACGTCATCAATCCAATATGGCGGCTTTAATGAGTTTTTACAATTATGAGTTAACGTTTGGGTATTTTGTGATAATTTTCTGGTGCATTTACTTGTTTAATATTCTATTCATCTTCTTATTATAAATTAAAAACAAAGTATTTAATTTTTTTTGTTTATTAACTCATTTTTAAAAAAAATCGGATAAATCTTCTTTCTTCACTTTGGCTCTCAGAATTAGCTGTTTTAAAAGCGCGTCGGGTGAATTTTCGCAGTTAAAAATACTTTTAATTTTCAGGCTAAGATCACTAAACATTAGTACAGTCGAGCCTCGCTAATTCGAACACGATTATAACGAACTACTGCTAAAGCGAACTACATTTGCGATCCCCGTTCTTCTGTTGAAAATCACTTAACACACCTAACACTTTTGCTTTTCGGATAAAGCGAGCTACTATTGAGACAAATTCACTTTGAAGGTCCCTTTGAGTTTGTTTTAACGAGGTTTGACTGTATAATCGTTTCACTGAATTCTAAAAACCTGTATACTCCCTGACCTCCTAAACTCTTTGACCGGATATGAATATCGTATATTGGGGGTGCTCTTAAGGAATTTGTAGGTAGAGTAGAAGAGAAAGCTTCTGCGTAGAGAAAGTATTGTTTGTCGGTTCGTTGGTGAATATTCTGCAAATCTTCAAGTACGGTTATTTTTTTCCTTAACTTATCACTGCTATTTTATTCACGATGTCTTCTCTCCCAGAAACTAAATTTTCAAGTTTTTTTGCCTCCATCTTCGAAAAAAGCAAGGCTACAAATTAATTATAAACTATGTATTTTTTTGTCAGATTAAGAAGTGCCCATTAGTTAAACCCATTGGTTATGATAAAGTGTTAGAATGTATCAAGAAGAGAGTAGAATGGAATGACAAAGAGTATATACATTACTTACTGAACGATTCCTGAATGTGACCGTAGGAGAATTGAAAAATGAAAACCGCATTATGGCATGCAGGATGCTAAGAGAAGTGCACTCATAAAGCAAGCATGGACAGAAGTAAGAGATTTCACAAAATGGATAAGAAGTAGTAAACTATATTGTTCTACTTCCATTCATGAAGACAATGTTATAGGTTACACACAACGAGATCCAAAATTGTCGTTGGTAACAAAAATAAGTGGTTTTTCTGCCTCTGAAAAGGTGGTGTAAGAAAACCATTGGTGGCGATAAAAACAGATTCTGCAGGTCAGCAATTAGAAAAAAAAAAAAAAAAAAAAAAAAAAAAAAACATTGAAATTTCCAAAAATGAAACTTTCAAAATTAAACTCAGTGACCGTACAGATCCAGGAGACCCTCATGCAAAGAACATATTACACCATAAATATTGCTAGGCAAAACATGTATTTAATGTTTTCCGCAAAAAATGTAATCCTGATGTAGAAACAAAGTCACAAGAAGTTCTAATAAAGCAACAGACGTAGAATTCCTGTGTGCATTAAATGATTTTCTTGTTCAGGGAAATGTTACTACAATAGCAGACCTTGAAATGAATTATCAGTCAATTGCAAATAAAAATTTTGGAAAAAATAAAACGCGAAAAGAAATTAAAAATCTCATTCAAGAAGAAATTGATGACGCTATATTTAGTAATCCAAAAAGTGTAAATGAGTCGCAACGCGTATCTTTAAAGGAAACTGCAGATATTACCCTATCTAATGCAGAAGATTATTTTATAGACATTGGAAAAAACATGAGACCTATCTTTGAAGCGGCAAACATTTTTCGCAAAGCAGTTTTATCTGATCAGAAATGGACATTTACAGGAATTTTTTGAACAGAATCAGATAGTTGATGCCGTTCCAATCGAAGTTGATCAGTTTTTTAAATCGTGCTGCAACCGAAAATTTGAAATTAATTCTATTTCTGAGGTGCAGGACAATACCGTGCTGAATAAAGCTAAAAGACTGTCAGAAATATTCATGTATAAAATACTGTCTCCGTACCAAGCTTCGAAAGAAACTGTTCATCGACACGCCCGAAGCAAATATATAATTGATTTTTTACATAAACTAGGTGTTTCGATTGATCATGCTTAAGTTCTATGTTTGGAAACATAGATAGCAAATGGGTTAATAAGACGCATGGATGATAGTGACGGGATGTATATTCCTCCTAATTTGAAAAAGGCAAGATTTTTATTTTGTGCTGCAGATAACATTGATTTCCTTGAAGACACATCTTATGGGAAGGGTACTTTGCATGGCATTGTAATGGTACTTCATCAACAGAAGAAAAGACTCAAGACAAATTCTACTTTCTCTTACAATACCTTCAGCATCCCATTCCCTTTCGACATCACCTCAATCAGTGACTGAAATAACGTCCTATAAAATTGCAAAGACAAAAGGGGAAGCATTAAAAGATAAGAAAACACAAAGAGAGATATTAAAGGCATTATGACAGCTTTAGAACCAGAAAAAACTCAAGGAATACTAGGACTCCATGCTCTATCAGGATGTGATACAACAGGTTCAATTGCTAAGAAAGGAAACCATCTTTTTGAAACATTTATAAGAAGGCAAACAAAAATACTCTTGATACTCTCAGTCATCTGGGGTCAACCGAAGAATTTAATGCAAATGATAAAGTTGCTATTGAAGGATTTACGAGTATTTGCTTCTTGTATACGCCACTGACCAAGATTTCATATATTGGAGAACTTCGTTGGTTCATGTTTTCCAAGCAGTAGGCTCAAAATGAAATTTTGCCTCCTACAAGAGCGTCTTTGTCCCCATATATTTTAAGAGCGCATTATCAGGTATTAGAGTGGCGTCTTGCTGACCATCAGCAGCACCCGAATTCACCTTCATCGTTGGACTTCGGATGGGAAAAGAAAGACAACTTCTATGCTTCACTTATGTGTACTTCCTTGTGGATCTGAATCCAGCTTGAAATTAGTTTGATGCAGCTGCGTAAATGGCAAATGCATTGTTTCATGCAAATGCAAATCTTAAAACATTGCATGCACTGAACTTTGTATGTGTGGAGATGATGAGGGCTTATGTAAAAAGCACAGCCAACAAAGCGATATTGATGACCAAGTAAGACCTGTTTGCTTACTTTTAAATCTATATTTTTGAATTAAAATCAGAATTTAAATAATTTATTCATTACTTAGATCACAAAAAATGTAAATAATAAAATTGTCATTGTTTTTGATATTAAGTAACGGAAGTTGTAAATTTTTTCTACATTAAAAAAAAAAAAATGCTTCTTATAACATCAAAAACACGTGTATGCAAATAATTTTACAGGTGTTTTGGAATAATAAATTTGATTTTTATCGTACAAGCTTTCCAAAATATTTTTAACTGCTATTGTTTACTAAAAAAGTTCATAAAATCTGTATCGAAAATCAAAAATAACAAAATAAATAATTTATTTCATACAGATAATTTGTTTTTAAATTTGCAATATAATAGTATTAAAATATTAAATACATAATAACAGTTGAAAACATTTCATAATATGCCTAAAAAATGAGTCAAAACTGAAAATTTTCATCAATATCTAGTGCAGCCGCAATCTTGGATTAATGACGTCACACTGGCCGTCTGACACAAATTCAAGCAAAACACCCGGTGAGGCATAGTTATATAGGCCATAAGGAATGCATTAGAATTGGTCTCACAATTTCCTCACGAAATTTCCCACGGAGGGTCTTTTGCCCTAAGTATGCAACTGGACTAATAAGAAAGATCCTCTAAACCGTTTACGCTATAATGAGATTTTAAAGGTTAATTAAGATGCTGAGATTGGGAGAACATTATCAAGAAAATTTGTTTTATCACAACTTATTCTCTAAATACAAAATTCAAAAAGTAATGGAAAAATCATATAAAGACGTATGACAGTCAGAGGCAAAAGAAGAAGTTGGGGTACCTTCAATAAAAGAAAAAATAGTGAAACTTAAAGAAAAAATTGATTCTGCGCTGTATGATTCATGTAGCAGTCAAGGGGTGACAAATGACTTTGATATATATATATATATATATATATATATATATATATATATATATATATATATATATATATATATATATATATATAGCAGAAGCTTGGCGAATTCTTTTTATGCTGGTGATAAAAATACAGTCGAGCCCGCTTAATGGAATATCGGAGTACTACACCGTTGATGTGTGTTATTTTATCCCGGATAATGGAATATCCCGCTTATTAGAAGTTGTATCTAAACATGTTATTCAAAAGCGCAAGCTTTTATACTTGATGCTAAAACTAATGTGTAAGTTAGCATTTTTCTTCCTAATGTGGAGCAGTAAATGCTTTTTCGGTGCGTCTCTGGTTGAGTATTCGAGGTTCAACAAGACTAACTTCGATATATGAAGTAAAAATGTACTGTATTCCAAAATTTAATGATTCACACAGAAAATGATTTGCACATTATTTTTATTGTAACAAACCATAACATGTTATTCAACGTTTCCCAACGTTTTCGACAAAATTATCAGTATTCGGTGAAATTTGAAGTTTTATTTGACAAAATTATCATCATTCGGTAAATTGAGGCTTTCGGTGCTCCCAAAAATTTAAATTCGGGGCACCCCTGCTCACATCTCGACTTCTTTCCAAGAAATTGTGGCACTGTAAGGGTGAGTACACACTGTAAAAAAAATCCGGAAACGTTTCTGAGTATATCGTGCAGCTGTGGTTCATGAAAGTTTCAAAAACGTTTCTGAGTATTTCGGAATCCTCTTTCTGTAATGTCCAGAAACGTGTCTGAGTATTTCGGAATCCTCTTTCTGTAATTTTCAGAAACGTTTCTGAGTATTTCGGAATCCTCTTTCCGTAATTTCCAGAAATGTTTCTGAGTATTCTGTGCAGCTGTGGTTCATGAAAGTTTCGAAAACGTTTCCGAGTATTTCGGAATTCTCGAAACAATTTTCAAAAACGTTTCCGAGAATTTCGGAATCCTTTTTCCGTGATTTTTTTCTAAAACATAATTCTTTATTATAGTATTGCATACCATATCAGTTTCAATTCTTTCATATCTAAGAGCAATAATACAAGCAATTTTAGAATTATTCGTGGATTTTTTTTTTTTGGAATTTCTAATGATAAATAGCATGGTTAACAGCATAACATATGCACAGTTATAAATTTTTGAAAAATTATGAAATAATCTAGTAGTTTCATTCCTAATCACAAAATCGTCGGGGAATTGGAGTGGGGGTACCTTCTGAAAAGTGGGGATTGTTTGTTAAACAATCTTAAACTTCAGTTTTTCTCTCAATATTTTCAAGACAAAACTATCAACATATTGTATTTTTAATGCAGAACTTAAAAACATATCTTGTATCAAACTTGATAGCTTTTATCTTCGGATAAAATTTGACAGGACTTACCTACCCTTCGCGTTCCGGAATTCGTTCCCCTCAAGTCAATTTCTCTGACGAACAAAGTGTACCGAAAAGTACCAACAGAGAAATTAATGAATTTAAATATGACACCAAGGCCCCCTGCTGGAACCATTCGGGTTGATTCTTCTGTTCTTGCCCTTTTCCAGCTCATCACAAATATAAATACTTATTCAAAATAGGTTACTGATTTTATTTTTACAGTGTGCGCAAAATGCATTATATATTTTATTTATTAAAACATTGAACTCCATTACATGATTATTCCATTTCATATATACGAAAATAACCCCTCCCCCACCATAAAAGTAATGGTGCACCCATAAAATGCTATGAAGCGCCCCCCCCCTTGAAAAAGCAACATCATATACATTATAAATCAAAGTATCACATACATTATAAATCAAAGTATCATATAAATTATAAGTCAAATACTTTAATATGGTGTAAAAATACAAAATTATTTTATTAAGTCTTTTTTAGCCTACTTTCCCAGTAAAAGTCAGAAAAAGAAGAAGAAAGCATGAAAGAAGGCTTAATGCATCTTAAAAATATCGTGAAAAACAAAAAAAAGTCAAAAATAAATAAAATAATTAAATAAATATTGAAAAATTAAAAATTGGAAAGTAGGGTATTGAGATGGGGAAAAATGTCTGTCTGTCGGTCTGTCTGTCTGTCTGTCGGTCTGTCTGTCTGTCCCCCCCCTAATAACTTTTGAATGAATAGTCCGATTCGAACAAACTTTTTTTTGTTCGAAAGATATCGGCGAGCACACCTCATTCCCATATTTCACTTTTTGATTTGAACTATTTTTTGTTCAATTTTGAACAGTTCAAAAAAACTTAACATTAGCGCCTACGGGGAAATTCAAAGCAATTCCGAACTGTGAGGCGAATTTGCTTCAAACAAACTTTGTAGGAAAAAGCTTTTGATAAAAACTTGTATATAAGATATCTTTTTGATTTGAACAATTTTCCGTTCAATTTTGAACAGTTCAAATCCCTTAACATTAGCGCCTACGGGGAAACTGAAAGTCAATGTAGATTCCGTACTTGAAGGCGGATTTACTTCAAACAAACTTCGTTGGAAATAGCTCTTGACGACCTACTCCCGACTCCGACTCCGAGAATTTAGGGGGACCTGACACCGACTCTGACTCCTGTTCCCGACAATTAATCGGACTCCGACTCCCCGACTTCGACTCTGACTTCGTAGCTTTGGCAAACATTTATACACGGAGGACTGACTGACAAATGACTGACTCCGATTCTTGGATATTCGACTCCGACTCTTTTATCCCAAAATGAGATTGACTCCGACTCCGACTCCGCTGCTGTGGTTTTAACTGTAAAATGATTATTGTTGATATGATTTGTTTTTATTTTCACGCTAAAGTTTTAATTTAGGTATTTAGTTTTCGGTGAATAAACTCAAAAAATATGCGCAGACGATTTTTTTTTTTTTTTTTTTTTTGACAATGAAAATTATTTCTTTAAGTTGACATTTTATTGTTTTTTTTTTATTTTGGTAAGTGCATTAATTCGTTTAAAAAATTATTTTCGGCAACAGGGGAAAAAGAAACGATTTTTTTTATATGATGTATTTATTTTAATGAACTTATTATTATTTTTCCGTTTTGAAAGCTGTTAAAAAATTTTTTTTTAATGGAAAGAAGTGTATTAGCTGCTTTGTTTAAAAGGTGCTGCTATTTTATTTGTTCGTTTCTTTGAAGAAAAGTAAGAAATATTTTATTCCTAGAAATCAGCTTAAAATATTAAAAAAAAATATGCTTGAAAAAATTTGCGACTTTAGCTATTTTTGAGAATATTGATCAGGTACTAGAAAGTAGTATGGGTATACGGGAAAGTAGGCTCGTCTAGTTCTAGACGGAACTTCTTGTTTTTTTTTTGCTTTTGGTAAAATTGAGGCTCGTAAAACGAAAAAAATGAAGACACTTTTAAATACATATATGTATCTATTTGTTAAATAAATTAATACACATTTAACTAATTTAAACGTTTCGTTAATGCAAATATTTAAAGAGATATCGTCATTTAGATAATACTGAAGCACTATGTTCCTAATTACAAGAGATAGTTTTTTTTTTTTTTTTTACTTCATACAATCTAGCTACACTGTTTACAAGAGAATGAAAACATGCAACCTTAAAGACGAACTATCAAACCTGACAATTTGCATATTATAACATTTAATTCATAATGCTTGATACATAGCCAAATATTAACTGAGATTGACACATAAAAACAAAGTACACAATAACACATATTTAAATTTTTTTATAATCTTCAATTCATAAATTTTACAGAATAAAACTAGACACACTTGCATTTTAAATATGTGTTTTATGTAATGTAAAATATTTTCAAATTGCAATAGTTCACAACGAAAAAATAATACTGAAGAAAATAGTTTTTGTTAACGAGATTTATATGAACTAAATCTCTTTAAAGTAATAGAGTGGCAAAGCGACTTACCTATTCGTCGGTGGTGGCCTTTTGCAGGCTTTGGTCACCAAAAAGGTGATTTTTATGACAGAATAAAATTCTGCCAACAAAAATTACCCATTTGGTAGAAAGAAGAAAAGTATCCAAGTAAAAAGTAAATTACCTACACAAGTTATGCGACGCAATGAATTTACATGGCGTCCTCTCGGTAGTTATTTGGTTTTCAATTTCAGTTTGTATTCCTTCCGCGAGCATGCGTCGAGAATTTGCACTTCGTACTTAAAAATAAGTGACATAGCTTCAAATTCAACCTTATGACGATACATATGCAAGAAAATATAAGACTTTAGAATTATCTTCAGTGAATTCATGCGAGGAACAAAACTTCTACTAATCCCCTTGATGAGTGTCACTTCGCATACATGAGTCAGCACTTGTTTTCATTGCGTGCTTTCGAAAGTTTCAGTTTAGATTTGCTGCTGGACTATAAAATTGTGAGCTGCGCATGCGTAGACTTTTACTTTCTTGCTATACGGGAAACGTTTTTGATTATAGCAGAAAACTGCGGAGGGCGTACGAATCTGTGTATTACGGAAAACTTTTTTATATATTCAGAGAGTTTTCCGAGATTTTTTACAGTGCAGGGAGAGATTTTATAAAGACATTTCAGCCAAGGAGAGAGAAGGTAATAGACGAAGTGAACATAATGTATACGTACTTGTAGCTATTGCTGGAATGCTATGAGCTATAGAAATTACTTACAATCAAAAACTAAAACAATAATAAAACGCTCGGAGCGTATAATTTCATAGAAAAAAAAAGGAGAAATTGCATACACACAAGCATATTACATATCTTTGAACCAAGAATCAACAAAAACATTCTAGTGTCATATTCTTGTTCCTAGACCTCAAACTAGTTGGAAATGACTATTTTTGTTCATGATAGAGACAATTTCAAATTTTTTTGTAGACCAGTGAATTATTTTAAAGAATGGCGCAATTTCGAAACTCAAAAATCTCAGTCGCTCAGATCCATTAAACTTGTCCTAAACAAACGTTTTAGTTCACAGTCGCTCGCTGACCCTTGGAATCCTTTCTCCTCATTATTGTCTACCTTCATAAATGTCTTTGTTGAAAGGACAGTAATCATTTTCACGAAATTGTTTTCCATGGGGGGCTCGGTTTTTCGCTCTTAATGAAGAACAAAATATTTTTTTAAGTTCGAAAAAATCTAAAAAGAAGTGAATAATCTGGGATCTAGTTATCGCTTTAAACTTTTGTTTTTCAAAGCGGTCAAGTCAGGATATTTTGGCAGTCAAAAACGTACATTTGATATTTAAAGCTCCTGGCAGAGGTTGTAAAACAAAGTTGTAGTTTGAATCAATTATTTTTCAATTTTAGAACTACTTAAATAAAAGAAAAAAAATGTAGTGCGCAGTTTAAAAGCATGTTTGATTTTTTCTTTGTCACATTGTCACATGTCAAACCTTTTTTTCATAAACATATTCTTGTTCGAAAAACGTATGATTAGACACTTCTTGTTACTTCCTCCCTTCTTTTTTCACAAATTGGCGCAATGTCCGCCCCCCCCCCTCCCTCTTCTCAAAGCGCGATATCATTTGTGAATATCCCCTACGTAAGGTAGCGGAAAAATTTATCCAAGATTTCTTACTTATTGCGACCTTAAAATATTTTTGATACGAAGAGTCCCATACACGGACGCCCTGATGAGAAGTCACCGGAGGCCTCTGTGACCTCCTAAAAAACTCTTTATTCGGCGAATTTTATCTGATTTGGCAAAATTATCACCTTTTAGCAAATTTTGTCTGAAAATTTGGCAAAATTATCATCATTCGGAAAATTTTGTCTGATGATTTGGCAAAATTATCATCATTCGGCAAATTTTATCTGACGATTTGGCAACATTATCATCACTCGGCAAATTTTGTCTGACAATTTGGCAAAATTATCATCGTTCGGCAAATTTTGTCTGATGAGTTGGCAAAATTATCATCATTCGGAAAATTTTGGCGTTCCATTCAACAAATATATCATCATTCGGCAAATTGAGAATTTTCGCCCTCACAAAAATTTAAGTTCGGGGCTCTCCTGGTCCCAACGCATCTTGCTCAATGTTTTCTTTTTCTACCTTCCTGCTGAATATTTACCAAAAATTTAAATATAACTCAGAATGTCATATTACGTAAAGATTCTTCATGAGGGTAAGAAAAGGAACTAAAACAGCTGTTCCCTGCTCCCATTTTCATTCAAACATAAAGCATGCAAGTATATTTTTTCCTTGAGATCCACTTTTTAATTTGTCCATAAGCGCGTAATGCCATCGTAGCCTTATAAATAGCGACATTTGTTAAGGCTGGAACATCTCTTCTAGTTGTTTTCTTATTCCATGTTTTTTAAATAGAAATTTGAGGTGCACAGCTGTTGCTGACCATGTGCGAATTGGGGAACACATGTGCGGCTCGTGGGCTCTGTAATTGCCGGGCGCAGGGTTGGCTGCTGGGTCAGTGACCTGCTCTCACTGCCTTTAGTCCTTCGTGTACGTCATTAAAGCGATCAGTATTCTTCTTGTTCGCTTTGTTGATCCGCAGCAAAGTGGAAAGTTCTTGAACTTGTGATTTAAAGAACAACTTTGGTAAAAAAAAAAAAAAAAAAAAACATATGTCATAGTGTTTAAATCCGTAGGAAGGCTATTAAATTCGAATATTTTTATAGCATGTGCACAATTTCTTCTGTATTATGATTACACATTTCTTTTCGCCGATAAAAAAAAAGTGAAAGAGAAATTAAATAAATTAAAGTATTTTCACTTTCAATCATTCCGAATACGTCCTTGGTCTTAGAGGACTAAAAAAGTAAAAATTCATCCCAGATAACTAGATTTTATCTTTTTAAGAACTCAGCTTACGGATATGCTATTTTTTGAAAATCGAAATTAACATTCTTTCGCAAGTTAGGTGATGGAAACATGTCAACGCATTTAAATTTTTAAAACCAATCGAAAGAGCAAACTTTTGTACGCTAGGGTGGAAGTTATTCAGAGCTTCTAAGTTAACTAGAATTGGAGTTATACCTTTTTTTTTTATAAAATTCTAAATAAAATTTTATAGGGTAGACTGGGGCACATTTACGAGGATTTTTTTCAATGAATTTTCTAAATTTTATGTTTGAACCTAGGAAATTTTAGACATTATGATTTTATAAAGCAGTTAATGAAGTCAAAATTTTTTATCTTCAGTAGTTTCTCAGCTTGTGTTTTTAACCGTAAAAAAAATGTTTTTTTTGAGTCTAAGTCGGTTGCGTAAACTTACTCCGAGCATGGGGTAACGGGGTAAGTTTACGCATCGAGTGGGGTACGTTCACGCATATTAAAAATGATACCGAATAGTTAGTGCAATAAATATTTAACCAAACTTAAATATTTTATTTATCTTAAAACACTTTGAAAATAAGAAAATCACAAATAATTCATTAAAAGTGCATTTTATAGGCTAAACTAAAATCATAGGACTTATTGCTAATTAAAAACAGAAACTATTTAGTCATCTTCTTCATCACTGTTAGATTTTACTAACAAAAATAAAGTATTTCTTTTCGCATACTTGTCATGGGACTGCGTTTTGACATCTAAGACGTTGAACCCTGTCTTGTCCTTTTTTTGATTGGTTGTGTGCTTTCAAACAATAGATGCAAGCGCAATTCTCTACTTCGTAAACAGAATCGTTCATTAATTTCCTTCTTACAGAGTGTACCAACTTTTCCCTGTCGCAGGTTTTGCTTTCATACTTTTTTCTTTGATATCTTCTATTTCTGCTTCAATAGAAACTTGTAAATTTTTAAGTAATTTCTAATTTTTGTTTTGTTCTACCTATTTTGTTTCTTTTCTTTGTAGCTTCTAACTGCTCTTGTCTGAGGGCTTTTTTAATCGGAGTATCAGCGATCGGATTTTGAGCATCCTCTTTTTTTTTTCCTGGTTCCTAAGCTTTGGTCCTAGTTTTTTAAATGGTCTCAGTTGGAGTACTCTATTAGGGCTCGACCGATGGCATTTTTTGGCCGATGGGCCGATGCCGATTGTTGGCCGATTGTTCAAATATGGCCGATGGCCGATGGCCGATTGTTTTCCTCCCGATGGCCGATGGCCGATGCCGTTGGCCGATGGCAAAAAAAAAAAAAATCAAACAGAAATAAATTGATAAAATTATCAGGGATTTAAAGGATCATTGATTCATTTCACTTTACTTCCCTTCTACGAATAAGGAATTGTAATCACAAAAAAAAACAAAAAAAAAACAGATTTTGATAAAAATTTATATTTTACGATCACCCAATTCAAACTTCACAAGTTTTTTCGGCACATCTGCACATGCATATGTACCTAAGAACATGTAGATGACTGAAATATCCATTTTGAACGCCTCCTCAGTTAATTATCGCAAATTCTCTAATGATGTTTTCATGCGCGTAAACTTACGTCATTCAAAAACATTATGAAATAGTAAGTTGAAAACTCATACGTACGTAGTATGATCTAAAAGTTAGAGGACAAGTTGTATAAAACCTTACCCTGAATAGTTCACATTACCGAAGCACATCTATCTACAAAAAAATCACCTTGAACGACTATGTACTTCTGCCAATGTTCGTATAGCTTTTAGAAGCACTCCTGGAAGACATTTTTCACAACCTCCTGTAAGGCCTCTTGCGTTGCTGCTTTAACTTCATCGTGGGGAAGAAGGCGACTTTCATGTTGAGGATGCACGGTTCGATTGGTCAATACTCTGATATGGCAAACAAATAACATAACGTTTCGTCGGACTTAGCTCCGTGTGACTTTTACCTGTTCCCAGCAAAAAAAAAAATTTGCATGGACGCCGCTATCTTCCGCCAGGAGAAGATAAAGCTGCATCATAGAAGGTAGCGAAAAATGGCTTCCAGGAGAGTTTCCAAAAGTTATATGAACACTGGCAGAAGTACATAGTCCCTCAAGGTAACCTTTTGAAGGTGGATGTGCTTCTGTAATGTGAACTATTCTAGGTAAGGTTTTATACAGCTTGTCCCCAAACTTTTGATCGTACTACGTACAATCTGTATAAGGTGTAGTTATGCTTCTCCTTTTTTTGACTGCCGTATGATGAAAGAGAAAGAACAACAGCCAAAAAAAAGAAAGAAAGAAAGAAAGAAAGAAAAACAAAGAGGCTGTTAAATAACCAATTGATTTGTTTTTGTTTTTTTTAATTGAACATATAACTAAGATTTCAGTAATATTGTAATGATGTATGGATTTAGGTACACTACACATAGTTAAAAAACATTAAATTATGTTGTTAAATCATTCAAAAAAAAAAAAAATCAGAATAAAACTATGAAACCGTCAACAAATTACGCAATTAAAGTGGAAAGATTGTACGTAAACATTTTTTAGTGATCAAATTAAACAAAAACAAATTAATTACAATACTAAATCATAATAGGAATATTTTTATACTTATTTAAAATTTATGAATAGAAAATTTTGCATTTTTCAAAAAACTAAAACAGTGACATAAATTTTGCTGAAAAAAAAAATAACTATGAAAAGAGCGAGATTCTTAAAACGCAGCTACAATAAACAAACTCAATATTTACACCAAGTTAATAACTGAATACATATGCTACTTGATCTGATGTTGGCACACATAATGTTGAACAATTTGATTGTTTAATCTTTTATGAAGCTTTACAAACAAGTTCAAATTAAATTGTTCAATTTAACAATAATTTTTTGAAATTTAAAAAATTGCATAATAGAAAATCCTTGAAACTTTTCTATTAAAAACGAAAGTAACTTATTCATTGATTTTATATAAATACATAAAAATAGTTACTTACAACAGAAAAAAAAATCGTTCGCTATTAATGATACAAAAAAGATGGCGCATTATGCAATGGGGGGGGGGGGGGGTCATCCTCTGATTATTCTAAAAATTCAAAAGTCCCTTCGATTTCCGAATTATGTTACCATTCAAAACGTTTTGAATCAATTTCTTACATTAATGCTCTAAATTCTTTCTAAACAATAGATAAAGTTTGAAAAAAAAAACCTCTAATTTTATGAATGGTGTTAGTTTTAAACAACTCAGAAGTACAACTAGAGTTTAATTTCAGAAATTGGGGGAGTGGGAGGAGGGGCACGCAAGTGTTCTCGGAAATTCAAAAAATAGTCGTAAAAAATAGAGCTCAAAATAATCATAAAGCAGAAAAACCCTTTCAAAACTTGCACCCGAGTTTGTTTTGACGTGCAGTGGCGGATTTAAAATGTTGCAATTGCGCGAGACTCGCATAACCATAGGGGCACCATAGCAGTTACAAAAATGCAAATGATAAATGTTTTACAACTTCTGTGATAGAGAAATAGGGCACCAAAATGTATTTCGACGGGCCCCAAACTTGTAACTCCGCCGAAGCAATACAGAAAAGACTGCATTACTGTGATTTATATTACAAATATCGAAAAATTAAAAATTACCGTCGGCTCAACGAGAATCTAACAAAATGTCACAAAAACCGGTTTCGCCATCTCATATTTGCTTCCATAGTCTCCAATTCGGCAATATATCACCAAATGATCGTCAGTCTGAGACGCTATATTAGTTTTGCATTGAAATAAGTAATTAATAGCCACAAAAAATGAGTAAACAGGCTCTTCAGAACACCCGATAGAAAACAAAAAGGGAAGTGCACAACTGGAACGTACGCACACCCCACATGCGAAAACTTATCCTTCTACAGTTTACCATTTTGGAGTTATGACTTATGAGAGATACATATGTACATACATCCAGCAGCAAGAAACAACGCAATAATTAACTTGTTTGGTACCTGAATGCAGTATTAAAAACTCTTTCAGGGGTGACTGAAATAGAAATTCATACTGAAATTTAGTAAACAATTCTATATGAAAACAACCTTTACTTTTTATTAAAAGGTAAAACATCAAAGGTTCTTTTTTTTTTTTTTTTTTTCAAAAACATCGGCCAATTCCATCGGCTTTTCGATGTTTTTAAGGCCGATGGGCCGATGTTTCCTGCAATTTAGCATCGGCCGCCGATGCCGATGCCGATGGCTAGATTGTTAAACCATCGGCGCCGATGCATCGGCCAGGCCGATGCATCGGTCGAGTCCTATACTCTATATGTGAGGATGTGGAAGGTTTACTGGGAAAAATGCTTGGATTACTGGTAAGCCTTTTCATTATTTTGACACCTAACGTGGTTCTGTTTGAACGTAATGTCTTACCATCTTTAAAATAACGAAAATGTATCAGAGGCTGAACAGTGTATAAAGTTAAAGCTGAACAAGCATGAAGACATCACTCTATGATTTTAAGCTAAAAGATATGAATATTTTACTTTAAAATAAATAAATGAATGGTTGTTTTTAAAATTAAATAACCTGAAAATACTAAAGGTTTGAAACAGTACAGAGCGAAAAAAGTGTCTGAGGCCCGTTTAGAAGTAAGACAGAGTATTAAGACACACAGTAAGAACGTGCATAAATGTGCCCCGATAAAAATGCGTAAACGTGCTCCGTGTGCAAGTTTGGATTTATTTTTACTGTGCAAAAGTATTTAAAAACTTTACTGTCCATACAAATACAATTCTCAAAAAAAGGGTAAAATTCTGCTATTTTTTATGTGTTCATTTGCTTTTATCAAAGCATTATTCATTCACAATAAGCTTAAAAACGTTCAACACAAAATTTACTCGGGTTGGTAGATTTTTCTATCCACATGCTAAACCGAAGCTCGATTGATGCTCAAAAACTTCTGAGAATATTTGCTAGGGAGCAGCATCAAAACCTGCTATGACTGTTGGCTCTCCAGTTATAACTCGTTTTTGAAAAAAGACTGCATAAACGTACCCAATGCGTAAACGTGCCCCGGTCTACCCTACTTTTTACTCGATTCGCAACTCCAACGAACTATAGGGGGCACTGTAGCCACTTTCTAATGGTGGACGAAAAAGGTAAAACAATGCACGTGGTAATGAAGAAAATGCTAATAAGCGTAGTAAATTTAAGTAAGCCTAGTAATTGTCAAAGTCTCGTGGATATTCTGGTCCACGTAGAAAGAAATGAGATTTCAAGAAGCATTACTAAACGTCAAAAATTAATGCAAATTACTTAGTTCTAAGCGACCATTTCCACGATGTTGAATTCGATATTTATCAATTCTTGATAAAATTAAATAATAATTGTGGCCGGACAAGAATCACAATTAATGCTAGAAAATTTAATGACATTACGAATTATTATCAAAAGAAGATGATATTTCTTCGCCTTGCTTGACTAGCGTTTATTGTTTTGCATTTGTAGCTGAGTTATTTCTCTCAAATTCCCGATTCGGTTAATTTAAAATTTTTCTGTTTCGATTTTTCTAATTTCTGAGTTATGATTTAATTATGTCATGCTATGCAAATCATCAACAAAATTCTCACGGATATATAATGGTAGTTTTCTTTTCAGTTGATCTACCATTATTTCTTTTTACTTATCGAATTCTGTAATCTTTCTACCGTTTTATTCCACTCATGATAAAAATTAAAAATGGTTTAACTAACATGCGGAACCTTGCCAAGGGTACTTTGCTCGCACAATACTAAAACTATAACCCTGAACAAATTTGGCGAAACCTTTCAGCTAAGAATAAAAGCAATAAAGTAAATTCTTTCTCGGTTAAACATTTTTCATTTTGTTTTACGATAATATATTTAAGAAAATATTTTGCATGCTGTCCATTCCAACTAAATGCTGCTGTAAAATATGGTTAGTTAAATTAATTTAAGATTTAAAAACAAAAACCATATTCTTACAAATTCACACAAAACAATAAAAAATTTCACCTGGTATAACGTTATCCAAGTTTGTTAATCCAGAGTTTTCTTGTGTTAACGCGCTTTTGCCATTTCTCAGTCAACTCACTTTTTAGATGGAAATAAGGAAAACTAACATAATTTTAAGACACATCGTTGCGTTAATAAATACTCAGAACAAACTGCCTGTGTTTACGTCAACAGACACACGTGGAACGCAATGTGGCAATGTTTTAGTTTTTTCGGCAGTTTTGTAAATCACCGCAAGGTAGCGTATTCGAGCGCTGGAGTTGCGAATTGTTAGCGACTTCTTTCTTGCAGACGATCAGAAGTAGCTCGGTGATTTAAAATATTACTGATTACCTTTTTTCTATTTTTGGAACAAATCAAATCCTTGTAATGATTTTAGTACATTTTCCTAAGGCTTTTCAGGCAACAAAGAAAGTTCAATTTTCCTTTTTAATTCTGCTTTTGTGACTAACAATTTTTAGTAGTTGTGATTTCGCGTAGAATCCGAGCATTCACAACAAGAATATGAAGAATGTTTTGTGGATCGTCAAAACATACTGGTTTAAATTGTTGATAATGAAAGCATTTTTTGAAATTATTATCCACATATGTTGGTTTGTGTCTCTGACAAATTCAATGACTTGCTAAAATATCTTGAGAACTGAATAATCAAGTTTCAATTTCCCTCCATCTAAGCACCTCTAAGCAATAACAAGTATTTTCTTATCCGTATAAATGCAAACTGTTGAGAAGATTTTTGGTAATGTAATTAGATTAAATATGAGTTACTTCTGAAAAAAAAGAAAAAAAAAGCTACTTCTGCCTCCGAATTTAAAAAAAAAAAAAAAAAATACGAAATTGTTTGTGAAAGTTCATTATTTCTAAATGACGTTATCTCTAAATGATAAAATGCGTAGATTTTCTTTAAATTAAAGTTGTGTGCTAAATATTGTTCTGCTTTTGCGTAGAGCTTTTGACAATTAGAATATTTTTATAAATTTTTGTGCTATCAAAGCAGTATTAACATAAATGAATGAAAATTAATAAAATGTTATAAATGAAAAGTAAGAAGAATTATTGTCTAAAGCTAAATTGTAATCGATTAAAAGCCAAAAAGCAGAAAAATTTTCTTATTATTCTTCTATTTTTACGTAGAAATTCGACAATTAGAATATTTTTACACATTTTTCTAAGAACTTGCTATTATCACAGTAATGAATGAGGATTAATAAAAATTTACATATGAAAAGCTGGAAGAATCATTATCTGAAATTAACCTGTTTAAAACCGATTAACGGCCAAAAAACAAACACACTTCTTTAAAATAAGTCCTAATATTGAGAAAGAAAATTTTAAAAAACGTTTTTTTTTTTCCCTGTTTTTTTTTTTTTTTTGACATTATGTGTTTTTTAACTGTATTGCTCTTAATTTATTTTTATCAAATAAAGTTCCTAAAACTAAATAAATAATAACACACTTGAAAAGCAGAAGCGTCTTGTACAAAAACCAGTTCGTTCTATGATCTTTCAAAAGTTATCAACATTTTTTTTCAAAAGTGATTAAAGTAAAAAATCTGTTTTTCTTCAAAAGTAGCTCAGTCCATTCTTTTACCTTATCACCACTGTAAAAAAATACAGGTAACATCAACATGATTTGTATAATAATACATTCTTTAAGGGGTTACAGTACCTCGAAAATGACCAAACGACCAAAAAAATATTTATTGTTTATTTTAAAACTAAAAATCATTTCAAACACACAGAAAAAAACCCTCATCGCGGTAGTTTAATTATTTAAAAAGTTATTGGTGACTGTAGCGCTCATGCACGCTATGTGTGTTATAATGGAAAAGGAAACCTTTAAAGTTCTTGTCAAGGTGATCTTTTTTACTGAAATCGCTAGCTATTTTTTTTCTATTAAAGATAAACCCTAAACAAATATGTTTTGCACTCAGAATATTATATTTAACAAAACTGACCATTGAACAAGCATTTTATAAATTTCCAAAATTTTTAGATCGTGTTAAACAAAATTTGAAAGAATTTTTTGATTTTTGACATAACAGATCACAGAATATTTTCTAACAATTATATCGACAAATGAATTCAAAGATTTTTAGAAGTAATTATTGTGATCATTTAGCAAAAAACATTTTTAAAATAGATGCAAAAAAACAAACAAAAAAAAACTTAGGGATTTTAAAAAATCGATTTTTTTTTTTACATTTTTAAAACAAGTCAACTTTAATCTTTGAAAATAAATTACTCATTGAAAAATAAGTGCCCGTGCAAAGGTGACGCCCCGAACTTAAAATTTTGGGATGGCGGAAGTTCTCAATTGCAGAATGAAACTCCAAATTTTCCGAATGATGATAATGTTTCAGAATAGGACTCCAAATTTGGCCTATCGTGATAATTTTGCCTGAAATGTAAGACAAAATTTGCCGAATAAGGAAATTTTGGAAAGGTCACAGCAACCTCCCATGACCCCCCTCAAACCCCGTGAACTTAATTAGAATGCGAGTGAAAAATTAAAAAATGAAAAAAAGTCCGGCTTACTTCAAAATTAGTTCGATCCAAATGATTTTTTACCGGTCAAAAACTAGACAATACCGCTGATATAAAAAAAAAAGAAAACAAAAATGAAGTCGTGCACCAAATGTTTTTCAAACAAGCAAAAAAAAAAAAAAATATATATATATATATATATATATTTTATTTCTTAAGACCGAGCGTAAAATGTTTTTTGTGTCTCCTCTAAATTTTTCTAAATAGATTGAGCTGGTTTTTATACTAAACGTTTCAATTCTAAACAAGTGAAATACTGCACCCTGAACTTTTTCAGCCTGTTAGCCTCATTCAATTTAGAGAACGATCCATTTTTACAAAAAAGAGTTGTTCTAGAATACTTCTCTAAAAGTTTGCAAAGTTGCTGTTTTGTTATGAAATCTATCACATATTTTAGTCTTGAGGATTTTAATTTGCATTACAGTAGAGTCTCTTTCATCCAAACCCTGTTAATCCGAATGTCCAATAATCCGAAAGCCGCCAAGATGAAATACAAGTACTGTAAATGAAATTAAATTAGCGTACTGTTAAATTAGCACATTATGCGCTGTGGTACCGTACTATACTGTATTGTATGTTTATTGATATAAAATTTTCTACTGTAAAGCGGTTTGTATTCTATACTTACTAATAATTAAATAAGTAATCTTTTACACTACAAAGCATTTCTCTTTTCTGTTACAATTATGATCTATTTTAACCACGTTCTAGCTATTGTTGTGTTCAGGACATGTGAAAAGAATAATATGTTTTGAAATCCGAGTGATTTGATAGTCCAAACTCCTTCCTATCCCAATTCGTTCGTATTAAACAGGCTCCACTGTATTTAATTAAAGCTGAAATTTTTATTAATAATTACTTGACCAATAAATTTATACATATATTTATTTATTTTTTTATTTTCCCTAAAAAAATCAGCAAACTTTCATGAAAAATAAATCAGTCCAGCATTGAATATAGTGAAGTGTTTTGCCGCAAAGCGAACAGGTCCAACCAAACAACATTACGCTTGTGTCATTCACCCAGTTAACCAATAGCTAAACGTGAATGCCAATGTTAGACCATCCCTTTGCGAAACATCATTTGCTACTTGTAACCCTCGGAAGTAGTATTGAATCGGAGAGCAATGCACGCTTAATATTTCAAGTTTTTGTTCTTCAACTCATGACCACAACAAACAAACAGAAGCCACAATTATGCCGTTGTTATTTGACTGAATATTTAGGATAAGAAGTTATTAGCGAGCGGTACGTAGTTCTTTTGTTTTGATGCCTGTACGTCTTCATTCCACTTGCATTCAACGCTTCGCTGGGAATGTTGAGATCTCTCGGTACGTCGTGGGAAGATTAGAGACAATGTTAAATTTGCAAGAATCTCATTTTGGGCTTGGAGGTAAGTTAAGATCATGAGAAATTAATCAGTCTGACGTGAAATAGTGACATATCTTGACTGCGAAGCAAACAGGTCAAACCAAGCAACATTACGATAATGTCAGTCACCAAGTAAACCAGTAGCTGTGTTAAAATGTACATCTTTCACTGATGTGCAGAACTTTCTAATGAGTCAAAACGTACATATGATATAGTTTACAAAATGTACATACCTTAGCATTGTACAGTAAAGCCTATAAAGTTGACCAACCTTGTAAGTTGATCACCAGTTTTAAGTTGAACAGTGAAACCTGTGTTAAAACCACTTGTAGTGTAGGACTTAAATGTCATCACCAATTGTAAGTTGAAAAAAATTTTTTTTTTTTTTTGTTCCTGACAAAAGCAGTCAGCTTAGATGGTCAGCTTACAAGAGTGGTCAACCTTACTGGTTTTACTGTACAGTAAAATTTGTACTTAATGGAACATTAAAAAATAGAACATACTTTTTTACTTTTTTTTTTGTCATCACTTTTTGTAAGTTGGTCACCTGTCTAAGTTTAATGCTGAATTTATTTAAGATGATCAGAAATAAATAAATCTGACATGAGATGCTGTGAAATATCTTAATTGCAAAGCAAACAGGTCGATCCAAGCAACATTACGTTTGTATCAATAATCCAGTAAGGCAACAGTTGTGTCAAAGTGTACACCTCCCCCTAATGTGCACATCTTTCTAATGCGTCAAAATGTACAAACGTAATAGTTTACAAAATATCGTTATCTTCACATTGTACTTTACAACCTGTTAAGTTGACCACCAGTATAAGTTGACTACTTTTGTCAGGCACAGTGAAACCTGTGTAAGTTGACCACTTTTGATGTAGGACTTCAATTTTCAACTCACAAGAGTGATCAACTTACAAAGGCTGATGACATCTTTTTTTTTTTTTTTTTTTTGTAACAATAGGAAGTTTACCCCCCGCCAATGTTGAATACTGAAATACTGCACCGCTAGTGGAATTACACTGGTTTCACTGTATTTTGAAAGCTCACCGAAATTGCTACAAAGTTGCCTCGACAAATGCCTCGATTGCACTTTATTGCACGGTACTTAGAAAGTAAAGTACGGGCATTTCGCTTGTAACTTTTGTAGATTCAGAAATGTTGCATGGAAAATGTATCGCTTAGTGAAATTAATCACTCTTTGTAAGTCAAAACAAAAAAATTTAAAAGCAAGTATTTTAAAGAAATGAAAACACGCTTCCGCCGTTTGACAATGAAATTTTTGCTGTTCAAAAGACAGTGCTCAACGCTACAGTTTCTTTTTACAGCTGAGTTAGTTAAAAAGTTACAGTAAATTAATCTGTGTTAATTTGACCCCCCCCCCAATCGATAACTTACAAACACTTACATCATCTTACGATTATATACGTTCAATTTTTTCAAATAGCAATTAAAATGACTGACCCGTACTTCAGGGTTAGATGGAACACCTTCATCAATCCAAAATGTAAGTTTATAGATAAGTAGTAAGTTTATAGATAGATAGATAGATAGATAGTAAGAGAGAAATCGTTGGATGTCAAAACTCTCTTCCATTTTCTCCTTTGGATTTCGCGGCAGTCATTTACTTTTTCAGTTCATTAATATAATCGATTTAATGATATCCAAATAATAAAAAGGATTTTTATCATGTTACGTCATGCTATTAATTATTTTTCACTTCATTTGCAATACATTTCTTATAAAACATCTTACAAGCCTGGTAAAAGAAAACTACAAACAATAAAACTTCATCGACGCCATCATTACGTGCAATTCTTCATGTAATGAAGAATTGCACATTTCGTTGAAAAGTAAAAGTTTTCAAAACAAAATAAAACTACTTTGATTGCTAGTTGACTTTTAAGTAACTCTTTTTTGACTTATTTTCCGACTAACAATTTAACTGGTTTTGTTTTTAGTTATAAAAAAACAAGAATATATATGTGATAAGTACCCTCAGAGTTTCGAACTTTTAGGTCTTTTCATTTAGAATGAGTGGAATTTAGTGTCACGCTTAAAGATTATTACGAAAGAAATTTCTCTGCAGAAAGGGTTAAAACATGCCTGAAATCGGTTTCAAAACACTTGTGGGTCATTTTTCCAAAATTATTTTCCCTATCTAATTGAATTTACATTGAATACCCAGAAATATTCATGTCATGAATGATAAAGCTAAGCGTGAAAAGTATTACCTTAAGTCATTGTTTTGAATCGCGGGTAAGCAAAAAAAAAAAAAGAAGAATAAAAAGATGGGGAAGTGGTAATAAAATTCCAAAGTAATGCTCTGTGAAAAACTCATTAATACATTCTTGTAAAAAAAGTAACATTTCCGTCGTCTGCACTTGCTTCTTCTATATGGCAAGAAAAACACAACACAGGAAGAGACGGAACCAGGAAGTTCTCCCAGGAATTTTTGATATAGCTTTTTACAACCAGATGGCGCGGAAGTAGTAGGTGCTAACGGGATACTCAAGTGACTTATGAATTAGAAGATTGAAATTGTAAGTAGATAAAAGGAAGCACAAAAAAAAACATTTTTTATTTTTTCAATTCCACTTCTAACTCCCCCCCCCCCCTATGCGTACCGTCCGCGAATGTATGCTGCTCTCGCGCATCTTTTTTCATTCGGTTCATGGCAAGTAGAAAATGAACCGTGTGTCGGGAGAACTGAAGAGAAGGCATTTCACAAGAATTAGCGAAGAATTTTTTTAAAAATTTTATGAACTGAGTTTTTCTGTTCAGCTTTATTTAATGACTAGAAAATCGCCCGTCAAGGCATGACGGGTGAAAATTGCTTTTGCATTTGAACGAAGCAATTGCCTGTTTGGTGATATTTTGGTGGATGAAATTTTAATCCTAACTACAGTGGATTAACCCTAAACTCCAGTAGAGAACGTTCAGTGCTAACTCCTTTTTAGTTTCTTCATTTTCCTGAAATGAGTCTTAAGAGTAAAACAGTTAAGTTGTTGGCCACTTTTTCTTCATTCCCCTAAAATGACAGTTTTACAAGTAACACAGTTAAATACCGGATCGAGTTCAGTCTTGTTAAAATAAAGCATTTCCCTGCATTTCAAACATTACCAAAAAATATCATCAAATTACCATGCCGTGACGCTAGTTTCATTGTTGATGACGTCAGGGGCGTTATTCGATTATTCGCTATTATATATATGGGGATATTTATTGCAGTATTTCGGTTTATTTTAAACTTGTATTCTTAATCTAGCATTCTTAACATATTTCTCCCGAAATCCAGAGCTATACTAGTACTGGTTTACAGGGATATATTATTCAATAACGACCACTCTGTATATCGTGTTTATGCGAAACGAAAACAAATAAAATAATCGTAAAACAGTTCAATTTTGTCTTCTTGATTTGAAATTATGTTTTTCGCAATCACAGATTTCGATAGAACCCTACTCGTTGGGTTTGTTGTTTCTACAAATGGACTGGAATGGAAATCGGGAAGACATTCACACCCTTCATATTATGAATGGTTATTTTCTAGATTAGGTAATACGAGGCATATCTACGAAGGGTAAATGGTCATTAGGGTCCGGTAAGAAAGATCTGGTTATTATGGTAAATTTGCACCCGTACACTCATAATAAAGATTATATTTACAGTGTGTACATTGTAGATATTTTTATTTCTTTTCAAACTTAAATGATAGGGATTAGTTGTCTGGAAATTTTGCATTAGGAGGAAGTTTTGCTTTTTAAATTAATCTATGTATCATTAAAAAAAACGTAATTCTACACAATCCCTCCTCTATTTTTTTTTAAAAAAATCTGTTTGAGTGACGCCTTGAATAATATAAACGACTTGTAACCATGGTGACGAAAGTTTGTTCTCTCAACAATATTAAAACAACGAGCTAAACCTATTTTCGCCGTCGTGGCAATCTGAAAAATCAGAGAAACATCAACTTCCAAATGAGAATAATAAGCAATTTATAACTGCTGGAACAAAAAAGAAAAAGAAAGAGGAGGGGCATGTGGAAAAATGCATTTTGAGCAAACAAAACTTTTCAAGGGGTAAAATGAATACTTCTATGGTTACTCTGTGCACTTATGCGTTCACAATTAATAAATCCCTTTTGATAAAAAATTAGCTTCCACTGTCATGTGCCACATCTAGTACGTTCTTTTTTACCAGCCGGTGCGATAATGCTTCTTCAAAATCAACTTAATGTTACGAAAACAGAATTCAGACATTTCAAGAAACTAATTGGTATTATTTTGTTTTCTTTATTTTATAACTTTCGGAGACATTGAAATGATAAATGGGAAATCAAAAATTCAAGCTAATAGCCAATTTTTCTTTCGGTATATATTACATATTTTAAGTAGGGCAACTTGAGTTGGAGTTGGGAGTCGAAGGTTTAACATTCGAAGTGTCGGAGTCTGTTATTTTCACTCCAAGTTCGCAACTCTGCCATTGCTTGTGGAGTCGGAGTCGGAACTGTTTTGGAGGCAAAGAAGTCGGAGCCAGAGTCGATCATTTTCCCGCCAGCTCGGCATCCATAATTTTAAGAACGATCTTGAACTACCATCATACTCGGTATCAAATAATAATAATAATAATAATAATAATAATAAATGAATAAAATAAATCAATAACACGCCCACTTGCATTTAAATACATTGATTTCGGAAAGCCAGGGAGTAATTTCCTCTTCCAAACCCCTTTACCCATCTACATAACGGGCTTGGTACGAGCCAAGGTAGTCTCATTCTTCAAGCTATATTATCTCTCTAGAAATCTTCTGTTTTACAATTCAAGCCAATGTACATTGGCGAAATCTCAATGCGTAGTTTAAACGATTAAAATAAACCTTGGTGGTAAGGATTTCATTTAAAACGTTACTCTGGGTAATAAATCAAGAAATTTTTTCAGTGTTTCAAAACTAATCACAGATCAGATTACGTAAGTATTTTACGTATGCATGTAATTACATTTCGAAACCAGCTACGAGTTTTAAAGATGAAAAGTATATATTATTTCTATATCCTCCTCACAGTCTAAGTTCCGCCTTTCATATACCTAAAATTTTACCTTTCCGTGTCTAGACACTGTCTAACTGGCACGGAAATCAAGTAGACGTCCTTGGTTTGATAATACACCACACACAAAAAAGACACCCCAGTCCAAAGGAATGGAGAACAGTGGTAGTTGTTATTTTTAAAGAAGAAATATTAAACCCTGCAATTGAAGTCCAGTAAGGAAACGGTCCGTTGTTAATAGCAGTGGCAAAAATGCGAGGTTTCGCAATTTTTGGTGAATTTTTCACTCGATAAGGAACCATGAGTTTCTCTTTACTTGTGGGAGATAATTTTAGAGAAGTAGTTCATTACCAAATGAAGGGTGTAATGGCGTAGACTGCACCATTGAAATTTTTAGGGAGGTATTTTAAGGGTGATGGTTAGTCTCTTTTATGGGTGGATCACTTTCTTGGGAGGAGGGGGGGGGGGGAATCGACTCCGTAGCATTTGAAGGGGTGAGCTATCGTTCTTAGGGAGATGGGCATCTCTGCCAATGCGTAGTTTATTTAATTTTAGGGGTAGTGGACTGCTTAGATTTCAATTATCTCAAAAAAAAAAAAAAAAAAATGTTGAGAAGTTAAAGAATAATAGCAATTTTTTAAAGGTTCTGCAGCCAGCAGGGCTGGATTTGGAAGTGTGGAGGCCCCTAATCAGGGTTTGAAAAGATCATCATATTTTCGAAAATATCCGATACTTTGATATATATCCGAATATTTTGATATATGTGTATATATCCGATATTTTCGACCCGTGAAAATTAGGATATTTTGCAAAATTTTATTGTGGGGGCCCCTTTGTTGTGGAGGCCCCGGGGCAGTTGCTCCGCCTGCCCTCCCCTAAATCCGACCCTGGCAGCCAGTGACGAAGTAAAGGGGGTGAACCCCTCAGAAATGTAAGTTTGAACGCACAGTATCAATATATTCATTTTTATACATGAAAAGACCATTATAACCCTCCCCCTTCCCCGTCCTATAGGAAAATTCTAAATGTATGCCGCTGCTTTATTTTCCCATTTAAGACCATACAGAAATTAGTGTAACAAGAAACTGTCCGACGATTAATTTTGAAACAATCTAATGTGACACCACTCCACTACCTTGTACCCCTACTTCATAATTAATGCCTTTTTACAGCTAAAAAAAAAGTCCATGTTCGAATGTAGAAACTTCTTTTAGATGTTTATGTCAAAGTAGTATCTTTTCAGGCTGTTTTTATTTATTTATTTATTTTATTTTATTTTTTTCAGAAATCAGTAATTGCTAACTCTCCTCACTTGATTGAAGTTAAATTCTGCTTAACAAAATGCTCTTTCTCAGTAGTGTCCTACCTACGTACGGTCCGCGGAGTTGATCTATGTGACTTGTTGTCATACTCAATGCTATGAATCGAAAACTATATTCTGGAAATTTCCGAAACAATCGATCATCTTCATTTGATTTTAAGAATTATTTTCTCCTAAACTTGAGCCAAATGGTCAAAAATTTGTTTCTAAAGTTCTGATGGAAGCTTTTGTGTTGATAAAATAAGCATGTATTAGTTGTAACAATTCTCGTTTTGTACTTTTCTTTCTTTTTCCGTGTTTCCTTATGTTATCTGAAAAAAAAATTCAAATGTATTTAAGCTTTATATGTTTTCTTTCTTGAGAGATTCAACTTTAAATGAGGTGCGGCCCTCTGGTAAAGAAAAAAGTTGGGCGCCACTGAGTATCTGATTTGAATTGAAATTCTTGAAAAATACCTGAATAACTTCAAAATTTTCGGCGTTTCATCCTCTAAAATATGGACAACTAACGTTTGCCTTGAGCATCTGTTGTGGTTTTTTCTGTTTGAAACTTAGACTGAAGAGATAGATAAAAAGAAATGTGACTAACGGTCATAAAATGATTTACTTGTCCTTGCTGGAGCCCTATCTCCATTTCAATATTTAACCTTGGATTTTAGTTTTCACGAACGATGCCTATTTCTAAGAAATGTTGTGCTTTTTGTGGAGGCAAGTAGCCAAAGGTGGAGATAACGTCGTTTGGTTTCTGCTGCTGAATATTTTTGAGTTGAAATGTTTCTTTTTCCGTCTTTTGTTTGTGTATGAGAAAAAAATGCTCTTGACGTTTCGCAGACTGGTAAGATTGATTGCTTTGCTTAAAATTAGAGATTTGAAGCTCTTTCAGTTAATATTGGTGTTGGGAAGCAATGAGATGTGCTTTGAGGGCTCATTAGTCGTCTTGGTCGAATTAAAAGACCCAAAAAGTTTGTGTTTATGTTTTCGAATCGCAAAACTGGTGTGAATAGAGAACCATTTGTAATCTTTACAGGTCTGATTATTTCCTTATAGAGTCACCTCCTTACTAAGTCAACAAAGTGATCATTTATCGCTTGTTCATTTCAAATGATATCCCATAACTAAGTCAACAATGTGATCCTTTATAGTTTGGCCATTTCAATTTATATCCTGTAACTAAGTCAACAAAGTGATCGTTTATTGCTGATCTATTTGATATCCCAGAAATTTTCGTACCGAAGCGTTTCGACAAAGTTATACACACGAACAATTACTATCAATTTTTATTTTGTACTTTTTTTCCCTCTCGCAAGTGACAAGTGAGTAAACATGAATAAATTATGAATAAAAATGATGCATAAGGCTCGATTTTTTTAAATGCAGAACTTCAAATAATTTTCTAAACTCAAATGTATCCTAAAAGTTCATTTTAAGCTCATTTTTTCAGCTCTTTTTTTAAAAAATGAGCTTTAACATGATACAGATAGAACACAATTAGTTTAGAATAAAGTTATTTTGTATTAAATTTTTAAAAATTATCGCCATTTTTAAAAATAAACGTAGTTTCTAAAAATTTTGGCCAAAAATATGTAACTTCTTCATTTATTGACATAAGTATGAAAAATTTCAAACTAGAGTTTTGCAGGGCCGGATTTAGGGGATGGCAGGCGGGGTTACTGCATCGGGGCTTCCACAACAAGGAGGCCCCCACAATGAAATTTACAAAATATTCTAACTTTCACGGGTCGAAAATACCGGATACATACATATACTCAAAATATTCTGATATATGTCAAAGTATCGGATATTTTCGAAAATATGATGATCTTTTCGAACCCTGATAAGGGGCCCCAAATTACTTAAAGAATTATACATAGCATTAC
Source organism: Uloborus diversus (assembly GCF_026930045.1). NCBI lineage: Eukaryota > Metazoa > Arthropoda > Arachnida > Araneae > Uloboridae > Uloborus > Uloborus diversus. The sequence continues at coordinate 46,470,613 of NC_072735.1, forward strand.
AACTATACAAAAAATACACACATTTTTAAAATAATAGCCTTCAGGGGGCCTCAAAATTATTGTGGGCTTCACTTTTAGTTAGTCGGGCTCTGCGTATTGTCATTCGAATGGAGACTGTCGGACAGCTATGCAGTGATATTTTTTCACGTGTACTCCTTGTATTGATAATATACCAGGAAATTGATGAGCAACCATTTAACTCAAGTGTGGCGACTGAAGAAAGTGATGAGCACAATTTTCTACCTATTATGATAAGTACTTCAACGTCCTTGGCACTGTGACCGTAATAACATATTTTCAAGAGGTCACCAGCGTAAGAGAAATCACAGAAGTTAAAACCGGTGAAGTGTACATTCAAATATTTAGGACGAATCTCCGAAGCGAAATGGAAATCCTCACTTGTGGAGCGGTTATTAAATTGGAATAAATGCATCAGTCTAAAAAAAAAATATGCGGGCGAATGATGGAATTGAGAGCATGCACTGGTAAAAACGCGGTTGTTAGAATTGAGTTTGACTGAACTGTTTACTCAGTGAAAACTGGAATCAAAAGATTTCAAGAATATCGAATTCATGCTTTGGGTGAGGAGTAATTCGAGGAAGATTTCATACATTAAATCATTTCGTTTAGAGAGATGGATATCTCTGAAAAGTACTAAAACGCAAATGCTGAATATAGAATATTAGCAATTTATTTAAAGTCAATGGAATCAGTTTCATCTCTAAAATCAGGACGAATATGTTGCAAATATACCGTGCCCTTATATTTGTGCCTTAATTTAATCTTAAATTTGAAAATGGAACTGAAAGTTTCATTTCAATAGTTTTATTTCTCTTTCCAGATTTCTGGATCTTATTTTTTTTTTAATTTGAAAGTTTAAATTTATATCTACTATAAACACTATGGTACATTGATGTGAAAAATAAAATTTATGATTGCTGAATTTAGTGTAGGTACGTTATTTGGGGGAAATATAAAGGGACATGGTCCCCTCCCCCTGTATTTTGGGAAAACAATGTATTTTTACACGTGTGTATGTAATTTGTTGTTTTTTTTTTTTTTTTTTGTATAGTATGCACACATTGAATGCATACTTTCCCCACCTTCTAGAAAACTTTGAAATGACCTGTGTTCACTATTGCTCTCATAAGGCATTTGTTTTGAAAGTGGATGTTCTCCAACCCAACAACCAACCAACGTTGAAAAGATGGAGAAAGTCTGCACTCACCTCAGATAAATTGCACTGATTGTTCCTTGAATATTTGGTAATTCCTCTTCACCAATAACCTTTAAAGACGGCGTAAGTTGTCTTTAGTACGAACCTTTGTTATGTATAAGCTAGGCTTGCCAGATGTCCCGGTTTGACCGGGACAGTCTCGCTTTTGAGGCAAAATCCCGGTTGCACGGCCGGTTTACTTCACGTCCCGGTAAAAGATAAAATTGATTACAGATAATCAAAAGAGTCTAAAAATAACTAACTGGTAATGATAATTACTTTATCTTTTGAAACATACATTTGTAAAATAAATATCGGATCTCCTTGTGAAGATTTTTACAATAAGATTTAAACCCAAAAAAGACTTTCTAAAAAAAGTCCTAGCGAATGAAAAATACATGAAAATATGTTTTTATGCCTCATTCAAAGTGTTTCTTCTTAGTAAAGTAATTCGTAAAAATTCACGTGAAAGAAATAAAATGTTTAAATTTATCTGCTAGTGTCATTTATTATTACCCCTTGTTTGGGATTATAATTAGTAACCATTTATTCATAGTATTGAGAATGGACAACTTTCTCACGTTAAAAACCAGCCGCGGGTGCGTTCCCTTTCTCGGATTGGGGAGGGGGGGTGTCCCAAATAAACATTTCAGAAATCTGACAAGCCTGTAAATTACGATTTAATACATTCATATGCATTTTTTTAAAAATTATAATTCCTTTTAAAATCAATTTAAACGGAAAACAACACCTCTCTCTGCTGTTTACCTTTCTTTTAAGTTCCAGGAAGTCTTTACTCCGCTAGACGTCCTTGCAATTAAAACTACTTTAAATCTCCAGCGTTATGTCCCTTGAATTTTAAACAGACGAATTGAACAGAGGAATCATTTAAAACCAGATAGGTTTTCTCAACCCTGACGACCTTGGACATAGAAAACTAATTTTGTTTTTGTACTATTGACGCATCGCTGCGTTTTTATCATCTTGTAGGCAGATTCACAGACCTCTGTCGCTTACCACCAACAAAAACATTGGAGACGTAATCTAAATAACAGGTCGGCTTTTTCTTTGATTTCCAAGGCTGTAGTTCTGGAATTGGATAAATAAACCGACATTTGGAGCGCCTTATGATGACTTCACATAAATTACAAGGAAAGCAGTAAATTTCATTTAATTTGTCAGTTAGGATTGCGTATGAAGGAATAGCAGAAAATTTGAAACATTTTAGCATAATTATGTGTTATCAAAGTAACGTACATCTTACTTTCAAAACTTGATTTAGAATACTTGGTATATGTTTTGATAAAACATAAAAGAATAAAACAACTTGTTGAGTGCATTGAATACGGATTGTTCGAAATTGTAATTTGTCTGTGCATGTACTGCATCACAAGATGGTAACTTTACGCTCATAAAAGTTATTTTTAGAAATATACAATCTAAAGTAATGGAAAACACTGATAGAGAAAGATTGCAAAAGTGAAGTGCAGAAGTGAAGATGGTCCGCAAGTGGAAACCATTGATCAGCGCCACTTTAACAGATACACCAGTAAAAAATGTTTATTAAGCCGAAACTGGGAAATAATATTCTGTGAAAAGGAAACTATCTCTAACAGAGCACAAATCAACAGACGCAAAGAGAAAAAAAGTGTAAAAAGATGGGCAGTATGTCTTTCGGATGAAAATGATGAAGACTGGTTCTGTATAGAGTGTGCTAAACCATACACAGTATCCAGAAAACCAACTAAATGGCTTCAATGTCGTAATTGTGACGAATGGTCACATGATCGATGTGTTAAATTTGATAATTTTTATATGGTTGTAAAAATTGTAATTTCGACAATGATTATGATGATGATAGTTTATCAGAATAAGCCATTAATGAAGAAAATCTGTAAAGCCAAAAAGTTTTTGGTTTTAACGTGGTTAAGAATTTGTAAAATTGCAACAGAATAAACCACAAAATGAGTAAGATTCATTTTATTACTTAAAAATCTCATGTAAGAACTTCTCCCATATAGTGTAACAACATGCCCCGTGGTGGGGTAAGATGATACAATGTACATATATTTAAATGGCTTCAAATATTTTGGAGTAGTTGCTTCTAATCATTTTTTAAAAAATATGTTAAGAATGTTAAACAATCTAGATGCATTTTAAAGTTTCACATTTAAATATTTAAAATAGTTTATTGTAAAAAAAAATGTTGAAAAAAATCGTAGCAACTAACCCCGGTCTCCTCTGCTCTTAACAGCAACAAGGCACGGTTACGCAAAAGTAAGCAATAAATTTCAGTTCATTTTTATTTGCAGTACTCCCAAAATAAACGATTCTGTTTAAAATGTCAAAACTTCTTTAATATTCCTGAGCATTCGGAATCATTTTTTGAGTTGCGCACCGATTTTGTGCGGGTGCGATATATTTCCTCATGTTTCTAGAATGTGGTCTTAAAACCTAATTTTAATTGTGTCTCGAAATATATTTTCACTCCCTCATTTTCTTTAACTACTAATGTTTACTTCTTTCATTAAAACGGGTGACCTTTTCTTTTACGCTTTTAACTTGGCATGAAAACCAGAAATTGGCATTGACTACTTAAAATACAAAAGGCGCCGACATCTCCAAGGGCAGACAAGAATAAATAATAATAACAAAGATTAACACTGGAGACTGCATCAAAATTTTCAAAAATAAATAAATAAATAAATCCAAGAGAGGGATTTCCAAATGTAATCTATAAATCTTAGGACGACTTCTAGAATGCAGAGAGACAGTCTTAATAACGTATGGTATTAATTTACCGACAAAATAATTGTAAGGTAGAAATAATTGCGGTCTTGAATTTGATTGATGAGTGAGAATGGTGAGGATGCAAGGAATTATTTATTTCCTTTCCTATGTATTTATAAGCAAAAAATACGCATTTATTAAATATCTTTCCTTTAAAAAATCAAATTCATTTCTTTCCAACTGGCATTTAAAAGTCAATCCGGTATCCCTTAGGTGACCATTTATTTTTTTTCCTTAAAATTAGACATCTAAGAATGTTACGTAATTGCTAATGTACTAAGAAAAAACTCGCATTTTCGGCATTTTTTTAGAGTTTGTATTTATTACGTAAAATAATAGCAGTTCACACTCAAGAATGAAGAAATAAATACATACCTCGAAAAAGGAACTACTCTGCATTTTTCAAAAGCTTTCGAAAACCAAAAAATTAAAAAATTCATTGAAAAAAATTTTTTTTTTCTTCACATTTAATATTATGTTAGAAGGTGCCTATGACATTTTAATACTTGTTATCTGTTGGAGCTGTCCTATTTTTGCACCAAATACATAAAATAATCACAAAATATTTGAGTATTTAATAATAACTCCAGCAATGCTTGGTTCTAATAAAAAAAATCATGCAAGCTTGTTGATAAATAATACTCTAGTTTCTAAATAACACAACAAAACGGGTAATGTTTTTTAAAGAAGGCTTTAATGTTTTTCTCTACTTTCTGCTGAACAGCAAGCAGGCTGTAATAGCTTTAATATCTAATGCCCAACGATTCTCAACCAGTGGTTTCGGTAGACCTTCGCAGATCCGCAGAAATATTTGACCGGTCTTCACAGATTGTCACACTTCCACTTTAAAAAGTTTTCCTTTCTCAAAAAAAAAAGAAAAAAAAAGAAAGAAAAGAAAACACCATAGTAATATCCTATTACGACATCTTTTACGTAAATTTCGTGAAATTTTTGTTTTTTTCTACGTTTTTTCGACGATGTTTATTATTTCGTATATTTATTACAATAATTACTTGCATTATTCTTAACATTTAAATAGTTTTTGCAACAGTTCTTTATCACCAAGTAAACTTTTATTTAAAAACTAGGGGGCTTGGCACCCGTGAATGCGTGCGGTAAAAGTTATACTTCTTAAATTCAATCCCTGACTTTCACAGCATCAAAGGGAAGAAAATCAAAGCACAATTTTATGCACAATAGCTGATAAATTTTAAGCGAGCTTGAAAATTATTTTTGTTTTTTTATGTCTCGGAAAGTTATTTTTGTTTCTTATGTCGCTGCGTATTGGCTTCACGTCGTCCATTACATGCTCATTTTTATAGTTTATTTCCAAAGGAAAGGGCATCCATTATTTCAAAAAGCTTCACTATCGACGGGTTGCCACTACCACTTGACAATTTTGGCACGTAAACTCCCACGAGACACTTGACCTCTGACGCAGGGGCTCATCGAACTTAAATTTTTAGGAGGGTGGAAATTCTCAATTTTCCGAATAGAATTTCAAATTTTTCCGAATGATAAAAAAACAGGTAAGCACATGTTAGTATAACTACTGAAAAGGGACATTAAAAATTGCAGTTATGTCTTCCAATTTTCCAGATTGTCAGGCGAAATTTGCCAAATGGGGATTTTTTTGGGAGGTCACAGTGACATACCGTGGTCTCCCCTAAAGGCGTCCCTGCTCTCACAGTGTGAAATTTCTCTAGGACTTAAATTTTATCAAGAGTGTCCAAACCTAATAGATGTTCAAGAGCTTGTATAATCGCATAATCATAGTTTTTTTTTCTCACTTTTCTTACGTCTTGCGCGTTTTTAATTTTTTTTTAAAATTCAAATAGTTTTGAATTTCTAGATTATTAAAAAGCCCATGTTTAATTTCTGTATCAATACGATTGGTAAGCGAGATGCTAAAATATTCTTTTCATCGGGAATTTTTACATGCAGAGTAAATTCGCTTAGTTCGCCAGTTATTCAAATATAAATGTATATCAATTTTGTTTTACTGTTTCATTTATATCGTTCAGATCAAAATAATTTTATCATTCATAACTCCGGCAGGGCTCCTTAAACAGTAAGGTATTTTTGTGATATTTGTCGTATTTTAGGATATTTGCCTGTAAAATGTTGTTTTTTCCGATCAAGTGTATTTTACTTAAAGCTACTTATTTAAGTAGGACCTTGAAGTTTGTCTAAACGATTTTTAAATTGAAGTGTGTAGTTTTAAACGTAGGTACGTTTTCAATTCCAAATTTTTCGCACATATTTTTTTATCAGTTTTTTCACTGCAACCACCAGTAACCTACGACAGTCAGCGTTTCAAAATAGTCCTTTAAATGGTTTGAACAAAACAGGAAAATTATCTGTACCTCATATCTTTTTGCGTCTACAGATATGTACATTTTCCTTTATTTTTTTGGGGGGAGGGGGGAGATAATTTTGAAGCCATACGCTTCAACTGTTAATTGAGCTAATTTTTTGTAATGAGCATACATCCCGAAACCATTTGGTACTTTTTAACAAAATAATACATTATAAAAAGGAAGAAGACTTTTACACATACAGCATAAAATATGCACATAGCAAAAAATACGCATTTATTAAATATCTTTCCTTTAAAAAATCGAATTTATTTCTTTCCAACTGGCATTTAAAAGTCAATCCGATATCTCTAAGGTGGCCATTTATTTTTTACCTCAAAATTAGATATTTAGGAATCCCGATTATTCACGGTATTGTGTGGCACAACCCGCGGATTATCCGCAAAAAGGCTAAAATCAGGGACAAAAAAGGTAAATATTGTCCTTCCTCAAAAACTTAGCTGTATTGATGCATAATACTTTCGTCAAACAGTGAAAATCTATGCAGTACTGTTGAAACATTTTGTGTTTTTGCACAACTGATCTTAACAACTATAAAGAACAAGTGTATGTCCGATGAAGAAAGCACAGTAAATGAATAAAACAAAAACAACTGATTTTATTTACAACTAGTGGTACCCGTACGGTTTTGCCCGTAGTAGAAAATTAAAAGGTCATTTGGTTCGTCTGTATCTTTACAAATAATGGACGATGAATTTTCTCACCCATTTGCTTTTGCGCGTCCACGTTATGGTAATTTTCTCGGTAAAATGTTCTTAAAATTGAAATAGAAAAATAAAAAAATCGTATTTTCGAAAACTCGCTTCGAAGTGCTCACCCCTATGCTACGAACTAATTTTGTGCCAAATTTCATGAAAATCGGTCAAACTGTCTAGTTGCTATACGCGTAGCAGACATCCAAACAGAGAGAGAGAGAAATCCAGAGAGACAGAGATTCAGACTTACAGCTTTATTATTAGTAAAGATTTTTTGAGAAAAGGCATAAATTGGTATTTGCTCTTTACTGCAAAAATACATGTTCCTGATTGTTAAATGACTCGCGGATAATCGGAAGTCTTCTGTATCTTTACTGAGTCTTTGCTTAAACGATCAAAGTATTCTTAAGCAATTTATCAGCTTTGTGGACACGTTGGCAGTATGCTAAATGTGAAGCTTGAAAAGTAAGGAGTTTCTGTTTCAAAGAGACGGTGGACAAAACGTTCACACCTTTGGCGTTGTCCTTTGTTTGTTAAATTAATTTTCTGATTGTCTTAACCCAGCTTGAAGAAAGAAGTACTGTAACATCCACTGGAAACGTTCCAGGGTTTGGGATAGTGACAGATGGATGTGCTGTCTGACTGTCTAAGAAGTTCAAGGTGCTACCACTGAGAGTCAAACGGAAGCTAAAAACACTGTCAGAACCCACGCACTAAAGCAGAGTAATTTTATTTCACCTAGTTCTAAGGTATCTACTTCATCCACATGCTTTTGTTGTTTAAGGACGTGGTAGCTATTTGCTTGTTTCTAAAGGGACTACATATTTATTTCTTCACTATTTGCTGAACTTGTGCATTTTACTGGGACTGACATCAATTGTTTTATGTGACACTGACTTCAGCGGATAGACGTTAACGTTTAAGAATTTTGACACCCAGTTTTTTTACAAGAAGAGGCACCTGGACTCTGGCGATGCGAAACTGCTCTGGGAATTTAATTTTGACGAGCATCCGAGACAAACGAATACTCAAGGGACATTTTTTTGCAGCATAATCATTGAGATCCCATTCTGAAATGAAAATTATTCTCATGAGCACTTTTAGGGATGTGTGATATATTTTTATGCGATAAGGTGGGTATATGGAGTCTGTGTCAAGCTTTCTGTGACTTCCCGAGAGTAGAGAAAGGAGGAGGAGACTTAAGGAAAGATTTCAATGGCGTGATAGAAGTACAGTTGGCGAGACTGCATCAGTGGTGACAACTTTATTCACTCAGACATCGTCAAAGTATTTTTCTTGAATTTTCATTGTGTCTGACACAGTCTCTGAGTGAATGTGTTCCATGAGGCTCAGGAGTTGGCAACTGCATTTCTCGCCGGTGAGAAATCCAAGTTCAGCCTCCGGCATAGGAATCCTCTATCGAATTGGAGGATTCTTCTGCCATCGCTAAAAATAAATTACATTCTACCCCTCATCGCCCCCCAATAAAAGTTTTTTTTTGTTTTGATAAAGTAATAGTTCAGGCAGTAAAGGGGAAAAGTGCATAATTTGCTGAGCCAGTGGTGGGTACAAGGGAGTGGATACATGGGGTTCATGACCTCCCCCCTAAACTGTCGAGAATATTATCCATCGACAATGTATTAAAACACTTTATGAATGAAGAGTAAAAGATTTAAGTAGTTTTTCAATTCCTTAATTATTTTTGAAAGTAAATGTTTGAAACACTACTTTTATTCGTTGTTTATGAAATTAATTTGTAACGTTTGTGCTCTATTAAGCGCCTCATTCCTGGCTGGTTCGGTGCTTTTTATTGACACCCAAGCGGGGTGGGGAGGCCATTTTTTATCATGAACCTCACCCCTAAAATGATAGTCTATATCCGCCCATGTGCTGAGCGCTTGTGATAACTAATGTCGGTCCTAAAGTTGGTGCTAATGTTAGAGAGTGGGGAGTTCATTTAATTCAAGACGAACTTCTTTCTTAACCAACGCTTCTTGTAATTGAGGATTTGTTAATCGCGTTTAGGTTTCTTTATTAAATGCACGCTCGTTTTTAATTCTTATTCGCAGTTCAATAATGCTGTCATAGTTGTTAATGCAATGCAAAAAAAATTTTTTTTAACTTTAAAACTGAAAGCACGTTTTGTACCTTAGTTACCAGCGTTGCCCACCCTCTAAAGATCGTACCCCCCCCCCCCAAAAAAAAAAGCAAGAGCTCCCTCCCCCAAATGAGAAAAATACCCCTCAAACCCCCCCCCCCCAAAAAAAAATATTCAATGCCGCAGTCTGCGCCATGACCTCCATCCTTAGGTGGGAACCCTTGCAGTTACTATCACATCGCAAAAGTTGTGCTTTGTGCTTAATTACAAATATTACCGTAAGTTTACCCAGAGTTTACCATATTATCAACAAATATTAAACTTCTTGTAGTGCTGCCATCTATCGAAGAGCTATATACATCAGTATATTTGAAATTAGTAAATGACAGTAGTTGAGTCCCGACTTACGCGAGGTATGTGTTCCAAGATCATTCGCGTAAGTCGAAATTTCGCGTTGTGGAGAAGAGTATGTATACGAATTTTTTATTAACATGCCCAATTATTTTAGACATTTTCAAACACCCCTCAAGCTGTTTTGGACTATTTCTAAATTATACATTACCGTTTGTTACATAAAAAGCGGAGTTTTTACTGCATTAAAAAAAAAAAAATCTGCATTATTCAACATAAAACACTGTTACGATGCACAAAATCAAAAATCAATGGTAGCGTTGCACTATATAGATTCCCACACCAAGAGGGGGTCATGGCGCAGCCTGTGCCACTGAAATTTTTAGAGAGGTTTTGAGGGTATTTTTCTCATTTTTGGAAGAGGGCTCTTGCTGTTTTTTTTTTGGGGGGGGGATCCTCACGATATTTAGGGGAATGCGCCCTTGCTCTTAAGGGGGTTTGCACCCTTATTTCGCGGATAATCGGGAGTTTCCTGTATTTTCAAGATCCACGCCGTTTCAACAACACGTGCATCAAAACCAAATGTACTGTTCTTTTTCTACTACGATGATTGTTACTGGAATGACCAGTCACATCTAGTAGAACAAGCATTTTAACAACTTCCCCACTCCGCGTTCACTACCGCGTAGCTGGTTAACGGCAAATACGGCAATTTAAACGGCTAGACAGTTTTATTAGTCGCTTGCCTTCCCCTATTATTCTATCCTTCAGGTTCCCGCTGATCACGAGACCTTGGAAAAGTCTACTTTATTTGCCCTTTCCAGAAAACAAACATTCACTCCGTTCCTGTGCATAGTTAATAGGCGTTCCAGAACTTTTCTTGTTCGTAAATTTACTGTGATTGACAGCTTAGCAGGAGGAAAAAGGGAAGTTGAGGCAGAAAGGAAACTTTGTATATATTTCCGACATTTTTAGAACTTTTGTTTTTGATCCTTTTGTTGTCTGTGTCTCGTTTGAAATTGATTGTTATCCAATCTGAAAGTGGAGATTCAAGAAAGGTTTAAAAAAAGATCTGAAGGATTTTCGTTACGTGTTAAGCGTAACTATTATTTCTAAATGATTTAACCACAGTGAGTAAATCAACTTTGATTTTAATAGGTGTACCAACGTCATTTCTTTAAAAGTTAATTGTTGTTTTGGCTACTGACCTGGATTTTTTTTTGAACCACGAATTCATTGCGATTTCAGAGAAAAACAAATAAATCATCTTATGTATGTTAAGAGATCAGAATTTGTACAAAACTTGATAAAACTGAGTATTACTAGTCAGCAGATAAATCTAAAGTTTAATCAAACATCTTAGATTGAAGTTTAACCATATTATTTTAGCTAAAGTTTTTACTAACTTATGTATTGAGAAAAATGTAGATACATTCCAAACTGTTTGGTTTCCTTGTCTATAAAAAGAATGCAACCAATAGGTACTTATAAAGATTTGCAAAGGTTAATTCTACTTATGTAGGAGAAGTCTGGCAAAACAAAGAACTTGGAAACCAGTAAACATTATTCGTAAACCAACTGTAATTTTTTCTCTCTTTTTATAATGAAGTAGTTCGTCATCTTTCAGTTGAATAACAGAAACTGCATTTTAATTAAGTTTATTTAAAACTAGTGGTACCCGCATAGCTTTGCCCGTAATAGAGAAATTAAAAGGTCTTTTGGTTCGCATGTGTATTTACAAATAATGTATGGTGAATTTTCTCGCCAATTGGCTTGTACCCATGTTACGGTTCCACGTTATGATAATTTCGTATCTCGCCAATTGGCTTGTGCCCATGTTACGGTTCCACGTTGTGATAATTTCGTAATTTACTCGTCCGACTTATAATTTTGTTCTTAAAATTCGAATAGAAAAAGAACCACATCGAATTTTCGAAAAATCGCTTCGAGGTGCACACCCCCATGCTACAAACTAACTTTGTGCCAAATTTCATGAAAATCGGCCGAACGGTCTAGGCGCTATGCGTGTCACAGAGATCCAGACATCCTACAGACATCCAGACATCCTCCGGACATCCAGACACAGAGACTTTCAGCTTTATTATTAGTAAAGAAGATACTACCGAACTTTTATTTTTGATTTATATCAAGTATCCGACTTTGTCAAACTAGTTTGATAAAACGTGGTACTACATAGGGGAGAGGGGTTAAACCGAAAATGTTCTATATTTAACTTAGAAACTTCATTTCAGATCCAAAAATATTTTTATATGTTTTCTCGTTACCATAATCGTCAATACCAAAAACGCACTCCTCAAAACCTACCATTTGCAAATTCAACAATTTTTTCAATCTTCCTTTGATTTGAAACCAAAACTATATCATTGCAATGAATGCTAGGTGCATTACTTTTTATTGATCTGCTGATGATGACTTATTAGTCGTATGCTACAGTGACTTTTTTTTTTTGGAGTTCTCTGCAGTTCAAGCAAAATTCGTCCCAGTCCTTGATTTCATCAAAAGTTTTCTTTTGACAGTTCTTCAATTTTCAAAGACAAAATTGGCTTAGCTTCAGAATGACGGCTTACCAGCATTGATATCTTTCCTTTGCTTGTTCCTGTGATTCCTTCTTTTCTTTTTGTACCAGGCACAGCTTTTATGGCTTGTGGAATGACGTGAAAAGCTGAAGAGGAAAATTCAGGAACATTTATGTACTTTTCGTTCTAGACACAGCTTTTCTGGCTTATAGATTGGCGTGAAAAGCGAGAGAAGAATGTCTAGATAAATTTCTCTCTCTTTGTACTTAGCACAGCTTTCTGGCTTGTGGATTGACTTAAGAAGCGGAAGAGGAATGTCCAGGACCCTTTCTGTTTTTTCGCACAAGGCACAGTTTTTTTGGCTTGTCGATTGACGTGAAAAGCTGAAGAGGAATGTCAAGAAGTGTTTCTCTTTTTTTTTCTGTTAGGCACAACTTTTATAGATTTTGGATTAACGTGAAAAGATGAAGATGAAGGTCCTAGAACGTTTCTATTTTTCCTTACCAGGCAGAACAATGAACTAATTAGATCGTAATTCATATGGGTCAGGTGTTTTCTTCGGGTACTCTGAAGCAGAATCCACAGAATTAGCACCACATTTATCCATTGAAGTGTTTGTTTTTTAACAAGCTGCAACACTCAATCAAGAAACCCATATTTATCCAAACTTTAAGTATGAATAAAATGGAGTTCTACTTGTTTTTGCCGATCTTCCCAGTATCCTGCTGAGTCAAACTGCGGCGTTTTACGCAGTTTACTTCAATAGAAAAGAAGCGAAATATGAAAGAAAGCTTAATTAATGCCATACTCTGTAAAATTTTTAATTCTTTCCCGATTAATGACACACTTCAGAGTCAAAAAATACAATACAGCACAGAGAAGCAAAGTTTTTAACTCACTGCAATTTCACGTACGCAAGGCAAGTTGCAACTTGCTGGCAAAAATGCGGTAAACCGTCAAAAAAGTTTGTATGATCACAGAAAACTAGAGGCAGGACACCAATAGAGTAAATTGAGGTCTCCTATTTTATCAAACATGTTTACATCAAGAAGTAAAAGAAAATGTACTTACATCATGAAATTTTCGAGGACTATTTATCTTAACATTTGTAACCTTAAAGCCAGACTAGCGAAGTCACATTATCATTACTTTGCAGGAGAGCGAAAAACGTTTGTGTAATGCATACAAATGCTGGATCTCGCACTCTTATAAAATTTTGCATACAAAGTAGTATGAAAATCGCCATGTTTCTGCTTACGTTAGTCTGACCCTGAGTCACAGATGTTTTAAAGGTGGACACCTTGAGTTTTAAAATTGTTACAGATGAGGAAAAACTCATTTTGAAACCTCGAGGTTCTGTGCTGATGCTGAACCTCTTATTAAAACGAAGTAAAAAATAAAAAAATCAAAAACGAAAGTAAGAAGGAAACCTGAGTATATTCAAACTTTTAGGGCTTTTAAGGATTACATACAAGACCGGGTGGAAAATGTAATGAAACTCTTATCGTATTGAAAAAGGTGAAAGAGAAGGATTCAGTTGCTATATTAAATTGATTTTCTATTAATTTATTATTAGAAATATTGATTTTTTAAAACAAATCCCAGTTTAGAAGAGGAGAATGTGTGCGCGCATCCTCCAAATTATTTCATCCAAATTATTAGCAAACTTTTGATTACGCAAATAACTCTAATCTGGGAAGAAAAACAGAACGAAGTATAATACTTTTGCGAGTTTTTTAAGTGTGAATTTTCGTTTTTTAAGTATCATTAACCCGTGAATGATTCGTTAAACTCTGTTGAAATAACTGTCGTGAAGAGTCATGGAGTGAAGTATCTGCGGTGCTGCGAAGCAATGTACAGAAGACGGTTTTACAGATATTGCCGTTCGCTGTTACATGGCAGGCATTGATTTTTCATTGCTGTCAAATTTGGTTATCTCTAATTTTTCTCCAATTGGTTGCCAACGTGAAACTTAAAAATTTCTATTTCACTAGTTTCGTTTTATGTGGAAATATTACCTTTATCGCCCAAAAACAGTTTCGAACAGGAAAAAAAAATTAAGAACATTTACGACACATAATGCAACAAGTGATGCAATGCTTGTAACAAGTTGATAAACGAGTGAGTTCAGTGGTTGGAAAAACTACATTTTTTTTGTAGCGAACTACAACTACAACTACTTTGTTACAAATGTAGTTAACTACAACTACAACTACTTTTTTCAAAATGTAGCAACTACAAACTACTTTTGAAATGTAGTCGCTACTTCGCTACTTTCCAAAAAATAAGTAAATAAAAAGCATACACAATAGGTTCTCCCTCAAAAAATGTAAGTCAGTTTTTCAAGTCGCATATACACTCATGTATTTTTCCTCTAGTGTCAAAACAATCGTGAGAAAAAGTTTCATATAATTTGCACAACGGCAACACGTGCCGACTTGCACCTGAAAGTGTAAAACTACTTGTATGCTAAGCCAAATCGAAAAGAAAAAAAAAACTTTTTTTAGAAACTCGAAATTTCTGCTGATAAAACGTTGTTCCTGTACCCAATACCCCACATGTACCACAAGAACATTTATCAAATTAAAAAACATTTAAATATGCCACACTTGACCTAAAATTTATAATTTTATTTAAAAAATTGATTTTTTTCCAGTTATCTTTTAAAAAATTACATATAAATTTAAATAGAATAGCAAGTTCAAAAATTACTGGCGAACACATTTGCAGATCAACAAGTACAAACGGATAGTTAAAAAAATTTTTATTTTAAATGAAAAATTTAACTCAACCTGGGGGAAAAAAAAAGAAAAAAAAAACCAGATCTTTGAGTACTATGTGGGAGACTGAAAAATTGCAACAAAACAAAAATTTCTATTAAACGCTAATTAACTACTTTTCTGCTTTACTGTTTATATTTTTCAGCTTGTTCATTTCGTAAAATCTTGCATTTCTGAAAATATGTATCAAAAACTTAATTTTTTGAAGAAAATTATAAATGTTAGGCACGTGTGGGTTATCTAAATGGTTTTTAATTTGAATAAATGTTTTTGTGGTGCATATGTGGGGTATAGGAGCAACGTTTTATCAACAAAAATTGAGTTTTTAAAGAAACATTTTATTTTAATTTGGCCTATATAGCATTACACAAGTGCTGGTTCACATTTTCAGACATAATCGGCATTTGCTGCCGTTGTTCAAATTATACGATTTTTTTTTTTTTTTTGACGCAAAGGATAAAATATAAGAGAGTGTGCGACTTGAAAAATCAACTTTCGATATTTTTTTTTTTTTGGGGGGGGGGGTACACCCTAATACACACGCACACACCGTAAGAGGATTGAACAAAAAAAGATTGATAAATTAGCTCATCAGAAGACATTAAGAAAAATGTCCGTTATCATACTCTCACACTGTAATGCTCGTATTTATTGTAAGTCCTCCAGAACAGTTCAATTTCATCCTTTTATATAACATTTTCAGTAGCTTCTTTTTATTTGGTGAATACTGTCGAAAATTTAAGCCTCGCTAAAATATTTTTGTTTTTTAATCTTCGGTCTGTTCATATAAAATTCACCAAATTTTCAACTCGCGAAATCACCGATATCTTCATTTTCGTGAAAATAAGTGCTTTTTGCAATATAAATATTGGTGAAATATGAAAATTACGACGGCAAAAAAACTAATGGCGTCAAACAGATAGTATGTATGGCGTCAAAAAAATGCCTGAGGTCAGCTCGTATTTTTATGAGTCTTATTTCTCATTGCATCCGCTGATGTACTTGTATAAAATTTTTCTCCAGTCAAATTCGTTTGAACCTTTTTTTTTCAGTTTATTTAAAAGTAGTTTCCAGAAATCGCTACAAACTACTATTTTTTTGTAGTTAACTACTCACTACACTACTTTTTTAAAAAAGTAGTGCGCTACACTACAAACTACTTAAAAATGTAGCTACTACAGTAGCGTCGCTACTTGTAGCGCGCTACTTCCAACCACTGAGTGAGTTACATAATCATATGTAATCACCACTTATTTCAAAGGTTATTGAATGTGTCAAATATTACTGGACGTCAAGGAGTTATTCATTACAACCATGTGTTAATATATGATATTGGTTTTGTTAATTTTTGGGAAACCAAATCCAGTATATTCGTTTTTTTTTTCTTTGTTTATTTCAAATTTTTATAAGGTGAGACTGTATTTTTTTTTTTTTTTTTTTTTTTGCAACAGTTTGTAAAAAAGCACGAAAGAATGTTTAATGTCTCTTTAAAGATCACTAAGAACAAATATAAATTAACAGCTAATGGATTATTTCAATGTAGTTTGGAAATGGAAAATTTGAAAGTAAGGTTACCTTTCCACGCATGATAACTTTTGAGGAAGCAGTTCTGTTCAAACAAAGTTTTTTTTTATGTTTGTAAGCTAAGTATCAGGACTCCTTATCCTCATGGCTCTTTTTTTATGTCAGCAGCTTTTCGTTCAAATTTTAAGAATCAAAGTAATGTTAACGTTTAAGCGTACGGGAAATAGAAATTCCCTATATGAATCGACTTCTTCTATGGTAAGAAGCGCATTTGCTTCGAACAAACTTTAGCAAAAAGATCATCTGACTTGAATATAGAAAAAAGATAATATCATATTTTCTTAATTGATATCATTTGTAAATGCATACTTTTTTTAAATCTCAATTTATGTTAAAATTTAGGATATTTTATCCCCCCCCCAAAAAAAATAGAGGAGATTAATGAAATTTTACTCATAAAATTTCCGTAACTTGTTCTTTACTTCCCCAGCCATCAACTTTCGAACCGCTCTTGCTCGAGGCCAACCACTCTGACAAAACAGCTGTTTGCGGAGTTTTTAAACTCATTTTAATTGTTTTTCTTTGCACTAGTACTACACGTGTTCATAATTTTACTCATTTCATTGTTAAGTTTCCGACTGTTTTTTTACGCAATTTGACGGAATTTGACTTCCCAACTCCACAAAACGTTTGGCCTAACCCACCGAGTGAAGTGGTTAAATCTATGTAGACATGTCATATTTTTGACTGAAAATTCTTAACAGATTGAAAAGTACCTAGAATTATTGTTTTAGATGCAATTATTTATTTATTTGTTATTCTTATCATTTATTTATTTTGAATTTTTCCGCTGTATTACAAAACATCTCAGTTTTTCCACTTGAAATATTTAAATTGCAAAGCAACTGTCTCATTATTATCATCATATCTTGCATTCATATATTCTTGGAAAACTTGCATATTCACATATTCAAGTTTGTGTGTTTTTTTTCTTTCCCGCTGCGAAACTTATCCTCACAAGTGAATTTCATAACCAACTGCTGTCGGATCTTTTATCTTAATTAGCGCTTCCAGCTTGCTCTAGGAAAAACTACTGATTTCAATCAATTGCATCGTCTTAAATTTACAATGGACCTTTCAAAGTGTCTTACAATGAATGGTAATAGGGAAAAGAAACAAATTTATCATCGTCCTTATTATTCTCAATGCTAATTACGTGTTGCGGTTTCGAATTTCATCGCTACGGATGCAAGTAGGTTTCATAGCAATAAAACTTGTGGGAAAATAAATGTAGGGCAATGCTGCTGATTTTTTATATGAGTGATGGTACAAACCGGAAATGATTATTTAAAACGTTTTTTAATATATTTACTCAAATTGATGACACTAAAATTTAAGCAATGAAGTAGTATGTGTACGCTCAAAAATATTAAGGAAATTTAATCAGTAAAATGAGTCATGAAACCAAAATTCTATAACATATTTCTGGTTAATAATAGTTCTAAACCATTTCATAACCCTATTTCAATTTTTAAAGCTTCAAATATTCAATATAATTCAATGTATTGTTCGCAAATCACGTTCTTAGCTCATGCAAACACATCATCTTTGAGATTCGTTATGGTACCATATTAAAAACGAACCCTTCCTGTATCGAAACACTTCAGAACAATTTTATTCTCAGAAATTAATGATGTCGTTAAAAACTAGCATTTAATTCATGACATTTAATACATTTTTATTGATTTG
This sequence comes from Uloborus diversus, assembly GCF_026930045.1. Taxonomy (NCBI): domain Eukaryota; kingdom Metazoa; phylum Arthropoda; class Arachnida; order Araneae; family Uloboridae; genus Uloborus; species Uloborus diversus. Next base: position 46,488,731 of record NC_072735.1, read on the forward strand.
TGAAGTTAAAAAAAAAAAAGAATGATTTGGAGAACGTTTACGGGTTTCTTCAATTCAATCTCGGGAGTTTAAACGAAAAGTAATGCAACAAAATAGTGAGCGCTTAAAGTAGTGGACAAACACGAAACATCTAGGTTTGCTTACGGGAATTTTATGGAGGGAAGTTACAAAAGGGAAGTTTTCGATTTTTCAATTTTATTTTTATATGATAGAGTAACATGTATGAACATCATAGGTGAAAAAAATTTTGCGATACGATAAGTAGTTTATTTTTTTTTTAACTAATTTTTAAAGTTCAAGCGCTTGTGACGTCAAATGGCATAGGAAGTGACGTCATGAGCTCTTCCGATAGGGGAAAAGCCGAAGGTCACGCATTCGACTTCGAAGACGAAACGTAAAAGGCTTATCTCCTCGCATTTAACTTTTTCTTGTAGCTCCGTGCACACGGTTAAAAGAATCGTTTTCTCTCATCTACGAAACGTTTGAGATTTTTATTGAAAATAAGTGGCTTACGATTTTGGTTTTAAGGACCTACTGTTGATGCAAAAGAAGATTTTAAAATCATTTTAAATTTAAGACTAAGTAATTTCGTAGCCATGCTCATAAATGTTACTGAAACGGATTAATGGTTATAGAAATATATAATTTACACTTTAACCTATACAAACAATGTTTATGAAACATTGATGATTTATATTTGGTTACTGTAAAACTGATTTTTACTGAGACAGGAATATGAGGTTTTTTTTTCTCTCCCCCCAAGAAAAAAGACGTGACGAGTTATATTGAGTTATAAAGATGTCCGGCTCCACAACCCCCGTTTCAGTGATCAAACTTAGTCTGAAGCTGCGTTTCAGGTATTTATCCTTCGAAAGAATTACTCCAAACCCGCTGTTCATGCTCAAAAATGACTTAAGAATCCCCCGACCCCCAACCGAATTGAACCTCTTCGAAACCAGAAACTAGATCCCTTTTGTAATGCCATACTTCCTTTTAATAAAATATTTTTACGCATATATATTAACGGTTCGTTGTAATGGTTTGTTGTTATTTCATCAGTTCAAAGTATATTGAAATTCCTAGTAATATGAAATAATTTTCATCAGTATGCTTTCTTCTTGTGCGCTAAAAGCGGCTGCTGAACGTTAAATCTGTTGTGGTCGCTAAGTTCTCCAAACGAACGAGGTTTATGGTATGCTTTGATCAAATTTATGCTGGGGTCAGGGCTTAGTTCTAACAAAAGTGTGGGAGCCCTATAGTCACTAAAGCTCAATTTATGCGCAAATTGTCTGGATTTGGCCTAAAATTTAAAATTTACATAAAATTAAAACAAAAAGAGGAGATGAGCTACCATTCAAATTCTGCTGTCTCAATAAAGAAGTCCAATCTCTCAAAGCATTGGTCATCATTTCGTTTACAGTGTTGTCATGGACTCGACAGCGATATGCTCCCCCTACCCCGAAAATCCACCCCTCTGGATTCTTAGTTCCATTTGTGCTATGGCAATTAAGAAATTCTACCTCTCGAAGCAGTGGTGCCCCTCTTTCATTTGTGCTAATTACGGACTCAACTTAAACAATATATTTTCATAACTATACGATTCATCAAAACGACCTATTTTACTTAAGTAGCTGCAAATTTACTTTTAGGAACATTAACCACTTTAGACTTTGCTAATTTAGTAAATAAAAGCCAGAAAACGTGCTCAAGGACTTGCGCTCATAACTATTACGCCGATTTTAAAGCAGATTAAATTAAGAACTTGTAATTTCATGCAACAATTTGCAGAGACCCCCTTCCCTTTAACAGTATCTAATTACTGCGAATCTTCGGAATTGCTTTAAACAGGAGGTGGTCCACTCCAGGAGTTGCACAGAAGAGTGAAGAAATCAACAATGGAACAAAACGCTCCACGAGAGCTTTGATGGCCAAGTTGGCGTGAGACTGAAAATCGAATAAAATCACCAAAAGAAGCAGATAGAATAATAAAAGTAAACTGGCGATAATGATGCGTTGCATAGGGTACTTTCAAATAAAATACTCGTCGGCCTTGATAGAGTGCGGCTTCCTGCCCAAGGGCTATAAAGTTGCCCAACAAAGGACAAGTGAATCATTAGAAACTATAGGAAGGCGGGACACACTCATAAATATAAATATAGAAATATAAATGCACGCCAGCTCTGATGACGGAAAGAAGGATTGTTTCTGAGGGAATTCGACCAATTTTAACCCTTTGACTCAAGTTTTTTTTTCTCAAGGCCGTAATTTTTTTTTTTAATCGCGTCGCAAAATTATGGATATTTTACCCTACTTTTCCATTGCATAAAATAATTCAAAACTACCATCGACCTAAAATCTAAAGTGGGAGTATTTGTGCATCATGTATGCGCAAATGTTAATTTGTCAAAACGAAAGATCGGACGAAATTTTCTTGTCTGTATGCTCAAGATGCAACTGTCCCAGTAAAATATGAAAATATTTGCCACTGCGAATGATCGAACTTATATTGATCTCCAATCTGAATTGGAAACATTTATGCATTGAGCAATGTTTATTCTTTTTTTTTCTCCAAGATCAGAACTAACTAATTTTAATCACTGTTCAAAGCTTATTTTAATAATTTTTCAAAGCTTAACCAGTTTTTTGGCACTCTCAGCTTCAATGAGGTGCCTCCATCTCTATTATACCCTATTATAGACGGATGAGTCCAAACAAGGACGAAACTGCCATCTCTGGATGAAATAACCGGGCTGTCGGTATATTTAATTTAGGTATATTGCCTTAGCTCTGACTTTAGACCGGTAACTTACTGCTATAGACCGGTAAGCAAACTTAGTTTTTTTTAATGGAGAAATAGTTCGAGAAATAAACCATCTTAACTTCTTAAAATTCATGGATCAACCTGGATGAATGTTTATTTATATAATACTGGGTGCAACAGAAAATTGTACTCACACTTTTACTGTCGCTAACATGCTGTCTTTTCTGCATTAGAGGTGTAATTAATCAATTACAGCGTAGTGTTAAATCAACTTAGTTCGGTAGAGTGCAAGTTCGTCCTGAAATGTTATTGGAAGACCCAAAACTCCATTGAAGCAAGGACGGATACAAGAGAGGACAATGGGGTCTACCGCGCCCTACTTGAGTCAAGATGTAGTAACTCTCTTTTGGCATATTTTCGATAATGAAGTTCCAAAACCGTAATTTTAGAAGATCTTCAATAATGTTACGAATACAAGGGATCTTCCTTGGAATTTTTTCAAAATTTTAGTCTTGAAAACGCAATTGTAGCACTTTTAACATTTTAGTGATAGGGATCGGAACTTCGTCTAATGAGTTTTTCAAAGTTCCAAAAATTCAATTTTAGACGATCTTAGATGGGTTTTGTGGGCTCTCCGCTGGAAAACTTTTTCAATTGAAGTCCAAAAAGAAGCAATTATAGCACACCTTTGATAACTTTCAGTGCACCCCTCCGGAATTTTTAACAAATGGAAGTCCAGAAAAAAAAAAAACTTAATTTGAGACAACCTTCAATGAAGGGGTCGAAGGTTTGGGGATTCATAAAAGGGTTAAATATCTGAAATCAACCACCCCCTCCTTGAATACTTTTTGGATCCGTCCATGCATTGAAGTGCAAAGACGATTCGGAAGAGAATTCGCAAAACTGCCACCAACGCGCCGTGAAGCTATCTCAAAGGCCAAGTTTATCGCACCATATCAAGCACAATTGATGCATCGATATTGGAAATTGTAAATTTGCTATATGTGAGCTGCATTGAGCGCCCATGAAACTTAAGCCCTGGTTTCTAGTGAACCCAAAAAATGTGTTTGCAATTTTTGTGCTTCGTAAACATTGTTATATCTATTTATGTTCAGCACAAAATGAACATTTAATTTCATAAAATTGTTTCATGTTTTAAGAATAGACGTAAGAAAAATTTTGATGAGTGTTAATTTATTTTTTCTTGTAAAAATCTTAACCAATTTTGCGGGATGCTAAAAGAAACAAAACACGTTATGTTTTAGTTGTATGGCTTTTAACAATATCTTTTCGTGTGGCACAGCACACAAACTCTGTCTTCCGGCAATCGGTCTACCTCATCATAGCGATTGGATAACCTGTGTATAGGAAGTGTTTCAGACATTATTTTTTGCTCACTATATAAATATTTACCTTTTTAATATAAATACCACTTTCCATAAGCTTTATTAATATTGCTTTTAAGCTTTTCACCTGAGGTGTGTTTTATAACGGTTTTTTTTAATGAAAAAAACACTTTCGACTTACTTAAACATAGTAAAGTCTTTAGGGTTTAGTTGTCTTTCCCCCTTTATATAAATTATTGTAGTAAAAATTCACAATTGCAGTAAATATTAATATCACAATATTGATAGGTTAAAAAAAAAAGAAAAACTGTTGAGAAATTTTTAACAGCCAATAGCTGTTTCTAAGCCGTATGTTGTTTCACTATCGAATTCTGATGGTACTTATGCAGTAAAAATTCCCCATTACTGTGCAAGTAAAATATTTTTACTGCAATAATGGTGTATTGAAAAGAAAAACTGCCATCGCCAATCGATGTTGTTTGTTACAAGGTTTTTTTCATAATCTTTTTCTGTTATAACCGTTCACACTTTCAGTACAAGTAAATATTTAAGTCGAATTGATGTTATATTTAAAACATAATAAACTCTTTTCGAAAAGCTGTTCCTTACCGATTAGTACTTGTTTAATAACAGTTGCTAATCGTCAAACTGTGGTAAAAAATTTCAACTGAAGGTCAATTAAAATATTTAAATCACATCAATGCTACATAGAAAAACAAAGGGCAGTAAAATATGCAATTGCAGTGCAAATAAAATATTTAAATATCATTAACGCTATGAATAAAAAGAATCAACTCATTGCCGTTTGCTGTTTCTTACCCATTATTTGTTTAATAACCGTATGCTAATCGTTATACTGTAGTAAAAATTCACAATTGCAGTGCAAATAAAATATTTAAATCTCGTTAATGCTATATTAACTTTTTTCCGTTACCAAATGTTAGTTTAATAACGTTCAATTGCGGTGTAAATAGAAAACTGCGACAAGCTCTCAAACATTAAAGTTTCGCAAAAATAATTGCTTTTCAGGATGTTTGTAGCAATTATTATAATATATTAAGAAAATTAATAAATAAATTCATTGCCAATAGCTGTTAGTTACCGATTATTTGTTTCAGAAACTTTTCTCAAGAGGCAGGTGCAGGGAAAACACTGAATCTCCAGTTAACATTCCTTGCGTCAAAAAGCGCACTTCGCTACAAAAAAGCTATTATCTTCCACTGTACGCAACACTTAACTTCCTAGTCGAAGCATTTTTGTAAGATAATATTTCTAATTTCTAGTCGGATCTTTCTCTTGATTGATGAGATTACCAGTAAGGTCAGCAAGCAGCTCCCCAAGGAGTCAGCTGTTGAAAACATTGTGGGAAGGAGCGCTAAAAAACAAGATTGTTTTGCAAGAGATGGTTTGTTGTCCCTGCCATTAAATTTCCACTCTCCTCTCACTTTCGACTTTTTCAATGTTTTGCCTTGTTTACAACCGGAAGCGTTATTGTTGACTAGTATCGAGAGTGTGGTCGGAAGGTTAGAAGATCGGTGGGAACTTACCGCGAGGAAGTTGTTTTCTTTTTTCTTTATTTAGGGGAAAGTTTTGTGTGTTGGTTTATTACATTATCGATGATACCCAATATCATCGGATGAGATACGAAATATCCTGTCTTTAACAAGAAAGTTTTCAGGAATGGGGGGAAAAGTCCTTTTTTTTTTTACAAAAATTGAGGAAATTGTTGTTAGTGTTACCCAACCAAAATTATGTTAGTTCTGAGGCAGGAAGGAGGGGGGTGCTATTTCAAAAAATAGATAAAAAGATAAATTACCCAACAAATGAGCCGCTCACTAACCAATGCGGTCAAACCTGTTTTTTGATACTTTCTCACTTTAATGGAGTAATTAATAGTTATGGTTTTAAAGCGTCAGAAAAAGTTGTAGCATAGTACTATCGTGGGCAGGTAAATAGCAGTAACTGCAAATTATTCCTTTTTCATTTTTTTTTCTATTTTGTCATCTATTATACGTTATCTTTACTGTACAATCTTGCTTATTTGGTTTCTGCTGAAAAAGAAATGCGAAAAAAAAAAAAAAAAAACGTCTAATTTCAACGTTTTTCAATTGTTAGCATTGAATCCTACACGCGCTCCTTCAAATATCCCCAAAACAAATTTCTCCAGATACTGCCGTTTACCTGCCCACGGCGGAATAATAATATACTTTTCTGATTAAATAACTAAATAAATCAAAAATGTTTAAATTTATCAAAGAAAATTAATTTACCGACTTACTTTTCCGGATTGAATAAGAGCTGCGAAATGGGAGAGAAAACAGTCAGCTCTAAATGCGAAAACATTAAAGCTCCGACTCCGATTCTTTTACCTCAAAATCAATACGACTATTACTCTGCCGCCTTGCCACTCAAACTTCGGAGCGACTCAAATATGAAAAAGAAAAAAGATGTAATCACTTTAACATATTAAAGGTATTTCATTACCAACAAAAATCAAGTAATGCTATTGTGGCAAATAAATTTAAATTCCTATTTAAAAAATTCATACTGGTAAAAAAGACAGAAATCTATCATTAATAGTAAGTACTCGAAAATGAAATGGAAAAAACGCTTAAAGAAAATTGCTTTTCATGGTCAAATATTAGCGGCATTAAAGAAAAAACTAATTATTATTTGTGCCAAGAAGTAGTATGAAAATGTTAAGTTCGGAAAACTTAATGATCTTTTCTTAGTTATATCATTTCCCTGACACATGTATAGGTAAGTCTTTCTTTAGAAAAGACACCCTGTTCTGTTGAGAGTGTCCATTACCTAAAAAAAAAGTTTTTTAAATTGTCAGAATTAATAACGAAAATCTGGCGTTGTTTTTTTATAATGGCTGTATAAAAAACATTTCATATTCAAAAAAGCTTACGTAAACAGAGTATGTTTACATTTGTGTCACAAACTTGTTATGTTTACTACATGAGTATATTTATCTTAAAATAACCAAAACCGATGGATGGTCACCCTCCGGATGAAGAAGAGAACGTAGATTCAGAATAAGGAAAAATGTTTTCGATTTTCCACAGTACTTTGTATTTTGATAAAAAATAGTTTTAAAAAATGAATAAATAAAACACAAACTACCAAGAAGATACTGCAGATAGTTATTTAAAATATCTTTTTTGTTGTGCGTTGATCAATTATGGCACTTGATGAAGGGGCTCTATTATAACCTTGATATATAGCTCTTTTCAGAATTTTCTTGGAAATTCTAGATTTGTTTACAGTTTTGTAGTCACATTTTAGCGCAAAGCACTTCTGATCATTTAGCATTTAATTTGCAGTTGTGGTAAAGGTAGCCTAATTTATATTAAAAAAAAAAAAAAAGAGCAGAGAACACGTGCCCTGAAACTGGTCTTTGCTTTAGGCTGCCCCGTTAGTATTTTTGAATAAAGTTGTTTTTGAATGTAACTGCTATTTGACCGAATCTTATTTTAACAGCTACGTTCATCCCGTGACGGCAAGCAATTGACCGTGATTAGAGCAATTGTTTGAAAAAACTTGCATCATTTAAAGGCGCTTTTTTTTTTTTCTATTTTGTTTGCGAAATGTTTCTGGAGAAATACACTTTTTTCAGCAAATTAATTTAAATAATGTTAAGTTGTAGATGAATTTGGAGGAGCATGCGTAGCTAAAGGAAATTTGCCACAGTCATGCGCAATAGATTACGTTTATCGTTCCAAAAAACATTTTACTTTTTTTTTTCTTTCACATTTTTTCTATGTTCTTGAAATTATTTCTGGAACTTTGAAAGTGTATTCTGATATTAGGAATAGAGTAATGTAACAAAATTTAAATATTGTAAATGTTTTCAACAATATAGAGTGTTGTATACTGGTAATGGGTCAAAACTTCGCACTGAAACTTCGCCGGACAAAATTTCGCGGCCAAAACTTTGCGTCGACAAAACGTCCCGCGGTCAAAACTTCGAGTGGACAAAACTTCGCGAGGTCAAAACTTCGCCAAAACTTCGCTTTTACATTAATTTTAGTTTCAGAAAAAATGTCCAGAGGGAAATAGTGTTTAAATTTCCATGCGGTAAACTTTGCCTGGACAAAACTTTGTGTAGTCAAAATATCGTGTGTAAAAACTTTCCACAAACAAAACTTCGTGCGCGTATTACTTTTCGCATCTTCGATAAAACTTCTTAAAATTACATTTTTTTACTGTGAAAAAAAAACCCTTGAAATTACATATATACATTTTCACCTTTACGGTTTCAATTCAAAAAATATAAAGGTAAATTAAATGTTTAGGAAATTCAACGCATCATGCATGAAAGTTGAAATGAGAAAGAAGATAGCTTTTATATATAGATTTTATTTGGTTTTATTTAGTTATCTTTTTTTATTTATTTTTTCATGAATCTAAAAGTTATATAGAACATCTTTTCCGCACAGGTAGGATTTGAAATTTCAAAAAACATTTTTCGGTCCACCCTACTGTAGAGGTTCATCAATTTCTCGCTCAAATGGAGAGGCGAGCGAATTATGAGTGACACCGCGGAAGTCAAGTCGAGGGGGGGGGGGGATCGCTTCTGAATTTCACTGACCAATTTTTAGGATGAGAAACAAATTATGAAAAAAATAAAATGAAATACAGAAGTACTGAATGGGCCAAGTTTTAGACATACGAAGTTATGTATCGGCGAAGTTGTGAATCGGCGAAGTTGTGAATCGGCGAAGTTTTGACCGCGCAAAGTTTTATACAGGTGAAGTTTTGACCGCGCGAAAATATGGATCGGCGAAGTTTTGGCCGCGAAATTTTGTCCGGCGAAGTTTCGGCCGCGAAGTTTAGACCCCTAACCTTGTATACTATGTGAACTGTTGTAATAAAACGTAATAGCAATATATTAAACTCAGTTCTGCAACAAACTTTGACTTTTTTAACAAAATTTTAGAAAACACATCTAATGGTTATGCAGTTGGTTGACTTTTCTGTTAAAAAGTTTTTTTTTTTTTTTTTTTTTAATAAGAGTATTGAACATTTCTCATTCGTTCTTCAATGGCGAGGACGAATTAGAAATTCATTGTTCGTTAATGTGTAATAAATTGTAAGGTTGTTTCATTAGTCATCAAACCCTGATGAATTCGTTATTTTTTGAAGATATTCGATATCATTTAGTTTTAAAAGTTTATGAAATTAAAGGCAAAAACATTTTTAAAACATAGAAAACAAGCCAAAACTTCATTAATTTTTGTAAAATTCAAAAAAAAAAAAGTCACAAATCTACATTTTTTTTGTATTTTTATTATATACTATTAATAATTGAGAAATTTAAAAAAAAATTGCTTAAGCCACAAATTTCCACTTTTTTGCATCTTTATTATATGCAATTAATAAAAATAATTCGTTGTTATTTTATGTCATTGATCATCTTGTACAGTTCACTAGAGGTCCTGAAAGAACCAGAATTTCTTTGAATACAATCATTTGTGCTTGGAGATATTTGAATTGTGTGCAGTCACGTCTTCTGAAGTGCGTCTAACTGAACTTTGCCAAATGCAGAAAAATTAAAATAAAAAAGTAGAAAAAAGTTTTTGCCCGATATATCTTTCACAAACAAAAAGTAGTCACGTTTCTTTCGCAAAAACTCACACACCACGCACAAAAGGGTTGTTTTTCATGCTTTCATAACTCTCTAAATATTATTACTTTTGCTGTGAAAGAAAAACTTGTAGGATGATAAATATATATCCCTTTGTGTTTCTGTTTACTTAACTTCCGAAATAAATAACAACATTTTTAATGTATAGCCTTATGTAGAATTTTTGAGGTTGATCGCGAAGTTTATGGCAAAATGAAAGTGAAAAAGAAGCCATAATTTTCAGAACGTAGTTATTACTTGTCAATACATAAGAAAAGAGAAAAATAGCCATGAAAAAAATAAATAAAAACTGGCTTCGATAGCAAAACCAGGGTCTGACGCAAACATGGAGAAAATAAAAACCCGTAGCAAATCATCAAAGTAGTTATGAGTCTTCCTTTAGGAATGAGGAACTGTATACTAGACATTCACAAATATTGAGGAGGAGCTCTGGTGATGTTTACGAGGTTGTGGTTTTTGCATTTTCCATTTTCAAGGATGTTTTCTTTCTTCTTCTTCATTTATATTTTTTTTTATATCGTAGTAACACCCAGGTGATGTCGTTTTACAGCTTTCACCAGCTTGCTGCTTGAATGAGGATGCTTTCGGAGGAAAAAATCGTCTGTTTACCAATGGAAGAATGCAAATAGTAGAGTTTGAGATCAGGGTGAGAAAGAAAAGCAAAATGTTAACATCTGCACTTGTTTTGCGCTGCATACGCGCAAGAGTAATTTCGGTTAAAATATGTCTACTCGAAAAATTGCTCTTCATTAAATTGTAATGCGAATGAGACAGTGGTTGGAAGTAGCGCGCTACAAGTAGCAGCGCTAATGTAGTAGCTACATTTTTTAGTAGTTTGTAGTGTAGCGCTCTACTTTTGAAAAAAAGTGGAGTAGCGAGTAGTTCGATACAAAAAAAAAGTAGTTTGTAGCGATTTCGAGAAACAACTTTTGAATAAAGTTTCAAAAAAGAAAAAAGAAACGAAGTTTCAAGCGAACCTGACTGGGGCAAGTCTTAAGCGAGTAAATGTTGCACCAATCAGAAGATTTTTTATAAACTCTAAAAAACACGAGGTATATTATTTTGACGATGTACGTTCTTTCTGTTTGACGCCATTAGTTTGTTTGGCATCGAAATGTTCACATTTGAGCATGAAAATAGACATGAAAAAAGAAAAGAATAAGCGATAATTGCCAATTTAGTGCAGCGTTTGTGCTATCTGGCAGCAGAAAATGTCCCATGGATGAACATTTTAAAATGTTTTAGACCCTGACCGATTAACAATGAATATTACAGTGTTATAGACATGTATGATAACGGAAATTTTTACGTTTCATGCAAAATTTGCCCGTCAAGAAAAAAGCTTTTGGTATTAATGTCATCCGCATATACAGTCGAATATCAACTTAAGCGAGGGATGCGCTCCTCGCATCGGTTGAAAAAGCTGTGTTGTTGAATAAAAATACTGTTAGAGTGCACATAATCAATGGGAGAGAATGGCATAAAATGAAACAGTAGTATGTAGCAATAATAAAATTCAGTACTGAAATAATACAGTGCAACAGATGCAGTAATTATATTCGACGCATTTTTAGTTGTTCAAGCATTTCGAAAATCTTTAAATTTCTATAGTAGTTGTCAGAAACTTTCTATTTTTCCTTTTATTTTCAAATTTTAGCTAAGCAGCCCACTTATGTAAAATCATGTTTCATCAACGTCATGTTTAGAATAAAGAAGATGCGGAATGGCGATTTGTTCGTTAACAAAGCGATGTTTCGACTAGTAATTTGCCAGTAGTTGACCACTCGAGCACTAATATGTACAAAACAAGAGTAAATAAGTAGATATTTTTAATTTGATTGCTGGAACTAATTTATAGCATCCCATGAAGCCCCATCCCATCCCCCTCTTATAATTTATAGTTGTAACTAAATTTTTGAATGGAGGTTAGGACGGTACAATTACAAAGACACATAAAATTTTCAAGAAAATCACTTTTCTTACTAGTGAGAATTGTCATGAGATAAAATGTTTAATCGTATTCCTCGAAGTTAAATTTTATTCTTCAGGTTCTTTTACTGATATATGCTGATCATCCATGTTTATACTAAGTAAATAAAAAAAATTGCATCATTTTACTAATCATTTATGCTGGGATTGAGGGATGCTCAACTACTGGTTGTCTAAAATGCAATTAATGCCAGTAGTTGACCAGAACGGTCAAGTAATAAACTTATGTTGCTTTTAAAGCTTTTTTCTCAAAACCAAAGTGATGACAAAGATTTTTTAGCTTAAAATAAACTATAATGCTACTTTTGTTCAAAAAAAAAATGTATTTTTGCAAGTTATTGACTAGCCGCCTGTCCGTTGAACCAATAGAACCAAAATTTGTGTTACGGTTATCTGAACAGATGCTCTACTAATTGCGAAAATTACGTAGTACTAACACAGATTTTGTTATAGTAAACTAATTTCGGAAATTTCGAATGGCAACATCCACATTTTTCTTGCGCAAATTGATCCGCGTATTGAAAAACCTCAAATTGCGTTGTAACGAGTGGCGCGTGACAAAAACTGCAAAGATGAAAATTGTTTATCCTAGTGACAGTATAAAAGAGAAGCATTTTGCATAACTCACAACGTAAGACAGTAGTAGAAGTACCAACCACTAAACACCATGTGCAAATTTTAAGGAAAAAATCTGTTAAAATGCAGAGTGGAAAGCGTGTTTCTTCCGCTGGTGCTTATATTTTCGAACAATTTTCGTCACACGTTGATCGATCGAACGCCATTTCTGGCTCAACAATGCACTGATCAATTTGCGCAAGGAAAAAGTGGGTGTTGTCATTTGAAAATTTTGAGGTTCTATCACTGTAACCGCTGCCATGAGATTACTGCTTTGTTTAAAATCTTCAACCTCAAACGCATTTCTTCAAATAACCGTTCTAAAATTTTGGATCGATAGGTTCAGCGAACAGGCCGCTAGGACTACGTATATAAGGAAATTTACTTTCCGACACCCCTATAAACTATTAAACATTTTTCATTTAAGAGTTACTTAACAGTAATGTTATAATATTTAGGCATTATTTTAGCAGCTATGCTGAGTAGATTCGGGTAGACGGTAACGTTCGGGTACTGCGGCGACTGGCGACTTACATGATGGTGATGTCATATCTGCTTGGAGTGGCTGCTATGGACTTGACGAGAAATTAAAAAGATATCACTAAGTTGGCAACATTTTTGGCAACCTATTTTTGGCGCCAAATTTGGCAAGAAATTGCTAAATGTTGCCAAATTTGGCGACTTTTTAAATTTTAATAGGTCATTGCTGGCAGAGTTTAAAAGTATGTGCGAGTGTTGATTTTTTTAGCTATCAGTTTTAATTTATTTTGCGGATTATCCGTGAAATTCTCTAATCCGCGGTTACCATGTCACCCTATTCTGCAGATAGTTGGGAGTTTGCTGTACTTACACTGATCACTCATAATATCAATGCATTATTTTTAGTAAATAAGCATAATACGAGCGGTCTAGGATGGCTAGAGCCTGAGGTGCCTTCGGCGCTTTAGGCCACATATATCAATGACGTCATATGTGGTTGTAGTCTATAGACTTGGCAAAAAAATTGAAGATATAACATAAAGTTGATACCATGTTTTGGTGACTTAGTTTTGGCACCAAATGTCACGAAATTTTCACGACATTTTTACCTAATAGTCACTACTGTCGTGTAACCATCATCAAAGTCACGAGACATCTGTGATAACGTCATCCTCCCAACAACCAATCAGAGGCGACCTTTAAGGGTACATAAGTGCGTACAGGCATGCGTCTGGTCTGATTTTATATTGTAGTTTTCAGATTTTACATTGTTGAAAAAGTGGTCAACTATTGGCAGACGCTGGTCAACTACTGGAAGTGAGGGGTCAACTACTGGCGAAATCTCCTTTTTAAACTTCTATTCGAAATAACTTGAAAAATAGTAAGTAAAACAGAAAAATGATTAGTGACTGCTGATTCTGATAGTTTTACAGACACATAGAAAAATTTTCATTTTTTTTTCCCGGTTTTTTAAATAGAATTTCCACTAAAGTGTCAACCACTGGCAAATCAGCATAATGCGGTGTGATGATCTTCCGCTTTCAGTTATGCAGAAGAAAAAGTCCATTCACGATACTAATATTTAGTACCAAATAAAGAAGGCAATACTTAAGCCCCGCGATTCAGTTCCGAAAATTTTCGTTTTGCGGATGAGGAATTCGCGTTAGCTTTAAATGTCGTTCTTCGAGAAAAACTCGCTATATAGCCATTTCGCGTTTTTCAAATCGCGTTGCAGCGCGAGTCCACCTGCAGTTTAAAATTGCATTAGTTATGTTTCATATTTCGGTTAATTAGTAGTATAGTTTGGGATATTTTTCCTATTTCTTTAATTTTTTCTTCTTACTGATTGAGTTTTGACAAATTAACATAATAAAAGTTAATTATTAAATACATTAAGATTTTTTAGGTTATTCGGTAAAATTGAATAATGTTTTTATTTCATTTTATCAGTGGTGTAAGAAAGGAAACAGTGTCTATGTCCAGACATTTAACTTAAAGCTCAACATCAATTAATTATCTGCTGCAAAATATAAGTTCCTTTAAAATCAACTTCTATAATGGAAATTAAAGTTTTTCTCTTCTGTTTAAAATATGTTTTTTATCATCTAAATCAATTTTATGTATCTGTATGCCTATGTAAAATTTAGATAAAATAACGCCTGTATCTATTTACATTTTCAAGTAGCCGAATAATGCTTCTTGAATTAAATATTTATTGTCAGGAAATAATTAAAAATTTAAAAGTTGAATTCTTTACTTTGAAATCCAACTTTCAACTTTTAAATTTATTGCTGCAAATATTCGTAAAAATCGTAAAAAAATGTTTGGAATGACAATATGATTCAGAAAAGTTAAGGAAGATTAAATAATATTTAGTATTATATTCCACTTCAAATGAACCAAATTATTAATCTAAACCACTTTTTGAATTTTTTCGTTAAATCCTCAAACTGTGTGTATGTGTATGCTTTTCATTTTTTAATTTTTAAAAAGTAGCGAAGTAGCGACTACTTTTCAAAAGTAGTTTGTAGTTGTTACATTTTGAAAAAATTAGTTTTAGTTAACTACATTTGTAATAAAGTAGTTGCAGTTGTGGTTCCCTACAAAAAAATGTAGTTTTTCCAACCACTGAATTGAGATTTACAGTTCGTATATGATATCACAATTTTTTTTAAATTTGTTAAGGTATACATACAGGTACGTGTTTTGTGCTACGTATACGCAAGTGTGATTTCGGCTAAAATATGTCGACTCGAATAATTGCTCTTCTTTAAAATGTAATGCGATTGAAATTTACGTTTCGTGTATGATATCATTGAAAATTTTAATTTGTTAAGGGATACACCTAGGTCTCAAATCGTAAAAAGTAAACTTTTCTTTTTGTTAACTTAAAATTTGCATTTAATCTTTAGCCAACTTATTTTTTAAAAAATCACATTAATAAAAAAGTAGTTACCAATATCTAACAAGTTCCATTTTAACGCAGGATCTATGTATCGATACCATCGATGTTTTGATTTTGAACATCATTCAGAATGGGATGGAGCATTTTAGTTATTTTTCCAATAAAAAAAGAAACTCGCGAACAAGAGGCGTATTGAAATTAAATAAAAAGTAAATTTAAAAAAAAAGCTACTTGCTAAGTATTCTGACTCAAACTTCGCGAGCCGTATATTTCCAACTTTTAGTTTTTGTTTCGGTTTTCTGCGTGCATCGTTTGTCAGTTTTGATTCTCTTTTTAACCTCTTTTTTTTCATCGGATTTTGCTTTTTGTGTTTGATTAAGGCCGAATTAATGACCATTACTGGTCTTGAAACTTTCTTCAGTAGGAACATGTACTGTCAAAGGTTTTTTAATGTATTTTTCATTTTCTGATCCAATATAACTGGTTACAAATTTTATTTTTGTGCATTTATCATCTATATTATTTGATCTTGACCAAGCCGTTAATCTTTTCACAATGAAAAAGTTCTCACTTCGAACGTTTTTTTTTTTTTTTAAAGTTTGAGGATTTGGAGAAATATTTTTGTCTTGCTTTTGTGAACCTGGTTTCCATTCCAAGAAGCTTGATGTGCTTGCAAATTAAACAAATAAAAAATATTGCCATGTAAATTGCTTAGTGTCTTTAATGTTGTTTTTATGAACTTTTGTTTTGCTTGTGTAGCTATTTTTCTGCAAATTCGGCCTACTACATACAGCATTCCAAACCGAATCTTTTTCTGAATATCTTAATGACTATTTGGACAATACAAACCTTTGTTTCGCAATGCGGTTGTAAATTTCAAGTTTCATCATTTTAAAACACATTTTTGTCCACATAGCGACTAAAACTGCAGAATAAACTTCCTTTTGTCTCACTTACTCCCTAAAAGCGGAGACTCGCATATATTTTCAAGGTCAAATCCGCTTTCCCTTTCTAAAATCAGCAGTGGGCTTTCTGCAATTACTGAACTCAAGAGGCTTATTCAGGGTAGACCTGAATATTTTCCCAACAGATACTTCATCATGGAACTTTTACTTTTATTTGAGAGCAATTTTATCGCGTCGAAAGTTCAACTTCTCGATGTGTTTGTCCTTGAGAATTTCGGGATGTACAATGATTCATGGATTCCAACTGTGAGATAAATATCATTGAGTGCAATTCGTTTACATGGAACTTTCTTTTTGTCGTTTTTTAGCGGACTACATTTCTTGCACTATTTACATTTTCTGTCTGATAACAATGATAAGTGACGCATTTTTTTCATAATGATAAACTGTATGACATAACCATGTGAGGATAATAATAATAATTGGCTATTGAAATGTACGTCCAACACGAAAGCTTCTATGTACTACTGCGTTCCAAAACTGAATATGTATCTGTTTTTCTGTGCAACGGCTCATAAGCAATTTTTTTCTTCGCAGGGGTTTGACAATCACATTTTTACCTTCTTTGTACTGTACACGCATAGAACAAGGGTCCGGTTAAGATATCAGGAGACATTCCCTAGGCCCAACACGATTTCGAAGGCCCTCTGTTGTCAAACCTCACAATTTTAGCCATTGGATAGAACAGTTTTTGCCAATTCGGGACAAAGGTTCTAGGCCACAGCCTAGCTTGCCTATTCAGTAATTAGACCCTGCTTGGAACAGCTTACCAGAAGAGGCTGTAACGAGCAAAGGTTAGATAGCTTGAAGAGAACCATTGATCTTCGCTGAGTACTAATGAATTGACTAGTCCAGCAGGGTCAAATGCCTATTGCTGATCGTCACTTTTGAATTGATAGTCACTTATTTAATGACCTGTAACACGGTGTTCTCCACAGAATGGTGCTCCAGACGTAAAACTGAACAGCCGTTGAGTTTTCCTCAATTACAAATTTTCGAAGAAAAAAACAACATGTTTATCTTTTCTAAGATTTTATGTCGTACATACAAGGCTAATCAAAACGACGAAGTTCAGAAATGTAGAACACGGTGAAACATATGTTTTTACACCACAGAATGCGTGATTACAAGTGCAGTATTTTGCCACTACAATCAATTCGTCGCTTATCTTCGCAATTCTGCTCTAACAAAAAAATCCAACGCTAGTTGGAAAAAGAAAGATAGAGAGAAACGAAATCTAAGCAGCGATTGAAAGAAAAAAAAAATCCAATTTTAAAATAAAAATCATTTACAAATTCTTACAGTAAGAATTTTGTTTGAAAAAAAAAACAATTTTGCAAAATCGTGAAACTTTAATCGCAAATTTGTGATCTCATGGAACTTCAAACTCAATATCAATCAGTAAACACAGCAAAAACGCCTGATTTCAAATGTTGTTCATAAGTCTTAACATCGCACTTGACACAAGTATGATTGATGCAGGTGTTCATCGCCCTTCCTTTCCTGATTTGAAAGATTTAGACAGTGTTTCCCATCTTTTTGCACCTGCGGATCACCAGTAACAGAAAAAAAAATTCATAGTGTGTAAATAGATTATTTATTTATTAAATCAAATATTTTATGTGTATGAAATTTGATTATTGCGACATTCGCTGCTGCTCTTTTTTTTCCACATTTCTCTTCATTTAACGCCATGAAACACTTTATATTAAAAAAATAACTTTGCAAATGACTTTTCTTACACAACCTTCATGAACCAAATGAAAAAAAAATCTTCTTTTTAAAAAATACTGTTATAATTGTTTTAAATTGTCAAATATTGATGTATACTCAGATAGCTTCATCTCGGCGAAAATTTGGCGACCTTTTTTGTGAGAATACTTTGCCATAATCTCATCGAAGATCCACCTATTCTATTTTGAACAATCACATATTTTTTACTTCCCTGGCATTTAATTGATCCTCAAATAATTGATGATCGCTCTTACGCCTGACCTACATTTTTTCTGTAAAATTTTTTTAAACAATTGTTTCCTTATGGCGAAACGTATCCGTTTTATAGAACTAAATTTGATAAATGTGATTTTATCTTCCACAATTTGGGGAAAACTTGTGAGAAAACTTGGCTACAATAGTGTCGCAACTCCAAAATTTATAGTTGTAACAACATGGCACTGTATTTGTTCTCTCATCAATCATATGTGAAACACTAGGATAAAGAGCTGAGAAGGAAAAAAGAGTTAATTATCCTTCATTTTTTTCAGTTCTAAGACGTCTTTAAATCGAAGCAGGTGTGTCGTGTAAAAGTGAAGTCTTTTTTTTTCTCTCCTCATGAGAAGACATTCTGTAGCACTGTTAACAATAATCCTTTGTTCTGTCTAAAACACCTCTGTATATTTCAAATCTCTTTTAGCTATGACATCATTGCATATGATGCAATTCAAAATATTTTGCTTTATCGTTATTAGCTGAAGAAAAAATTGTTTGAAAAGATTTTTTTTTTGTTTGTTCATGTTGCTGATATTTTTCTACTCATAATATTGATCATGCATGGTTAGATTGAAGGAAAATTTTTAGTTAGTATTGCTGGTATTGTTTCTATCTACGATATTTTGATTACACATGTCCAAACTAAAGTAAAAGTATTTGTTCATATTGCTGATATTTTTTCTATTCACATTATTTATTATAGATGTTCAGTCAGGTAGAGATTTTAGTTAATATTGCTGATATTTGTTCTGTTTTCGATAGTGATTACGCATGTTCAAACTGAAGTAAAAGTATTTGTTCGTATTGTTGATTTTTTTTTTTTTTTTTTTTTGTATGCACAGAAATGATCTTGCATGGTAAGACTGAAGTGGGATTTTTGGTTAACATTGCCGGTATCTTTTCTATTTACGATTTTGATTTTTCAAGTCTAAACTGAAGGCGAAATATTTGCTCATATCTTTTCCACCTACAAATATGATTTTAGCATGTGCAAACTGAAGTAGAATTATTTGTTTATTTAGCTGATACTTTTTCTACCCAATATTGAATATGTGTGTGCAAAATGAAATATAATTATTTATTCCTATTGCATATGAAATTTTCCCAATTCCTTGTGAAATTATCGTTATTATAATTTTTTATTCTATTTTTCGTATTGTTGATTTTTTATAGTTGATCCTGAATAAATAAAAACAAAAGGCAAAAATAAACAAATAAAAAATTAATTAATTAATTGATATACGAAAAAAATTAATGAGTGAATGAAATAGTGAATGAAAGAGAAAATAAATGAATGAATAAATAAATAAGGGAATCATTCAATGAAGGAATGTTAAAGAAATAATTAATAAATAAATACACAAGTGACATGATAAAGGGTTGAATAAGTAAATGAAATGAGCTATTTCACTTTTCCCCACATACACTTGAAAAACTGTACAAATTATTTAAAACTCAAATAAGCTTAAACAAATGAATACTGCACTGAATATTAGTAGGTCTCAATTAATATTTCAAAAATTAGTAACAAGAACTTAATCATTTAATAATAACAAAAATAATTTTTGACTTACAACAAAATTTTACAATATGAGTATATCAATTTTCGAAAATTGCTATTATTATCACATTCTTTGATTTTCAGAGGTAACTTTTTCTTGAATAAAATGGACTACATGTGATACTACATAGTTAAAATATTACCTGATTGGTGGTGCTAAAAGCGGAGTAAATGTTTCACCATTTCACTTTGGCCGCTATTTCACTTGGCCCCACATTTCCCTACATCTAATTAAACGAGATATTCGTTCATTTAAAAACGGCAGTGATGTCCCCAAATTTGCAGAATCGTCAGACAAAATTAGCTGAATAAGAAAATTTTTTGGAGGTCATAGTGACCTCCTGTGACTTTCTATTGGGGCGACCCTAACAGGACAGATTATTATTATGATCTTTACTGCTTTAATCTGCTGCTCCAAAATTAATGTCACTTCTCTAAAAAAAATATCAAGGATTAGTTTTACGCCTCGCAAAAAAAAAAAACTGCTCTCAAACTGTTTGGGTGTTTAACATAATTTTGGAGTTGCTGAAAACTATGTGACATTATTTTCGTGAATCATGAAAAATCGTGCCTTAAAATTTCAGAAGATAACAGGTGTCATTTTGCACTCCCATCATTCCGAATTTCAAGCAATTATTTCAAGAACCTTTTCACACAGAAAGAAGGGAACACAGAACAATCTTTTGTTCTCCAATTAGCAAACAATTTCGAGCCTTTAAGCTCACGAAAAGAGACCTGTCGTTGGGAAATACGCACACATTTCGAAAAGAACCTTTGAAAAACGTTGAGATCTAACCCTAGGGGCCTGAAGTCAACCTGTCTTGTGGGGGCCTTAAAGGTAGCTCTTAACTCTCTATCGTTCACTATATCATGGCCCTTGATTGTCCCTCTTCGAAGAAATTTTTTCACCTGTTGCAAGAAATTACGAAAGACGACTTTTTAGAATTTGAGATCCGCTTGAATTGCTGATTTCCTTTTATTTGTTTCTTGAACACTTTAATCTTTTTGTTTTCAGTATTTTGAAACACATTTCCAGCACAGAGAATTATATTTATGTGCACATCGGTTCCTCTTATCTCCTTTTTTTTTCTTTTTTAGAGTTTTTTCCCCCTTACTTTAGGTCAATGTACCTAGGTTAACAAAGAATGTGTATTCCCGATAATTGTTGCACTGTTTGAAAGTGGAAATACTTTTTCCATCTTTTATTTCATTTTATTTATTTATTTTTTGGTATTTTTTCTCTTCAAAAAAAAAAAAAAAACTGCTTAGTTTCATTGCATTTCTAAGTTATAATTCATTATCATTCATTTTTAGTTATTTTTTCATTTAGTTTCATCAAATTTTCTGTATCATCATATATATATATATATATATATATATATATATATATATATATATATATATATATATATATATATATATATATATATATATATATATATATATATAAATTCAATATTAATGTGTACATCGATTCATCTTCTTTTTTCCCTTTTTGGAGACTAACTGTGCCACTGTGTGAAAGTAGATTAGTTGATCCTCCATCTTTTTAAGTATTTTATTTTTGGAATTATTTGATAGGGAAGTAAACTATGCATTTAAAAATCTGCTTAGTATTATCGCTTTTTTTTTTTTTTTTTTTTTGAGCGATGGGGAATTGCTATTTATTCTCATTTGACAAGTTTTGATTTCAACGTAGCCTAAATCTAAAATCAGCTATACATATCAGAGTATATCATATTTAGATGTTATAAATGTATGATTTTATGTGTAGAATGTCTGTAAGTTACTAATAAGTCACTACTACTTCATTAGATAATAAATAGCCTAAGTTCATTTATACTTAGGGACTAAAAAATATCCCTAATAACACTAGTACTCTTTGAAGACGCGTTTTTTACATTATTTTGTCTATACTTTAGAGAAATGTTAAAATATTTTCTGGCGATTTTAAAAATTATACTGATATTTCTGGACAATCCCTATTTTATGTACATTATTTAGAACTATCATTAAGTCTAATATTACACTATTTACTACCTAGTGTTACAAGAAAATAGTGACACAAACACGTTTGCAAACATTAATTTTGAGAAAAAAATATTTTTTTAACGGATGAAAATATCAAAACTTAAAAAATATTGGCTGATTCGGAATTGTTTGTAGATGTCTCTCATTACCCCACATGATTTTACCTTGCTATATTATAGAGAGTTGCAACCTTAGTCTCTTATTACCCCGTATGGGGTTATTAGACACAAGAATTTACTGAAATTTTTAAACATTTTTTTAATCAAAATATTTTTAAGTAAATAATCACCTAAAAATCAAGAAGAGTCTATTTAATTCAGTTAATATGAGGTATTTGTTTCAAGTTATTTAGAATATTAGTATACATTTTATTAGTTTATTTATTTATTTATTTTTTATTTTTTTATTTTATTTTATTTTATTTATTTATTTATTTTTTTATTTTTTTTGTCTCTTATTACCCAAGCCTCCCCTAACTAAGTTATAGAGCAATGGCTCTAAAATTGTAAATAAGAGATTCACAGATTAATCGTTATTCGTTGATTTGATTTTTTGTTCCTTTTTTGTAAAGAGTTGTTTTAATTGCGTTTTTAGAGCTTCTATTTTTAAAAATTGTCAAACCTTTAAACGGTTTTTAAAATGGTCTACAAATGCGTTTTTAAAAGGCTAAATTTCGAAACTTCCTCTGTGTGGGACTCCTGAAATTCTTAAACCCGTAACATTCCGTAGACCAGAAATAATCTAAAATGCCGTTTTAAGGTTATCACGTAGAAAAACTTTAGGGGTGGGCCACAAACCTATCCTCCCAACAACATTATCAAAGTTTTTCTGAAATTGCGTTACTGCGTTTTAAGAACTTTTTCGAATTTCGAAAGAATTCCGGGGATTTCTCCCGAACCCCCTTTTTTCTCTCATACTTGGAAAAATACATTTGCTTTTTTAACGTTTCAATTTCGAAAAATGAACGTGGGCGCTTTCCCGAACCTCTCCCTCACCCCCCAGCATTATCAAAGCTTGTCTAAAATGCGTTTTTAAGACTACAAATTTGAAAAACTACCGAGGAAAGATCCCCATACCCCCCTCCCGTTATTGAGTGAATATTATACTCAGGATTAGCTTCATATTGTAAATACTTACACCTAGTAGTAACTTGCTCTTGGAAGGAAAAAATTGAACCCATTATCTTTCCCTTTGTTCGAGATATGTTTGAAATTAATAAAGGGCCATCCATTTCATGCACCACCTAACTTTTTTGATCTCACGACGGCCCTGCACACATGCGTCTCGGGCAAGTTTTTTTTTTCCCCTAAGCGTTCATAGTTTTTATTTGTCTTTTGCAACTTAGTCCAACTTAAAATTTCGTTCATGCTAGGAACGCCACAGATAACATTAATGTTAGTCAAGTAAAAAGCTGCGAAAGATGACGTATTAGAATTTGAGATTTTCTTGAATGTCTGATTTCTTTTTATGGTTTTCTTGAAGACTTTAATTTCTTTGCTTTCTGCATTTTGAAGCACATCTCAAGCATAAAGAATTATATTTACGTGCTATCACTGCTCATCGATTCCTGTTATCATCTTTTTTAGAGATTTTTTTCCTTTACTTTAGGTCAATGTACGAAAGTTAACAAAAAATGTATATTCTCAATAATTTCTGCGGGTGTGTGAAAGTGTATGTTATTTTTTCGTCATTTTATTTATTATTATTGTTATTTATTTATTTTATTTATTTTATTTATTTATTTATTTTATTTATTTATTTATTTATTTATTTATTTATTTTTTGTGGAATTCTTTGACAGGGATGTGCATTTAAAGATATGTTTATTTTTATGCTATTTCTAACTTATCGTCCATTTTTACTTATTTTGCAGCTTTGTTTTGTTTTACTGCATTTTTTAAACAAAATTATTGTTTAACTAATGATAAAATAAATATATTATTCAAGCCCAAATTTGCAGAAAAAATTTCATGCATTTGTTTTGGAGTGACATGACTCTCCTTTTAACCCCCCTCCCCCTTACGCAAAAAAAGAGGGGGCTATAGGATTAAAGAGTGTACCTGCGTGTGTGTCTTTGGCGTCGTAGCTCCTAAACGAATGAATAGATTTTGATTTCGTTTTTCTTCCTTTTGTATTAAAGGTGACTTGATCTCGAAAGTGCTCTATGCTAGCAATGATTTATTTCGGTTTTTTAATTTTAGTTTTGGTTCAATGCGAAATTTTTTTTTGTTCTTTTAGGAGTTGCCTGAAACCTTTCGCCATGAAATGATTTCATCGTTTCACCAACATAATGGTATTAGTAAAAGCACCGTAAAATTGGCTAAATTTATCACCGAGCACTTTCCCGGCTTGGTTTCAGCTAAAAGTTTGCTAAATTTAACACATTCTTTAGTGAAATATTGTACTGTATTTTTAACAATGTTTATTGCTTTACTTTTGTTTTACAGTCGAAAGACACATAAAATGACAGATTTTTCATGGTAAAATGTTCTTGCGGGGAACAGGTGACAGGTACTTATGTTGGTAATTCAAATGTAGTTATTGTAAATTATATATGCCTTATTCAAGTTTTGAATCATTGAAGATTTTGTAAGAGATGACGTTTCAAAATACACGCACATCATGAAAGGTGCAAGTGATTTTGAAACATTTACGAATGTTTATTTTTAGGTTACTTAAAATTGAGATAGTTTTCGAAAGGAAGAACTTGTTTTTGACCTGCATTAGATCGGATCAAAAGCTTCCGATTTGGGTTGAGGTTAAATTCAAAGTTTCTGGTGTAACCGCTAATGTTTGTATGTAATTTAAAACTAGCGCGTGACTCACACGCAAAAACCTGAATCCGTTCGTATTCAAGTTTATTCCTACAAACCTACCGATTTTTTTTGTTCATTTTTAACTCGACTACCTTGAAATTTCTTAATAGGTATGTTTTCTCTTTCTTCTGCATCATTTAGACCTTGTTCTTGTACTGAACCTACTCAGTACAACATCATAAAATATACGTGGAAGATTAGAACCCACACAGCAAAGACACCGCTAAACAAAAAATCCGACGGGGAAAAACAGCAAAATCGACTTCATTTGTGTCGAAAAAGGCGAGATCATGCTATAAATGTCGCGAAATCAAAAAATAGTACTCTTGACAACCTTGAATGCTTGCCAATATTTCAAGCAGTCTCATAAAAATAATTATTAAACGATATTAGGATGTTAATCTTTTGGAAATGAAGAGATAATGACCATTATTTTGTGCTCCGAATGTGTATATCATACGCAACATGAGTTAGAATGGGTCTTGAAGTGAGCTATTTATTGTTTGCTGTCATGAACGTTTCTAAAAGTTACAATGTTTCTGCGTCTACGCAGTATGAATTGTTTTCGTTTTGAATGCGTTTTTTGTTTCATCACAATGGATGAAAGTTGACAGCCGACATCTCTGAAAAATTTTTTAATTGTTAAAACTAAAGAAATATATTCAGGTTGTTATGTATGGATCGAGGCTGAAAAAAGCACGTGTGTGACTGTTGACGTTGTAATTACTTTATTTTACCAAATTAAACTTTTAGTAAAATTATAGCTATAAAATTTTTATAGTTTTGTGTGTGTCACTACAGAGAGAGTAAAAATATCTATACTGTACTAGAAAATCGCCCGTCAAGGTATGACGGGTGAAAATTCCTTCTCTTCTTCTACATTTTAACAAAGCAATTGCCTGTTCGATGATATTTTGATAGTTGAAATTTGAAACCAAACTACAGTGGATTAACCCTACACTCCAGTAGATAGCATTCATAGTTGACTGTTTTTTCGTTTCTTCATTCCCTTGAAATGACGCAGTCTACCAGTAAAACAGTGAAATTACAGATTGAGTTCAGCCTCGTCACAATAAAGCCTTTCCCTGCATGTTAAATATTACCAAAACACATTATCAAATTATCATGCCATGGCGCGAGTTTCATTGTTAAAACACGCGCGTTACTCGATCATTGGCTATTATAAATATAAAGATTCTAGTTTCTGCCACACTTGTGACAAAGTTTTTTCAATTTTATTTTCATACAGAAGCTAACAGCTTCACATCTTTAGAGGTCAGTGAACAAAGCACCTGGCCTCCGGATACACATAGAAATTATTTACAACACAAGAAAAGGAAATAACACCCACGGCACCGGCGAGAATCGAACCCACGACCTCTCGCTTCAAAGAAGAAACTTCTACCACAGAGCAATTGAGATCCCTGATCAAGTTTTCTTTGATAGTGATTCGAGCGCTTCAGTTATCCGCTACTACATTTCCTGAGGATTTGCAGGAATAAGTCCTGGTGAAATGGAGACACTAGTGCTTTGTCTTTAACAAAATCCCACAAGAGAAAATCCCTAGGTGTAAGGTCTGGGGATCTCGGTGGCCAACACAACAATGACAAATTGCTTGACTTCTCCCGAACTGCCTAGCGATTCGGCCTCAAACTACTTCACACACCGGTCGATATTGTGAATATTGGATCTTAGCCAAATTTCGTGCAAAAAAAACCTTTGAACAAAGATAAGATAAAATATGATGATTTGACGTATTTCAATTTTCCGAAAACGAAGAACATCGAAACTGTAACGAAAATTTGTTGCTCTAAATTGGCGATAAACAAACTTAAAAAAGTAAAAAGTTAGCAATGACTAAGTTGAGCTCCTAATATGGAACTTAATCAAATTATACGTTATGGATAATTTTATGAATTTTGACTTTAATGAAAAGACGACAAAGAATTACAAAGTGTGGAAGGTATGTCAGATCAGAAACCTTGGACCATCATGATTCTCAAATAAAAAGCTTGAACTACTTTCACAAAACATGTAGTACTGGTATGAGTTTATAAGTGATTAAGATTCCATCAATTTACTTGCAAGCGAAATTTTATCCCGTTTATCTATATTCATTATAGTAATTAGATAAAAGGTTTTATGGTTGGTGAACTACGGGCCTGTTTAATATCCATAATAAACCTTAATTGACTCTCCCCCCTATTGGGGGAAATTAATGTTATTTCCTTCTAGCCAGCAAATTTCCTTTTTAAGGAGAGTTCTTGTGAATTGAGGGCATACAAAGTGAAACGGTAAGAGTTATAAACCGCATCTTTTCGGACGATAATAATGACGTTGAATGCAGGAATAGCGGAGGCGTCACTATCGAAACGTTCGATTATTGGAAGCTCTTAGAAGTATTTCCCCTCCCCCCCTCCTTCCCCCTCCAGATACCGCTTCAGGAAAAGGAAAAAAACCGTGAATGATCTCTTCACCCTAAAAAAATCGAGGTGGCTAAAAAAATATTTTAAGTGATCAGTAGGTAAGAAGGGCATGACCCGGAAGTGCCTTTGGGTGCCGCTAGCTTCCGGTGTGTTTCTTTTTACGGGACTTTATTTAAACGCAAAAGCGGAAGTATAGCGTGTGGGGTAGGGACTACGAACGCATTTGAATGCCAGATTTTGTTTTTTCTGTTGAAGTTTATTTTATTGCATTTTTTGCGTAAGTCTTTTTTTAGAGGTTGGGGGTTTCCGACCTTATATTTAGCCTCGGTCAAGTTCAGGGATGAATATGAGTCTACCTTCAAGAGGGGAATATATTTAGAATGATTTATAAATAAACATCTATCTATGCAACATACGGCGGTTTCACAGGAAAAAAAACTGTTTGTAGAAATTTACCTGTTTAGCGCCGTTATTTTTTACCCTTGTTTGCGCCACAATTTGTTTAAATTTTTTGATGCGTTGCTTTCCTGCTTTAGATTTCTTCCCTTTTCCGTTTATTTTTATCCTCTTTTGCAATAGTTGAAGTACACGATCTGTACAATAGTTATTTTTTCAAGAATATTAATATGTTACTACTTTAATTTTGCGCACCTTTTCAGTAGTACATTACCGCCCCTAAGACAGGGCTAAGAAAATGTACCCGAAGGCCCCTAGTTTCTATCACAGGGTGACTTACCACATGGGAGTCCTTTGAGAAAAATATACCAGACAACCCGGTTTATCACATCCAGAGAATACAGGTTCACTCTTGTTAGAACTCATCAGTCTGGAATAGTGAATAACTGAGCTGGAGGCAGATGTCATCTCATTGAAGCCAACAAACTGGTAGATAAAGTAAATTTATCTCACCAGCGAGTGTCCGCTGCATGCGGTGCGATTCAACTCGTAAGTTGAAGGTAAAGCTTGGGTAATTTAGCAGTAAGTTACCGTCCCTAAGCCAGGACAAAGACAGAACAACGTGCAATATGTACCAGGCAGCCTGGTTATCACATCCAGGAACTGCACTGTTAAATACAACTTTGAGTTCACAAGCAGAAAAGTCCCGTTACGAATTCGTTAAAAATGAGTTTTGTTCACATGAAAACTAAATTTATTTCTTCTGATATATTGAAAACCAAATTTATTTTTTTTTTTTACTTCTTTTTACGAAAGAGGAAGTATTGTATTCGCAAAAAAAAAATTTCTCTCAAAAATCGACCTTAATTTCCATTTTACTCACCCCCGAATGAATGTTTTTTTTTTCGACTCGACCACACATGGATAAGTGCCTAAAAACGTATAGACACGCGAAATATTCATTTTGACGATTCCCGAGTTAATTATAACGAGTTTTCTCGTGACGTCTGTCTGTATGTGCGTATGTATGTCACATAAGTCAAGAACGGCGTAACCTAGAAAGTTGAAATTTGGTACGTAAACTCCTAGTGGAGTCCAGTTGTGCACTTCTCCTTCTGGTTCCATTCGGGTGTTTCTAAAGGGGTCTTTTGCTCCTTTTTGGGGGGAAATCATTGTTAATTTCGATGTGAACTCAAGTGGTGTTATAATTTGGCGGACACTTAGCGATAAATCGCCAGTCTTGTCGCCAACTTGGCAACAAATTTGGCAAGGTTTTTTATTTATTTATTTATTTATTTATTTATTTATTTTTTTGAGTCTGATTTCAATTTGGCCACTGTTGGGGATTTTTAAAGAGTAAACTATTGAATTACATTAAAATTGCCAGTAATGGGGAAATGACATTAAATTGGAGTAAAAGGAAGCCATGTGGTGCGCATCAGCTCGTTTTTTAAGGGAAAAAAAGTTTTTAAAGAAAGTTTCGTTTCGTTAACTTTGATTTTCTCCTGATCCTTTGTCATTGCTTGAAATAGTTTCTAAGTTCTTGACGAAAACTTCTTGTAATTTCTTACATTTATCTTAATGAAAGGAAAGATCAACAGGAAGAGATGGTACAGAATGTTTTTTTGCTCCTAGCAACTCTTGAGTCTTACAAAATTAACTTTTAATCTAGGACGTCCTGAATTTTTTTTTTTTTTTTTTTTTTTTTGGGGGGGGGGGGTGAAATTCTCCATTCGCCGAATGAAGCTCCAAATTTTGCCAAATGATAAAATAAAAGTATGCACACATACGTACATCTAATGGAAAAGAACGTTTGGGCATTTAAAAATTGCAAAAATGCCTCCAAACTGCCGAATTGTCAGATAAAACTTGTCAGATAAGGACATTTTTTAAAGGCCACAGTGACCTACCGTGACCTCCTTTGGGACACCCCTGCTTTTATTGTGAACTAAAACAGCATGTTTCGTAATCAAAAAACTTCTGTGACTCATGTTACTGAAAAAAATGCTTTCTTGACTTTTTAAGAGTAACGCGCAGGTAATTCTTATAATTAGGTTTTCTGTATTCGCTATTCGTTCGTAGAAGCTTTTCATAAATAACGTCACCCTTTTTTCGACGTTTTTGACTCCCCTCACCCCTTTTGTCTTAAAGTGTCGTGTTTCACCTTACTCCCTCTCTTCCTCTCCCCTTGTCACATGTCATGCTGTTTTTCATAAGCATATTCCAAAAAAAAAAAAAAAATGTGTGATGTCATACTTGTTACCCCTACTCTCTCCCTTGTCACAAACTCATAATTTCACGGGCTTCCTCCCCCATAGCGCATGACATCATTTGTGAACAACACCTTATATCATTTTCTCTTTATCTCGTTAAAATTTTCTTAACGCATCATTGCAGAACACAATACCTTTATTTATACTAGGAATGTGTCGTTAATGAACGAACGGATCTAAAAGAACGAATCATTAAAATGAACGGATCCGTTCGTTCACTTAAAAAATGAACGCCCATTTTTTGATCGGTGAGCAGTTTGGAACATTGTATTGATGCACTTGTGGTAAAATCGCTTTTTTTTTAATTACATTCATCTTCAAATTTTTAACTTTCAATCAATCTCAAACTTCCTTTTTCTCTGTGTAGTAAAATATAATCATTCGAACCTTTTTACTTTCTGCTTTATTCAGCTTTTTTTAAAAATCGCTGCAGTGCATTTGCAATTTTACAATGTATCCATTAGTAATGTTTGTGTAACTTGTTTGGGCTACTAACAAAATGTTGGACGTTTCACTTTCTGTACCACGCACGTGCTAAAATCTTTCTCACGCTTTCTGTCGCCAAAATTATCACTAAAAATACCATTTATCACTTTTCTAGCAAACCGTTTGTCTTTTATAACATCCGTATCAACTGCCATTTTTGTTGATTTGGCTTTACTTTTTACTTCTGTCTAAGTTTTTTATCCCCATTTCAAAAGTAATGCGGGGTTTTTTTTTTTTTTTTTCTGTTCTCATTGGTGGTGTGGAATCATTTTGAAGCTCCCTAATATTTTTAAGGGTTTTTTTTTTTTTTTAATTAAGTTGTCCTGTACTTTTCGGCTGGGCTACCGATATATTTGCTGCTACGTTTTTCGTTTACATGGTCTATATTGGTAATACTATAATTTTATATATAGTGCTGTTGCGGGAAAAGTTTAATAACTTAATTTTTTGACATGCTGAAATGGAACCTGCGATTTTGGAATGGAAAACATATCTTACCATTCGGCAACTGATAAATATCTTACAAAATGAACTATAAATTGTTTTATATATCATAACCTGAATCAAGTTTTTTTTAATTCATTTTTCGGCATATTTTCTTACTTCTAGATCATTTTAGTTATTTTTCCTTCAAAGAGTATTACAGTCGAACTCTCTTGTAACGAACACGAAGGGACAGCGATATTTGTTCGTTGTAACCGAGTGTTCGTAAAAAATCGGGTTCAGGAGAAAAATCATTAAAATGTATGCATGCTTGCATTGTTTTTTTTTTTTTTTTTTACTTCCTTTTACAAAAAAGGAGGTATTATATTCGCGAAGGAAATTTCATTCAAAAATCAGCCTTAATTTCCATTTTGCTCACCCACGAACGAATGTTGAGTTTGTTTTTCAACCCGAGCTCACGTGGATATATGCCTAGGAACGTACAGACACCCGAAATATCCATTTTGACGATCCCCGAGTTAATTACAACGAGTTTTCTCGTGACGTCTGTATGTACGTATGTCTGTGCGTATGTGTGTATGTATGTAGCATAACTCAAGAACAGCGTGTCCTAGTAAGTTGAAATTTTCTACTTAGACTCCTAGTGGGGTCTAGTTGTGCACCTCTCTTTTTGGTTGCATTCGGATGCCCCAAAGGGGGTCTTTTGCCTCTTTTTGGGGGGAAATCATTGTTAATTTCGACGTAAACTCAAGTGGTGTTATAATTTGGCGGACACTTGGCGATGTATCACCAGTCTTTCGGTCGCCAAGTTTTGTCGCCAACATGGCGACAAATTTGGCGATTTTTTATTTTTTATTTTTTAATCTGGTTTCAATTTTGTCACTGTTGGTGATATTTAGGGAGTAAACTATTGAATCACATTAAAACTGCCATTAATGAAAAAATGACATTAAATTGGAGTAAAAGGAAGTCATGTGATGCACACATCAGCTCGTTTTGTACAAGACCAAAGAAGTTGGTGATTTGATTTAAACTGTCTTATTGTCTCTTTCTTGTTATTGTTTTCGGGGAACGTGGGGTTTGAAAATGATCATCATTTGCAATTTGTGGCTTCAAAATAGTTTGAAGTTTTTCTGAACTTTAGAAATCAAGTATGTCGAATGCTATTGAACTTCAAATTCTTTCAATTTATCGTTTTGGTGATTGTTTTCTCTCTCTTGACTTTCAGCTACAAATATTCTCGGAAGTATATCTCGTAAATGATAGCATTCTCTTCAACAATAAGTTTTAAATGCTCCTCTACTCCATGAATTAAAAAAAAAAGGTATTGCCATCACTTGTTCTCATGATTAATGTCTTAGCTCTAACTTTCGGCTGAATTCAAAATGTTAATGGAATTTTTTCAAAAATAGAATAATCTTTTCTGAGTAAGAAATCAAAAGACATTTTATAAGTGAAAAAAATATTGCTCATTTTAAGCGGGGTTTGCTCATTTAAAGCGAGTACGTACACCTATCATTGTACCAACCAAAACTTTTTGGTTTCTTCGCTAAATCCGAGTTCTCGTTAAAACAGGGCTCGCTATAAGCGAGTTCGACTGTACTGATCTCATGAAACATTTCGAACTTACGTGAGTATGTCGTGCAGAGAGATCACTGAAACTTCTTTCAAATGAACGAAGTCGTTCAAATGAACGAGTTAAATGAACGGATCAAAAAAATGAACGATCTTCTGATAAACGGATCGTTAAAAAGAACGACCTTGCCCACCTTTAATTTATACTTTTTTTAAAATGTCTGTAATACTGTGTAATATAAATTGCATTTTAAACCGCTGTTTCAACCGGTGAAAAATTTAACCAGTACTCGGAAATCTTTTCTTTGCCCGTGTAAAAACAGCTTCCGTACGCAAAAAAAAGTAACACTTAAACCTACCATTTTTAATTTACTTTAATGATTTCTTTTCATAATGTTAACTATTGCTGTCACGGTTTGTTTACCAACGTATAATAAAAACAATATTAATTTATAAGCTACTATAATTAAGTATCTCTTTTTGCTATTTATCGGTAAATATTTATCCTTACATATAAATATTAATGTGAGTAAATAAAGATAAAAATCTTACAGTTAATTTATGTAACAGTTATTTGATCCTTAGGGGTTTTTTTTTTTTTTTTGATAAAAAAGAAACAAATAATACCGTGAATTTCGTTTCACAAATATTTACCAGTCCGTGGGTCAATACCAGAGCTGCTGAGTCGGAAGGAAAAGGACCAACAGCCACTCTGACTCCGGAATTTTAGTCTTCGATTCCGTCTCAGACTCCTCCCAAAATCAGTCCAAATCCGCAGACACTGGCAGAGTTGCAGACTTTGAGAGAAAATGATCGACTCCGACTCTTGGAATTTTACATCTTCAACCCCTAACTTCCGACTCAGAATCTTTTCTCCCAAAATTAAAGGGGCTCTTACTCCGTAGCCCTTGTCAAGACAGATAGAGCAACGCTGTGTGAAGTACAGAAATCATCCTATGTGAATTGAGAGTGGGTGGGCTACGTTTCCTGTATGAGAGAAGTAGTAATTGGTTTGCTATATGCGTATCGTTTGAATTATTCTTTTTTTTTTAAACCCTTCAGATGATTATTTTTTATTTTACCTGTTTTGAGAACCATCCGTTTTTGAGACGGGAGTTTTTTTTTATTGCATGTTTTGCATAGTGGTTCATCATAACTTTTTATAGTCTTACTTGAGTTTGTTCAAATCAGATGAAACACAATTTTAGAAACCAATTTTATTTATATTTTTAAATTATACTTCAGAGGCCGAGTTAGCTTTCCCTCGCAGAACCACTTAAACTGCTGCCTAGACTGTTACCGCCTAACAATGTTTGGTTTGATAGATTAAGTTAATATTTTTCTTTTAGTTGTAAATGCTCTTTTTAAAATCTCTTTCCTAAAGTTTCTTTTTCTTTTCTTTCTTTTTTTATTTTTTCTCATTTGGAAGAGATTTCATAATGCTTTTTACCTTACGTTGTTTTAGATTAAAAAAAAACACATCGGCATTCTTCTACTGTGGGAAGAGAAAGGGCAGTATCCTTGCTAATAATAGGGAAGTGTTGAAGAGAAGTGTTAGGACTTTCTTCTTCTTTCTTTTTTTTCTTTTTTTTTTGGTGCTAAATTTTCAGCGGAAACCAAATAAGCAACCTTGTACAAATGACACTTTATGACATTTAATATGAACGCACAAGGATTGGCAATACGCCGTTAAACCAAGAGGTCTTGTTGTTACGTCCCCCACAGCCCTCCCCAACCCCCCACTTCGCTTCTGGTAAGATAATACAAAATAAATAAGTAAAAAAAAGCATTCAAAATTAATAGACAAAAAGAATTGAAGTCTAATAAAAACAGAAGACGCTATTTAAAACAATGAAATGATTTACTTTTAATTTTAGAGCAATCAAAATTGCTTATTGATCTCACTTTGCCCAAAACCTGAATCTTATATTAAGAGTATTTTGTCTTGAGGTTGGGAGACCGCAACCACGTGATCCATCGCGTCGTGGCCAGTGAAATTCGTTCTCTGGAATTCTATCTTGTTGACTGTTTTTTGCATTCATTAATAGGGTTTATTTTTATTGATTTATTTTTCCATTTTATTTATTTATTTACTCATTGGGTGAACTATAAATCTCACTTCATTGGTTCTTTTTTAAAGTTTACTTATTGCCATTTTTTCACAATTTCTTTCGGGTTAAACATTTGTACCTTTTTTCTTCTTTCCCTGAAAAAAAAAAAAAGGCATTCGCAATGAAGCAATACTATAAATGTTACGTCCACCACGTGCACGCGCTATCGTTTCGAATTTTATAGGTGGGTACACTCCCCTTCCTCCGTGCCAGGTGTCATGCATGAATATTTTTCCGCCCCGCACATATGTGTGGGATGGTTTGAGGGGGTTTCGAGGATAATACCTACCCTTGCTCCACTTAAAATGCTCTCTCGATGACCCGGTTTAGATATTGTTTTCACTTGCTGCGGATCTCTCTGAGGGTATTTAACCCAGCTGTGGGTGCTCCACCCCTGTACGAGTACTTTACCCTCGGACTTTACCTGCGACAATGTGGTAAAAATATTTTTTGTGTTTTCTGTAAAAATATTTATAATTAGGTGTCGGATACTTCAAAACACAACAATGCGATTCCAGTACAATAATTAAACTGGATACAGTAAAGCATTATATTACAAGTATTCCCTATAAATAACTGTATATCACACATTGTACTTTAAATTGTTTAGTTGTTATCTGCATTTGTATTTAGTTATGGATTTATTTTTAAATTATTTTTTGCTATTGTAGTTATAGTTTCATACTGAGATAAAATTCATTATATTTTTTTGGGAGGGGGAGGGGGCTTTCTCTATAAACTTGCATAGTATCAAAAAAGATATTCTTTTCACATCATTTTAAGGAATATCAGTAGTTTCATTCCTTAATTCCTACCATTTGATTAGGCGGGAAACCTAATACTATGTGAATATCTGTGATTAAACTTAATTAATACTAAAAAATTTTTGCTTGTTTCTGAAGTTAATTTTGAAGATTGACGGAAATGAACACCAAAACAAAATACTTAAAACAATTAAACTACGCATTATAAAAATAAAATAAATAAGCAAATAATTCAATACTTACATCACAAAATCAATACTGTATCTTCACAATACTATTTCAAGAAAATATCCATTAGTGTGTATTGTTTATTCATACTTCTTTGCGCATATTTCTGAAGTTACTTTTTCCTTCTAAGAAGTAAATCATTTATTTTGATTTTCGCTTCGAGTTCCAAACTGTCTTTGCATGACTGCTTGTGATTGATGCACTTCCCTTGGGGGAGGATTTGTTACATTTTCGTCGTTTTACAGGTGAATTACGTAAGGCAAGATCTTTGCCTTCTCAAACGAATCCCGTTGAATTCAAAATTGTTGTAAAATATTTAAACACTTAACCAATACTTAATGCATCTGGCAGGGAAGTTATAAGATTGGAACGAAATGCTTAACATTGTGTCTATTTTCCAAAAAAAAAATTATTGTCTATTGTCAAAAAAAAAAAAAAAAAAAAAATTGTATATTGACAAAAAAATTTAAACGACTCGCAACGAATTTCTTTCTTACTGTGTGTATATGTATTTATACATATTTGTTGTCCGATATGAAACATATATAGGTCAAAAAATCAGTATATACATATATGGTGGGCCAAACTGTGGAAAAAATATCGCTTAGGAGGGAATATTTAAAAAGTTTTTTTGTGGTTTGGCCTCTTGAAATGTATTTTTATTATTCTTTTTTCAGAAGATTTTATTCTAAACACTGGAGTACAACTTAAATTTTCATTTTCTAACTTTTTGTAGAAAAATATTCACATCTAATTCTAATTTACAGATTATTTTAACAGCATTGCTTCAAATAAATACTGAATTGTAAACCTAACTTGAAAAGGTTTTTGAATTGTCTTCTTCTAAAAGTTTATTTTTAAATGTTTTGTTTTTTTATTTTGTTTTTCAAATATAAGTTTATAATTATTTTTCTCTTCTTTTTCTATGTAGAAAATATTACGACCGTCTACGCATGACGACTTATAGGTAAGAATTTTTCTTCTATTAATTAAGTTTCTGTTCAATCAACTAATAGGGTTAAATGTCAAATGTCTTAACATTGATAAGTTCAAATGTTTTTCACTGAAAATGCTTTCTTTTAATCCCAAAACACGATCTGAAATTTTAAAAATTTGTGCTTCTTCAAAATAACCGAGTTTATTTCCCTTTGGCACAATTGTATTCATGTCTTGAAACTGCATTGCTATTGAAGTTAAATAAAAAAAACCCTTGAATTTTGTCAGTAAAAATGCAAAAGTATTTCCCAAGCTCCAATGGTAAAATTTTTAGGTCATGTATTCAGCAGAAATTTTTCGTACATATGTTAAAAAATATATATATTCGTCTCAATGTACTGAACGTGAACATATTCTTATATTAAACAATATATGATAACTTGCCCAGTGTAGTAGACAGTTTAAAACCTTTCCCCCTACAGATTTCGATTCTTCTATCTGTGACAACCCTAAAAACATTACAATGGTGGTGATATAGTATGTCACTATTAGGAAGGGAGAGGTGACTGATAAGATTTTTTTTCTGATTTTACATACTCATATTGTCATACTTAAAAGTCCTACAGTATTTTTCACTAAAATGCTCTGCACTCAAAAAATATTGAATAAAAATCAATTAGTATGCGTAATGCAACGTAAAGACTTACTTGGTATGTATGCATTAATCCACTTTGGTATAGCGGCTCCTTGAAGTAAAATAATACTGTTTTTTAGCATGCAAACAAAGCAATCAACAAACGCAAACAAATAAGATGAAGCATCGAAACATCACCAGATTAACAATGAAACTATTGTCTCAGTGTGCATTATTTCGAATGCCAAGTTTTTGATTCTGGAACACACGTTTCTTGACATTGTTAGTCCAAGTTCAATTATCTGTTGACATTCTTCTTAGATTCACGGCTAAGTTTCGGAAGAGCCAGTTCATGAGCACATTGTAAAATATCCCTCCGACGTCATATTAAGGTTGAGACTTAATAGACGTCTTTTCTGCAGAAATTCTACCTCATCTTCATAGCGGTGCTGTGAAATACTGTGGGAATTTTTTTTATTAGTATTATAGCAATCACGAAGTGATATTGCTTTCATTTGACTGTGGAATGATGTCTTTTAAATTTTTCTCCCACATTCCTCTACAGCACTACCGTCGATCGGCCCCTCGTGATGCTGCTCCTCTAGCGAGCAAAGTTTCCAGGTTTCTTCGATATCCTACACACACGCGTACATGCACACACACGAACACCTACAGACACGAGCGCTTACACACACACGCACGGGAATACACACATACACATGCTTACAAACATACACACAAACTCGCGCGTAAATACACACACACGCTCGTGATTGCTAAAAACATAATTTGAGTTCAAGATGCCAATAAAATTCAAATTTCCTTTTTTTTTTTTTTTTTTTTTTGTCGCATATTTTAAATTTCACATACAGTGGCTCCCAAAAGTGTTCGTACACTTTGAAATTTTTTAGTAAAACCAAAATAACACGAAACTGAATTCGAATATGAAGTTCAATATTTTTTCACATCATTCCTATGTCATTCTAAATACAACCCAGTAGTTTTTTTTTAAATATTGACGGATCTTCTTTTTGAAATAGGCCAAAAAAAGAAGGGATAGAGAAACAACACGCCACAAAAGTCATCGTAAACTCAAATATTTTCGAATAAAGTCATGATTAAAAGTATCATATGCTGTTTATTTAATATTTTTGCATTGTGTTGACCTTTAAAAGTCATTTGGCTTCAATTTTTTGATTATTTATTCTTTAATACTGTGCTTATTACTTTAAAATGGCTGGTATTCGTAAAAAACAACAAACACCATTCGAAATTTGATTTTTTTTCCACACGGTAGCGGTAAATTGGTTTAAAATGTCTCAAAATTAGATAATTTATACCATTCCATAGTAAAGTGTTTGATAAAATGCTTTAAAGAAAAGAATCGGACCGAAAACAAGGTAAGAAAAGGTCAACTGGCAAAGTTAACAAAGCGTGATCGGAGGTTTAAAGTTAAAAAAATTATGAAAAATACACGTTTAAGTGCTGTAAATGTTTCTGCAGAGTTAAATGAAAATTTTTACATTTAATTTTCATCTAAAATTGTTCACCAAATTCTCTTATTAGCTGGATTAAATGGGACTTCTTCTCGCTGAAAATTTCTTGGTCGTGTGAAAAACAGAAAGCTTACGCTTTTCGTCGCAAAGTCAATGATAAATAAGCTCAAAACGTTTTACAATAACGTCTTACTTACAGATTAAAATGAATTCAACATTTTTGTTTAAAGGGCTGTATAATTGTAAGTAGAAGAAAAAATTTGGAACATAATCTTAAAAACTTAGTTGGATCAGTTAATCAGGACGGTGGAGGTGTTATAGTGTGAGGGTGCATATAACCATCAGGACTAGGTAGCTTGCAATTTTTTGATGAAATAATGAATCATGCCGTTCCTTTATATATTTTAAAACCGAATTTTGAACTCTTAGCCAAATTTGGTTGTTGGAAACAACTTTGTTTTTTTATCAAGACAACAATAAGAAGCACACGGTATCCAACGTTTGCGTCTAGTGCCTCGAAAATTGTCCTAAAGTTTAGAAAATACCCACTCAATCTCCAGATTTGAACTTAATGCAACATATTTAGAGATATTTGGTGGCTAGATTACGAAAATACGGCTTTGAAACGAAAATAGAGCTAGAAACAGTAAGACTCAAAGTGTTGTTGAACACTTACTCAGAAATTATGCAAAAAAAGA
This sequence comes from Uloborus diversus, assembly GCF_026930045.1. Taxonomy (NCBI): domain Eukaryota; kingdom Metazoa; phylum Arthropoda; class Arachnida; order Araneae; family Uloboridae; genus Uloborus; species Uloborus diversus. The sequence continues at coordinate 46,527,808 of NC_072735.1, forward strand.
AAGAAAAAAGAATGAAATTTATTCCTAGGCGTTTAAAAGGTGCTGTTGATACTGCATGATATTCTACTAAATAATAACTTAATAAAAAGTTAGATTATTCAATAATATATAGACATTTTTTAAAGTGTACGAAGACTTTTGTGAGATAAAATTTCCGGCACTTTTTGTTTTTTTATTTTTAAAAAATTAAGTTTTAATATTTTTTAAAAACTTTCCATGTAGTTTTGCTAAAAATGGATCATAGATCTTATAATTAAATACCTGTTACGAAATAGTAATTCCAACCAATGGATAGGGGCCAATTTCGCTGAAAGTCGTAGGTGTACGAACACTTTTGGGAGCCACTGTAGCCGCGTAATCGTAAATATGAATATTTCAGTGCAAGTTTGAAAATTGTTACATTTTTTTTCCTTCCACTTAACGCTAAATGGAGATTCCGGCTTACACTGAATCTTTTTTTGCCGTGCAATGCAGTGGAATTTGATGAGGAAAAATAGAATCCATTACTGTGTAAACAAACCTTTACCGCATTATTTCGAAACTTCAAAATTTTTAGAGAAAACCTTTTGCTCGAACGTTTAAACTCAAATGGTTCGAATCCAAAAACCCTAAATTTCTATTTTATTCCCTCAATATTTTTTCCCCCTTAATTATGTATGTTGTAAGTGACAAGAACTAAAAGTGCCCGATATTCAGTGCTTTTACTTTATATCAAACATATGGCTAACAGAACTCAAATGAATTGAGATTTTGACAAATTTTATGAGTTCTATAAATGAACTCATGAACACTTATAAATGAAGTGCTTAATTACAATCCCACCAGAAAGTAAAACGATATTGAACGAAAACTCGCCAACTTATGTTTAAAATGTGTTCGTATGTAACACACATACGTTTAAAAAACTCTAAAGGAAATGTTTACTCAGTACATGCAGGGCATTTCTAGTGTCTTTCTACAAATCCATCAATTTTGAAAATAACTTTGATAAAAGACTTGCCTTTACGAGTTCAAAAATCTATACGATTCTTTAGCAATGAATCAGAAATTAAGTTTAAAAAAAAAACTGTTTTGGTTTTGGTAAGATGAATTCCGATGGAGGATGGATTAAGCAATTCTATTTTCTAAAATAGGGTGGGTAAAAGCCGTTTAAGAAAGAACCCACATGTGTACATAGTTTGGCCCGTTATCTCATGTTTGACGATTGATATATAGTTCTGGACCAGTTTAATTGGAATGTCATTTGTCAGAAGTTGTTTCTTCTAAAAGCTCATTTGGAAAATTTGGAGTAATCTTGCGTTTTTTAAATAAATGAATCACCTTTCCGTTGTTGAACGAAGTGAAGTGAAGAAACTAGACTGTTCTAAATAATTATCACTTTGAAAAAAAAAAACCCCTAGTTCCCAAGATTAAAATTAGAAGTACTGGGCTGTGTTAGAATCCCTCTCCAACAGCGTACTACAATAGTAAGCCAAAATTACGAAGCAACTGCACTGTACTAAAGGATTCAGCACCTTGAAAAAATGAATAAATAAATAAATAAATAAATCTTTAGCTCCCAAGATTAAAGTTTGAAATACTGGGTTACATTAGAATCCCTCTCCAACAGTGTACTACAATAATAACCCAAAACTACAAAGTAATTTTACTGTTCTAAAGGATTAAGCAATTAAAAATAAAAGCCCCTAGTTCCCAAAATTAAAATTAGAAGTACTGGGCTATGTTAGAATCCCTCTCCAACAGTGTACTACAATGGTATGCCAAAACTGCTAATGCAAGGATTCATCTTCTTACTGCTTGCTATCACCATGAAGAAACGAAATAGCTCTAGGTCCGGCCTCTATTTACCAGACCCAAACGACATAACAACTAAACGCATGCCCTATGTTGGATAGTATCCTCGCGGTTATAAACATCTTATGAAACGTCAGCAGTCGAGACGATCTCATGAGCCAAGAAATTTCTCCAGAGTCAATTTGAGATGCTGAGGATCAATGCTGCTTTCACATGAGCTCTGCTAATCAAGCGCAACGGCCAAGACAATCCTAATTATCCTGACCATTACCTTGAGCTTCTTGTAAATGATAATTCTAAAGACGATTGTCTTTGGTGATCTTACCATCTCCAGCAGCTCTGTTTCGTCGGAGCATTGACCAGCCCTTCAAAGAAAGTTTCTCGACCCTCGGCTTTGAAACGCTCTTGAGCAGGCGTCACATTTGCTTTCGTTTTGTCGAGCCCATCCGTGCATTCTGCTGGCTTTTTGGCGCGAAAGTGTGTCACGCGCACTTTGGATGATCCCACAATGGCGCGTGTAAGCCAAAACCAGGTGAGATTTACCCCTCTTCCTTCCATTTGTTGATGGAATATTTCGTAGAATTTTGACAATCTGGTTGGTATCTCAAAGAAATCTTATAATTAAAATCAGGGGTGCTCCGAACTTATGTTTTCCTAAGGGCGGAAATTCTCAGTTAGCCGAATGGAACTCCAGATTTTGCCGAATGATGATAAGTTTGCCAATTGGAACTCCAAATTTCCCCAAATAATGATAATTTTTCCGAATAGAACTCCAAATTTCACCTAATGATTACAATTTTGCCGAATGGAACTCCAAATTTCGCCGAAGGGTTATACTTTTGCCGAATGCCTGCAAATTTTGCCAAATGATGACACCTTTGCCGAATCGTCACGCAAAACTTGCCGTGAAAGGAAATTTTTGGGAGGTCATAGTGACCCCCTGTAACCTCCCATTGGGCCGCCCCTACTCAACGTATATTATGTGTGAAACTCTCCGACTTTTTAGTTTTGTTAACAAATCTCGTGAATTTTCCTGTACTCCTGGGTTTGATATTATATCATAGCAAACTACAGAAATACGGTTCCCGCAGACTAGAGGCTAAATGGCAATGTTATGAAAAATGAGCAAAACAATCCCATTTTGCTGCTTAGTAATGTCATGTGAGTCATACGCACTCAAACCTTGATTTGGGCCTGTTTCTAGTGCGCATAAAAGAATTTATTTATGTTTTATTTCCGTTGTATTTATTTCTAAAAATAAGTTCTTTAACTTAACTTTCTAATACACTGAAACTTGAATGAGCAGTTTGTGACGCACAAAACTTGTATGGTAGATAGAGCCAGCAGTAAAATGAAATCGCAAAAAAACAAAGAAAAAAAGTGAAAGAAAGTATATCTTAAAAAGCGCGCAAAAAAAAAAAAAAAAAAAAAAAAGCGTTTAAGCACACAAAGAAACACAAAAGCATTGAAAGCTTAATGTTAAAATGGAATATAGTGAAAAATGACTCTAAATAAGTTTTATAAGAAAACAATACATTTTCAATGTTTTCACTGAAATGTAGTTCATAAATGGTGTTCTGACAAGTTTCGACACTTATACACTTTTGCATCAATCTTTATATTAATTCCTTCGAAAACGTTAATGTTACACAGATTTAATAAGAATACATACGTTTTTTTTTTATTTTCGTCAGTTAATAAATTTGATACAAGAATACATGAGATTCAAGTAAAATACAAACACATATAAATACACAGTTTATTAGTGGCGGTTTTTAAACATAAATTTTTATGATTTTCAGTTATTAAAAGTTGAAATTTGAAAGTGTGAGAGTTTTCACTTTTGGTGTATCACTTCATTACGCATGTCAAACTTCATAGCAAACACGTGAAAAGACATTTTGTATTATGAAATTAACACTGGGTTTTAAGTTATATTTCCTTTCCATTAATAGAAGAGCAGATTAAAATTATACACTTGATAAACTTCCCTTAATTTCATGTAGCAGAGACTAAACAAAAAGTGCGAAATACTATTGAATGAAAAATATCATTTGGCCCAATTTTACTACTATACGTAGTTTGTTCTAGAATCTATAATGTGTTATCCAAGTCCTAAAAATAATTAAAAGATTATTTTTTTGATGAAAGTTATGCCAAAAAATGTTTACATATTTTTTTTTTTTTGGTAACTTTTTTCTCATATAAACTTTCTTTACTAAAAGGTTTTCTTTTTTTTCTCTGAAGGAAGTGGAAGGTTAGACTCTTATTATTTTTTGACGATTTAAGAAACAGCTTTTGATAGTGTTTCTGCAATGTGTTTCGAATGGCCATGGAATTACTATTGCTAAAGGGGTTGTTGTTGAATAAAAATATTTTGTGTTACCTTTGTAGCATTATCATTGAGTGAATTTACATTTCTATATTTTATTTGCGATCAGATTTATCATCACTTTCTCAAGCACGACAGTTGGTAATCATTCAGATATCGCTCTCTATCTAGAAAACTTAATATAAATATACCCCCTCCTAAATTTAGCAGTTTATACATATTTTTACCATAAAAATTTTGAATAGGAACTACTTTCCAAAGAATTGGCTCTATGAAAATACTCTTCTGAATGGTCATCCATCAATCAGACATAAGTTTCCATCTGTAATTGGTTATGAATGGGAGCATTTATCAATAGCTCACAAGCCCATATAGTTGCTTGGATGCTCAAGTACATCAACCGTTTCGCCATTTTACCTGCTTCATCTTAGAAGAAGAACAAAATAAAAAAAAAGAAGCAAATATCTAACAACACGCATTTAACTCGCGACCAGCACATTTCTTTAGTAAAAAAAAAGTGTCTCATTTTTACTATTATGATCTCTGGGGACTTCTTTTACTTTATTAGTTACAATAAAGGGCATTTTCTAAATTTTTAGTGCGATGCGATACAAAAACATCTCTTGCTCTTCTGTACCTCATCCTTCTATCAGAAATAAGTTCCCATGCGTAATTGGTCACATGTACGAGCATTTATCAATAGCGCACGAACCCATACAGTTGCTTGGATGCTCACGTAAATCAAGCTTTTCGCCATTTTTCCCTTCTTACCTGCTGCATCTTAAAGCAGAAGAAGAACCAAATAAAAAATAAGCATAAGCCATCAACACGCATCTAACTAACGCGCGACCAGCAACCTTCTTTTTGAAGAAAAAAACTGCCCTATTTTTACTTTTGTCATCTCCGTGGGACTCTTCTACTTTAATAATTAAAATAAGGAGCATTTTCCAAATATTTAGCGCGATACAGAAACATCTCTCACTCTTCTATATCCCATCCTTCAATCAGAAATAAGTTTCCATCCGTAATTGGTTATATATGTGAGCATCTATCACGAGTACACGAACTCATACAGTGGCTTGGTTGCTCAGTACAGCCCTCTTTTCGCCATTTCTTTCCTGCATTTTAAAGCAGAAGAAGAACGAAATAAAAAACAAGCAAAAGCCACCAACACGCTTCTAACTCGCGACCAGCACCCTTCTTCTTGAAGAAAAAACTGCCCTATTTTTACTTTTGTCATCTCCGTCGGCTTCTTTTACTTTAATAATTACAATAAGAAGCATTTTCTAAATATTTAGCTCGATACAGAAACATCTCTCTGTCTTCTATCTATCATCTTCCCATTAGAAATAAGTTTTCCATCTGTGATTGATCATAGCATTTATCACGAGTACACGAACCCATACAGTGGCTTGGTTGCTCACTACATCAATCTTTTCGCCATTTCTTTCTTCTTACCTGCTGCATCTTAAAGCAAAAGAAGAACGGAATAAAAAAAAAGAAGCAAAAGCCACCAACACGCGTCTAACTCGCGACCAGCACCCTTCTACTTGAAAAAAAAACTGCCCTATTTTTACTTTTATCATCTCCAGGGGCTTCACCCCCGCTTTACGGTGTCATAAATTTACTTACAACCATTGTTCAGCCGGACCAGAAAGGGGGTCGTAGGGGTTACGATCTAGACCAAAGTTATTAATATCGTCCCCCGTGCCACCCCCAAGGGGCAACGATCGTCGATCTTGGTTTCCGGAGGGTCCTCCGTCAAGGTATACCAACCAGACTTTGGGTTGGAGCGGTGCACAAAGGTGGGGTGTAGGTTGTTTTTCGGGGGAATTGCTCGATCTCAATCAAACACATCTGCTGTCCCGTTTTCTTCCTTTTTTCTGCAAGGGATGCTATGTGTGCATTTTAGGGGGTGGTTTTTCGCTTTTTTCCCACCTTTTAGAGCATAGGAAAAGTGTTTTTTGAATTTGTGGAAACAGTTTGTGATGGTTTAAAATGCACGCCAAGTCATTATGAGTAGGGTTGGGCTTGTTATTGGGACAGACCTAAGGTGGTTTTACCTTTTTGATCATGGATAAAGTATTTTTTTAATTAGTAGAAATAATTTCAGATAGTTTTAAGTTGTGCATGAAGTCATTACATTTAAATTGAGCTATGATAATAGACCTAAGGTGCTTTTACCTTTCAGATAATAGGGAAAGTGTGTTTTAAATTTGTAGAAGTATAATTTCTGATGATTTAATTTGCAGGTGAAGGTATTACCAGTAGGGTTGGGCTTATCATTATGATAGTAGACTTAGTGTACTGTAACTATTTTGGTGCAATGATTTTGTATTGAAATATTAAGTTTTAAGATTAATAGCAAAGATTTTGTGATTTTAAAAGTGCGATTGTTTGGTGATTCCTACTTAGATTAATTATATGGCATCGAAGGTAGACTTTTCTGTTTAGCCTTACATTATATTTCAAATAAACTACTTCTTGTTTGTAATAGGTTAACAAGTGACTCAATACATTAGAAGTTTTTTTCCTTAATTTTTCTTGCTCTGCATTAAAATTAATTTGGTGTGGATACAAAACGTGCTACTTCCATGAAATTCATTTGTATTATTTCATGAACAAGATTTGTAATCTGCTAAATATATTTTATTGTTATTAGCTATATAAAACACTTACAAAAGAATAAACGAAATACACGTTTTCCTCTTACTTTATTAAAGTACATTAGTATGTTGCATCACAAAATTTTATTTTTTATCTATCTCATGAATTCCTGGATCTAACGTATAATCATTCATATAAAGTAATTACTGCAACAAAACTCTGCTATTCGCAAAATCAAGAAGATTTTGATAATTAGGGAATTGCGGATCTTAATTCATTAGCATTAAATTTTTGGCACCAACCTGAACGTGGAGTTTTTTCCCTTTGCTTGCGTAAACAAAAATTAGGAAAATGTCTACTGAAGGACGTTGTAAGGATACGTTAGCCAAATACTTCAATTTTTAAATATTTTAACAAGTTTTAGTTAAATTTTAAATTATTTAAAATCAATAATATTGTTTTTCAAGGTCGAAAAAAAGGTCTGTCTGGCCAGTACGTAAATGGGTTTATGATAAAATTGCTATGGAAATTTTGACGGAGAGAAAAAGAGTTAATAGCATTGTCATGTATTAAAAAATATTTTGATTTTAAGTTATTTAGTATTGACTTTTAGCTATCACAACAGGCAGAAAAATATTCAATTCAGATTTTTTTCTTAAATCGTTTAAATACACTTTATACGTATACGTTAGACTCGCATGTTTCACTTGTTGATTTCAACAAGTTTCAGTTAAATTTTAGATCATTTAAAACTAAATATTATATTCTATGGGAAGAAAATAGCGTTATACATGTTCAGCTCAGTGGGTGTAAGTACGGCAAAGTTTGCTATGACAAATTTGACGAAGAGAAGATGAATCAAAACGTTCAAAAAAATGAGTTTCATTTTTTGAACAGTTCAGAAAAAGAAATGTAAAAAAAAAAAGCTATTATCAATGGAATAAACTAGCATTTTGCATTACAAAAATTACGAAGATTTTTAGTATGTTTTATTTTTACTTTGTAAACAGAAAAATAGCATTGTCAGGAATTAAAAGTTCTTGAATTTTTAAACTTCGCTAGTATTGACTTTATCAATAGTATCAATAGGAAGTACGAAAAAAGATATGGATCAGGAAACAATTGAAGAATATCATTGCCAGCGGTTAAAATATAGTTTTTGGTCTTATTAACCAGTAGTGACTTTCCTCAATCAGAAATTCCGGAAAAGAATTTTTAACTGAAAGTGAAAAGTTTTTTTTTTCAATTTTATTTAAGAAGACCTGTCAAAATGATTTAATTTTAGAAGGGAGAAAAATGTTTCTTTATTTGAATTACCTTTTACAGATTCGTTTCGAATTTCATTTCACACTTCAGTGATTTGACATTGATAAATCATTTGAAGCTTATAAAAATAGAACTTGTTGTCTGATTTAAATTAGTTTCATTGTCTTATTTATCATTTCCTTATTTATCATTTCTTGTAAATGAAGCTTCCATTTACGGATATGATAAGTTTATGCTAGATTTTTCACTTGTTCATTTTATTTATTTATTTATTAGTTTTTGTAGTGGCATCGTTTTTATTACAATAATTGATAGCGAATTTCCTATTTTGTTCTAAATTGTGAAGTACACTCGTTTATCTCGTTTACTCATATCTCTTTTATCCGGCCCTCGTTTATCCAGATCGTAGGGTAATCCGAATCCAATTTTGAGAATTCTTAAATTTTATTTCCTCCTAAATAACAATTTAAAATAGTGATATCAAAAATGTGCCAAGCCTTAGATTTTTTTTTTTTTTTTGATTAAATATGCAGCTCCTTTAAACTGTGATTATCTAATATAAATGTGATTTTATTTATTTATTTTTACTGTCTTGTGAAGAATTTTGTGCAATTTTGAAAAAAAAAAATGTTTTTTTACCGCAATAAAACCCTAAGTATGCTTATTTAAGAATTCGTTTTGTTTATCTCTTGTATTATCCGTATTATCTGGATTTTTGGGTCTCCGAATTGCATTCAGTGCGTGATAGTCCGAATAAACGAGGTTACACTGTACAGGAAATTAATTACCATTATTAATTGCCAATAAATAAAATAGTAGAATAAATTCCTCAACTTCGCAATTTTATTTTGCGTATAAATTCATACAGAATAAATTGTATGAACAAGTTTGAAATATTAGAGAAAAGTGTTATTTTCAGATAGAGGCTGTGATTGGGACTGAAAAGTGGGGGGAGGGGGGACTGTAATTAAAACTTACAGGACAGCAAAAAAAAATGAAAAAAAAAGAGGTGAGAAGCAAGTACAAAATTTTGCTAGGGCTGGTTTTGAGAGCAGATGAGTGGTAATTGATTTAATCTAAGCAACTTAACCCAAGTACGTTTTTTTTAAAGATTTTGATGAATTTTATACACAATAACTTTCTTCAACGAAGCACTTAGACATGAATTATATTATTTACCATAAATTATTTTGAGATGTCACAAACGCTTGGTAATAATTTCATTGAACAAGGATGGCTAGTTTTTAAGTAAAACAATTGACTTACTAATATCTAAACAATGAATACATTAAATAAAAAATATTGCTTGTGCTAAATAATGTTTCGTAAACAGATATAAAAAGTAAAACAAATAACTATGTTCTGAAATTTTTGACATTTATTTATTTATTTGTTTACTTATTTTTATTTATTTACTTATTTTTTTTATTATTATTTTTTATTCAATGCAATACAAAAGTGACAAATAGTGACAGGCTTTTGACCCAGTTTGGCTGCTCCTAGTCAAAATAGCACAAATAGATACAGAATGTCCTTAATATTTTTTCCAACACCAAGCAAAGCCCTGCCAGGAGAAGCGGCGAAATTTCAAATTAAAGAAAAAAAATAACTGAGTCAATTTTCTTCTATTATGTATCAATATTTTTTAAATAGTCGAAAGGCTTTGAAAAACTTATTTCTAACAAAAGACATGCTTTAAACTTTAAAATAAACGAAAAGCATTTGATAAAAATCCAAAACCATTCTGCACACTTTTAATTTCATTAAATAGAATTTTTTTAGTTTTTATTTATTTTAAACTTTGGGGAAAGTGTATTGAACAGTTTTTCTCAATTTATTTTAATGCAATTATAGTTAAAGGAAAAAAAACTAATGGTTTGGACTGTCACTGTTGTTTAAATATTAGAAGTGTCTTTCTTTCTTTCTTTTAGGACATTTTTCCAAAATTTTCAGAGCCTTCTAAAGGTTCTTTTTCGAGTGTTGAAAACCGAGTTCTTTTATTTAGATAACGAAGAATAAAATGGTTAAAATCATATTGTACATTTTTTGAGGATTGAATATGCACAATTATTTCATTTGTAGTTTGTACATTTTCACAAGAGATGCAGATGACAATGCCGTTCGGTGAAAGCAGTTATTTTAGAAAGGCTTTAATTTTCTCGGTTTTCGAAATGCCGTTGTAATCGTAAAAATTCAAGCATCACGATTCTTTTTCAACTTTCAGTTTTGTTCTCATAAAATTCGCGAAATTTTCAGCTCGAAACATCACGAATATAATCCTTTTCGCGAATATTGCGGGTCGCGAAATTAAGTGCTAGTCAATCGAAAACAGAAGGCGAAAATTTCATCACATGCTTACTACTAAAAAATTCCTTTATTTTTTATTTTTTTATTTTTTTGTTTTCATAGTTAAAAGAAGAAATCCATAGACTGCTAATCATGCGTATGATACTCCTTTTAGCTGTGTTAATTTCCAATTTTCATGCATTATATAAATGTTAAAATCTGTTCTCTGATCAATGAAGAAAAATGCACAAAACAAGTTGAAGGTTGAAACACAGGAAATAGTAACAATTAAAGATTTATTGCTTCTAAAATCGTATTTCATCAGATAAAATCACTAAAAAGATAATCTATTTTCCAGCAAAAAAAAAGTGTCATTTTTTTACAACAATCGTATCTTTAACCTTGACCTATAAACTTCAAGCTAAAACCAAAATGATAGATAATTTTTATTTACTTTTCTCGGCATCTTTTATTTCCTTCCGTTTCTCAGATTTTTTAAAAATATGTTTTACTTATTATTTTTTCTTCCAAAAAGAAACATTTTCAGGGATTTCATTGATAACTTCTTATTTACTGAATTGCTCAAAAACTTGTTTACAAAAACTGAAAAATATGAGTTGAACAAGAGAATGTTGATGTCAAACGCGGGGAAAGAAATAGATGAATGGTTGCCAAATTTTTGTGTAGCTTTTATGTGGGGGAAATATGAGATTTCGCAAAACGATCTTACATCAAAATATTTTAACAGTTATTTTAGTCGGTGCGCAGATTGAAATTCATTTTTTACGCTTCTGCACATGCCATCACAAGTGATGAAATGCCATTAGCGCACAGCACAAATTATCATAACCAGGCATCAGGGCCGCGCCAAGCCTGATCGGCGCCGTCGTGCAAATGTCTTTTGAGCGCCTTTATGCTCTGGCGTTCGATGAAAATATAGTTACCACCTGGAGGAAGGTTTTGTAGACAAATATAAAATGAAAAAAAAAATGTTTGGCATTTAGTTTATACAAAATATAATGTGTGAATATTTAATTTCGCAATATGGTGTACGTTTTTACTTCATATCTCGAAATTATTCCAAGCTCAGCAGCTCCTCTGATTGGCTAATAATTCGTTTTTTTAGAAGAAGAAAATATTTCAATATCTAAGTTAAAGCCACTTTGAATATTTATCTAACCTCTAGGTCATGCACAATAAATAAAACTTTTATGCCTGTCAAAACATGACAACGGGAGCAGTGGCGCAACTACAAAATAGTTTTAGGGAGGCACAAATTGTAAAAAAAATATGTCTTTTAATAAGGGGGGTCCGGGGGTTGTCCCCGGAAAAATTTTGAAACTTGTAGTTTGAAAAACGCAATTTTAAACCGTCTATGGTGGTGCAATGGGGAAAAAAGGTACAAGAGGCTCCGCTGAAATTCATCGAAGTTGAAGATTTAAAATATGATTATAGGCCATATTTATTGGCGTTAGAATAAGCGATGGAACTCTGGGATTCTACTCGATCGTTTTTTTTATAAATAGAACTCAATTTCTTTTCTCCACTCCAATTTTTCGAAATTGAACTTCCAAAAACGCAATTGTAGAAAATTTTGAAGATTTTTACAAGAAGAGAATTCTAGAGCTCCTCCCTGGAAAAATTTTCAAAATTTAAGTCCTAAAAACCTAAGCAGTATTCTATGATAATAGGAGAAGTGGTTCAGAAGCTATTCTAACTTGAAGTATAGTAAGTCATGTTTGAAAAACTTAATTTTTGATTATATTAAAGGAAGGAGGTTCGGAAGCCCTTGCCCGAATATTTTCTGAAACCTTTCGAAATTGAAGCTCTAAAAGCGCAATTATAAGTGACTTTTACTTTATATCAAACATATGGCTAACAGAACTCAAATGAATTGAGATTTTGACAAATTTTATGAGTTCTATAAATGAACTCATGAACACTTATAAATGAAGTGCTTAATTACAATCCCACCAGAAAGTAAAACGATATTGAACGAAAACTCGCCAACTTATGTTTAAAATGTGTTCGTATGTAACACACATACGTTTAAAAAACTCTAAAGAAAATGTTTACTCAGTACATGCAGGGCATTTCTAGTGTCTTTCTACAAATCCATCAATTTTGAAAATAACTTTGATAAAAGACTTGCCTTTACGAGTTCAAAAATCTATACGATTCTTTAGCAATGAATCAGAAATTAAGTTTAAAAAAAAACTGTTTTGGTTTTGGTAAGATGAATTTCGATGGAGGATGGATTAAGCAATTCTATTTTCTAAAATAGGGTGGGTAAAAGCCGTTTAAGAAAGAACCCACATGTGTACATAGTTTGGCCCGTTATCTCATGTTTGACGATTGATATATAGTTCTGGACCAGTTTAATTGGAATGTCATTTGTCAGAAGTTGTTTCTTCTAAAAGCTCATTTGGAAAATTTGGAGTAATCTTGCGTTTTTTAAATAAATGAATCACCTTTCCGTTGTTGAACGAAGTGAAGTGAAGAAACTAGACTGTTCTAAATAATTATCACTTTGAAAAAAAAACCCTAGTTCCCAAGATTAAAATTAGAAGTACTGGGCTGTGTTAGAATCCCTCTCCAACAGCGTACTACAATAGTAAGCCAAAATTACGAAGGCTAATTTTTGTGAGCTTTCCCAAAATTTTGCGAAATTGAAGATCTGCAAACGAAATTTGAGATGCTCCGTAATGCTTTTGCGGGAGGGGGAGGGGGGATTCGGAGGAGTAGCATTTTGAAAACTTTCTATTTTCAGGTGAACTATAGTTCACCTATTATTTTTCCACCTACTATTTTTCTTTTTTTCTATAGAAAAAAAGGAAAATAGTAAGGAAAAGAGAAAAGAAATAGGACGAAGAGGGGCTGACCAATTAGCTGAAATTATTGAGAATTTTTAACTCAGATTGCTTTTTAAAAGTATTAAGTTTTAAGAGAAATTAAAGTTTTTCCCCCAACACCATTATTTTTTCCTTATTAAAATCACTTTGTTTCCTAAAGACGCGTGTTTTTCCCCCTTCAGTTGTAAATATTTTTGAAAAACGTTCAACTAAGCATTCTGGAGGGAGCGGGCACGGGGCGGTGGAACCAGAAGGGTGCCCTGGGGACCCCATCCCTACCCCATACAGGTTGCGCCACGGAACAAGAGGGTGCTGATTATATTCCTATAATGAAGGACAATATTGTACAGGATATTTCACCTTAAAATCCGAAACTGAAGCTTGCCGTTGAAACATATAATTCTAAAATACGAAATCGTTAAAAAAAAGTTTAAAATCGCAAGAAGACATATGCACGAATGGGGTTATTTCCTTCAGTCAAAGGTACTATTTTTAGTCACTGAAATTAATAGAATAAGCAAAAAAAAAAAAAAGTTGACCCAGAAAATACTTTAATTTTCCCAACAGTTATTTTTTGATTAATTTTTTTAAATTTCCGATTTTTCAAACAAGACGTGGCCTTTATGACGTCACAAATGATGCACTTAGGCGCATCTTTCTACCATATTTCCACGGTATGATAATCAGGAAGCGAATTAAATATTGCGCTCTATACGGTTGCTATCAATCATATCGTTGCCAGTACACGTGAGTAAAGATGCAAGTTTTATATTGTGTTCTGTAAATGGCAACACTGAATGACATTTCATCATTTGTGATGTCATAGACAGAAGCGGAAACAATGAAAGCGCACCGAATAAAGTTTTTTTTTTTTTAATATTAAGCTTAGTCGAATTATTTAAAAAAGTGTCAGAGCCTGTTTTTAAGTATGCTCTTTCAGAAAAAAAAAAAAAAAAAACTTCTAAAATTTTGGAAACGAGCCCATTATAACCCCAAGAACCTAAATGGAGAATAGCAAATTTCTTGCACTGCTTCATAAGCTCAACCATGTGAAATTATAGACATACCTAAATAACATTATGGCTCCACACATGAAGAAAAATGCTAATGCATGTGTTAATTAGCATCATGTGTTCTCTGTAAAAAAAAGATTGCGCTCTTGAATAGCTTATTTGAACACAACAAAGCAATAATTTTTCCTTTTGATAGGTAACAAGGAGGATTGCTTGTTTCAATGACCAGTATAATTTTACCGCTACTTTTATAGACATAATGAAAAAAGTTCAATTTTATTTTTTTTTTTGTTTAGAGATTTTTTCCTGGGCATTTTTGATTGGTGGAGCTCGACCTTGCACATAGGGACGGCGCGGCCCTGCCAGGCATCGCGGATGACAGCAAAGCGCGGCAAAATACATCACTTGCGACGTCATAAAGACCACGCCTTTTTTTTTTCAAAACCGGACATTTAAGAAAATTAAATAAAAAATATCCGTTGAAAAATTAAGTTTTTTTTTTTTTTTGGCTCCATGTTTTTTTTTTTTTTTTGCTTATTATATCAATTTTAATATTAGCAATTTTGACTGAAGAAAACTAGAACCCCTATAGGGGAGAAAAGAACCCCATTGGGCTGTTTCTCCATTTTCAAAAAAGAAAAGGGAGAAAAAAATCTGAAAGAACATGGTCAAAAACATGCAATGAGTTACCTTTTTCCTAATTTTGCCATATTTTCTCTCTTAAAAAATAATCTTAAAAGACGTTCAGTGCCTGCGTTCATTTTCGCTGTTGACGTCACAAGTGAAGAAGTTGCTAGGGTTACCCCAACAAAGTTTCGGCACATTGCCAAATTGCTTGCAGTGAGAAATCACTAAACGGGGATATCTTGCAGAAAGACAACCACCGCTCCGATTCAAGATGGCTGTCTTTACTTGTGTTGTACACATTAAAAAAAATAATTAAAAATTTAATGTTGGGAAAATAAAAGTATTTTCTGCCTCCATGTTAATTTTTTGCTTATTCTATCAATTTCAGTGACCATTGTAATAAAAACATTTTTACTGATATGTGTATTTATTTAAATTAAAATTAAAGAAGTAAAGGAAAAGACTGGAGAATATTGGTTCTTTCAGGCTTTTTGGCTGTTCAAATAAGAACGCGTCTAAATGACAAAGCAGGTTTTTTTAGTGTTTATTTTTCTTTTTTTACATTGAAGGATGTTGCTGTTGCCAATACATCCAAGAAAAAAACTTTGGAAACCTAATTAGGAAAAAAAAAAACTGCTCATTCATTGGGGTATGTTCATTTTGTATCAAAAGAAGGAGTGCAAGAAACTTCTTACTTTTTTTTACTTGAAAAAATGACAAAAGCAGAAAAATTGAATTTCTTTGATGGAAAAGAGCTATAACACATGCCAATTCTTTTACGCAGAAAATAAATTTATAACAATTCAACTTTCACGCCGCTCGAGACAAAAAAAAAAAAAAAATCTATAAGACTAACAGAAAGTATTATTTTTTAACACAGAAAAGTCCTTCACAATTCACCCCGTTTAAATGTGTAAGTTTTAATTCTTTAAAGCGCGTAGAACAAGGATAAAAAATCGAACTTTTTCATCTCATAGCTTTAATCTGAAAGCAATTGATTCGAAATTAAATGAAGAGAATTAAATAGAATACGCTAGTTTTACTATTACTAAGGAAGTAATTGACAAAAGTGGCTCAGTGAACTATAAAATGCACAAGTGGCTAATCTCAAAAATACCCGCAGGTATGTTAACCATTGTGGAGGAGGAAATCTTAACTATTATTTTCTTGTGTCAGATTTATAAAGAAAATACATTTTGAGAAAAATACAAAAGCCTTAATTTGCTCTTATACGTCTTTAACGATGTATACAAGGAAAGAGCGTTGCTGAGATGGGAATTGTTTTCACTTTATTTTTGATTGCACGGTGTGTTGTCGAACGGCTCTAGGAAATGCTTCTCCAAAATGAGGGATTCTTGATTGATAGTATCTAAATTGGTTGAGAAATTAGATTCATTTTCCGCTACACTACATGCAAAATGGATGTCACTCTCATTTCAAAATGCGAGAAAATTGTAGTTCAACAGAAAGTGTTTTTCATCCTTTTTGTTGTAATAAGTTGAATACTTAAACAATTCTCATATTGTGGCCGGATGATAGTGTTTAATAGCAAAAGGAAGAGTAGGGTCTGGTGGGGTAAAGTGGTCATAAAATCGTAGGTTTTCAACTTAGGTGGATAATAAATGCAACAAATTCTTTAAACTCTTCAACTTTTTTTTGTTGTTATTTTATATTGCATTATTAAAGAACACGGTACATTGAATTTTAGGAAGGAAAATATTGATTTTAGTAGTTTTATAGAACTTTCTTTTCCCTATGTTTTTATGACCACTTTACCCCATGGGGTGGGGGAAAGTGGTCATAGCATGGGGTAAAGTGGTAATAGTTAAAAATAGTAGCAAAACCATTATAAAGAACCCTAATACTTGTATATTTCAGTTGTTTTTATAATTACAAGTATATTCACGAGTACATGCGTGTGTACACGAATATATACGTGTCGTGTTATACACGAGTAAACACGTTCCTATATGAGTAGATACATGTATACATCAGATATATGCATGCACGTGCCTACTCAAGTATATACGTGTATATACGAGTATATAAGCATGTATACTTGATTACCTACAGGAGTGTATACGTGTCTACATGAGTACATACGTGTCACATGTATATACGTGTCACGTATATGTACGTGTCACGTGTATATACGAGTATATACGCGTATAAACGAACATCATATGCGCGCATGCACTTGTATCTCGAGAAAATACGTACATACTTGAGTATATATGTGTATAGTAGATATATATACGCATATATAAGTGTACATGCATTCATATACGGTTATAAACGAGTTAATTCGCGGATACATCCAGTGCGTCTTTGTACGTGTCTAGTCAAGTATATATAATATGGAAGCACGAGTATATACACATGTGCACGTGTACACACGATTATATTATACCTGTATAGACGTATATACGTACATTAAACGTGTATACACCAGTACATGTATGTATACACGAGAATATACGCTTATACACATGTCAGCCTACAGAGTGAATCTAAGCTCTTGGGCAAAAATCAAAGGGGTGTGAGAGGGGAGGATAGAAAGATAAGAGGAAGAAAGATAAGAAGCAAAGAATCCAAGAAGAAAGAATAATCACTGATGGGCTACATGCACACAAAGCCAGGAGGGAAAGCAGGGCACAAATTTGTTGCACAAAGATGATTTTACCTAACGTTTTAGTTTTTAAGAAATATTTAGAGCAGTTGTTGAAAGTTACGGTCCGTAGTAGCTCTAATACACGCATCGCAACAACGGCTGATGAAAGTTTTTCAAAAGTCTCGTTATTGCAACAGAGAGGGATCTGTGAATGCGACGCATGTATTACAGCTAAAGGCCGTAAATTTCATCAATCGCTTTAAAAACTATCTTAAGTCCTAAAATGTTGTGTAAAATTGTATTTGTTAATATATATATATATATATATATATATATATATATATATATATATATATATATATATATATATATATATATATATATTATATATATATATATATATCCATCAATTTCTCACTTTGCGTGCATGTAGCGCGTCAGCATTGTGTTTGTGACCATATGTTCCTCATTAACTCTTGCTTCTTTTCCTCTCCTCTAACATCTTTTATTAATTTGCTCAAGAATGTAAACTCAACCTGTACACTTTTATATCATATGCTTGTATGTAAGTGTCTACTCGAATACGTACGCATATATACGTGTCTACCTGAGTATATAAGTGTTCTTATATATACGAGTATAAGCGAGCATATACGTGTATAGTAGAATGTATAGCTGTGTGGATAAAAAATACTTTCAGATACCCATATATGTATTTATTTGGCGCATTTATGTGAATATGTGTATGTACATGTCTACACGAGTATATATGCGTATATATACGCATATACTCGTATATTTAACCCCGTTTGCTGTAAAAACAATACATATTGAGTAAAATTAATATTTAATTCGTATCTGCCTTATACCTAAAGATTAAGTGACATTAAAAGAACAATATTCGTTAAGTCTAATATTATGACCACTTTACCCCATCTTACTTAAATTGCTCTAAAAAATTATCTAAAATAGATTAAGCTAACTGCTAATGAGTAAGAGGTCTTGAGAAATGTAGGAAGCTTCCTGTACAGTCAATCTGTTCCTAATTCTGACAAACAAAATTTCCAAAGGATGTTAAAATAGGTGTTTAGATTTTAAAATTTTTCATGTTCACGCAAAATATTTTTTTTTTACCAAATAAAATTTTCCCAGTTGTTAAATTTTGTATTCAAAATGTAGTTTCTAAGTGCTTTACTCTAAAATAAAAGTTTCACATTCATTCGAACGTTTATTTCCAATCTATAGCCATTTATTTGACGTATGACCACTTTAACCCATTGACCACTTTCCCCCACCAGACCCTACAGTTCAGTGGTTACCTACCCGGAGTCAATCGCACCCAAAGGGGCGGGTGGGCTCTTCAAGGGGACAATAAATCTTTAATTACTCTGATTCTAATTTAAAAAAGGAAAATAATTTCACAAAATTTACTTCTGCTTTTGAAAAGTACAAAAACTTATCAGTTCGTTTTGTAAAAGAAAATTAAAAAAAAAAAAAGCGTGATAAAAGTACTTTTTTATATATTTGTTTTCATTCCTTAATTTAAGAGTGATTAAATAAAGTTGCTGTACATTATAAACATTTTGTTGTTTAATTAAAATAATGCATTTATACTTTTAATAATATCGATGTCCACTAGCGCCAACTTATGCTTTTTTCAAGGAAGAAGCAGAAGGAGGGGGAGGGGGGGGGATTGGTGTCAGTCAACCTATAGAGAGAGGCGATGAGCTCAAAAAGGTTGAGAACTACTGGTCTCGTCTTTTTTTTTTTTTTCAACATCATCCTTTTTTTTTAACCGAAGATGAAAATATTTCGGCAGCTTTATTATAGATTTGATTTGAAAGTAACCATTTTGCTAATAACCTGTGGCATGGCAAAGGGAATGGAGGGACCATGGGGTCTAGACCCTCCCCGAAATGAATGAGGGGATTCAAAAATGAAAATGTCCACTTTTTTCACACATTTTTTTTTTTTCTCTCGTATACGTAAGAAAACTGAAACTTGAGGACCCGCTCGAAATGAAGTCTAGGCTACGATTCTGTTAATAACGTGATTTGATGTTCACAGTTAACCAGTTTAATGTGCGTTTTAGCAAATATTAGTTGGTCTAAAAATCTGATAGTAATCTTTATGTTGTAAATTTGAAAGTCTGAACTTTTCAGGAATTCCTCTTGAAACTGTGCTAGGTGAAATGAAATAGAATGTGTGTTGAGTAGAAATTTTGTACAAATAAAATTTAATGGGACTAAAAAAATGCTATTGTGATCATTAAAACAAAAAAAAAAAAAAAAAAACCGCTGCTACGTAGAAATTGGATCTTCTCAGAAGCGTGCAAAGCTCTGAATTCGGTTCTAATAAAGATTTGTGATCAATTAAGTTTGGTTGAAATATTTCACCTCAGTATGAATGACATCAAAATTATTTTTAATGTTTCACCTTCTTCTTAATAAACTTCCCTTTCTATTTGCGCTTAACTTTCACCACACTCAGGGCCGCAGAGAGCCAAGGAAAGCTCCTTGTCACTTATGTCACCGGGCCCCTCCCGCCTTCCAAAAAAAGGGGGAAAGAAGAAAAAAAAGAAAAGGGGGAAAAAGAAGGAAAAAAGTGGGGAAAATAGAAAAAAAATTAAAACTGCTTACTAGAGAACAATTAACTCTATTTTAAGTGCCGTAAGAGTAAATATCAAAAGAGTAAATATTTCTTAACCTTTACGTTTTCTTTTATTTGGAGTCCCCCCCCCCTTTTTTTCTTTCTTCTTTTTTTCTTCCCTTCTTTTCTTTCTTTTTTTTGCGTCAGTGTCGCCCCCCCCCCCCGAAGGCCCGGGCTCCTAGTTTCCGACTAGGCTGACATGGCCTCTTGTCGCGCCTAAGCACACTAACTCTAAGCACTATTATTTCTTAACTTGCTTTATTCTGACCATTAAAACTTTTGAACCGCTGTATTTAGAGACTGAATCTTCTCATAAACCAGATAAAACTCTGAAACCGGTTCCAATAAAGATTTCTGATCAACTGTGTTTCGTTGTTTTATTTCGCCTCAGAATGACTATCAAAATTATTTTTAATTATTCACGCTCCTTTTAATAAATTTCTCTTTCTAAGTCGAAAGGAAAATTTATTTAAACGCTAACTTTTACCTCAACACCGAAAGTAAAACACACGCACTTTCAGCAAGGATCTTTACTGTATCAGCATTTTTAAAAATTCATCAATCATGCTGCTCTATTTTCTCCCTATACCTTATCGAAGAGTATTTGGCAATTTTCGAATCCCCCGCAAGTCCACCTGCGCGTGCGCGTGTCCCCGCCTCCCCCTCGGTACTCCTTCCGTGCTTCTTTTACTATTACTTGACTGTGCAAACGGAGAACCTAAAGGCCGTATCAGTAACTTCGAATCCCGCTGCTGGGGAAGTTGATGCTTGAATGCTGTTCTTTCGCAAGCTCTGTTCGGATCTTTTTCACTTTTTCTTTCTGGTTCATTTATTGTAGTTAGCCATGATAAATTCGAGGAGTGATCCAAGGTATGAAGTGAGAGTTTTTCGTTTGTTTTTTTAAATATGGTTTTTTGTGTTATTTCATTTTCTTCAAATTTCATTATTATCTTGGAGATCTTGATTTTATAAACCAAGTAGAAATTTTTATCACAAAAGTCATACATGTTACTAATGCATTATATCTACGTGTAGCATCTTAATTCTTGACATTAGTGTAACTCAAAAATGTTACGTAAAAGCAAATTGTCTAGAAATTTTGATAGTTAATTTAAAACCGCCTCCTTTTAATAAACAATTGCGTACTCGACACATTTTATCGATCGATTATTCAAATGAAGGCTATACCATAAACACAACTATGTATCTATTTTTATTGGATGTATACTGAATTTATTATGATTTTTTTTTTTTTTTTAATTTCACATTTCCGACTTTGTTGAACGTTCGTCTGAAATTATATAATTCTTTTAAAAAGTGTTACTCTGTTTTTTTTTCCTCTCTTTCAAACTCCCCCTTCTTCTTTCCCCAATTTGACCAAGAAAATATTTTACTACAAATTCCTCAAAACATAAAATGTTGTTCATTTTAAGCTTTAACTCTTGCAAATGCTTGTAAAAAAAGATAGCCAAATGAAATTGAAACTTGACAGTTCACATTTGTACTATGTTTTTGGAGGAAAAAATTATTTAAAAGTTTGTTATTAATTTATATATTTTTATCATAAGTCCCTATGTGTCAAACTACGTTATTAAAGATCGTCACTGTAATATTTATTTTTTATAGACATCTTTCTAAAGTGGGTATAATACACTGATTTAGTAAACCGAATCATTACTACTTCAGGAATACTATTAATTCTACGACGTAAATATCTTAGCATCTGATGAATTTTTTTTCGGTCGCTAAGGAGATATTTGCAGAGTAGTATGAATTACATCAAGGATTCTCTACTATTAATCCGGTGCACCCGTACCGGTCCGTGGATAACTTTTTCCGGCTCTTCGATTTTTTTTTTTGTTTAACCTCCGTGAAAATATAGTGGCTAGTGTATTGCGTTGTGGCTCTTAGATTTTCACACGTACGCGGTAAAAACCTTTTTTTTTTTTAATTCATAAAAATAGATAAATAGTAAATGAAATAATGATACAGTTTTCAATCATATTTTCAATAAATTAATTAAATTAAATAAATTCAAATAAATACATAAAAAAATAAATTGAAATAAATTTAAAAAATCCCCCCGCCGAAATATTTTGATGGCGCAACTTGCGCCATAATCCTCCCAGTGGGCACCCCTGAGAATGGGAGTAGTGTAAGTAATTCGATCATAGTTTTGAGTAGTAGAAGGTTTTTTCTCAAAACTTATTACTCTAAAAAAAGAACAAAAAAAAAAAAAAAAAAATAGTGCTTAAATTTTAACTTTAAGAACAGGATTTGAATTGAAAAAGAGTTAGTTATTTTGTCTATTTTGAATCGTTATCAAAAGCTTAACTTATGACAAAGTAACTTTAAATACCTTATACTACTGCTATTCTACATTTACGAATGGTTACTGAAACCGTGGTTACTATAGACTGTCGAATACATTCTAGGACTGTTAAAATGAAAAGATATTAGAAAATTCTGGCTGTTAGTCCAATTAGTAGAGTGGACATTTTTTGTGCAATGTCTTAATGGCCAATCTATTTTATTTATTTGTTTATTTACTTATTTTGTTTGCGCAATTGGTACATTTTATAGAAACTAAAGATCAACCTCAAATCCGTGTTCAGCCCAAATTGTAACTTTACAACAGTAGCGTAGACCGTAGAACATTTACGAGGAATTTTTTCAATGAATTTTCTAATTTTTATGTTTGAACGTAGGAAATTTTAGACTTTGTGGTTTTATGAAGCAGTTAATGATGTCAAAATTTGTATATTCAGTTGTTGCTCAGCTTGTGTTTTCACCCCTTTTTTTTTTTTTTTTTTTGAGTTCAAGTTGGTTGCGTAAACTTGCCCCGAACACAGGGCAAATCAACGCATCGAGTTGGCCACGTATACGCATATTAAAAATGATACCAAGGAGTAAGTGAAATAGATATTTAACTAAATTTAAATATTTTATTTCTCTTAAAACACTTTACTAATAAGAATATCTCAAAAAATTAATTAAAGAACATTTAATAGTCCTAAAACCATAGGACGTATTACTAATTAAAAACAAACTATTTAGTCATCTTCTTCATCACTGTTAGATTTTACTAACAAAAATAAAGTATTTCTTTTCACATACTTGTAATGGGACTGCGTTTTGAAATCTAAGGCATGGAACCCTGTCTTGTCCTTTTTTTGATTGGTTCTTATGTGCTTTCAAACAATAGATGCGAGCACAATTTTCTACTTCGTAAACAGAATCGTTCATTTGTACAGAGTTTTTAAGTTAGTACACAGTGTACTAACTTATTCTCAGTTTCAGGTTTTGGTTTTATACTTTTTTCTTTTATGTCTTCTATTTCTGCTTCAATAGAAACTTGTACATTTTAAAGTAATTTCTCCTTTTTGTTTTGTTCTGCCCAATTTTTTTTCCTTTATGTCTTCTAACTGCTCTTCACTGAGGGCTTCTTTAATCGGAGTATCAGTTAGGATTCTGAGCATTCTTATTTTTTTTTCTTTCCTGGTTCTTAAGCTTTTATGCTGCTTTTTCAAATGATCTCAGTTGGGGTAGCACACATGTGATGATGTGGATGGCCTACTGCGAAAAATACTTGGATTATCGATAAGCTTTTTCATAATTTTGACATGTAACGTGGTCTTGTTAGTGTTTTGAACTTAATGAATTACACGAACCTTTTACTTAATTTAAAATGAATGGTGATTTTAAAAACTACCTGAAATACTAAAGATTTGAAACAGTACAAAGCGAAAAAAGCATCCGAGGCCCGTTTATAAGTAACACAGAGTAGTAAGATACAGTAAGAACGTGCGAAAATTTCCCCCGATGAAAATGCGTTAACTTGCCCCGTCGACGAGTTTGGATTTATTTTTAACGTGCAAAAAAATTTAATAACTTTTCTGTCCATACAAATACATCTCTCAAAAAAGGATAAAATTTTTCATATATTTATTTGTTTTTAACAAAGTATTAAATAAGCTTCAAAACGTTCAACACAAAATTTACTCGGTTTGGTAGAAAACATTTTTCTATCCGCATGCTAAACAGAAGCTCGACTGATGCTCAAAAATTTGGGA
This sequence comes from Uloborus diversus, assembly GCF_026930045.1. Lineage (NCBI taxonomy): Eukaryota > Metazoa > Arthropoda > Arachnida > Araneae > Uloboridae > Uloborus > Uloborus diversus. Next base: position 46,551,918 of record NC_072735.1, read on the forward strand.
GATTATTTGCTAGGGAGCAGCATCAATCTGGTGTGAATGTTGGCTCTCCAGTTATAACTCGTTTTTGAAAAAGGGCTCTGCGTAAACGTACCCGATGCGTAAACGTGCCCCGGTCTACCCTATCATTCTAAGTCTTCCAAGTGCGCAAAAACAGAAAAATAACATAAAATAAATAAATTAAACTAATGACAGTAAAAATCTAATCACAACCAGCACCAGGTGGCAATTAAAAATTGTCCATGATATGAAACATCCGAAATGCTCCATAAAGTAGTGTTTAATACCTTCCATATGATGATAGAAAACGCTTATTATTCATACAATGGAATGCCGATCTCCTTCTAATAATTCAAATCAATGAAAAATGAAACAAAACTTGCTTTTGTTTTTACTTGATTGAAAAGATATAGATATGTATTAATTGATAAAAAAGATACATACTCTATGATGGTCAGAGTTTAGGCACACATTTTTAACGCTTTATTGGGAAGCAAAAAATAGAAAAAATGTAAATAAATAAGGAAAAATGCCACCTTCTAATCCTGCCTTGCAATATGTTATCATTCAGGGCGCACTATATCACGTAAATGACATCATCGGTTCATTTAAAATTAAACCACGTTTAAATCTAATAAATTTCGTCTAGGGCTATTCTCCTAAAAGTTGTGAAAGATCCGCAAGTAAACAGAGATGCTCAGCCGTGAAAGAGTTGTTCCGTCACAAAAATTGTAACTAAACTCCAGTAGTGTTTTTGGGTCAAAAAATGCGACCTTCATTGCTGTAAACCTGTTAGAAGCAACATCGTCTTTTTTCACTTGTGCGAATTAGATCTTAAAATGCAAAGATATATTTTGTGCAGTTCAAGATTTTAACTATTTTCTCGAGAGTAATTGAATACCTTTATGCACAGGGACTGCTCTAACAGCTTTAAAATATTCAGGAATCACGAAATAAGTAAATGAATTAATAAATAAAATAAATAAAATGATATGTTTGAAAAGTCGTTTTCAAAGATTGTGTTTTTATATACTTTAAAATCACATATCATGGTATGTCATGCTTTTTTATCAGAAAGATTTTCCAAACACTTTGACGCGTTCAACTTGAAATGTGAGAGAGAAATGTTTAACATTGATTGAAAAAAAATAATAATAACCACGTATTTTACGATAGGATAATTTTTTTCAACTTACACATTGTTTTACATAGTTCTTTATTTGGTCATAGTTTGACAACTGCGACTTTGCACACTGATAACAAATAAAAATACATTGTAAAACAAACCTGTATATTAAGAGTGCGGGTGTAAATTGGCCCTAATAACCACATCTTTATTACCGTATCCTAATTGCTTTTTCTTTTTAATAGATATAAGTAGTATTACCTGATCTAGAGAATCACCACTTATAATTATAAAGCTTGCTAATTTCTTCTTCATTTATATAAAGTCACATGACTGTACTGCAGTGGTAAGCGGAAAAATCGTATCTGCATCTGAGTTCAAAGTGAGAAATTGCCGTGAGTGCCTCCATGTATTTGATACAGATGCAGCATTTTGAGAATTTTTTAAAAAATATTTCCCATTCACAAATGACCATTAAACATTGTATTTAGGTAAAATATGAGACAAAGAATCACTTGGTTACCGTTTCTTAATTTTTATAAGAAGCACAAATACGACTTTTGTGCTTAGAACGGCAGTGTACTTTTTGTTTTATCCCACATCCCAGTTTGATTGATTTGTTTCAAAACATGTCATTTATAATTCAATTAGAGCCAAAAAAAAAGCCAGAAAACAAACTTTGCGACTACATTTTAAAAAAAACTGACATTTTCGACACCTCTTCCATCTCTTGTCACTTGCCATGGAATTTTTCCTAGGCATATTATTAAAAAATGTGTGATGTCACTTCTTGTTACCGTACCCGTCTCTCCCTTGTCACAAACTGTCACAAGTTTCAGAAGAAAAAAAGAATTTCGGTTTACAGAGTTGCGAATTAAAGAGTTTCCGAAAATCGAGGTTTTATTACATAAATATATATTTACAACATTCCTACGTCAACGGTCATAATTCCGTCTAATGTATCGAAATTCATGTAAAATGAAAAAGCAGAGCAATAGTTTAGCTTCCATGTGCTCCCTAGCAAAATTTAGCCTTCTACATAAATACAATTGTATTTGGACTACTATAAATGAGCATCATAGTTTGGCATTTTCCCATTCATTTATAATCGTGTTGAAAAGCCACGAAGAACATCAATTTTCTCTTATCTGACCATTTCCCTCATGGCCTATAATCGCAAATATTTTTCTACTTTTTGTGTGAAGTTTAGTAAGCCAAACCTTGGCCTGAACGTTCGGTAGATAGGGCGCCCCAATTGAGCCTGACACTGTCATCTCCATCAGTTCACCGTTTTCTGTATCTATTCTCGCGGTAACCACTCTCTAACTATGCTTCCACTCTTGGCAATTTATCGCCACTTGGTTGAACGCTGGTTTAGTTTCGATTTCCTTTTTCATCTCCTCTGTCTTCGCGTTTTACGCTAAGCGCTAAGTGATCGGAATTCGTTTGAGTGATTAATGAAGGAACCGGTCACAGTAAAAATCAGGCTTCGCCTGAGGAAAGAGGAATCACTGACGAAAAAGCGCTTTTCGTCACTGGTAATAGTCGTTTCCCTACGTCATTCTGTATTTCTGCAAGCGAAAATAATGATGAAATGAAATTAATAAACTACTATTATAATTAAACTATGAACGTTTTTGACGTATATGAAATGTTGTTTGTCGTGAATAAAGAAAATGCCTAAATACATAATATATATTATTAGTAACTATTTGTGTTGATGTCTGAGCTATCTCTACCTGCAGGTTCTACAAAATTACATATGGCAGTCATATGGCAGTTCTCTAAAAATGTCAAAAAACTGAAATAGTTTTTCTAAAATCAGTTGTATCTATCATTAAGTGCACAATACATTTTTTTTGTACTTTATCCACAACAAAATATTAAGTGAGAGAATTTAGTCCATTTGTTTGAGCAATCAGAGGTGCTCAACCCCCTAAGAGCAAGGGCTCACCCCCTTAAAGATCGACCCCCCAAATAAAAAAAAAACCAAATGAGAAGAATGCCCCTCAAAACACCCTCCCCTCCACCCCAATTTCAATGCCGCAGTCTGCGCTATGACCCCCTTCCTCCCAACCCTAGGTGGGCACCCTTGGAGTAACCACTTTTCAATGACTTTCTTCCAATGTTTATGAAAGATAGTCTCTTTGATTGTGTTCATGTTTTAGCTGGCAGTTCTTAGAATTATGGAAATGTATTAAAACGTATATTAGTTATATGTTTCGCAGTTCTAAAACTTATAGCATCTTGGTAATATAGAAAATAGACACAAGCGTACATACTTCAGCACTTCAATATTTTTCTCAATTTTTTCATCGATTTAAATGGTTAATAATTGGTTTAAATGCCTCCGTCATTCAGATTTTTATAAAGTTCTTTGAGCAAATTGAATTACTTTTTTTCGTTCATTGATTATAAATATGGTTGGCAATAATGAAATGTGATACTGAAATCAAAAAAAAAGAAAGAAAAATAAACTTTGTACATATCTAGAACAACTGATGCCAGGATTTATGTGTTGAAGCGGTCAATTTAGTGCTCAAATACAATTATTAGTTGCATGCATAGAGTATTTGGAAAAACACCAGCATCGCTCGTTACTATGATAATATTGAGGGGGAAAAAACAGCTCTGTCTAGGTTTTGCTCTCAAATGAGAGGAAAAAATCAGACACCTATGGGTTCCGCTGTCAAAAGAGAAAATCAATCATCATTTGCTGATCCATTAGCGCAAAACCGTGTGAAATTCATCCTTCACCACTTGGCTACGTAACTAAGTTAATTATAGAGTTCAGTATCCGTTTTACGAAGTGTATCTCCATAGCAAATGTCACAAGCAAGTATGCTAAGTTTTGTATATTTAACTTGCTAAGTTTTGTATATTTAACTTACAAAGTTGAGAAATTTCAAATTATTGCTAAAGTCTTTCTAACGTCTGAACTGAAACCGGGTTATATTAGACACCCAACGATCCAGGGGTGCCTACCAGGAGAGGGGGTCATAGTGCAGATTGCGGCATTGAATTTTTTAGGGGGGGTTTTCAGAGGTAGCTCCCTCTTTTTGGGGGGAGGGCTCTCGTTCTTGGGATCTTCCTGGTATTTGGAGAGGGGGGTGCGCCATTTCTCTTTGGATGGGGGGGGGGTAGAGGAGCTCCCTTATAACGATGTTTAACTTAATTATCGTAATTTATTTATTTTATTTTCATTTGGAACACATCAGCTGCGACAAAATTTTCTATCTTTCAACGTTGAGACCTTTTTTTTTTGTGTGTGAATGATATTTATTTGTGCAAATTGGTTGTTGATGAGAAAAAAACACTTAAGCTCAACCTTAAGATAAATATAAAGTTTTATTTCATTGAATGCAGCTGCCACCAAATAACTTTCAAAGCGAGAAAGAGAACCTTAGCTATCACTTATAATTCGTCCAATGTAGTAGGCACCAAGCAATAGTTAGCGTGGAAAGATAAAGCAACCTTAAAATAATTTTCAGTTTCATTTTAGCAAATATCGTGTTTAGCATTGTCCGTCATTCATGTATTTTTTGACATAAACTCATAAACAACACATAATTCCAGTAATTACATGCGTAATTATGACTTCAAAACCTTTTCTTGTGCAGTTTGTTATGCTTCCGTTTCTAATTCCGTTAACAATGAATTAAGACTCATAAAAGTACATCTTTAGGATAATAATGAGACTTAAAAAGAACGAAGGCTAACTTTAGAGAAATACACAACTCAATGTCAAAATGCTCCATTAATTCGCAGCATGTAAAGGTTTTACAATACTTAACAAAGCCCTTACACGGTTTTTCCAAAGTTGAGATTTATGTAAATAAATACCACTTTGTACGATGTCCTTATTTGGCAATTTCCATCATTCTCTCGTTTCTGCTCCACCCTACGCCTGCATCCAACTGTGCTACCTGGTGTTATCAGAAGACTTACTATATCTCTGTGTAACTTAGCCCACATTTTGTCGTCGTCCCCCCCTTCCCCAGGTGCGGCAATACTTAGCCCAAAATTCTGTTTCCACGTTGGGACTTGGAAATCACCCACGACTTTTAAACGTGACCTTCACAATGTACCTTAAGCGGGGCCTCGCGATGCTAAAAGACCCGTAAATCAAACTCTTATCTCCGAAAAAGTATATACTTTGTTGGCCAACTGAAAGAAAGAATATTACGGCAGGATGCATCAATCAGTCAACCCATGTAGTATAACAGTGCCTCAAAATTTTACTAGCGCTGAGTTGTTTCGGGTTTAGCGTGAGATCTGCAACCTATATATAGCAACGAAGGGCTGAGGCTTCAAAATGTCAGGTTCCTTCGCCCTAGGTTCTAAAAGTAAAAGAAACACGATACAAAGCTGATTCCGTAAGTCAAATTTGGGAAAAATCAATTATTTTTTTCCTCCAAGTTTGTCTTACATGTCGTATGGGTGTAAAGTTATGCTTTCAAAGCTTTCGGAGGCAATCACTTCCATCAAAATAACCTGCATTTGATGGTTAAATGTCATTTTGACTAAGATAGATGTCCGTGTATTATATTTCTTTATTAGGCTGCAAAATTTACGTGCTGCTCTCTCACGTTTGAATACTGGTTTTATTTTGGTCGTTGTATTTTCTTTGCACGACATAAATTCAAACATTTTACTTCATTACGTTTTTACTACTTCAATAACTTTAAACTTCAAATTCCAAGCTATTTAATGGTTTTTAACTTAGAGCAGGAATTAGTAAATTGAGGGAGCTAGTACAATCATTGGTTAAGCAAAAGCTTGGGCAAAGTGCTCAAGTCACGGGACTCAACAACAACGAATGGTTGACACGTTTTGCGTGAAACTAGCGAAGAAAATCTGATTTCTTCCAATGCTTTTCTTTAAAATATATCACGTGATTTGGGGTCTTTCCTTCACGAATGAAAGTCTTCTCTTCTTAATGGTTTTGAACTTTACTAAATAAGCAACTTTTTTCTGTGTTTCTTTTGCAATTTTTACTCTTTGTAATCTAGAAAGAGAAGAGTATTTTGTTCCTTTCATATTTTCCTGAAAAATTATAAAGATATTGCAAACACGTGAAAATTTTCATTGAACTAAGGTCCTTTCAAGGTACAGATTAAAGAATTAAACATTAGAGACCAAGAGTAGCGTTTAACGAATCTTTGAAATGCAGTGAATAGGGAAAATAGTACTGAAATGGACAGAATTATTGAGTTAATATGTTATTTGAATTTGTGCCTTTTACATAAGATTTTGGTATATGCACTACTGATGTGCTAAACAAAAATGTTTTATAAGTAACGCGTTCTTCAAAAATATACCTTTATTTATAATCATTTAACTCCAAAAAATCTTACCACATTGGTAAAACTGTGTAATGAGTATGAAATGATGTAAATCTCAATCATTGATGCAGTAATTGGCAAATTTGTGCTGTGTATGACGTTGTTGCTGTTTCTGTTACTTTTAATAAAAATCTATCCATTAATGTCTTGTGATATCATGTTTTAATAAAGTTTTAAGTGCGATTGTGAACGTGATGGAAACGTTATATCACGATCAGAACAGTAAACATTTCATTTATGAACGTAATATCTCACGTTAAAGTGTTCAAGTTTAAACATGTTGATGTTTTAAGTGCTGAGAGGGGGAAAATGAAAGGGAAAAGAGGTTTTGGTTTCATCTCGTTTTCAAAATGGTCAGAGCAGTAAAAATTTCATTTATAAAAGTAATATCTCGCTCAAGGTTATTGAAAAACAAATTTTTAGAATATAACCCATTTTCACTGGTCTTCAGACAGTGAGTGTTCAACAGGTTTAGTCGTGATGTCATTGTATTTAAGTTTAAACATGATATTTTAAAAGACTGAGAGAGGCAAAATGAAAAGAAAAAAAAAGTTTTTGCTTTATCTCGTTTTCAAAATGTTATCACAAAATTGCAAGTTAATAAAGGTTATCCTGCATTTTAATCGATATTCGATTTTTTCCAAAACATAAAAACAGGATTGCGTCGATTTTAGGAAGTATATATATATATATATATATATATATATATATATATATATATATATATATATATATATATATATATATATATATATATATATATATATATAAAACATAAACGGATTTTAGTCAGACAACTTTTTAATTGCGCTGGGTGAAAAATGTAACTCCGCAATACATGTAAATATAATACCTGTTTTGTATATACTTTTCCATAAAACTGAACTGAAGGGCTGTTATGAAAAGTTAACCAGATATATAAAGGTATACCAGAAAACGATAGCTTAGTTTTCATACAGAATCTTAACTATTCATATATATTTATTTAATATACTTTTTGACGCATAAGACTAATTAGTTAATTTTCCCCACAAGTTTACACTTACAGACCTTATGTTCTGATAATATAGTCGAAAATTAACCAAGAAAATACTTCTAGCGTATCACATTTAAGACGGTTGAGTTCAGAATAAATCCTAACCCTCATTGTTATTTTTCAATAAATTCGTGACATGTGTACACACATACATTTAGCATTTCTTAATTTCCTGAATCACCAGAACACTGAACGTTAAATTCCTTGTTCATACTTATTTTGAAATAACATCCCCGCCCCCTTTTTTTGAGTGCTTGAAACGTTTTGTGAAATTTAATTAAAAAAATTAATCTTATTAAATCCTAAAATTGTATTATTACTTATGCCTCTTCATGAAACACATTTTAAAAAAATGATCAGAACTGTAGACGTCATACAGACATTTGCATTTCTCTCAACACTGCCTTTTTGTTCCCACTAGTTGAGAAAAAGGGCGTTGCAGCGAAAGGCTTTCCCAAATATTTCTCAACATCTCCTCAAACAAGGCAACTTGTCAAACTCATAAAAATTTATAGCGAATAGGGTAACTGCATGCGGAAGAAATTAGAAGCTTAGGTCAATCACACCTGTGGTAAGAGACCACAAATTTCGCTGCATCCTGAACAAGTTTCAAAAGCTATATGAGAAGCTTCTAAAAGATCTTCAGATTGGAAGAATTCTGAAGACACTTGGAGAATGTATTGACCTTTGTTTATCTGATGTTATACATTCTTGGGTAATAACTGCATGAATGGATTTTAAAGCATTTCATTCATGGTCCTAGTTTTAATTGCTTTTGTCAAGATAAGGAAGGAGGCAGAGTTTATATTTTTGTTGTATGATTAATTTTGACTTGAGAAAAGGACCAATTAAAACTTTGAACAAATTTCTCAAACTTAATTGTTTCTTATGGAAATACAGTGAAATCTCGTTACAACGAATACCAATACAACGAAATATCCTCTTCAACGAAATAATTTTCATTACATTGCTTGAATTCCATTATAACGAGGTTCCCGTTACAACTAACAAAATTTGCGGTCTTTTAATGTTCGTTGTATCGGGATTTCACTATGTACGGGAATGTGGGGCAAAGTGAAATGGTTAAGATTACTTCCTTTTTTCCATATGAATAAAATTAATTTTTTTCTAAAATTTACGGTTCATAAAGAAAGAACAATATATTTTATAATAAAACTTGCACTGAAACATTATTTTTTATTTTTGTCCGTAACTTTACCTCCAAAAAAAAAGGTGGAAAAATTTCACTTTTTTCCATGGAGCAAAGTGAAAAAGGAAATGTTGTTTCGAAGGAAGGATTTTTTATTTAATTATTAAAAATATTTTTGATCAAATTAATGAGTAAATAAAAGAATGAATAAATAAATAAAAACAAAAGGAAAATAACAAATAAAAAATAAATTACGAGGAAAGTAAACGAGTGAATAAAAAAGTGAATTAATAAGAGAATAAGTAAATAAATGAATAAATAAAGGAGTTATTAAATGGAAGAATGTAAATGAGAAATCTATACATATAATAACATAAGATGTTTGTGTGTGTGTATGTGTGGCGCGCATCCCGGGAAAACGGTAAGGCCTAGAAAGATGAAATTTGGTATACAGGTGTAGTTTTTGCTGAAGTTGTGCACCTCAGGCTTCGATTTTTGATATTTTAATTAGAAAAAAAGTTATTTAATGTTTTATGTGATTTTTAGCACTTTTTAGTACTTTTAACCTCACAGACCCCGAACCAATCGCGCCAGACAAATATTTTTGGTACTATAGTGTCTGAAATTTAATTTTAAATATGATGAACAAAAAAAATTGAAGATAGAGCAATTTTTGTATTTTTTATGAATTTTTGAAAAAACCTTTAATTTGCATGTTTTCCTGGGTTTTATTTTTTTCTAATATCATCCTGCGAGAAGTATCAAAGCCTCATTTCTGAAATTTAAGTTGGTAATAGTAAAAACATTTCGCCCTCTTCAGAACAAAAAAGTTCTTAAAAATACGCAATAGTTTTTTTTTACATTTTTTTAAATGCTGAACACATCATGTCCCTTCACGCATCAGTCGAAAAAAGCGTTCTTCAATCTTTTATGCCTGTGACGTCATTACTTGGGTTTCGATTCGATATTTACGATGGAATCTTAATCGCAAGCAATGTTAATCTTTTTTTTTTTACTATATAGCTTACTTCTACATTTTCTGACGTGATGACCACGTGTTTTTTCGGCAGCGCTTGCTTTTTTTCTTTCCTTTTTTTTTTTTATTTAGGGATTGCATTTATTTCTTTTTCCATCCCCCCCCCCCAAGCTGGACCTTTCGCTGTATCTATATTACGTTATACTTCATAGTTGTGCGCATTAATTCAATAAAAACAGCGAGATTTTTTTTATCTTTGTCAAACGTTACTTTTTGCACACTACGGGGAATTTGAGCTTTTTTTTTTTTTGCTCTACTTAAATAAAAAATAAAGCGGATGGACAGAGTAAGAAATAGAGGAACTTCAACGGCGATCAATAGCCCCCCCCCCCCCCCACACACACACACCATGACTTTGAAAAACATTGCTTTCACATAAAAGTGGAAGTGCTTTTTGTTATTTTCCGACAAAATTTGCATGAAGAGTATGCCCTTTGTGCCTCCCCCCCCCTTTAAAAATATTCCAAAGGATATAACGGGAGATAGATCTAGAAAATACTTGATTCAACACAAAATTTATTTAAGCAGCCGCCGAAGAAGCCAACATTGGCGTAAAAAGGCGAATGATAATATTGATATTTTGAGAAAAACATTGATTAATACTGTCGCTAAATTGTCTAAGCAGCCTCCGAAGGCGGCAACCCTGGCGCAAAAAGGTGAATTGCGTAAAAAGGCGGACCAGCTGGTCGCCGCAGGCGGCTAGTAAGTAATAAATGAATACTCAAGTGATTTGATAAAGTATTGAATGAGTAAACGAAATGAGCTATTTCACTTTGCCCCATCCACTTTGTCCCGCATGCACTTGAATGCCTGTGCAAATTATTTTAAACACAAATAAGCTAATATTAAACAAATAAATACTGCACCGAATATTAGTAGATATCAATTACTACTGAAACCGTTAATGTTATTACATAGTTAAAATGTTACCACATAGGTTGCGCTGAAAGCGGAGTAAATATATCGCCATTTCACTTTGCCCCACATTCCCCTACTTAAAAATGCGAACTGCTGGAAAAGATTGAAAATGGGCGAAATGTAAAACAAGTGAAAGTAACATTAGTAAATGTCTTTGTCTGGTCTTTTGTGAGAAATAAATATAATTGCGTCGATAAAAGAAAATAAAATGAATTCAAAGCAAAACAAATCGCGCGATTTGACTGCTTGACTTAAGTTAAGAGCAACGTAAAAGTCGTGGGCATCGTGATGCTTTAAAACTTGAGATAAAAACAATTGACGAATTCAGCACAGTAAAGAAACAGCTCCACTTTTTGCCATTTTTTCCTTCTTTTGATTGAATTTTATATGGTAAAATAGCATCTTTCATTATGCACAATGAAGAGAAATCTCCATCCAGTGCTGGATAACAAATTTAAGAAACGGAGCTGTAATAGGCTGCAATTCTGAAGTAAAATGGTGCTGCTCCCATAGACTAATAATAAGAGTAGACCGAGCTATGGCAACCCTTTGGCTGCTCATAAACCAAACCATGTGACTGGTGGATATCCTAGCAACAGCGGGCGTTGATCGTAGCAGACGATCAACGTCCGCGAGAAATAAAATAAATAGAATTGATGGAATAAGAAAGAATGATCTTTTATGGAGTCCGATTTGTAAATATTCTGAAGTTGTAAATATTTTGTTAATATAGTGAGTTTTTCGTTTAGATCGTATTGTGCATTTTCTTTAGTCAATTTCAATAACTCTATAAGCAATTAAAGATGCAAGCGCCCAAAAGGAATCAGCAAACGGTAAGATTTTTACCTAAAATTTCAATTTAGGATACCGATTAGTACATTTTTTGGGTTAACACGAAACGTTTACGCCATTACGTTCACGCTGACGCTGACGTAGCAGTTCCAAATGAAATAAAAGTTACTGAAAACTGTGATCAAAAACTAATGCCAAAATAATGCATAATTAAAAGAAACACAGTTCAATCTGCACCTGAAAAAAAAATTATAATGAAAATACATTACGTCTTAAAATACATGTCGAGTGCCAAACTATAGATAATATTGCCATCTAGCAACCATGCCGCCAAAGTTTTCGCCAAGCCTTCCACCAGTCACATGATATATCCATGAACCAATTTTTTTCATCAGCCATTCTGGGAAAGCTCGGTCTACTCTTATTATTAGTCTATGGCTGCTCCTCTATTAAAACTCAACGTGCCATTTTGAAACTGAAATGTTTTCTATCACAAGACTCGTATTGTTTTCTTAAACAAAATTTGTCTTCGAAGTTTGTGTAATATATGCTTATATTTATGTAAAATATGTTAGCCCATGTAAATAATTTATTTTCAAAGATTAATAACACTGCTAACTTCTTAAAGAAACGCAGAAAAAAGAAGAAATAAATAAATTTGTAGTTTTTAAAAATTTTAATATTTTGTTTTTGTGCAAACCTTTCAAAATGCTTCTTGCAAAATGGCAACAACAATCACTTCTACGAATCCGTGCATTCACTTCTTTACTTATTTATCCGAAAATATTAAATACGTAAAGAATCAAAAAATGTTTTGTTTTCATGCTCTAAAATTTTCAGAGTATAAAATACTTATTCAATGCTCCGTTTTGTTAAACATCGCACACAATTTCAAAAGTTATACTTCCAAGTCCTCAGGAATTCAAAAACCATGCAAACAGAAAAATATAAATCATTTCTGAGAAAACAAACCTATAAGTTTTCGTTTTTGCCTTAAATCACTTTGCGTGCATGACTAAAACCCCTTAGAAATTAAAAAAAAAAAAAAAAAAACAATAACAAAACATTTGATTCTATAGTCATCTTTTCAGATAACTCTTCAAGAGCATATGACTTCCAAGCAGTTAACGAATCCAAACAGGTTTTCATCGTTTGCAAATGGAATATTGTTATTATTATTAGTATGTAATAGTCATTCTAAAAATGGTGTTTTCTTTTGACTAGTTTATAAAAACATTTGTAAAATAAAAAATGATGTTTGAAAAGTCTACAGATCAGAGAATAGAAATTCCTTAGCCTAAAACCTAAACTTGAAGAACAAAAAAGCGTGAATAAATTGTTTTTGTCACTTTTATGAACTGCATTCTTAGCTGGAGAAGTGTATTAAAGAAATAATATGCATCGAAAGTGCTTAATTGTTTATTTGTTTTTTTTTGATGAATTTGAAGAAATATCAAAGAAGACCCCTTATTACATAATTTGTGAGTTTAAGCTGCAGTAAACCTGTTTTCTCTCCTGCAGAAAGCGGCGTTTCTATTGCTTTTATTTTACTCTTGGTGTGTCGCCCGGCTTTGCACGGTCTGCCTCGAAAATAAAAGTTACGTCAAGTGATGCGTGTTCAGTTCAACGATCAGACTCAAAAAAAATGTAAAATTTCCCGACCGATCGTGATAATATAACCAAAAAGGATATTTTTTTTTAAATCTACCGATTACAGTGAAACCTGTGTATAACGATACTGTCTATAACAATAACCAGTCTATAACAATTTTTCTTTTTATTTTTGGTCCCAGCAAAATGTCAGCATGAATAATCAAACTGTCTATAACGATAACCTGCCTATTACGATGTGTTTTTTTTTTTGGTCCCAACAGTATCGTTGTAGACAGGTTTTACTGTATAGAAAAAGCCACAAAACAGAAGCAGGTATTTTACTCGTTCCCAGTCGCGAAAAAAATGGCAACAGATCTTTCTTCTCAATGATTTTATTCGCGCTAATTAAAACTGAGCTCGCGACAGACAATACATTTCCGATTTATTATTGATTTTGCTTTACTTAATGATTATAACTTTTCTCCTGGTGATTTTACAGTCTTGGTAGTTTTGAAAAATGAAGGAAGTAAATCTACATTTTCGCGGGCTTTCGAATTAGACTGAAGTTTAGGCAATCGGATAAATGTTTCATGCAGAAATGCCATTTTCGGGTCCTAAAATTGAAATTTGAACAGTTCGGTACTTTTTTGGCGTTTGAACCCCTGCCCTCCACGTAACTTCTCGGGTGTCCAAGTATCTCCCTGCCAGATTTGGTCAAGATCCGACGTAAGCTGTAGATTTGTGTAGGGAACAACGCACATACATACATATATATTCTTGTTTTATTAATATAGATTTCTTTCTAAATTCCTCTCTCTTAAAAAAAAATTAAAATAATAAAAAAAAGAGCTTTCTTATGAGCTTTGAGCTCTAAATATTAATTTTCACTGAACAAGGAAAAAACTCTTGACTTACTTGAAATTGAAACATTTATTTATTGAGCAAACGTAATTGCCGTTATCATTACCTGTGGGCGATTTTTTTTCTCAATTGAAACACGTGGTTGAAATAGTTTTCCCCCATAACTTTCCTCTTGACCTGACAGGGAAAATACGGAAGGAGAAATAGCAGTAACTCTGTGACCACTGTATTTCACTAATTGAAGTCAACTCTAATTAAAACTGTTCATTTAAAAAACTTACAACAATATATCTACAGGGAATTAAACATGGCAGCATTCGTCAATTTGACCTTTCTTGAAAGTGTTTCTCCGCAATTGAACCTCTGGCTAGTAAAGTAATTTCCCCTTGGTGAGGTAATTGAGTTGTGATTTTCACCACTATCAACAATGCAAATTACTCACAATGCAACTTGTAATGTAAAAATCTGTGTGTAATAGTTTACCTTAAATCTTTTGGAATAATGTAATTTTTAAATAGCAGAACCTAATTGAACTATTATTTGCTTGTTGGGTAAAGATATTACGTGACACAAATTTATTGAAAAGTCATATTAAAACGCATGCTGTGAACTTAACTTTTCTTTGCTTCATTCAGCCAGCGTTTTTTCAGTATGATGCTTTAGTGTTTAAAACATTGTATCCTTTTAAACATTTTTATTTTTGAAGCAGACTTTTTATCTCTAATTCAAATTCCTATCGTAATTTCGTAATTGTCACCTCAAACCCGAAAAAGAGGGGAAAATAAATAAAAGAGATAAATAAATAAATGCAAATTTTCGAAATTTTAACAGGTTTAGATTCTTCAGATGCTTGATTTTTTTTTTTTTTAAATTCTCAGAGTGGTGTAAGTGGCTATGTATTGTCATATTGGGGGAAACACTACTAATTTCAATAAAAAATTGTTTCTTCACTGCTTTTATCGTGAAAATAAAACTAAATATTTCCGTGCAACAAGTGCCAATAGTTACTTTTAAAATTAAAAACAAAAATGACCGTTTTTGACCATAAAAACAACTGTTTAGGAAAAAGTGCGAGTTCTAAAACAAAAATTTCACTTCAATATGTTTATGAACGTAAAAATAAAATGTGGTGAAAATTTCAAAGTATTGCGTGTGTAAGCAGTTTTTTAGAAAAGGAACATGAGTTTTTAAAATTGCCGTTTTGAGAAACCGCGCTTGAAAGAAAAATTATTCGTTCATTTTAATGCATTCCATCTCCATTAATATTTGAACTGAGTTACTTTTAATCCAGAGGTGCCCAACTGGGGGGAGGGGGTGTCATGGCGCAGACTGCGCCATTGAAATTTTTAGGGGGTAGTGTTTTGAGGGACGTATTCTCATTTGGGAGGTTCTTGCTTTTGGGGGGTCTTCACGATATTTAGGGGGGATGTACCCTTGTTCTTAGGGGGGTGGGCTGTTTAATTTACATAAAAACATTAATTTTGTGTCTTGAAAGCTCTTGATTTGAAAATTGGAAATTTTTAAAAACTGAATTATTTTTTTACGGTATTAGGGTACCAAATCCCCTTAAAAAGAAAACAAAAAGTGTCGCTATGAAGTATTTTCCAACTCTTGAGTATTAAATCCCGCCAAGAGTTGGCGAGCGCGCTTTCCGTCGGTCGCCAAAAAACTCTACTTAGCGCGCGGTTTCGGTAACAAACAAATTCATCATTTCGTCCTCCGCGCATCTCGCATCCAGACAGTCATGATCGTCCGATTTCGGCAGGAACGTAGGTAGTCCCCGGTTTCGAACGCTCACGAGGTTTCGAATTTGAGTAGTACACACAACGTAGTAATGTGTTGTTGAAAGTACAAGTTCCACGTCAAACAGGTTTGCACGCCAAAGTGGATCTTTTTTATTTTTATTTCTAACCATTCAGGTTCAAGTCTTCGCACAGGTCAGTCACACACTTCCGGTTCGTATTCTTTATTTTTGTATCTCTTTTTAGCCGGTGTTACTGTTTTATTGGCATATGTATCAAGTGAAAAGTAAAAAATAAACCCTCTTCCTTGTTCGTATGACTTTAGATGTTTAACGGCTGGAAACTGGTCAATGACTATAATTTAGTACTTCACCGGTCCATTGTGCGTCGGAGCAAAATTTCAAATTGCAGATATTATCGTTTGAATAACAGGGTTCGGCTTTTGCAGTGTATTACTTTGAGACTATATTTTTTTACATTGTATTTCTTTATATCAGGTATTAGTTACTTTGTTTTATATTTTCCAAATTTGATTGAATGGACGTTTACAACGCGAAAAAAATTACATCTGTTAAAACATTTAAGTTTTGTGAAAACTGGAATGTACATTTTTATTCGAAATTCAAAACTTTTATTAACTGTAAATTTTTGAAGCATGTACTTACTCATATATAACACTTACTCATTTTTTTAAATTAAGAAATTTTGAAATTGGATGTCCACGGCTTCAAATTTTAAAATCCAAGTCTGGGTTTAGTTTGCAAGGGATCTGGGGGGAGATCTGCTCTTGCGCTTTTTTTCAATTTTGCGTAAATTTTAACATGTTAAATGAAATTCGTGCTATTTATTTTTAAAAAGAAGTTCTTAAGACTATAGGGCTGTTACTCTTCTTTAGTTTGAAATAACTTCCTGTTCCTAATGATAATTAAAATAAATTGACGTTTCATAAGAGCTAGCCTCTTCGCATAAGAACCTCATTTCGTTGTGTGTATTCTAAAATTTCTAATAATTACTCTTCTATTTTTTTAAAAAAAATCAACAAATTACACCTAAAGTTCACACTTGCGAGTCGTAAACTTTCTTAAATGCAAACATAGGTTCTGTACCTTTCATTTTAACTAATATATGGTATACAATGTTACTGTTTTCCTACTCATTTCTTAATACAAGCTTTTACCCGTATAAATTTTCTGCGTGTTCTTGCGAATATTATAAAACTTATGTCGTGTAATATTTAAATTACACGTAAAAAAATCACAATTGACAGCCGACTAATATTTTAAGCACACTACTACTGCTCACATAGAAACTTCATTTAAAAAAAATGCCTTAAATTTACATTTTACATTCAAGTGGTTTGACAGCGCTTTAATTAGCGAAAAGTTACATTCGGATATACTGTACTACATTATAACATAAATTTGACCTTGTACTTTACACAATTTGTACATAACTAAAAAATTTACTAAACTAAAAGTGTAATATTTTAATATAGAAAAATGAGTAATTTTTTTTTAGTGTTATACGATTTATTTGTCATGTGATTCGTTTATTGCAAAAGTGCAAATGAAAATTTAATATTATGTAATTTAACGGTTGTATTGCTGAGTGTTGTAAATTGCACTGGATCCTTTCAATTTGCATAGTTGGAAGTAGAGTTGCGACATCGATGGCAAAACATCGATGGTATTAATACATCGACCAAAAAACATCGATGTTTTAAAACATCGATTTTTTTATCATGTATAACATACATTTTTGAATGCACTACACCACAGTATGAACTACATTTTTGAATATACAGTAAAACCTGTGAAGTTGATCACCCTTGTAAGTTGACCACCTATCTAAGTTGACTGCTTTTTTTTTCAGGCACGGAATTAGCCCTTATCATTTAATTCAACCTCTGTAAGTTGACTACCTGTTTAAGTTGACTACTAAAGTAGTACACCGCAAGTGGTCAACTTACACAGGTTTCACTGTACTACTTCTATACATACATGATAATCTAACAAATGTTTCTTAGTGGATCAGTGAATGCTTTTGGCATTGCGTCATTTCGTTGAATTATAGCTATTATTTCAGAAAGTTCTAAGTAAAGTCAATAATAAATTATATATATATATATATATTTGTTAATTTAAGCAATACAAAAGAATGCGTACCCGACGAATATATTGAAAATACTGAACCTTAAATCATGAGTTCAATCCTCATATATATAATAGCGAATGATCGAGTAACGTGACATCATCAAGAATGAAACTTGCGCCACGACATGATAATTTTATAATAATTTTTGGCAATGTTTGACATGAGTAAATGGGAATGCTTATTTTGACAAGGCTGAACTGGATCCTGTCACTTAACTGTTTTACTGGTAAGACAGTCGTTCTAGGGGAATGAAGAAATAAAAAAAGTGGTTGAAAATTAACGCCATCCACTGGAGTTTAGGGTTCATCCACTGGAGTTAGGGTTAAAATTTCAACTGTCAAAATATCACCAAACAGTCAATTGCTTCGTTAAAATGTAGAAGAATAGAAGCAATTTTCACCCGTCATACCTTGACGGGCGACTTTCTAGTTTAATAAGAATAATTTTGAAACATACGTGTGAAAATGAGATCTGTATTTGAGAACTATAGGGCTTCAGTACTTCTTTTGTGTCGATGTTTCAGGGAGTTCAATACTTTTGAGTCAATTTATAGAAAACATCTTGTTTTTTTTTTTTTTTTTTTTTTTTTTTTTTTTTTCATTTTGAAGATTGATGTTTTGAAACATTGATGTTTTTCAATCGATGTCGCTTCCCTGTGAGATATTTTATTGTAATTTTCAATTAAAATACAAAAACATGCAGCATCGAAACAATATCGAACCCAAAACATCGATGTTACAAGAAAAACATCGAAAGTTAAACATCGATATTAAAAATATCGATGTTTTAACAAAAATATCGATGTTTCCAAAACATCAACAAAGATGTCGCACCCCTAGTTAGAAGTAAAATGCCGTTCTCATCAAAATGCTTTTTTGAAAAGTTACCCACACTTTTTTAATTTGTTGTTTATTTCGTTTGTGTATCGGTGTATCTGAAATATTGAAATTTCAAAAATCATCACTTTCAATACTTAATATTAATGGAAACATGATTTCAGTTACAAAAATAAAATGTTTTTTTACGACTCTAGATCTCTAGGGTACAGATCTCTTTAGTTTTAATTTGCAGCATTTTTTTTTTTTTTGAGAAATCACGATTGCTTATTGCTTTCATTTGACTGTTTTGATGTCCTATCATTTTATTTTCACACCGCCACCCTCTGTGCCATCACCGTCGACCGGCTCCTCAAGATGCTGCTCCTATAGCGAAAGCCGTCTCCAGGTTGCGTCCATGTCCCTATACACACGCGCATACATACACAACTACACACGCACACACATACACATACACACACACATTCACACACGCATACATACAGACACCTACACATACACAAACACACACACGCTACATACAGACACCTACACATACACAAACACACACACGCTACATACAGACATCTACACATACACAAACACACAAACACATACAAACACGCTACATACAGACATCTGCACATATGCTTACACACATATACACATACCCCTCCACACACAAACACTCATACACACAACTACCCAAGCACTTATGCCAGCACTCAGACACAAACACACATGCCTACACACACATACACATACCCCCTACACACAAACGCACACGCCGACATACACACTCGTGATTGCGAAAAACATAATTTGAATTCAAGATGTCAAAATTCAAATTAATTTTTCTTCTTTTTCTTTTCTTTTTTTTTTTGCTATCATTTATTTACTTCAATTTTAATATGTTTGTTATAATTTATTCATATTTCAAAACCGATATTTTACGATATTTTAACACTTGATGGTTCATTTGTTTTGCACTTTGGATTTCAATTTCATTGCTTAATGTTTAAGAAGGTATAAAATTTTATTTTTTCTCCACGGCGATCCAAAAATATCGACTATCAGAATCTTTCACAGCCACAGTGTCATGGTGCAGTTATAATTTACTGTTTTCGGCTAATTTTTACTCATCTCTGCAATGTTTACAACATTAAATGTTTCTCTTTATGATGAGCACATAAGACTATACGTAAACTGTGAAGCTAAAAAGTGAATATTAGTAATGGGAGAAAATGTAGAAAGAGAATTTTTATGAAGAAGATAATACAGTAGCAAAAATGTTTCATGAAAAGAGTACTCTGCAAAATTTAGTGTATATAAAGTTATGTAAGTAGATGTTTTACTTATAAAAGACGATCGATGAAAATTTTAGTTTATGAAAAGGAAAAAGTTAATTAAAGACACTATAACAGTTTAACAGGCAAAAACTTGCTCCTGCCTTTGCACCGGCTTTGGAGTGGTTACTTACAGAAAGCAGAAAAATCTCTTTGTTAATTTCATAGAAAAAAAAAGATGCTGATATTTTATTTTTTAATGAAAGCAATAACTAATCACCATTTATAAAATAAGGTCATTAATTCATTTTAAATTTTAAAATGATGACATTAATGTTCCCTAGGAGGTGGCTATTAACATTGAGTGCTATGGGACGGTGTGCTACAGCAATAGATCCCGAACTGAGAAAAGTTCTAGTATGAAAAAAATGTGATTAAAGTAATTTTTGTATAGCTATAGAAAACGTAGAAGACACCAGTAATGCGATCTGGAAATAAAGCCCCGTAATGAGTGGAAGGTACATAAACACAATAAACTAAGTTTCAATTCTGAATGATTAATGGTATTGACACTCGGTTTCGCAAACTAGGTAGTTGCTTGAAAACATTTTTGAAAATCTATCATGTGTTGTTTCCAGAGATCTTGATATGTTTTTTTTTTTTTTCAAGTTGTGAAAATACTCCTTGAGCTGGTTAGACGAGTAAAATTCGTGTTTCAGGAATGAAATATACTTGATATACTTGAACAGATACCATAAAAGTTTCCAGAAATATCGCTATGGTTTTTTTTTTCTTCCAAGGAGTGAAAATACTCTATGAACTTTTTTAGCGAAGCGAAATTAATGTTTGAGGAGCGAAATACACTTTTTTTTTTTTTTTTTGAAGGCGTGAAAATACTCCGTGAACCTGTTTTAGAAGAAGGAAATATACTTAACAGTGACTATAATAGTTTCCTAAGATATCGCTATATTTTATTTCCAGGGAGTTAAAATACTCCTTGAAGTTTTCTAGAGGAGTGAAATATACTTAAACAGAACCATAACAGTGAGATTACAATGTGTTTCGTTATAATATGCTTTGTTACGTATATAGTTCGCATCTGACTTGTTACTTTTGAGAACTTTTCAACTGTTTAACCTTTTGAGAACCATTGAGGAACATACATGTGGCCTGAGTTCAAGGCCATTATATAAACTATTAATTGAAAAGAATAAATACAAATTGTATTTTTTTATATTATTGAGGCATCAAAATCTTAAAATTAGAAAAAAAAAAGAAAAATATTATATTTTCAAAACTTATGCTGATGTTTTTTTTTTTTTTTTTTTTGAGAACACTGCAATTTCAATGTTCTACTTCAGAGCTTATGATTCTGAAAGAGCTGATACTTTTGAAATGAATCTAAAGCAATTGCTGAACACACATTTTCAAAAAATAAAAAAAAAACGCACAAACACAAATGGCTTTTTAAAATGTTTTATATCATTGTTAAGCCTCAAGAACCATAAAAAATCGTAAATCCCATAATTTTCGCAGATGGAAAATAGAAAGTTCTAGAATTTGCAAATATTATGACAATACACTATCTTGACAATGAAAAATAATTCAAAAGCTTAGCCCGATGTTATGACAAACACACCTAAATCACGCATCATTAGAACTCAGTGTGACTGCCATTTCATCATAATGTATTTTAATTGCTTTGCCAGTGCTTCTTGAATGACTCTTTTCTGCGGAAGCCACCGTCGAATGCGTTTATTATTTTCATTTTGTTCATGTAATGGCACTTACTTCCCTCGAGCTGTCCTTGAAAATGCGGAAATTAGCGAAAGTATTTTATGATGGTTTCTTTCCCACATTTCTTTTTCAGTTTTTTGTTAATCGCCATTTTGTTCATGCTTGACGCAGAGTTGAAGAAGAAATAGCTATTCCTTCATGAAAGTTTCAATTTCTGTATAAGGTTTGATAGATTTTGCTCCAAATAAAAATTCTTTCGGTCACTGCATATTTAGAATAAAAATAAGAAACAGTGTTTTTTTAGTTATCTTTAAAAAGTTGAAACGAAATCTATTTTTCTTCCTCTTTCTCTCTCTCTCTAGAGCAGCGTTTTCCAAAGTGTGTTCCACGGAACCCCTGGGTTCCGCCGAAGTATATGAAGGGTTCCGTCGTGAGTCAACCGTTTCATAAATTTATTTTACACCAGCGTCGAGAAAAATGAAATAATCAATATCAAGAATCTAAAATGTCCCTCAGAAGTAGTAGCCATTACAGTGTTTTGCATCGTTGTACAGTGTCATGCCAGCATGATCGGGTAAATACCATCTAACTTGAGGAAAGTTCTTGATGAAACATCAGAAGTCGTTTTTTTTTTTCCAAATCTCGTTTTCTCCAGTCAAGACTCTTTAACAAAATTCATGAAGACATGGGTATGCAGCACAAAACAATACTTTTCCATGTGAAATCTGCTGGCTATCAAAAGCAAAAGTTTTTAAAAGGTTCTATGAACTTCCAAATGAAATGAGGGTTTTTTCACAGGAGCAATAGGCATCAATATTTTCAGCTGTCTAAAACGGTTGTTAGGTTCCGCGCACCTTAAAACGTGTTAATCTGACAAAATTCTCACTTAATCAATAGGTTTTTCTATGCAGAAGAAAATAATCGAATGATGATCATTTTTCATCCGTATCATTTGACTCCTAGATCGTTACCATTTCTTCCTTTAGTCATCAACAAAAATGGGGTTCCTTTTAAGTAAAAAAAAAATTACTAAGGGTTCCGTGACCTAAAAAGTTTGGGAACCGCTGCTCTAGAGTAAGCCCACAGTTACATTGTGACGAAAAATATATGTAAAAGCAAAATATTTAAATTCCCTTTTTTTTCCAGTCTTTAAAAATGCGTCTTCACTGAAATGGCTATTGAGCAACTCATACATTTAATAGCGAAATCGAGTAACGCTCCTGACGTTATAAACAATGAAACTGGCTCCACGGTATGATAATTTGATAATATTTTTAGTGATGTTTGTCATGCAGGGAAATGCTTTATTTTGACGAGACTGAACTGGTTCCGGTACCTTAACTGTTTTACTGATAAGACTATCATTTTAGGAGAATGAAAAAACGAAAAAATTGTCATCAATGAACGCTATCTACTGGAGTTTAGGGTTTGAGGGGGGGGGGGATTAGTTAGGGGCCCTCCCATTTGGAGTTAGGGTTAAAATTTCAACTATCAAAATATCAACAAACATGCAATTGCTTTGTTGAAATGTAGAATCAATTTTCCCGCTTTATACCTTGACGGGCGATTTTCCAGTTTTACAATAATGCTTAGTAAAATGTCTTCTAAAAATTATTTAAATGAATAACAACAACATCCCAATGTTAAATTTTGACCAAATTTATTCTTCACGAATTTGTGGACAAACTTCTATGAACTTTTGGATGCAATAGCAACCAATAAGATGCAGCGCCCTGGTATTGAGTTACAATAATCACGTATATCAAATGTCTAAAAATCTTTGTTTTTCCATTACCAGTACTTTTGTTTACAGATGAAACAACACTTGTCACTTTGAATTCAAGTGCAATTAAAAATATTTAAAATTAGGTGTACATTCCTGATGTAACAGAGGACAATTATCTCTAATAGTGTAAAAATTTCGCTGAACTCGCTGGTTAGATGAAGCGAGAAAAGTATTTAAGAAACTTTTCGACCGCTTTTTGTAAAACTGATATTGTTGTTTTTGGGTGTTGTTCCTGGGAGTGCAAAATAATTTGTGATGTTGCTAATTAACTATAAAAAGCTTCAGTATATTTTTAACTTAAAAAAAAAAGTGACAGCAGAAGTAGAGTTGCGTCGAAATGAAAATTTGCTTCAAGAAAAAGTTATTTAAGCTGTTCATTTGTTTTTTTGTTTTTTTTTTAATGTAAAGAAAATAAAAATTTAATTGTGTCGTATTAGTACAGTAAAATTAGGCCAAAAAATGGCCAAACCCAAACATCCAAAAAAAAAAGTGAAACCTGTTGCAAATTACTCTCTACCCTTCCAGCAAGAAGGGGTAAAAAGTCCCAGCACTTTGCGCGTCGGGTTTTGGGGGGAAGGGGGGGGAGACGAAATAATCCTCTATTTAAATAAAAATAATTTCTATTACTTAAAAAAAATTCTGAAACCTCGCAGAAACCACTCTATAATAGTAAAACAATAAACTCTCACATAAAAAAATTCTAATTAACAGGGGTGTACAGGCGGGGGGGGGGGGGAATGGGGGGGGGGGTGTCCATGGAACAGCTTTGCGTCATTGGAATTTTTAAGGCAGTTTTTTCAAGGGGTATTTCTTTCTTTATTGAGGACTTTTATTCTTGATGGGTACTCCGTCACACTTAAGGGGTGCGCCATCGCTTTGAGGGGGGCGGGGGACCCTGAATTTACATTCCAAAATCACAATGAGTGCACATCTGCAGTGAAGTTC
This sequence comes from Uloborus diversus, assembly GCF_026930045.1. Classification (NCBI taxonomy): domain Eukaryota; kingdom Metazoa; phylum Arthropoda; class Arachnida; order Araneae; family Uloboridae; genus Uloborus; species Uloborus diversus. The sequence goes on from NC_072735.1 coordinate 46,576,237, forward strand.
ACGAAAGAATTTCCCTGACTTAAACTTTTCCGGAGTACAAAATGCCTCACAATGATATGGTAATGTCAGAATGATAATTCTAAAAGATCTAAGCGAGCTCAGTCACCAAATTATTTGTGACTGGAGTTATTAAACTGTTTAGAGCGCTGGAAAAAAAAAAATTCCTGTGCAGCATAAAAAAAGTCCAAATTGACCAAAGTTTCCCTACTTCTTCTTGATTAACTTACTTCAACTTTTCTACAATCTTTTGCCATCACCGTAAGAGTGGGACAAACCGGAATTGCCAATAGTGAGACGGGCAATGCTGCAATTCTGCACCCTCTAAGTCGGTGGGGGTTTTCATTTGCAAACACCAAGCTACCTCTCTTTTACGCAGCTGGTTATGTGAATTATGCTAAATATGCGGACATATACTTGCAACTCTGTCTGAAACTTTTGAGTACAGTATGCGATAAAAAAAATTTGATCACATCAAACATCAGCTATCCATCGATCTAACGCAGTGACAAATTCAGGTGGTCTAGAACCTGTAGTGATTCAACGATAGAACAAGTCTTGATGAGAGCAATGAGCAATACATCAATAGAATGCTAAATATTTACACCTTTTTGTCTCTCAGTTTGGAAATCTCAATCCGTTTCTAAAGCCCCAGAAGTTTCTTCCCTCTCAAGTTGGTATGGGTATTGCTCGCTGATGATAAGGTGAGTTGCGATAAGACCTTTAACGTTCGGGTAGTAACATCAAACCATATTGAAGGCAAACAATTTTGTGGCATTTCTTTGTAAAGGAGGTAAGCAGTTATGTCTTTAGCTTCTGTTACGAGAGTAGTTACTATCTGTAAAGATGTGTAGTGTAAGCCCAAACCATCTTTTACACCGAATGGTATGAACAGTAAAGATGGAATAACAAATTGCTAAAAACTTCTGGTACGAGTTATGCGCTGATCCTCCATCAGTATTCGATGAATCTGGTTTCAGAAGGAAAGAAATCCTGTATCGTTAAAGTACTATTATCTGAAGCAAAAGGTTCATCCAAAATCACAGAACGAACAGCTGGTGTCATATATGAGGCAGTGAGAAGCAAAGGGATGTAAGTGGACATTTTCAAGTTTTGAATAAAACGCGTTTAAAGATAAGATCCCAGGTAGACTTTCATTGATTTTTTTTTCTAAATCATGCTGTATAGAAGCAACTACCAGGTCTACTAGGACCATTTCTTGCCCCAAGATATAGGAGAGGTTCACCAACCATTTGTACTGGTTATCTCCAAATTTTGAATTTTGCCCTTTGCTTCTCACTGCCTCATATGTAATAGAAGGAAGATACCCGCTTGAACATATTTTTGGTAATGATATGTAAGTTTCAAGGAAATATGCCAGCAATGCAGCGTGTAGGTCACTTGTAAGTATGGGAAAGCTAGTGTCATTTTTGATGGGTGTAAAGAAAGCACCACAGAAATATAAATGAAGTCCTATTACAACAGCCAAGCCTTCTGCTCTAGAAGACTTTCTGCGTCTCAAATCTTGTGCTTGCTCTGAGGGGTTCATTAGTGAATGTTTGAAAAGTCTGAAAGTAGACTGAAGTGCTCAATTATATGCACAAACTGTGTTAGACATAGCTGCAACAATAACGATTTTGCTGAGGATCTAGATTCCAAAAAACATCTTGATAACGAAGACTTTTTGTTACAAGCTTAGGAGAAATCATTTGAAAGCAAAAAACAGTTCAGCGTTATTTTTCTGGCCATTTAATCAAATGTGCATCATCAGAGGGGGTGGGGGGGGGGGAGGATAATATTTTAGTACATAATTTCGTTTTGGGACTTGAGCTACTGTTCTTATGGGGTGGACAGTCCTGATTTATGCATTTTAGATTTGCATGAAATAATACTTCTACTTGAAATAAAAGGTGGAGGGGGGGGTGAGGATTTATTTTATTTGGCAGAGGGGGGGGGGGTGTTGTAGCTTTGAGAGGAGGTGCACCATCGCTCTTGGAAAATGGACACACTTGATTTCTAACAATTTTCTTAGCATAAAATGTTTCCATATGAAATGTATGGAGGGGGTTCGGGGATACTGCTTCGCTTTACCGTGGATAGGGGGGCGCTGTAGCATTTGTGGGTTTTGTCATCCCTCTTGGGGGTCAAACACCTTTAATTTTATGCTTTTAAATTTAGTATAACATAATATTCTCACTTTAAATTTATTCTAAAAATTCTGAAAAAATACCCAAAACTGCAATTTTTAGATGCCCCCCATTCCAAAACCCGACGCACAATGGGGTGGGACTTTTTACCTGTTCTTATTGGGAGGGTAATAAACAATTTGCACCAGGTTTAGCTTTTTTTTTTTTGGATGTTTGGGTCCGACCCCTATTTTTACTGTACTATATGTGTGATAAGATGTGAAGAGTTTTATCTCCCCCACCCCCACATGCGTGACATTAACCGAAAAAAAATTAAGTCGAACCCTTATGTTAAATGCGCCCCCTCCCGCTAAAAGCAGCTGAAAAAACAGACGAGGACGTCTGGAGAAGTGTTGGGAAGTGCCTGTATTTCTAGCATCGGTTTTCTAGGCCAATCTGGTGAAAAGGAGAGACTGCCTGCTTTCATCACGTGACCTATTTCATAAGTCAGTTACTAAATTATAACCTCGTTTTAATGTCAACTACCCTCAAGCTAATATCGTTTCACTTTCAGCATTAGTAAGCAAAAGAAAAAAAAAGAAAACCAACAACAACAAATAAATAAATAAATGAGTTTCTCGAATTAATAAAGCATGCCAATGATGGTTTCTTTTGCTAATTGAAAGAATTTCGGATCTGGAGAAGTGTGTTTAACTTAGATGTTTCATCGTTAATTTCTAAATGTATTTTGGCTGCAATACGTTTCAGTGGTCCATCCATTAATCGCACGCGTTAATTGGCAACCAATGCCACTACTACGAAAACCTGCACCATTAAGTTGAGAGTAATACATGTATACTAGAAAAATTGCACTGATGAAAATAATTTATTAAAAAAAAATTTAAGGTTTATACATGATTTATTTTCTATTGTGCACCTTATGGCTTTAAGTTTCTTCCCAGGGGTGCCGCAAGGGGGATTTTGAGGGTCAACCCCCACCAACCTTAAAAAATTCTTGATTTTTACACATTGCCAATTCTAATGGTTTATATCTATCTGAAGACAGTTATGACCATTGACCAAACCCTCAACCCTCAAAACGTACATTTTGACTGTGATAATGCCTGACGCGAAGTTGAAAATCATCTAAACCTTCTTAGAACTAAGAAAAGTGCACACGGAAAAGTGTTTTGACGTTGTGAAAAAAACTTTTTGAGAGACGGATTAATGTAAGAACAATAATGCTATAATCTAGACTGTTTTTTTAAAGACTTAAGTACCTTATAACTATTTGCTGCTATAACCATAAATCAATTAGCAGTATCAATATTAAAAAGAAGTTATAGTTTCAATACGAAAAGTGTAATTATTTGTGGGGAAAGGTATCGTAGATTTTGCGGAAAGGTGATACAAGCAAACTACAACGAAAAATTTGTGAGAATTCGCTTGAATCCTCTCATTGATCTCACTTCTTGTTGAGTAAAATAATGTTGAGCAGAATGAAGCGATAAAGTATTTTTTCTGAAAGAAATATATTATTTATTTCGCAGAAACTTCTAGTATTTGCCGTTCAACTAAAGCAGAGTTCTTGAGAAAGCACCACAAGCGATAATTCACAATGAATTGTAGTCAAAAAGAAAAAAAAAGAAACAATCAGTAAACGAAATAATTTGACAAGTCATACATAAAATAAACGCAAAATTAAAAAATCCTTTCAAATTTTCAAAATTAATTTGAATTCTGAAATTTTGAATTCAAATTATGTTTTTCGCAATCACTAGTTGCGACAGGTCCCTACACTTTTGGTTACTACCACACTCGCTTGTTTCTAGAAACGGTTTCCGTCCCTCCTCTTGGGCGGTTACGTATGCATAGTTGTGTATGTGTAGGCTTGTGTGTGTTCGTAGACCTGTGTGTATACACGTTGGCTTGTGTGTATGTGTGTGAAGGCGCGTGTGTGGATGTGTGTGTATGAGCGTGCGTGTATTTAGGACATGGACGCCACCGACCAGGAGCAGCGGCTACCGGGAGGAGTCGCGCCTGCAGAGGACGGTGGGGTTGAAAAAGGAACCAAACATCAAGAACGATCAAATGAAAACAATTAGCAATCATGATTGCTCAATAATGATACATAGTTAAATATTCAATTAATATAAATTTGGAAATACAACTTTTGAGATGGAAATGAACTTGTTTAGATCTTCGTAATACATTTTTAAAAGTATTGTCGAATTCGACAAAAATATATTTTTCTTCAAAATGGGGGGGGGGGGTTGCCTGCTCAGCTTAGTATTGAGTTTAATTTTCATTTTCGAAAAGCTTTATTTTGAATGAATAATATAAATAAATAAATAATACCAAACATTAAGGGGATATTTGAATTTTCTATAAAGCCTAATCAAATGGACTAAATTGATTCATATTTTTGTCATAGAATACGTAGGTAAAAATATATTTATTTTTATTATTATTGCGTTTTTTTTTTCTTTTTTTTTTAGTTTTTTGAACAGTTCAAAATTATTTTTGCATTAAAGGGGGAAATTTTAAAGCATTTTTCATAAAAATTAATAGCGTTTGAAACACAGGTCCTATCATAAAAAATAATAGCCTTTTCAAAACACAAGTTCAAAAACTTTCAGAAATTACGCACATTTTTAATTTTTCCCATGAATAGAAATAAAAGCTTTTGCTGAAAGCAAAAATTATTTACCGGTAAACTCTTAAACGATTATATGGAATATGACTCGTTCAATTTTAAGGCATTCCAAATGTGAAAGATAATGGAATTTCTCTCTAGATAAAACGATAAAACGAGGACAAAAATCACATAATTCCAAGAAACACACACACACGCACACATATATATATATATATATATATATATATATATATATATATATATATATATATATATATATATATATATATATTATATATATATATATATATTGTGAAATAATGGTAGATACATTTAAAGTGATTTTTTACATTTTAAGTGAAGAGGGGGGGGGGGGGAATCATCGTTCTATTCAAGCACTTTTTTTAACATAGAAAAGCGTTACTTTGCCAGGATTTTGCGTACCACACATTTTTTAAATAGTTAGGGCTACTCTCAAATTAAAGATAAAGTTTTCAGTCAGAACAATAACGATGCGAAAACAAAATCACATCTATTTGACTGAAGAAAATTTCGTTTATTTCTACTACCATCAAAAAATATTTCCTGGAATTTTTGTAGATTGGTGGCAAATATTTTCTGAAAATCTTCAATCTTATCTTTTGCCTGTGTACAGGGCCAACACGCTCTGGTTCAGACTGAACAGTTTCAAAACTCTTGAATATCTACAAAACTGTCACTTGCCCGTTTTCGTACCATTCTCTGCGGGAGCCGTCGTAGTAGCTGCCAAGAGTAGAATCTGTTGCTTTTGGCAAGCTTGAGCGGCGCCAGATTTTATCGTCCTTATTGAGTGCAGGGTAAGGACTGTCAAGTGCCGCAACCACCTGTAGAATATACGTAGCTTCAGCGCGGGAATTACTTTATTGAATTATTTTATTTGCTGTGCTGTTTTCTCGGTTTATAATAGTGAAAATTTTCGTCTGTTATCAAAAGTAATACAGTTAAAAAGTAAAATATAATTAGTTATAAAAAATAAGCTACTGGCCATAAAAATTGCTACATCAAGAAAGCATGAAATTTACACGACAGGAAGACGATGTGGTATGCAAATGAGTATATTTTCAACTCAATCATGTGAAATAGGTAGCGGCAGCGCCCCCTGCCATTTGATTAAATAGATATTAAACGCAGGTTGCCGTATTTTTTAATTTGTAGTCTGCTTACATTTAATCTTTTGAAATCTTGTGAAGATGTTTTGTCAATGGTGAAAGTTGTTATTGATTGTGGAAGAAATAGAAAGAGAATGTATTTTAAGTTTCTAAAGGCTGTGAGGCTGTGTTGAGATTTTATGTTCCATATCATTCTAATAAAATTAAGCGCGTGGTTTTAAAAATGTCATTGAGAGTTTTTCTTAAAAGTTATTACAAGACAGTTTGAGTAACGGTATTAGATAAGTTCTGCAACATTTAACGATGGTAACTAGCTTTATCATAATACTTGTACTTTCTGAAGTTCAATTAAAACTTTAATTGTGAGGTAAAAAAATTAAAAATATATATGCAAAGTCAAAAAAAAAAAAGTTTTTTTTTTGAAGAAATGTTTTAAAAGCTCCAACTCTGCGGTTGTATTTTAATTTCTATTTGCATAGAGTATGCCAATATCACTCATCCTTGTACACGAAGTAAATTCGTTTTCCGCACCTAGACACAATAGACTTGCCTATAGGCGCGTGCCCTCAGAACGAGAAATATTGACTCGGGATATCAGCTGGCACGTGACGTCGTCGACTGGCCTACTGAGGACTTTTGTAGGTCACGCAGCCAGAAGATGGGCCCACACCTACGAGCGCATTTACATAGTCGCTACAATTTTATTATCTTGCTCGCTTTTTAACGGCCGCAATTTTGGTCTGCCTCATGCAGTTGATGGGAGATTATGCAGCAATTTAAATTTCCGGTTTCCGAAAAGCCGTTCCTCTTCCCGCATGGATGTGGGTTATGTGGAGGGGGCTGGGAGGCATTAGCACCTGTGGTAAATATTGTCTTATTTGAGAGATGAATTTTGCCAATTTGACTCAACTGTTGAGTACTTGCATGCAACTCTCATTCTCTCTCATTCACACTAAAGAGTAAAGTAGTTTGTCATATTGTAGGAAAAGCTTATCAAAAGACAACAACAACAACCAAAGGAATAAAAGTTTTTTTTTACACTGTGGTTTTTTTTTTTTTTTTTGCTGTCAATGTTTTATCCGTCAACCTAGTAGCAAAACTTTTTTCAGCAGTCTGCAAATTAAAGTAAAAAGTCTGCAGATTAAAAGTAAAAATAGTCTGCAAGTGTAACCGACATCAGATTAAACGAAAAATCTAAATTGGCTCCGAGAAATAGGCAAATGTAAGAGGCTAATACAAGTACAAACTATATGTATAGTGTACATTGTATCCCAGAAATAGCGGGTTAATTCTTCATTAACTAAAATTTCGGATTTTTTTTTCCGTTAAAAATGTTCGTTTTTTTTCTCTCCTGAACTAAGAAATGGGCATAAATAGGTATAAATAGCCAAAATAAGAAATTGTGGAGACTTACTCAAGAGTCTGCGACACGCGTCGCAGCGTCGCGCTATTTTTAATGCTGGGTTCATCAATTTTAAAGTTCAACTTCCAAGATGGCTTGTCGGGAATATCCCACTTACCCCTGTTGTTCCAAAGATCCTAAAGTGGTTGACCCTGATACGTGTAAGTCAGCAAATTTTTTTTTGTTGTACCCATACACCTTCACCTCCCTTTAGAATCAGGAAAACAATCTTGGGTATCACAATCCCAACCACAACAACCAACTCGCTAAATGTATCAAAATAGTTAGAAGATAAACTGAAAGGAAAAGACAAATAGAAAAAACCAGAAGCTCTAAAATGATAAAAGAAATCAAACGCCCGAATTGTTTCAGTTGTTTAAACCACCTTTTCCATGGTACCTGACTATTTCATATTAACCTCCATTTGAACTTTAAAAAAGTTATCATTTGAACAAAAAAAAAAAGAATTTTCTTCCTTTTTTTTGCGAGTGACAGTTCATTAAAATTATTTATTGTGTGTGCTCGTAGTGATTTCAGGATTTTCATCTCAAAACCAAATATTTATAGATATGAAAATGGGATTCCATATTACCCTCCTCTCATCTATACGTACGTATATATTCTCTAGTCTGATTTAGAGAAAAACATGAAAACATACATAATTCCATTTTTATTACATTTGTAATAATTTCCAGTTTTTTGCTGTGCTAAAAGAAAAAGAAGAAGAAAAATCTTGATTTAAATTGCCGAGAAATATCATTCTCGATCATGGTTATATAGATGAAACGTGTTTTAATTTCAAATATAGTTCGACCAAAATTTCTTTTCTTAGAATTTCAGTTCGTAAATTGAATTAAAATTATTTAACAAGTTTGACTTTGTAGAAAGCGTTCAATAAATTCTCAATGCGAAATCACATTGAAGAAATTTCAAGCATTAATGTACTTGGGAACATTAAAACGTTTTAATTAAATTAGGTATACCTACATATACACAAAGCATTTGTTTTTCTCAGACGTTTTGAAAACTAACGCTGATGTTCTTTAGTGTCCCCCCCCCCAAAAAAAAAAATCCTTGCATCGATGATTCTATGTTGCAACAGAGTAAATTCGTATTAAAACAAGCTTTTACGTTTATTCTCTATTAATACATGTTTAACATAGTCATACACCTTCAATAGTAAAAGTTAAAGATAGACACATTGCACTTAGGGATGAACACTTTTCTGAAATCAGTGTAAACAGTTCCACCCACGTTAAATAACTCTTTTCAGTAACGTCTGTCCATCTTCGAGCGTGAAAATTGCTCTTTTTAGGTCGTTTCCCTTTCAATTTCCTGTAGCTACAAAACGCACTTCCGACAGTAGAAATGCAGCTGACTTGCAACATAAACAATAGTTTTTGTTCTAATTTAACCTTTAACAGAAAGTTCAATTTTCTTTCGTACGTTTTTGAAACCAGTACTGAATACTTGTTGATATGAAAAATTATTGGGTATTTCGTTACATAACTTAATAAATACCTTATCTACACATGTAATAAAATAAGATGTCTGTGTGTGTGGCGCGCTTTCCGGGAAAATAGTGAGGCCTAGAAACCAGAGCCTCTGAGTCGTACTGATTTTGTAGTAAAGGAATCGGAGTCAGGGATCGAAGACTTAAAATTCCAAGAGTCGGAGTCATAGTTAATTATTTTCCCTCTAAGTCACGACTCTGTCAAAATTTGCGGAGTCGAGGTCTGACTTCTTTTGAGATTAAAGAGTCGGAGCCGAAGACTCTAAAATTCTCGGAGTCAGAATCGGAGCTGATTATTTTCGTTCTGAGTCCGCAGCCCTGATAGAAACATGAAATATGGTATACAGATGTAGCGTTTTCCAACAACGTACATCTCTTTGCACTACTTTTGATGAAATTGTTTGAATTATTAAGGAATGGATTGAGCGTAACTATTCAAAGTTAAATAAAAATTCTAAAAAAAGTAATGAAAATGTCTGTTAATTTACATTTGCGTATAACTATTTTAAAATATTGTGTTTATTTATACATAATACAGATTGAAAAAATACTGCACCCATCTTACATACGCAGAAATTTTCCTACATTAGTTTCTTAAATTTTGTGATTTGTCTATTATATTGAACTAGATTTCATGCCTTTTATTTTTAAGCAACTTAAATGCCTATTTATTTCTTATTAGCTTTTACGGAATATGAAACTGTAAACATTTATTTACACATTGTTTGAAAATTTTCCTTACGAAAGATTCTAAAAATTTGTTTTCAGTTTTAACATTAGTGATTTTTACTGAAAATATTAAATTTTTATTTCCTGTTTGTGAAAAACGAAAAGTCCTGTTTGCTTTATTTTTTAGCAAACCTAATTAATCACAAGAATTATAATAATAATAAATTGTCTGCAGCGCAGTTTTCAAAAAAAGTAAAACCCTCTTATATATTTTTTGATTTTTTTTAAATTAAACTATGATCAGAAAAAAAAGTTCCATCTCATTAGAAACAATGAAAATTAATTTGAATGAGTTTGTATTGACCTATTTATTGGACGTTCCATTTCTACGTCCTATTGATCCATTTTATGCATATCTATTGTTCTCTTTCGTATCATCATGACTTTTATTTGAAGATGTTTTTTGACCAATTTCACTTGTACTTGTTTGTTTGCTCTATTTAGTCTCATTATTTTATAGCTGCCAAGATCTTTAATCTTTGAAAATATTGGCACTTAAAAATGCTTTATGTTCTGAATAAAAATAATAATAAAAAAAACGTTAAGCTTTGACTTTCGAATTAGACAGCATTTTACTCGTTTTATGTTATGTATATTTTTTTTGTTCTTAATCTGGATCATGTGTGTAAAATAATCAAGTCCTGTGGGATAACAACAACAAAAGCAAACTTTGATTCGTGCTGTTAATATTTATCAAAGGCTTTGTATACTGCTTTTTAAATGTATCGTCTGCTGTGTTTTACATTTAATTTTACCATTTATTATCGTCTGCAATGAATAAAATACTTCTTGATACCGCTTTTTACTCATCGTCTGCACTTTCTGTTTTTTTTTTTTTTTTAATAGCAAAAGAAATAATACAGAACAGTATAGTTATTGTGATGAAATTGTGAATGGGGCTTTCTTCTCGCCCTATGTTGGGAGAGAGCATAATTTATGCTATTTACATTTTTATGCAAGTCTTCTTTTTTCAAATGCTGTGAAACCCCGCGCTCGAAAAACTAAGCGTTTGTTAAAAATTTATTATTACATTTTTCTGATTTTACCGAGCTCTATCTTTTGAAAAGCATACGAGAATAAAGAGTTTTGTTGTACAAACTGCGTTTACCTTTTATAAAACCTTGAGAAAAATATATACCGACTGCCTTTCCAAAACGAAAATAAACTGGTGACAGTCTTTAATAATTTTTCATAATTCAAGACATAAATACTTGCAAATCAAAACCATATTGTCAGAAAAAGAGATGTGACTTGTGTCAATTCAGCTACCATTTTCAAGCCTCTATAATGATAACGTTTGCACGTGGTTTTGTCCATCACCTGCAGAAAAAACAAACATAGATCGCTTATTTTTTCAGCCTTCGTTATCCATTTTTCTCTTCGCCATCCTTTTTTTTCCATTGCATTTATTATATTTTCGTGATACTAAACCACAACTACGTACCGCCCGCCCGTTTTCATTTTCCTGAAGTCACTTCAGTCCTATATTTATCTCTTATGCTATTAAATTTCCAATCTGAAATTCAATCCAAACATTACAAGTAAATCGCGTAATTGGCTTTTAAAAAAAGAGAAATAATAATTTTTTTTTAACTGTTCGATAATTATTTGCCTATTCTAACATCGCAGCAACTCTAGTTGCTATACTGAAAACATTTTGTTCTGTAAGCAGCAAGGCTGCGAAGTTGGAGGAAAAAGGACCGGCTCCGACTCAGGAAACTTAAGTACCTTCTACTACGACTCCTTTACCCCAAAATCACTCCGACTCCGCAAGCATAAGCAGTGTTGCGGTCATTTGGCGGGGGGGGGGGGGGGGATGACCGACTCCTACTGCGACTCTTGAAATGGACTCCCCACTCCGACTCCTTTACCCCAAAATTTATCGAACTCTTAGACTCCGACTCCACAGCCCTGGTAAGCAGGGCTTAATTTGCACTCCAGCTCACTTGAGTTCAGCACCTGTACTTTTCAATTTTATTTCATTTTCATATTAGACGAAATTCAGGCTATTTACTCGTTAAAATGAGTTTCAATGACTTTAGAACTCCCACCTTCTCTCATTCCTTCATTTAAAAATACTAAGTAACAATTTACCCGCAATAAACACAGAAACAGCAATAAAATTCAAAACACGCGTTAGGGGTTAACTAGGCCCTAAAATACGAATCTGTTATTTCTTCTTTTATTTCGTGGATATTTATTATGTTTTTTGTTATTTTTTATGGAGTAGGAAAATTGGTACTTAATGTGCCTGAGCATGTTTTTCAACACTTTTTACGTTTTTCTTAAGCCATAAATTTCATTTGTTTATATCAAGTCATCCAACGGATTTACAGTTAGACCTACCATTCAAGGCTTGAAGCCGTTAGGTTCCTTGCTTGAACATGACCTGCATCCCTGCGCCCCTATAGGCGCTACTTTGAGAAATGAGGCGATAAAGTGGCTGTTGTGACACGTGCCTGTGTGCATTGTGTTGTCTGATGGAATTTTCTTTAGTACGTATCTCCAAATCGAGACACAGATGTGAATAGCCCTGAAGGAACATGTCCCCCATCTTTTGAGACGGAGAAAAAACAAACCCAAGTCTTTATGGTACCCACGAAAACTAGTGAGTCCCCGTTTATCTTAATTATCTAACCATACTAGCCAAGTGAGAATAAATATCAACATCAGATTGTTATTGCTACTGCAATAAATAATCCGTACTTTGTAAAAAGACTAATTAATCGACATTTTACCTTAAATCAAATTTATCTTATTATTGAAATTAAAACGACACAGACACAAGTATGGAATTGTATCAGTTTTTCCACAAAATTTTATATTTGCTTTAGAGTTAGTTCAAATTTGCAATAACTGCAAAGTTTTTTAAAAATGTTTTATGTGATGACGTATTTCGCTACTTCATTTTATTAAACCATTCAACGCAAAATGAAACGAAAGCGACGTCACAAATATGAGACCATTTAGAGACAATTTAATGATACCTTGCCAAATTTAGTGTTGAAAATAAAAATAAAATGCCAAATCCAGTTTCAGCTGGGCAATAACTACTGATTTTCCGATATAGCTCCATGTTAAACCATTAGCGAGGTTACTGTCAGTATGTCTGTTAAACTGTCTTCCTTGAATTGTTTCCGGCAAAGATTATGTCTGTAAAATTTTCTTTCCTGCATCTGTTTGCGGCAAAGATTATCTCTGTAAAACTGTTTTTCTTGCCACTGTTCGCGGCGAAGGTTATGTCTGTTAAACTGTCTTTTCTGCATTGGTTTGGGACAGAGTTTATAGCTGTAAAACGGTCTTCCTTGCATCTGCTTGCAGCAAAATGGGAAGTGTGAATATTTAAAATATTACTTTCTACACGTTAAAGAAGACACTTTTATGTTGTTGTTGTTGTTGTTTCTCCCCCCTCCCCCTTTTTAAAAAAGATTTCATTTCATTGTTGATACTTCAGTTCTTTCAGATCTCAAACGACAACAAAAATATTAAACTTCTTTACTTGGAAATCAAAATATAACATGCTTTGGTGTGGAAGTAATTAATTTTAGCACATTCGAATTCGAGGAATATTATTTCTAACGCTTGTTTATGAGTACACGCCCCTGTTTTGTCTTCTAAACAAATATTTATGTGCTGGAAATTAATGCATGAGGATTGGCACGATTTAAACTAACGTTTTTGATTTCTTTAATCTGTTACATGTGTTTTGATTAGAAAAAACTTCAACCAAAATTTAATTCCATTATTTCTAAAATGCAAATTAAATGTAATGGCATTAGTTTGGAGTACGCAAAGTTATATTTTTCAAGTTCTATATGATGCTTATCCTTTTAGAACTGAGCGTTATGCATACAAGAAGAAATAAATCAACTAAATTTGATGTATTATGGATAAAAATAACAGTTACAGGTTGGTAAAAAAATCATTTAAACAACTTAAAAATATATTTAGTGCAATAGGGAATGAAAAAAGCAATTAAAGATACCATACTACAGATTGATCTAGATCGAAGCGAGAAACATGAATGTTCGTTAAAAGCTCAAGAATGGGAAAAAAATTCTTCCGTTAAACTAAAACTTTTTTTATTTAAAAAAAGGGGGGGGGGGTCAATCTTTTTTGTTTTTTTTTAAATGCCCATATGTTTTCTAATTTAAAGAAGTATGCATCACAGTCAGATATATTGTAGTGCTTTTACAAGTATATTTCACGCATTGAAAATAGGAAACACTCCTTACAAAATTTATGTCTCAATTTCACGATATGCTATGCACAATGATCTATGAATTTTGCAATGTAAAAAAATGGGAAAAGCAGTTAACTTTTAAATTATTACATTTCAATGTTTTATTATTGAAATACAAAATGTCACATTCTAAATGTTAAAAATTTAAATAGCCCGCATTTCTACTTTCCCTTTTATCTTCCATTTCATCATTAGAGAGTTAAACTCGTTTATTTAGTTTTGGTAGGATTTTTTAAAAACATTGTTTAAAAATCATTAATTGTATTTTGCCCCCTAATCATTAATATCATAAGTGCACTTTTGAATTATACTATAGTTATATCCTCTGATTACATTACAAGTACATGTCAAGTGTCACTATTTTTTTTTTTTTTTTTTTTTTTTTTGCCATTCATCATATTGTTTCCCATTGCTTATTAAATATTATCAGTGCGCTTTCAAATCATGCAAAATGTCTCAAATAGCTATATCCTCTGATATAGTACATTTCGAGTTAAAATAAAACATTTTTTACCATTCATTATAGTATTTTTTTCCCATTGCTTATTAAATATTATCAGTGCGCTTTCAAATCATGCAAAATGTCTCAAATAGCTATATCCTCTGATATAGTACATTTCGAGTTTAAATAAAACATTTTTTACCATTCATTATAGTATTTTTTTCCCACTGCTTATTAAATATTATCAGTGCGCTTTCAAATTTTGCGATGTGTCTCAAAAATCCATTTACGGTTAAAACAAAAAAATTCCTTTGTATAACTTATCACCTACGATTAGCTTTTTACAAGAAGAAATATGAAACTGATTTTGAACATTTCAATCCTCCAAAGAAAACTTCCTTCCTCTAAATAATATCAAGGAATATTTTCACACCCAAAAAAAAAAAAAAAAAAAAAAAAACAACAACCCTAGCTATATCTCTGATTACAATAAAATTATACTTCGAGTAAAACTAAAAACATTTTTTAACATTTATCTTATTTTCTCCCCACTGCTTATTAAATATTATCAGCGCGATTTCGAATTATGAGATATGTCTCAAGGATCCATTAACTCCGTTAATCAAGAAATTGTCGTGCATCACTTATCACCTTTGATTCAATACCTAGCGTTTCTTCTATTCGCTTTTTTACAAAAAGCAACGTGAAAACCTTAGTAAACATCATTTATTACAAACAATAGCCGTATTGAACGCTGAAATTAGTTCCCTTTTATTTTTGTCAAACACAAAGGGTTCAGTACACCTTGAGACATGAATAAAAAAAACTAACATCGATCTTAAACAGAAAATAATACCGATCAGGTTGTTAACCTTTTGTAATCCTTTTGTCTTCAAGACTCGTCCGTAACTTTGTATCACAAATGCCACCCTGTTAGTTATTGTTATTATTTTTGTTTCGTATGGCTCTTTTTTTTAGTTAGTTCTAATTACTTATACAAAGAATTGATCTATAATATTTCCTCCTTTTAGTAGAGAGCATTAGCTGAAGCAAAAGTCTTCTGTGGCGATGATAAATTATTTCTTATGTCTGAAGTCATTGTCCTAAAAACTAATGCACTGATTCCTTTAAGTTATTATTTTCAAAGTATTCGCATTTTATTTGTGTTTAAATCTTTTTTCATATTTCGATGTTCCATTTTTATTTTATAATTAATTTCGTTTTAGTTACGCTTGTATCAGTTTTAAATAACTTATTTATTTCATTCACAAATAAATAGATAAATAAGTATATAAATATAAACTTAAAATATAAACATAAGAATAAAATGTAAAAAAACTTTTAATAAAAGAATATTATACAGGGTGTCCCAAAAGGTCGTTTACAAACTTAACATGCTGGTCTGCCATATCATGATGAACAAGATTTACAAAGTAACATACGTTCGCAAGCCCAATGCTGGCGCACTACGCACACCAAGTCAGGCACTAAAGGATGCAGAACATGTGGCATATTTATTACACAAAGACGATTTTACACAACATTTGAGTTTTCAAGGAAGGCTTATAGCTGTTTTTGAAATTTGCTGCCTTTAACTGTCAGACACCGTCGCAACGAACGAAGTACCGACCGTCGTAATAACGATCCATTCTGACAAGATTTCTCTGATCGCTGCGTTGTCGTTGCAACGTGATTATGGGAGCTGGCAGGACTCAAATTTTAGCAACTGCTTTAAGTTTTCCTAAAAGACTAAAATGTTGTATAAAACCGTCTTTGTATAATAGATATGTGACATGTTGTGCATCCGTTAGTGTCTGACTGTGTGCATGGAGTGCGCCAGCATTGCGTTTGCGAACACATGTTCCTATGTAAATCTTGTTCATCATGATATGACAGACCAGCATGATAAGTTTGTAAACGACCTTTTGAGACACCCTGTAAATCTAAATTTTATTATCTTTTAGGGGGAAGGGAGGGGGTGTCACTGTAAACTCCAATTGTTTTTTGCTTTGTCGTTTTTAAAAACATTTTTCAAATCTCACAACTATGTGTGTTTTCGTTATTGTAACGTTGAAATACTTTTTGAATTTTTATATAATTCATAAATAAATAGATAAATGAAGTAAATTCTTGCTATT
The DNA here is from genome assembly GCF_026930045.1 of Uloborus diversus. Taxonomy (NCBI): domain Eukaryota; kingdom Metazoa; phylum Arthropoda; class Arachnida; order Araneae; family Uloboridae; genus Uloborus; species Uloborus diversus. The sequence goes on from NC_072735.1 coordinate 46,592,613, forward strand.
AAAAATTATGTGGTTAATTAAGTATAAAACGTTAAGAACATTAATTAATGTTCTTAATGTAATAAATTAGTCAAAATATAGATGTTTTCTAATTTTTCATTACAGATTTTCCATTTCAATTCGTCATGAGTTCTTGGACGAACTTGCATGGACTCTTTGATTCGACCTCTAAGCAAACTCTTGTACTTATTTTCTGTAAGTAAAATTTTCTTTAATTTTAAGTTTTCTTTCTCAATGTGTGTTTGATTTTCATTGTGTTTTAAGTTATAATTGATAGAATTACAACAACTTTATAAAAGTTAATTCGTGAACGAAAAAAAGTATGATATTTGGAAAACAAAGGGCAATACTTTATTACTTGCACATTGATTAACATAATAATTTCAGAATAAGTTTGACCTTTTTTGCATAAATATGACGCTCTATCTGTACTTAGTTGTATAACACATGTTTCTCAAATCATACAGCATCAATATTACGATCTAGTTCACGAGTTCTAAATGTCAATCACTTATTAATTACTTTGCCATCTCTGATGTAAATAGTAGGAGGGAAATGCTGTTGAAAAGGGGCGTGGTTGAAAAAATAATATCGTCTGCATAAATTGAAAGTAAAGCTGATCCAGAGTATAAGTTTGGCATTAAAATCATTAAATTGATTTGATTTTTGAAGTAGATCATTGAAAATTTTATTAGTATTTTTAAAAAATTGCTTCTCCGATTGCAACGCAAATAAAATAACGGACCGTAAACAATTTTCTAAAAAATCATGTCATAACGGTTCTTCATTCACGTTCCCCTTAATATTACGTAAGGCGTCGCATAGAATGCATTAATAATACTTAAGCGTTATGCAATCTGCTTTCTCATCTACTTGTACAGCATTTCACACACGTATCGCGTGATTTCCGGATGAAAATCAAATAATAGTTGTTCATGAAATTCTCAAAGATTTTCCCTGGAAACCCGAAAAAATCCCTCATTTCATAAAAGACTTGAATGGTATTCTCAGCACGCAAGGACCACTGTCTGGACAGTTCTTTTCAGCTAAAAATAAAAACCAAGATGTTGCACAAAGGACCGCAGGAAATCACAGGTGATTTTTCTGCAGAAGAGAACAACAAATTCTGTCGTTTGGTTCCGTAGTTGCCCCCCTCTGGGAGGAGGCGAAGATCCCCCCGCTAGCTTCCAGTGAAGAGCAAGCCCGCAGTTGGTGCTATTTTTAGTTTACTTCTTGCGCGATGGTGAACTTCGGGCTTCGTCCCCGTGAGGTATAAGTTAGTCCGATTTTTTTCTTATTTATTGTTATGACTTTTATGCCAGGTGGACAAGCAAGGCGCCCATAATTTCGCCAAATTATCGCCAAGTTCATGTTGATTTCAATGTTCAAACAAAATACTGGAAATTGTGTTTAGTTTGTTTTAACTGACGTAATACTTTACGCTTTCGATTTATGCATTTCCAAGTGTTTTTTCACATAAAACTGTGTGTCTATCAATCTGAAAAAGTCAGGGAAATATTTCGAACACCCGAAAAAGTGGAGGAAATTCTTTTATTAATGGCGACTATTGCGCTTTTTTTTTTTTTTTTTAATTCCTGAGGAAAGAATTTTTTCGTTATTTCAAGTAAAAAAATCTATGCCTTGCTAAGCGCAAAAGTCGTATCTGCAGCTGAGGTCAAACCGAAAAACTGCTATTTAAAGTTTTACGTCTCCATGTATTTGATCCAGATTTCACCTTTTTTTATTTTTTTAAAAAATAGTTCCAATTCACAAATGGCAATAAAACATTGCATAGGGGTAAAACATGTTATAAAGAACCACCTCGTGACAATAACTAAATTTTGACAAAAAGTGTAGATACCACTTTTGTGCTTAGCACGGCAGTATTGCTTTGAGTAATTTAAATCATGAAATCATTCATCATAAAATATGTTCACTATTTTCTTTCTTTCCTTTTTTTAAAAAGGAATATTATTTGCACATCTTTGTATTTAAATTTTATCATAAAAGGCATTTTTCTTTACACTCTATTAAGTCATGATCTGTCTTCATGACTTGGCTTAAAAGATTTTTCTTGGTTCAAGCTGATTTTAAAAGTACTACATATTAATATGGAAATTGAAGTTTAAAATGAAAGATAATCATATTACTATTAAACTGGAGTTTGACAGATTTAAAAGAATACAAAAATATTAGTTTATATTAACTATAAATGTTGGATATAAAGTTTTCTTTATGACACGTTTTAAAAATTCGTTAACTGTTCAATACCTGGAAATTTGACTATCGGCAATGAAAAATCGAAAGGTGAAGGCTAAACTGAAATAGACACTCTAAATGAACGCTTGAAAAATAAAACAGGTTTATAAGTTATCGATCTCAGGAATAATACATCATTGTAAAACAAAGTTTAACCAGGACTTTTTACTTTTGGCTATTTCGTTTAAAAAAAATTCAGTATGAGAAAGGTGTTTTTAAAAACTAAATTTTATTAATTTTTTCTACGAGAGAACGAGTTTTAATATTGCCCAATTCTCCCACGGACGTTTACTGAAATGAATCACAAAAATCCTTTCTATCAGAAAACTTGAAGCATTCCCCCCAAAAAATTTATTGCATTGTTTTTAATATAGTAATAAATAGCATTAACAATTTTTTCAGGTTCGCATTATTTTGGAATCAACGTTGTACTCTTTTTTTTAAAATTATTTTATTAAAAACTGTTGCGTAAGTAAGTTGTAACTATTCGAAGACGCGTTTTGAAGTTTCAATCAAAACCTTTTAATCCAAGAAAATGGAGCGAGGGAAAATTAAGTTTCCACGTTAAGTTATTCCTTTAAAAGGCGGTTTTTCCATTTTTCTTTCAAAATCAGCTAAAAATCTCACGAAAAATCAAAACTGCCGCTTGTTTTAAACTCTTCTGAATAAGAAAACGAAACAATGAAACTGAGGGGGGAAAATCAGTTTTTTTCTTTAAAGTTCACGTTTGGGTACTTAATTTTACGTTTTTTTTTTTTTTTTTATTTTTAAGTTTTACTAATAGACAATGGCTACAGATATTGTTCATTTATTTCTAAATTTAAATTCATATCTTAGAATCCTCACACACAGCAATCTCTGCCACAGTTGTTAGTTGACGGAATTAAGGCGTCTCCGTCTGTTTAAATACCCAAATGCAGTTTTTCCATTTTTTTAAAGAAGGCCAAGAAACGGAAACTAAAACGAAGGCGGCATTGCTTTTCTAGTAACTATAATGTTCAAAAATTACATTGTCAACGATCTCTCCAAATCCCCAGGATTAAGGCAATGAACTTCTAAAGATGGCAGCAAAACTTCATATCCCCTATGAGTGTTCTGTTGCAACTGCTGAAGGTCGCTGTCCCACTGCAATCCACCACCCCCTCCGAACAGACGTCACCTGTTGCTTGGCTTCCTCATAGCTACTCTACGTCACTTCCGGGGGGCGGTGGAGCCCAGACGTTACAGGATACGGGCTACCCCGCATCGCAAAGAAAAAACTTGAGAAGACAAATATGACCAACTGCTGGAAAATGTTTTCAGTGGTGAATTTCTGTTCTTGCTTATGTCATGGCAAAAATCGCTTTAGTAGGGAAGATTTTGACAGATTATCGATAATAACATGTTCTTCTGGAATCGTTCCTAAAAATATCTGTGAACGTGGAGGGAGGAAATTTGTTTGAATGGTAAATCGAAGAATATGCGGAAATTTTAGGTCAATGTTCGGTGTCGAGTTTAGAGTGTCACTATGACAAGGTGACGATAATTTTTGGTTGCGGGATTTTGTATTTTGATTTGATTCAATCTAACTAAATCTTGCAATATGTAACAGATGAAATTAATTTTTGGTGGAAAAGTTTTACACCGACTTCTTTTTGTTATTTGTAGTATTCATCTTCCTTTTCTTTTCTTTAGTGCAATGATATTAGTATGATTAAAAGTTTTTACAATTTTCAGTGTTTGTTTTATGGCTCAATTAATGCATTTCATGAGGATGATAGAATATGATTTTGCTAATTAGTATATGTGCTTTTGCTTTAACTGTTGGCATTTTAAAAATTCATATTTCCTCAAAATTTTTTCGTCTAAATTTTCCACATCAGATGTTAAATGGAGCGAGAATTAAATCTTCTTCTCCTTCAGGGTTCGTACGCTCCTTACAAACTCCTTATAAACTCCTGCTTTTTAAGAAATGAAAATAAGGGCCCTTAAAACTCCTGAATTTTGCTATTATCTCCTTACAAACTCCTTATTTTTTTATTCTACATGACCTTAAAGATGTTTTTCTATCGCGAATCTGATAGGAGTGATTACGTTGTACCTAATTTTACCAAAATTCCGCTATTTATTCGTCTGCTAGTACCGGAAATCCGATTTTTTCGTTAGACAAATTTCTTCCCCACATCCGAATTATTTTTTCAACTTTATGACGATTATGTAGATAGTTATTTGTAAAATAACATCTTGTAGGTTTGTTAAAGTACCATTCTAAAGGTTTTTTTTTATTTTTTGCTTCTATAAATTCTTTTATGTAACACCCCCCCCTCCCTTGTATTTGAATTTGATACAGAGGCTGCTCACATCAAAGAAAATGCAGTAAATGCATATTTTACTATAAATTTAGTATGTTTGTGCGTTCAATGTTTTGTATGAAAACAAAAATAAATAATATTAGAGTTGTACATAGTTTTTCTGAAATAAGTTTTAAAAAATACATCTTTAAACAGGAAACTAGTCCTTAAAAAATAAAATTAACTCCTGCGAAACTCCTTACTTTTGATTTTCAAAGTTGAGTATGAACCCTGTCCTTGTAGAACATTGTGATTTCCAACCGCAGCTTTTGGATGATTTAATCTCTGAAATCGTTATTAAAGATTTTCTTAAGTTACTTTCTCTGTCATGATACCTGCCGATTCCACTTTTTCATTGTTGCTAAAACAATGAAAAATAAAGGCAATTATAAAGTTAATTTTATCAATAAAGATAACTAACTAATTTCAAGGCTGAACTTAAGCAAGCATAGATTTGTGGATTTTTAGCGTTTAAATTTTTTTCAAATACTATCTTCAAATATATTCACAACTCCAATAAACTATAGGGCACTGCAGCCACTGTCGAATGGCGGATGAAAAAGGTAAAACAAACAAATGCCGTAACTTATAACTTGCTTTGACACTTGGTGAATGACAGTAATTTTTCATCGTGTTTGTGGGAAGATTTCTTTCTATTCTTCTGAAATTACATTACATCACAAACTGTCTGAAGCCTGTAATTTACCCCAAAGAAAACACGAGGAATGGAATGTTTTACCTTTTTCTTTAGTGTTGTTAAACACCGCAAGGTAGCATATTCGAGCTCTGGAGTTGTGAATACAGATTTTCGAAACTTTCTTTGATTCAAGTCATCATTAATTTTAAAAGCGTTATTAAAAGTTTTTTTCCCCCTATACATCTACTCACAATTGCTTTTCAATTCGAGCATACAAATTGTAACATTTAGAGAAGATTTGCGGTAAATATAAGCTATTCTCTCTTTATGCGCAATACTTTTATATTACAACAAAAGTGAGTACCTCCATTTTTAAAATAAAGCTTGGTAACAGTAAAGGGTTCAGTCATAAATCAGGCAGAAAATGTTATGGATCTGGGTATCTTAATAAATCAGGACTTCAAGTTTAGTCAACAGTGCAGTATTGCTAGTAACAAAGTCAACAAAATGCTTGGGTTTATCAATAGATCTATTTCAAACAAATCTAAGAAGGTTCTTCTGTCTTTATATAGGAGTTTAGTAAGACCTCATTTGGAGTACGCTGTTCAGTTTTGGTCGCCTTATGTGAAGAAAGATATTTTTGTATTGGAAAGGGTTCAAAGAAGGGTAACTAAATTAGTAAGGGGACTCTCAGATTTAGATTATGATACCAGACTTAATAGGCTTAACATGTATAGCCTGGAGCAAAGGAGAGTTAGAGGGGACTTGATTCAATTATTTAAATTTATCAAAATGAAAGATGTAAATGGATTAAATTTTTGCGGGGAAAGCAGGACAAGGGGTCATTGCTTTAAACTATTTAAATCTCAGGCTAACTTGGAAATTAGGAAAAACTACTACTTTAGCTGGGTCGTGGGCACTTGGAATAGCTTACTGGAAGAGGCGGTAATGAGCAAGGGGGAGGATAGCTTTAAGAGGGCCATTGATCTTCATTGGAGACTAATTAATTGATTAGGACCAGCCTAGCTGGACCCAGAGCCTGTTGCTGGTCGTCACATTTGTATTCGTATAAATTTCAAAAAGTTTTACCTCAAAGAAATTTTAAAAATCGAAAGAACTTAAAAATTGAATTTAAATCCAAAGATTATTTTTCCAATCTAGGTTTGCACTAAAAAGTATGAACTAAACTAAGTATACGTATGATTTCCTAAAAAAATCCACTTGATCTTAGCATCTTTATATTTAGGTTAGTTCTGAAGTAGTCAGTAAGAGTTTAATTAAAAATTTGAGAGAAGAGTTAAGCAGCATATAGCTTTGCACGAATAGCTTGAACTCTATAGTCTATGTTTCTTATTCATTTAATTTTTATTTAATTTTTATTGACCATTTTAGAAATAACCTAAATGAAAATATATTTAGATAAACTGCAATTTTTGAGTGTCGAAATCAAGAAATATTATACTTATTTTATTTCATAGTTTCCCCTGTGAACAAGCTAAAAGAAATATATATATATATATATATATATATTGAAACAACTCATATTTTGACTATGACGTTTCAATCTACTTCAGAAGCGAAACTGTGATGAAAATTAAGTCTCGTTATTCTAAGTGTTCTGTACAATAAATAAATAAATTTATAAATAAGAATAAAATAAAATAAAAATGTTAGTAAAAAGAAATGTCCATCTAGAGCGTGATTCAAATAGACGGCGAACACTATAGCCTGAGCTTTAAAACGTTATTGAAACTTGTGCATTTTTGCGCCTATTTTAAGCAAATAAAGTCTTGGTACTGTGAAACTGAAACAGTTATTAATGCCAGGCATAAATTAAATTATAGTAATTTGCCACAAACATGTGTATAACATCACTGTTCGTAGAGCAACCGGTCGAAACTTGTGTAAACTGTTTATTGCACAAAATTCATAACTGTGACATAAGCACTGAATTTAAACCGTTATACTCATTGAATGGGTTTTTAACAAATGTGTGATTAAATTGTAATATGTAATTTAACTGGAATATGCAATTAAATTGGAATATATGTAATGAAATTGAAATGTAATTTTCAGCATACATTCGGCTAAGGTTTGGGTGAACAAAATTATGGTCAGCACTTCTAATTAATTAGTATTCTCTCAAATGCGGGAATTGATATGCTTCAATTTGATTTAGTAACACAACGTAGAAATACTTTGGCTGATGGCTTTTAATGTTCTAGTGTTTATCCTACTTTTTTCAAATATAAAAAAAAACCTTTTTTCTGCTAATTAAAATAATTAACATGAAAGAAAGTTTTGTCATCGCACAAAATCCCTAAAATGAAAAAAAAAAAAAAACCCCAGAAAAAAAAAAAAGCAATTGTCTGATTGAATTACTGCTAATCAATCCATATTACGTATTCTAAAGAATGTAAACGTTTTCTTTCTTGCAAAATAAATAAATAAGGAAAAATATAAACTTCATAAGTCTTGTATATATTAATGATTTTTAGCAAAGCTTTTATATCGCTCTTAGTTTTTAATGACACCATGTTATTTTATCAGGCAACTTAAAATGTGGAATAATTCGGAACTGTTCGATATTGAACGCGAATGTTTACAATTTACAGTACAGTGACAGAAAAAAATGTTCTTCAGTGTTATTTTTTTTATTACTTGGCTTCTCATGCAAACAGTTTCTAATGAAATCTCAGGTCTGTGAATATCTAAGTAATCAAAAGATTAAATATGTTTGGATGTTCATGTAGAAAAGATTGTAGTAACTCAATAGCTATTCTTGATTTTTCTTAATGACTGCTTTTTAAGCTAATTAATTCAACTTCACATTGGTGCTTTTTTTCCGACTGCTCTCCAGACCTTTGTATATTACTAGAACATAATTGAATAATAATAGTAACAAAAGTATCAGCTAATATTATTAATATAGTATAACAGGAATAATATCAAAATATATATATATATATTGAATAGTTTACGCTTTTCAGTAGATGTTTCAATGCAAATTACTTGATTAAGGACTAAAGTCTTTGTATGTTAATATGTGTATACATAATGTGTTGTATGCATAATTGTAATAATGATAATAGGGTCTACTAATATTATGAATATAATATCACACTAATAATGTCGGAGGTTTTCTTGATATGTTTACACTTTTCAATAGTTGTCTAAAAGTCGGTGTATGTTTTACATACATGTTTCAGAACATATAAAACTGAATTAGTTAAAACAAAAAGAAAAACCTTCTCTTCTTGTCCCCCCCCCCCCCTCCGGAATTTGAAACAAACACATTTCGTCTTTGTTATCACGTTGAAAATGAACTTATCGACCAGGTGGAAAAGTTATGTTTTTATTTTTCTTTTCTGTAAGTAGCCGCAGCAACTTAAAAGCCGGAAAGGTCTTGAAAAAACATCCGGTCAGGAAAGTTTGACCTTGAGACCGGAGACCAAAACTGACCTTGATGCATCTGCTCTCTGCATCTCAGCCAGCCCCCTTGTGGAGCCGGCCACTTTCCCCTCCTCACTTCCAACTGTTTTTGTTGTTTTGCCTCAATTATTTTTTTTCTGTGTTTACCTTCACTTTCATAACAGCATTTCGATGTTCAACTCAAAGTGGTCTTTATGTACACTACTATCAGTATGCTTAGTGCCAAGATGGAAATCATTAGTTTTTGAAAATGGTTTCCAAAATATGAAATGTACCACTATAACCGTTGTTTAAAAAGAAAACGCTGAGTGTATATTATTAAGGGCACTTATTTTTTCCAACCTGTTGATTTTATCTGGTTTAATTAATTGGCGAATCTTGATGCTATAAAGAATGGTTATGAAAATATGAAGGAAAAAAAAAAACTACGCTAACTATCTTCAAGGTCTGACATTAGCCCCTTCGAGTTTCAGTTTATGTCTATACTCTAATTTTAATATTTTTTTGTATTATGTAATGTGTATATAGTGGAATCTGATTAATCCGGACTCATTGGGGTGATCCGGGTCGTCCGAATTAATGAAAGTACGAATTAAACAAAATAAACTATACATTGAGCCAAGATAGGTAAACAGACTCCTGTACACAGTAAAAATTGATTCAATGTTGAATAGAAATTGAATTGTATATTGAAAAGAGAATGAAATCTAAAATTGTATGAGAAAACATAGTGTAATGTGTATATATATATATATATATTATTTTAATTACAATAAACAGCAAATGAAAAACTACTTTGAACATGTATTTATACAGTATGTACATCTAAATGACTCTGAATTTAGTGAATTCCGGTTTAATAGGGTACGGATTAATGAGGGATTAATGTTTGTAGAACTTATCATCAAAATGTTGCTAATGTTATTTTAACCATTTCTAAAAGAACCGACCGTTGAAAAATTGTAATTGTTGTAAAAGAAATGTAGTAACTGTTAAAAATATTAACTTAAATTCGTCGGAGACAAATTCAAATAATTTTCACAATCAAATCGAAAATTTGATTGAAATTTGAGTCATTCAAAGAAACAATAAATAAATATATAGTAAAGGAAGAGCGAGAACACTTCGAGTAATGATAAAATTTGGCCAAATGATATGACCTCTTCTCCAACTGTATTGGGCTATTTGAATATAGTGTAAAAGAGTTGATAGCGCCTGAAAAATAAATACAATTAATTAACGTCAGAATTAGGACACAATCCTCAAAAACCATTAAAAAATTTAAAAAAAAAAAAACTTGTACATGAGACCAGTGGCGTTCCCATATGTGTGTGATCGCATACACATATTGTGCATAACTGATTACTGTGAGTATACCCCCAGAAAAATTGAAAGATACATCACTGCATGAGACAAATAGGATCGTTCCTTTTATTTACTTGAAATACGAACAAAAGATTTCATTCAAAATTTTTAAACTGCATACTGCAACAAAACGTCCGTAATAACGTTTGAAAAACAAATGAAAAAAAAAAAGAAAAGAAAAGAATTGATGCGAAAAAGATGATCGTCTGTAAAATAAATGTATCAGTAAAACCATGGATCCACGTGACTCTCTATCTCTCTTATTTCCAAATCTCAAAGACAATAGAACGAATAACATCAAACCATTCCAAAGCGAAACCAATAAGCAACCGTGATTCTTCAATTTGGTCTGGCCTCTCTAAGATGTAGTAATTTTTGACAAGCGATGAAATAATTTTAGATTTGAAGATCTGTCACAGATTTGAAGATCTGTCACTGCCCCATATCCCCGCATTGACTGGAAAATTTCAGAAATCAACAATTTTGTTTTCTTCCCCTTTATGTTTACTTGCAAAAGGCCAGGTGGTCAGGTCGCTGACCGGAGGACTGCAGACTTTGTCCAGACGGTCAGCGGACATAATAGTGGACATTGAATCCTCCCTCTTAAGAAACATCCGGCTGGACATTTGTCGAAAAGGTGTTTATTTCAAGACTTAGCGACGGTTGAAGGTCTGAAGCAATAAACAGATGCATTTGCTCTAAACGCTGATTCTTTTATTGGAAATAAGTTACAAAACTTTATATCTTTTGTAGAATTTTAAGCCATTTAAAGCATTCTAAAATATAAAATGTCTGATCTTTCATGGCAAAAAAAGTATTTGTTTCGTTTTGAAGTTTAGAATAATATTTTTAAGTTAAAACCAGGTGAAAAAAATCATGTCACGGCGAATGAAACACTTTCAACTTTCAGTTTGTAACCATTTTCATAAAAATAAATATTGAGACTTATCTGTGACTAAAAAGAAATTAATGCAAACAATCAGTATCACCTTATAAAATATCTTTGGATTTACGTTATAAGTTTTGTCAATTAGTAATTAAACATTTTTTTTTTTTTTTTTTTTTTGAGCCTTAAAAAGATAAGACCTTTACGTGTGCTAATACTCCGCTAATAGTTGTATTTAACAAGTATATCAGAAGCGAAGTGTAATTCAATTGAACTTATTTTTCCTCTTATTTCCTTGGGTTTTTTTTCTCATTCGTTTGATTATTTTCTTTCCACGCCTTTAACCTAATTAGGACTTCATATAACAAGAAGTTTTCAAAAAAAAAAGGGCATTTCTGTCAAGCAATTTAGGCTTCGTCAAAACTCGCAGTTCCCAATGAATATGCAATGAGTTTACTTTGCGTAAAAAACAACCAATTTGACCCGTTTTCTTTCCTGAACTTTATTTATGCAAAAACCTGTCCTCTACATTGAACTATTGGGATGAGTTAACTTTCACCTGCTTTCATCAGAAGAAAAATAAGTGGGTGAAACAAACGGCTTCTCATAATTTTTTTTACCGTTAACCTCAATGCTCAGAACATTCATTATTCAAGGATTATTGGCCACGTGTTAATACAAAATTTGCAGATGACATGTTCTGCCAGTTGACTGCCGTGTTCCGGCATCATTTCTACTTCGCATTGACTTTAGAATGTGCAAATAAGTGCAAAGGGTTGATTCAGTGAAAAAAATTAACGTGCTTTCTTTAGATTGCAAGTAAAAAAAGAAAAAGAATTGACTAAGTTTCATCGCTTCCGTATGTTTTAAAGAGTGTTCAAAGTGATAAAACTTCAATGTATATGCGTTATGTTTATTTCTTTTTTTCATCGACTGCCATTTTTAGGCATAATTTCTACCTCCTATTGCCTTTAGAATGTGAAAATAAGTGCAAATAGTTGATTCAGTAAAAAAAAATTAACATGCTTTCTTCAGAATGCAAATAACAATGATAAAAAACTAAGTTCTATCTGTTCCGTAAAACTGAAAGATGATTCTAAGTGATAAAACTTTAATGTGTAGGGTAGACCGGGGAACGTTTACAAGGATTTTTTTCAATGAATTTTCTAATTTTTATGTTTCACCGTAGGAAGTTTTAGGCATTACGGTTTTATGAAGAAGTTAGGGGAGTCAAAATTGGTATATTTATTTGTTGCTCAGCTTGTGTTTTTAACCGCTTAAAAAAAATATTTTTGAGTCCAAGCCGCTTGCGCAAACTTGCCCCAGACACGGCGCACGTTTACGCATATTTATTTTGACGCCTAACGTGGTTATGTTAGTGTTTTGAACATAATGTCTTACCATCGTTAAAATAAAGCAAATGTATTACAGACTGAATAATGTATAAAGTTGAAGCTGAAGGGGCATGAAGACGAACTTATATGATTGTAAGCTATAAGATACGAATGTGCAACTTAATAAAAAAATTAAATGGTAATTTTCAAAACTGAACAGCCGGAAAATACTAAAAATATGTGAGACAGTTTGGAGCGAAAAAAGTGTCAGGGGCACGTTTAAGTAAGACAAACTAAGAACGATCATAAAGGTGCTCCGACGTTCAACTTGTTAACTTGCCCCGTCACCAAATTTTGGATTTATTTTTAACATGCAAAAAATTTTAATAACATTTCAGTTCATACAAATACAGTTCTCAAAAAAAAAAAAAGATAAAATTCCGATAATTTTTATATATTTGTTTTTTCTTAACCAAGTATTATTTGTTCACAATAAGCTTCAAAATGTTAAACGCAAAATTTACTCAACTTGATGGAAAACAGATTATTCTTTCTGCATGCTGGACCGAAGCTCGACTAATGCTCATAAACTTGTGAGAATATTTGCTAGGGGGTATCATCAATCTATTATGACTGTTAGCTCTGCAGTTATAATTCGTTTTGAAAAAAGGGCACTGCGTAAACGTGCCTCATATGTAAATGCGCCCCGGTCTATCCTATGTGTTATGTTTATTTATTTATCTATCGACTGCCATTTTTCAGCATGATTTCAACCTCGCATTGATTTTAGAATGTTAAAATAAGTGTAAATGGTTGATTCAGTGAAGAAAATTACCATGCTTTCTTTAGAATGCAAGTAACAAGAAAGGATGAACTAAGTTCTATCACCTCCGATTGTTTGAAAAATGATTCTGAGTGATAAAATTTCAATGTGTTACGTTTATTTATTTATTTATCGACTGCCGTTTTTCATCATAATTTCTACCTCGCATTGGCGAAAAAAGTGCAAATGGTTAATTTAGTGAAAACAAATTAACATACTTTCTTTAGAATGCGATAAACAAAGAGGAATATGTAACAAAGTTCCATTACTTCCGTATATTTGAAAGATGATTCTAAGTGAAAAAACTTTAATGTGCATGTGTTATGTTTATTTATTTATTTATCGACTGCCCTTTTTTCAGCATGATTACAACCTATTACAACAAAGCATTGACTTCAAAATGTGAAAATAAGTGCAAATATTTGACTTAAAAAAACACACCCTTTCTTTACAAAAGAGTGCAAGTAACAAGGAGAAGAAATTGAATACGTTCCAACACTTCGTTATTGAAAGATTATTCTACGTAATATAACTTTAATGTATATGTATTTTGTTTATTTATTTATTTTTCGTCAGCTCTGGCTTTTGTTATTTCAAGAGAACAGCTAGATCTCAATAAAATTAATAATAAATATGACTGCAGAAGTTTCTAAACGGCAATAATTACATTAAAGAAGAAACGATACCAACATAAAAGTAAAGTAAGCGTATTAATAGAAAGTTCGTAGATGATATTATCTTCTATTTGACAACTGTCTTCTGGTATAATTTTTACCGTTCATTGAATTTGGAACGTGAAAATTAGTGCGATTGCTTTATTCAGAGAAAAGAATTAACATCCTTCGTTTAAAATGCAAGTTCAAGGAGAAAGATATAAAGAAGGTGTATCATTTCCGTATGATTGGCAGATGACTTAAAATGTGATACAACTTCAATGTGTGTTAAAAGTCAATAATGGGAAATTTTTATCATCGGCAGTGGCAAATAGAACAGCTTCGTCAGTCGCCACTCTTTTCTTTCCAATTACCAATTTTTTTTTCTTTTTGTAAACCAAAAAAAGTAATTATAAAACGCATTACTTTTAAATTGCTGCTAAAGCATAAAAATATCAATTTAAATAAAGGTAATATAGCAAGTAAATGGCGTTAACATTTATTGCTCACACGTTTAGGGTTGGGGAAAACAACGACCGGGAGGCGAATGATACTAATTTTTTTAGTCCCCACTATTTCATTAAGTCGCCACGTGGCGAATGGGGACCACTAATCTTGATCTTTAATGTTGATGTGTTATTTTCATTTATGTATTTATTTATTTGTTTATTTATTTTTTGGTCAGCTTTGGTCTTTTATATTTCAAAAAGAGCTACTTCTCTAATTTAGTAAATATGATTGCAGAATGTTTCGCAATTGCAATTAAGTAAAAGGAGAATTTATACTAACATAGAAGTAAAGTAAAAGGTTTACGACTGTGTATCATTGTTAGAAGAACTAAACGGTGTAGAATATTCACATACTAAGCCTCTAAGTACATGTTTTCCTTTCTGCTGCAAACAAACTCTTTTTCCATTTAAAGTTACTTGGATTATTGTCGCTGAGAGGAAAGTTAATAACTTAAGTTGTGTGTGTTAAAAATACCTTACTCTGTTTTTTTTTTTTTTTTTTTTTTCGATTTTAGTCCATTTTTATGCAAAAATGAGATAAGTTTAAAAAAAAAAAACAAAATGACAAAAAAAAAGATTTTCAAAAACTTATGTTAAATGTCCACTAAAATAAATCGGGCTCAACCGAAACACGCTGTTTGTGAAGGGGAGCTTTACCCCTCTCAAACGAGGTTGAGAATGTGGAAAAAATTGTCTCCCCCCTCTATTTTGGTACCCAATTTGAGCATGCAAAAAGAATCATTGTGTGTAATGAAATACAATAGCATAAATCAATTTTAATAAGAATAAATGCATGCGAAAAAAAGTAGCTAATAATATAAGATTCGAGAGAATAAATTTCATTGTCCACGTCGCAATGGATCACGTTGTCACTATCTGCCAATCGCTAATACAATAGAATGAGGAACATGAAGAGAAGGCAAGGTAAATCCAATAAGCAATCTTGATTCCTCGAAAAATGATGAAAGTGAGCTTTTGAGATATATATGAATGAGTTTGCAACTCATTACTGAGGAAAATTTTTATCTGGATAAAATACCATCCAGTGGGGTAACTCAAGTCTTTGCGTTTAACTGTTATCCCGAAAACATCTCCTGGGCTACAGTTACCCCAGTCTATGGTATTACTCCCGAAATCTTTATCAGAGCATACTGTAGTCCCATGAAATTGAACCTTTTTTCCATTTTGTTTAAAATAACTGCGATTCAAGCTGACCTATCTGCTTCCTCCGAGGTAAATCAAAAATCATTTCGCGTAGAATAAATCATTAAAAGGATTCGATTTGCTCCTTCGGATATTTTCAAAAGTCTAAAAATACGTTTCATCCTCTATAGGAGAAATTCTTTTCTTATCTTTTTTCTGTTTTTCTTTTTCTTAACTCCCGGTTAAAAACCAGGAAAAAATGCAATAAATAAAATATTTGTACAGAAAAACTCAGGAGAGCAACAACATTTTGTCTACACTAAAAATTCATTTCCAGAAATTACCAGTGATTGACAATTACACTGACAAGCGCGGAACCTTACGGGAGTGGGGAAGGGAAGGTGGGTCGGCTCCTCTAAAACAAATAAAAAAAATGGTCCAAATTTGAGTTTTGTGGACTTTTAGTTCAAAAAATTTGACTCAGACCCTCATTTATGCCACCTCTGACCCCTTATCTTCCCGATAATAACACCCTCCAAAACCAGAAGCTGTATTTGCCCTTGGCACCGAAGCAATAAACTTTAAAACATGCAAAAGTCAGAATTTAGAAATGCCATCACGTACTCGCACTCTTTTAGACCACACAACCACAACTAATGAAAGTTAAGATGCGGAAACACGTACAAATAAAACACCAAACCGTTATGTTTTTAGTTAAAACTAGTTTCTCTTAGCAACTTAGCATATAACAAACTACACAGCAGCAAAAATCGTCTGAAGTTCAACGTACTTCAGCAACAAATGGATGAACGAGTAACATGACAAATTTAGTCTCGGATATTCCCTACGAATAAGAAAGAATTTAAAGATCTTAATTTCCAGATGGTTAAACTTTTGAAAGTTATCTATGGCAGCTCGCTATTAATGGGCACACTATATATTTCAAATAGTTAATGTAGAAAAGGCAAAAATGTCATTTATACAGAGATGGTATAACCAACGCGTGCAAAATATGAAATACGCTTTAAAAATTTAATTTAAACGTATTTTTGTGTTTTCTTTTAAGCAAAGAATTACCATTGTGGAATATAAATAACAAAATGAAGCAATTGGACATTTAAAAATATTCTCTATTTAAATTGTTTTGTTATTTTTAAAACACAAAATGTCATCATTCTTAATGTTTTAAATTGAAATAACACATCTCTTCCCTATTATCTTCCATTTCATCCTTTGAAAGATAGTTTTAAATGTTTTGTGTACTTCACTCCTCCTAACTGAATTTAACTCCTCTAAAAAATGCCAAGGAGTATTTTCACGCTTTGAAAAAAAAAAAAAACAATTAAAAAAAAAAAAAAAACAATATATACGTTTATATTTTTATAAAACGCCTTGCATGACGGGAACTAGGGCATTTATTTCTTTCTGGTTTGGTTTGACTTTAATTATTTTTTTTTAGTAGTAAGAAAATATCAAGGTAATCAATCCATAGCAATTTACATGAAAGATAAAACCAAAACCGCTTTACGTCTCTCTGGCATATAAATTTATGGAGTTTTCCTATGCCTCCTAATTTGGATTCGAACATTTCTCACAATGCAAGGAAAAAATCGCATGGAAAGGACACTAAAAGAATATGAGTTAGAAACGAAACTTAAAAGTTTCTGAAATAGCAAAAAGACTTATCAAGCTCAGAGTAATGTAAACAAGCGAAGGGCAATTCGTGTTAATTCGCAAATTGAGGTACGCATCACGGAACAATAACTTGGAACGACGACTGAGGTGTGTCTTTTGTCACAGGAGATTCTCCGTTCTGAAGGTCTTTAACGACATTCGAAATCTCGCCAAGCTTCAGTACCGTGTAAAATTTTTGTATATTCTGTTAATGATATTGATTTTTTAATTACGAAGAGGAGGTACTAGAGCGCAGATGTTCTGCGCTGATTTACCTAGTTGCATGCAACTAGCTGCCTCTAAGACTAACTGTTGCTTGACAAGTTTAGGGCTAAAAAAGCTTTGCGAGGGAGAATGGATATTTTTTATGCGTAAATCTTTCTATTCGCCTTAACATAAATAAACTGCATGTGAATCTGTTAATCTATTGCATGTTGGATCTGTTGATTTTGTGTAAATGGATGGAACAGATATGTCTGTATGGTCCATGAGAGACGCAAAGCCACAACTAGTTTCCAAAATTTGATTAATTTAGTACCCAACTCAGAAATATTTAGATAATTGCTGAAATTACCTACTCTTAATCTTCAGGTAACAAGTAATATTGAAATCAGTGATGTTCCGGATATCCGTATCCGTATCCGCGGATATCTGAAAAAAATAAAGATATGTATCCGCGCCCGTATCCGTTACTTTTTTGACGGATCTTAAACGGATCTTTTCTATTCTAAAAATTATTAAATATTTGAATATAAGACTCTTAAATTCCACTTAAATTAGGTTTTATTCCCCATTTAAATTATAAGGTATCATTTCAGAAGCCAACGACCCTCTGAGACATGTTTTTATTTTAATTTTTGTTGAATATTAGTTTTTGTTATACATTTGGGGTTTCTGTTATTCTTTATCTTGGTTTTTCTTGGCATCCTTCAAAAAAATTGAGGCAAAATTCTCCATTTACTGTTTGTAAAGGTTCTGTTATTCCGTCGGTCGGAGTAATTTGGGTGGAATGGGTCAGCGCTGCATTTATGCTGAAATAAAATGCGAATAATTATTTCTAGCCTATCCAGTAGCACCTTTACACTCTTGCTTCTGTATCCTACATCTACCGAGCAAGCTAGAAATAGTTTTTCACATTCTATTTAAGCATTAATGCAGCGCTGACTCGTTCCTACCAACTCTCCCTCAATTTTAATGGAGATTTCTTGAAAGAGTAAATCATAGTCTTTATTATATTTTCGCCGAGGACGTTTTTTGAAGAAACAGTGTTATTATTATGACGAGAATACCTTCCGTAATAAGTTTTACACTTGGATAGTTGAATTCGACAAAAAAAAAAAATCTTGAGATCCGTATTCTCGGATCTTGACACTAATGATCCGGATCCGTATCCGGATCCGCGGATCTACTTTTTTAACGATCCGGCACAATCACTACTTGAAATAAAAACAAAAACACGGCAGTGCATACAGCATTACTTCATTGGCGAAGATTTAGAAATGAAAGTAGTGCAGTTTTAAACAATAAGTTTCATAATTATTATTATTTTTCGCTAATATTAAAATTCTATTGTCTCAATATCGTTGAGAAAGTGTAATTTAAAAGTTATTGGTATTCGATTATTTATAAAATATTTTGAATTTAGGGAACTGATGTATACCATGATCTTTAAAAGTTAATAAATTGTTCTCTTCCGGACCTAAACATGATACTAATCCATCGATCGTGCATTGGAAAACTGGACTTCTGTAGTCCTCTTTCCGAAAAGAAAAGGAAAATAAAAGAAAATAAAAAAAGAGCTAAATCCAGTAACTACTCCTAACCGTACCATACTACTCACTGAGCCGCGTAATTTAACCAAAGTCTTTCCGACAAGTATACGTCTGGGAAAAGAAGAAAATTATTTATTACCCTATAGACAGACAGCAAAGCGTTTACAAGATCCGAAACACACTGTCCTGTCGAAAAATAATCATAAAAAAATCTTACCTTTTGTTTCATACTTTCTTAGAAACAGTTATATGGTGGCTGGGTGGGAAAATAATGCAGTTTTCAAGGTTTTTGACCGCTGAGTTGGGTTTATAAACAATTACTCTAAAGGAAATATAGCTTTCTATGCGTTTATATTTCCTTCTGCACGGGAGAAAAAAAAAGAAAAGTATTTAAAAAAAAAACTACTCCAACTTTCACTTTTAGTTGCAATAAGACGAGCATGACAAAAATTCGAGAAAATTACGATTTTTTTTCTACTTCCTTTATTACTTTCTTTTTTTTGTTCGTAGGGAATCTCCGTGACAAAATTTGTCGTGTTCCTCGTTCATCCACTTGTTGCTGAGTACGTTGAACTTCAGACGATTTTTGTTGCTGCACAGCTTATTATATGCTAAGTTGCTATTAGAAACTAGTTTTAACTAAAAACATAACGGTGTGGTGTTTCTTTTGTACAAGTGTTTTCGTATCTTAACTTTCACTAGTTGCGGTTGCTTTTTTTTTTTAGTTTCTCAAAGCGTGCGAGTACGTGATGGCATTTTTCAATCTTTACTTCCGCATGTTTTAAAGTTTATTGCTTCGGAACAGTTGTCGATCATTGACAATTGCTTTTTCGTGTGGGCAAGATGTTATTGATCCCTACCTCAAGAGAATGGAGATCTATCAAGGCAGATGAATTTGTAATGAGCTTACACGATGAAAGTCATTCTGTCTGCGAAACTTTAATGATGATAAAATTAATGTAATGCATCTACTTAATCAGAGCTTAAATAAAATGAAGTTGATGACAGTATTCTCAAAATTAGTTTTTCTTTTAGTTCGTAATAGTTTAACGTTCGTAAGTGAACTTTGGTAGTTATTATCTATTAGAAGTTAGTTATTTATTTTAATCACAAAATTAATCATCATACCGGAAGTGCATTAAAACTTTTGGTGGATTTATAAGCACAACCGATAAATTATTTTTACTACTTTACGAACCCTAAGTGAAAAATAATTTTGTAGTTTTCAAAATTCAAATTGTTTTAGCGGGTTTGAATGCTTTCTGATTTTCTCAGGTCATCGTTCCCGTGGAGTAAACGACCTCAGTAGTCATCGTACCCTTGAAGTAAACGACCTTTTCCTCGTTGAGTTCTTTAATATTAAACTTTGCGGCTGTTTTCTTATAAAAATTGAATTTTGCCAGTCAATCGGTTTTGAAACATTTTTTTCTTGCCTTTGAAGAACAAACTTAGGAATTGCTATTTTGATATTTTCCGCTTTCAGAAAGTGAGATTTTTCGTTTGCTTGTAACACTTAAATATTATCGATATTCAGTGCTGGCAAAATTATTAGAATAAGACTGTTTTAAAAGCAAATTCTTTATTAATTACATAACTATAGACACATTAACGAACAGTGAAATAACTATCTAATATTTTGTATGCATTCCTTTGTTCTTGATGAGCATGTTAAGTCTTTTTGGCATACTTTTCACAAGGTTTACACCATTTCTTAACTTCTTAAACAATGAGGTAAAAAATTGTTTATACTCACTATTATATATGCTACCATACTCACTAATTGCCTAAAACTAACTTTAAATGTAACAGAACACAGTAATAAAAAGAACTAGTGAACTGTTTAAGCTGATTGAGGTCCTGGTAAGTAGATAAACAAAGAACATAAACAAAGCAGACAGTGCTGCCACCTGCAAACATTAAATTATGCTAAAATAACGTAACAATCGGTGTACAGTATGTACTGTACTTTAACAGTAGGATAAATAGTATTTTAGTACAAATAGTGTACAAAAAAGAAAAAAACTCTTTAGTCTAATAATTCGGCCAGCACTGTACATAGACACCCGTTAAATATTCAAAAGTTGATATTCTTTCGAAAGTTATACAATGCAATCTTGTTTTCAATGACATTGAATTTTTACTCCTTTAAAAACTAAGTATTATTATATTTTATTACACTGCTCCTTTGTTTAAATGATGCTTTATTTTTATCTTATTTTAAAACTGAGTTTTAGCATTCATCTTTTATGAATTAAATGTTGTTATCTTTAAGTACTCTCTGAAATTCAAGTAAAGTGAATGAAAAAATGAATTGGATGATTTTCTATCACCTCTTTTACAGAAATAAATAATATTTCATTTAGCACCTTCATTAACTATATTTCATTATCTGATCTTATATGAGTTCTTAAATTTGTCTACTTAACACTACAAAAATAAATTTGTTTAAAACCTCCTATTAGCAAGTAAATCTTATAATCTTCTTTAAGAAACTGATTTTTTTCATCTTTTTTCTTTATAAGCTGAGTTTTATCTCTAGCTTCTTATAGAAGATAAATTTTCCCTACTCCATTTTTGTTAAAGATTTACAAATTGAGAGTTTGATACAAAACTCGCTTAGAACCTCGGTTTCATTTTGTTTCAAGAACTAAATTTTAAGTCGTCAATCAAAAGAAAGAGGAAAATATTCGAACACAGTTAGAGTAACAATGATAAACTTCCATTAAAAAATCTAACTTTCCAATGACGAGATAGAAAATGTGAGGGGAAAAAGATGCGTATAATTTTGGTTTATTAACGAGTAGAATTTTTGATTTTCAAATGCAATATTTTTAAAATTCAAATCACTTTTCTTCTTAGTTTCCTCGATGCTAAATTTTTAATTTAGATACAACGCGCGAAAATACGCTTAGCGTAATTTTAGAAGCGTATTTTCGATTTTCAATGCGTGAAAATACACATTTGGGGGCAATAAAAATATTACTAGATTTGTACTTATCAAACAAGAATGGTCTGATTGTGAAAACAAAAAAATGGTCTGATTTCATCCATAAAAAGCATTTTAAAGGAACATAAAAGCATTTTTAAGCATGCATTTACTCAGACTTTCTATTGTAAAGAGCGTAAACAATCGCTAAAAAATGTTTCACAATCATTAACGATCAAAATTATTCATACTCAAGAGCTTTCCGGACTGGTATGAATTTTTTTTCGTAAAGAAATTCTAAAGCGGTAAAATATTTCTCATTCTTAAATACTGGACAAAATCATGCGTAATGTGAGCAGAGCATTTTAAACTTTTTTCCGCAGGCAAGCGTGCTATAAAAGTAATGATTGTAACACAAATAATAAATAAAAAAAGATTGTATAAAATAATAATAAATTAGTGTCTGAAGTTGAAAAATATTTTATTTCGATGCATATGCAAAAAATCTTTTAAATATAACATAAAATTACAATCAACACAACTCATAACTCTCGTAGAAATATGATATACTTCTTTACTAATAATAAAACTAAGTCCGGATCTCTGTGTCTGTGGGTCTGGATGTCCTTTATGCGCATAGCGCCTGGATTGTTCTGCCGATTTTCATGAAATTTGGCAGAAAATTAGTTCGTAGCATAGGGAAGAGCACCTCGAAGCGATTTTTCGAAATTTAATTTTCTTATTTTTACCACCATTGGTTGATTTAATTCCTCTGCACCGAGCGAATCACCATAACATGGAAGAGTAAAATACCATAACATGAGCGAACAAATTAACATACCATATTAGCGAGAAATTCACCATCCATTATTTATAAATATACAGGCGAACCAAATGACCTGTTAATTTTCTACTACGGGCAAAGCCGTGTTGGTATCCGCTAGTCATTTAATAAAAGCAGCAGAAATGTTTTGTGATATGACCTTTTGCTGAAAAGTTGTAAGCACTATTTAATGAAACGGTGACTATTGCTGTAAATGAATTTACATTTCAAACGGCCCTTGAAAAGGAAAATATATTTGAAAGCGAATAATAGCAGTTTTTCCCCCCATGCTCTCCTCCACATTTAAATGGCATTCTTACATCACTTAACTGTGGGCTTGGAATGTTTAAAACGCCAAATAATACTTGTAGTTGAAGTTGAAGTTCGTACCAAAAAATAACACTTAACCGCTGCAGTTCTCCCCCCCTCTTTTCCCCATTATCGTGTTAAAAATAACGTCACTTGAACTCGGCCTTTGGCAAAAATTCTTTTACTGTTTGTTTTTTCTTTGAAATCAAAATGAAAGTACTCTGAAAACTTTAACAGTAGTATATCAATTCCTCTGAGCATTTCATTTTCGGCAGCATGGTAATTTTAGAAAGCTCAAGCTATGTTTTTGAGGAACTGAATTGCATTCAAAACGTTTTATTTATATTGCAAGACGTTACGGGTTTGAATCTAGGAGATAAATTTAAAGCAATTTAAATTCCAGTCTTAGTCTAAACTTTATTAAAATACGGGAAATATGAACTCAGAGGAATGTGACCATATCGAATTAATTTATATTTAACAAAACTTTTTCTCGTAAACTGTTTTGTCCCGAGCTTTTAAATGTTGCGCTTGCGGGGTTTTAGCAATTTTACTTCAAAACATGAATAACTTTTACGCATAATTTTCTTTTCATTTGTTCGAAGCATCAGGGTTTTTGCTTCATAAAATTTTTCATTGCATGTTGGTGTTTTGAAAAACACCTCAAAATATTTCTTCATTACAACGATTTTCGCGTGTTTTACACATCTTCGCGGACAAAAAAACCTATCCTTAAATTATATCCATGAGACATTCGCACAAAAGCATACATTTACACTGACAAAATCAGAGTTGCAGAGTCGGAGTCGGACTGATTTTAGCGTAAAACAGTCAGAGTCGGGAGTTCAAGGTTTAAAGTTCTAAGAGTCGGAGTCGGTTATTTTCCCTCTAGTCCGCAACTCTGCCATTACTTGCGGAATCGGGCTAGGTTTCGGGTAAATAAGTCGAAGTGGGATATGAAAGTTCTAAAATTTCGGGAGTCGGAGTCGGAGCTCGAGTTTGTCATTTTCCCTCCGACTCCGCAGCTCTGTATAAAATAATGTGTACATGAACAAAAAATCATGATTATTATTATTTTTAATTTTTGATTATTATTATATTTTTAATTTTTGATTTATAATAAACAGAAATGGGTCTTAAGTGTATTAATTATTTCCTGAAACAAGTCTCACATGCTTATTTTTCCAACACACATTGAGAAACTTGAAAAAAAAAAAAAAAATGAGCACCCTTTCCATCCATAAAATTATTCTTTCTATATGAACATTTTTTTTCCTTTTTTTTTACTGGTAATTCTACTGGAAAAAGATATGGCAAATACGAAATACGTTTCATTTATGCAATTTTCTTTTAGTTTGAGATTTGTTCCCAGAATACGGATATCACTTATATCGTAAAGGATAATAGCAGTCCATGAAGGAGTCATGACAGTAACTTTATTCAATGGATACAATAATTCTAATCATATTGTTCCAACTTCAATCCAGAAGATGGTTAGTACAATCTTTAAAAACGTTTATTTTGTGGGAAATCTATTTGAAATCTTCTATTTGAATAGTTAAGAAAACGCTCCTTTGAAAATTCAGAGAAAATTAATATCAACGTCATATCAGCTTAACTTAGAACTAAAATTCGTTAACCTTGATTATTTATTTGAAAATAAACACTAAAATCCTTCTGTAAAGCATTTATTTTTGCAAGAGTTTCGTAATCGTAAAATTTTAAGCCAAGCAAAATATTTTTCCATGGAAGATCTTTCAACCTCTGTGCACTTAAAATTTGCGAAATTTTCTGCTCGCGAAATCACCGATATCTTCATTGTCGCAAAAATTACGGCTTGCGAAATTTCATGCTTTTACATTATTTATTTTTAAAAAGTTAAGACCCCCCCCCCTTTATTTATTCCTTTTTTTAGAGATGTCAATGTTTTGAAGAAGTTTGGAGACAATGTAAGACCACTCATGTTCAAATCTTTTCAAAATTTTAATGATTTCTTTATAGACCGTGAGATTCATTTTGAATCAGAAAGCAAAAGATAGCTCTTACTCATAAAAAAAGTGACGATATATTAATTTTCCTGCTCGAAAAAAAATGTTCGGAAAACAAACGAAACGAAGCACGTGTCCGATCTTCAGTTCTGAGGATTTCCAAGGCTGTTCCAGTCAAGCTGTGCCCTTGGCAACTTGAGCTTCTTTAATAACTTTCCTTTTCTCTAAAATTATGCGACAAAATGTCGAAGAAACTGATTTATTATTTTGTCTGTTTCTTATTTATAGGTCTAGAAGTATTTAGTCGGCAAACAGATTGCATTTGGCTGCTTTACTTTGTTCGAAATATTTATCTCGAATTGAACTTACAAACACTCTTTATTGTCTAGTTTCGAAGATTGGTCAGTATTTTGCTAGTAGGTTGAAGCAAAAGTTTGAACCAAATTTTGAAAATTGGATTGCTTTAGTCACGAACATTGACGGTCACACAAAATTATCACAATCAGAATAACAGAGTCAATTAAACAATCGTTTATTGCACTTTTTGCTCTTATTTTTACTAATAAGAAAGCTCAAAGTCTCTGTCTGGATTTCTGGATCTCTCTCTGTCTGGATGTCTGTGACGCGGACAGCGCCTAAACCATTCAACCGATTTTCATGAAATTCGACACAAACTTAGTTTGTAGCATGGCATGGAGGTGTGCACTTCGAAACTATTTTTCGAAACTTCGATGTTCTTCTTTTTATATTCTAATTTTAAGAACATTTTTCCGAGCAAATTATTGCAACGTGGACGAGTAAATTATAATAACGTGGAACCGTAACATGGGCAAGCAAATGAACATAGCAAATTGGCGAGAAATTCATCATCCATTATTTGTAAATACACAGGCGAACCAAATGACCTTTTAGTTTTTCTCCTACGGGCAAAGCAGTGCGGGTACCACTAGTTTGAAAATAAACCGCAAATTTTACGGAATGCTAATAATTTTGCGGAATCGTCAGACAAAATTTGCCGAATGATAATAATTTTGCCGAATCGTCAGACAAATTGCCGAATAAGGAAATTTTCGGAAGGTCACCGTGACCTCCCGAGGGCACTCTTCGGGGCACCTATGGCTTCTAATATGTAAATTTCATATGACATGAAAAGGAAGTACGGTATCTGAGCTATCATGCAAATAAAAAGGACCGATCCTAGCAGGTGTGCAGTGTCTGCACCGCACACGGGCGGCCAAAACAAGGGGCAGCCGCAGGACGCATCATACAGTTGTTTTATTAAAACTTTTCTTCCTTTTTATAAGTTCATGATTCTTCTGGATTTTTTAAAAATTAGAATTTAATATAGAAATTTAAAGAAATATTTATATGGACGTTAAAGATTAGTCAAAATATGTAAATTACTCTTGAGAAGCGGCTCATTAGTTCTTTGCACGTGGGTGGCCGACACCCTAGGATCGGCCCTGCAAAGCCCATACTAAGTGTAAACCATTGTCATCTTTTTCCTGGAGAAAAGGGTACTAAATATGATAATGGAAGCCAATAAGTACGTTTTTTGTCATCGTTTAAACATTTTTGTCTTCATTGAATATTTCGAATAATGTTAACATTGTTAACACCGACGATAGCACAGAAGACGGATCCGATTTTAAAATATCATATTTTCGAAACTACTCCATGTGTTACAATTATGCATGAGTTTAAAGGAAAATATAACAAGTTTTTCTTTTTTTTTTCAATAAAGTTCAATTAGACGAATGCGCAATGTGTTTCTTTACCATAAAATTAGTCCGACCCCGACACCACATCCTTGGTAATAATTACAACATGTCCCCTGATCCTTCAAATAAACACTAATGAAATAAACAAAATTATAATTACAAAGATGATATCTTTTACTTGAAATAAATATTTATACAAAATAAGGAAGTGATATCAGTGGTAGAGATGGGAGCATTCGGGAAAAAACCTGGAAATTATGGGGGAAGTTTTTCTTTTTCGTTTTTTCCCGAAAAGGTGTTACTTTACTCTCGGAAAAAATGGAAAATTTAGAGATTTTTGCACATTATAAAGCATTAAGAAATTCATATAATATTTACATTCCAACGCTTTTTTGTTTTAAATATTTTTCCATGTTAAGAATGAAACACGAAAACACCATCTTTAACAATGCAGGTTGTAAGATAATTTAATTTATTTGTGCATCTCAGTATTGTATGCTACTTTCCTCGGGGAAACTAAATGTATGCACATGACAGAATTATATCAATAATAACACCATTAGTGGAAACGTTTCAAGTTAACATTTTAATATATTTTCATTTAAAGTTTGTAAATATATGTGTGTGTACAAGTATGTAAATGCACGTAACACACTTTTTTTAGAAAAAGAAAAACAACTTGTTTAAAACTTTAAAATTAAAAGAATAATAATAAATAGATAAAACCGTCAAAAAAATGAATAAACAATTTACGAAAATTACATCCAGCTGAAAATTAACTGTCGAATGATGATTTGACTAATTTCGATAATTTTTGGTCTTTTGAATATAGAACTCCACTGGTAGTTAGAATACTGAAAGGCCTTTCCAATAGTAAAAGTTTTACGCATATTAATGTGAAGAAAAAATAATATAGACTACTGCATTAGCCCCGACGAGAGGACATGCCAGCCTAGTCGAAACTAGTGGCCCGGATCGGAATCGGAGAAGCGTAAGTTCTGTAATTTTTATTCGGGAGGAGTCCCGGAGACCAAACTGACAAAGGGCCCGCTTTCGCTCTCGGTGGCTCTGGGCTGCACATATTTAGCACTTTCTAAGCGTTGTTAGTTATAACTAGTAAACTACAAGTTAATTTTTAAAAGATCAGAGTTTCCATTTTTTCCAGGAAAAAATCCGGGTTTTTTTTCACAGCTGCAAAAATTTCCAGAAATTTTACATCTCTAAACAGTAGTAATAATTACATCACGTTCCCTATTGTTTGATAATAGTTCTGCAGTGAGAGCCGAAAAAAAACCGCCAGGGAAACTAATTACTTGATTATTTTTCATTGTTCATCTTTGTCGATAAACCGCCACTTTTCAAAACACGATAAACCTATTCGAAGAAAAGATAACTTGGAAGTATTTCCGGTTATCTGCAGAAGAAATTATGTATTAATTCTTGGTAAACTACTCAAAGCGATGATAACCATCAGGCTGCGATCCTTCTAGGATTAAATCCACACTAGTTACGGTCGGCGAACCATGCGCCTGGCAGTGAAAGCAGCAGCGGCGTATGTTGCGTTAACCTTGGCCCTGCAACAAGAACCCATTTAGAAATAAGGTCAAGTTCAGCACGCGCTACAGACGGAGCCAAATCGATACGTCGCCAAGACCGCGCCAAATCTGACTGCATCGGAGAAAGTTTTCCGGGAGGAAAACTGTTTCATTTTTCTCCTCTGCCGCGTCTGGGATAAACATGCGAGAGAGGATGGCTCGTCTTGCGAACGGGAAGCGGAATGAATAGGTAAATTTGAATTGTTTTTGGAATATTTTTTTGTTGTTTCTGTTGCCGGCCTGTCTCTTATTGGTAGAAGGGTTTTCTTGAACTTCATACTCATTACCATGTATCGTAAGTTTTTTAATTAAATTATAAAAGAAAGAGAAATTAATGGATGAGTATCGTAAAAAATTTTTTTTTTTAAATAAAGAACTTAAAAAGTGCAAATTAGTCAAGTTTCTTTGAAATTTCAATATTGGTTGCTGTCTATTTTTTGTTCTGAATTCCAAGTTAATTGTAAATTGTGTTGCACATCCAAACAGTGTTGGATATGTAGATTCGGAGGCTCGTTGCAACAGCGGTCCTCTTTGTCGACCACAAAACTATGTGAAGCATTTATCATGTGCATTTTTTAATTCTTTTCCGAGCTGCTAGCAATTGTCATTCGCGACATGGTAAATCCGCCACTGTTGTACATTTAGGGCTAGTCAAAATATATTTGACCTTGACTAATCAAAACAAACATCTCTACCTTGTTCGCAAAATGTCGTCTCACTTCTAAGTGAGCTTCCAAAAACGCAATGCACTTTCTCCAAAAAGGTTTTTTCGTTGCTGAAAGCATTTTTCTATGACATTTTCAGCAGTAAGTGCCTACAATTTCCTTGTCACGAATCTTAGCTCACTTCCTTTTTTTTTTAGTTACTCAGTCACACTCTCTCTCAGACTTACTAGACGATGCGGTCTGCAATTTTTGCATCTTCTCTTTGCTAGCAATTCTTCATGGGGAAATTTAAAAACAGACACATCAAAGGAAATGCCAAAAAAAAAAAAAAAGATTTGTGGTGCTAAAGATACTTACGAAAGATAAATTTAGAAATACTTCCGGCAATGCAAAGTTTTCGAGCAGAAGCCTGTTGCATGAACGGTAGCCTACATTGAAGTCTTAAAATAAACGAATATTTTTATTTGTATAAACTGAAATCAAATAATTTTGACTAGATTTTACATGCATTAATATGCTGATGTGTCTATTATATTAAATTATACAATAAGACTAGACGCATGTCCTTTGTTGTTCAGCAAATAGTAGGGGGTGCTTGTAAAATAATATTTAGATATGATAATTTATTATTTTTGAATTCTTAACTGCGTGCAATAATAATAAAAACGGAAAAATCTTACTAGAAATCAATCTTTGAAATTTCAAGATTGATTATGTAAGTGATATTTTGGCGGATTTTTCATGTGTGAATTATTTTGTTTATTTATCTGTTGTATGTGTTATAATCACTTGACTCTGAGTAACAACTGATGATTGTTCAATGATTGACAACTATAGTTAAATAATAATTTCAAGTTTTCTTCTAGTTAATAAGAAATACTCAGTTTCTGAGAATCAAATGGATTTTCATTAAAAACTATTCTGTTAATTGAAGCTAATTATTGATAAATAATGTTATCAATAATTAGCTTCAAAGCTTAGCTTATCAATAATTAGCTTCTTAGAAATAATATCAGATCATTGGTTATGATAAAACTATGTTTTTCAATAAATTTTTGTCAGTTTTCAGAGGTTGGTTGACTAATTCAAAATTATTGCGTTGGAAAGGAACGCAAGATATTCGACAAAAGGTTAACTCAACCACTCCTTTGATTACTGGTTGCGAATCGCATGCTGTTAATTTCAAGCTGCATGCATGTGTGCAAATTTTTGTGCTTTATTCGTATGATAACAGTTAATAATAAGTAGTATTTTTGAAACTGTAATTTAAATCGTAGGTGATAATTACCTGCTTTTAAGACGCAATTTTAATTTACATGACGATTGCTTAATATTTAGGTGAAGTTGGTTTTTCCGTTCTAAAAATTTATTTTCAAATGATAACTTTTAAGAGATACAGCCAACAGATAATTTATATTGTATCAGAGATGTGTAAAAGGGAACTATTCTAGATTTTTGAAGTTACATGCATTTCTTAAACTTGCTTGTTTCTAGATGATATCTCCTAGGTTTACATTCAAGTGTTAGATGATTGTTGGCTGAAAGCCAGATACAAGATCTTTTGCGATGCAACTGTTATGGCTAGAGTAAAATGTGTTAGATTTAAGCTAGAAAACTTATTACCAACCAACAGTGCTACATAACCAATCTTTCTTTCTCTCTCTCTCTGTCTTTCCTTTTCTAAGCGTGTTAAAACATTGTACAGTCGCACCTTAACATCTGCGCATAACATGCACGTAATGTTTGTCATTGTTGTGCATATGCGATTTATTTTGCATATTATGCACTGTTTCTTTTCCGGAACCGTTATCTGGATCTGGACTATTTTTTATGCTTTGCCTTTTTTACCCGGCTTTTTTTCAATGCGAGAAAATACTCCTTGAAATTTCTTTAGAAGAGTAGAATTCATTTTGAACGAGTGAAATGCGCGAAAACAGTAAAGATCGTAATTGTGATAGATTAGATGAAAAAAAAAATACTTTTTAAGAATGAAGACTATATGCAATATATTAGCAGCTCGGTTATCCAATCCAGAGACTATAGTTTTGTCCTTGTTATGGACTCCTCAGTCTGGAGTAAGGAATAACCAAGCTGGAAGTAGATGTCTTTTCATAGAAGCTGAGAGTGCCAACAAACGGGTAGATAAAGTACATTTTTCAGCTTCAATGAGATGACATCTGCGTCCAGTTCGGTTACTTCCTATTCCAGACTGATAAGTTCATAACATGGATGAATCTGCAGTCTTTGTATGATTTTACTAGGCTGTTAGTATATTGCATGTAGATGACAGAGAAGTTGGCAGCGAAAGAAGATATGTGTAATATTTTGATCTTAAACATCTACAATGTTTTACATTTTGAATTTTAAATTAAAAAAAATGAAGGTGTATTTTAAGATGTTCAATTGCATATCCCTCCTTTTTCCACGACGCCAAAATTTTATTTAAAATACAAAGGCAAAAGACGTTTGACTGAACTTGTGAGGCGTATTAATGATTTTCAAAGCGTGGAATACGCTTGTAGATGCGTTAAAAATATCTCTGGCTGCATCGCATTGACAAAACGTCAATTCAACATTTTGTGGTTAGCTTTTTCGCAGAGATAATTCTGTACCTCAAAGCCTGACAAACGTAAGTCACTGTACCACTACTTAGCAGGAAAACTTGAAAACGTTGTGACTCGGACGTTTATAACACTGATAAATAGGAGTTTTTTTTATATGAAATTACGGTGTTAGGACTCAGTGCGGGATAAGATTCTACCAACAATATAGTGATATCCTGAAAATTGTCATATTTAGACTTACGTACGTCTGCCTCTGAAGTATAGAATTAACTTTCTTTTCTCCACTCTTTTCCCTCTCTTGTCGATTCATTCTCTAGTGTCGGAAATCGCTGAACTTCGATGAATAATTTTCGGTCATTTGCGCTAGCAGAATAGCCTAGTCCTAATTGTCCTGAACACTCCGTCACACATCTGAAGAGGACCCTTCACTTGTCGACCTCAATAAGACAAAACGGCCCATCACGCCTCCACTGCATATCCGCATCACAAAAAATAGCAGGCGACTAAGAGTGACTAGCTGATTATCCATTTCAACCTTATTTTCCATACCCGGATCTTTTTCAACTGCCGTTACCGTTATCTGAAAAGGAAAATAATAAAAAAAAGACGGGCAAAACATTCAATTAGCATCTTTCTGTTTCAAACAATTGCTATCTCTTGACCATAGAATGGTTGCATTTCTTTTCCCGTAACTTGTCCAATTATCTTCGTGTAATTTCACGCTGTTCTGAATCGTAGACGTGGTATTAATCTTCCATTGACTGATGAGGGTGTATCGCTGTTTTGGAGAGGTCGGAAATACGAATTGTGCTTATGGAAATTTTGAAGCTAATTGGTGCTGAACCTATGTTTTCTCTCTTT
The DNA here is from genome assembly GCF_026930045.1 of Uloborus diversus. Taxonomy (NCBI): domain Eukaryota; kingdom Metazoa; phylum Arthropoda; class Arachnida; order Araneae; family Uloboridae; genus Uloborus; species Uloborus diversus. The sequence continues at coordinate 46,624,882 of NC_072735.1, forward strand.
AAAAGATATCTTTCGTTGAATGTGTTTACTCATATTTGTTTACAAAACTATCCACAAATCTTGACCCCTAAAAAGCATTAATTTTCAGTGGCCTCATTAGCTAACTGCTCATTTATTTGTAGAGAAGGTTCAGTTTGGACTAAGAGAAGCGAGTTTAACTCTAGTATCCTATATTTCTGTATTTATAGACATTTTAATACAGATTCAGGAGGAAAAAAAAAGAAATAGAGAATGCCAAAATTACAAAATACAAAGCTTGGAAGAAGACAGAGTGAAATACGTGAATTTGGGACAAACGAGAAGACCAGTCTCTTAACTCACAAGGCCTTTTTTATTTAACATGAGGGAAGGCCCTAAAAACATGCTAGCTTCCCCTGTTTGGGGCTCACTATCTGTTTTGGGGATCTTCCCTCATGCTAAATAGAAAGGACGTTGTGAATTAAGGTACTGGTCTTCTCTCTGATGTCGGGGCAGTCCCTAATTCACGTATTTCATTTTGTCTCCTTCTAAGCTTTGTATTTTGCAATTTTTGCATTCTCTATTTCTTGTTTTTCCTGAATATTTTTGTACTGGTTTTGTTTCTAGCAGCTTTGTGCTGACATTTCAGTACATTTTCGGTTTAATTCTTTCAATTTTATTTGAATTTGAAAATGAAATGTATTTTGTGTATTATGTATAAATATAAATATATAAATACTGAAATATAGGATATTAGAGCCCCCCCCCCTCCCCAACTATAGTGCTGCTTGACAACGGTAGCTTTTACGAAGAATGGAATTAAAATGTATTATGTTTTTCATGTTAAAAATATGACTGACAAGTAATATGCTAAAGAATGTGAGAAATCTCCGCTTCCCTAGCTAAGTTAGAGTGATTTTCCTTAATTGGTTACGCAAATCAGTGGGTTAGTCTGCTTTGAAAGGCCGGCCCGGACCGGACGCTTAAACTATATATCCTTATAGGTCACCATCCTTATATTATAATGAGCTTATCTTGCTTTTTCTTAACTTGTTCAAATTAATACCTTTATTCACTACAGCAATCACAGATTCACACAATGACAAGAATCATTACATCTCTCTTTCTAAACAGCAAGTGAAGAATTGCTTCTCTTCACTTAATTCACTTTCGATCAGAATGCCTGAATCGATTCTTTATCAGAGCACTTGTAAGAGTTAATTGATTTGATGATTTCGTTTCGTGAAACGTGTGTTTACTTGATAGATGTTTCTCTTGCTTTTATTGCTATTTGACTCTAGGGATGTATTCAATTTCTATTTTCTTAATAGAACACCCAGCTTGCGTTAATTAAAATGGATTTATTAATTAAATTTGAATAATTGAAGTAGCTGTAAATCGTTTGGCTCAAACTTTTTCGTTGAATGTTGTGTTCTTTTTTTTTTCCTTATTTCAGAACACTTTTTGCGATTTAATTCTTGGAGTATGGGTGACAAATATTTACTGTAACAATAGCATTTAAAAAAGTTGTGCAGTTGATGTTTTTGTTAAAAGTATTGAATAGGGTTTGAAGACAGTGATATAAATAAAATCTAATTAGGTGTTTAGCCAAATAATAATAGCAATAATAATAATAGTAAATAATAAAAATAACAAACAATAATAATAACTAATTTTGTGAAATTAAAATATAATAATAATCGAAGGTGTCAATTTGGAAAAAAAAAAAATACTTAGTTTGTTTCACGTCATATTACATAACACATTACTCATAAAATATATTTGTAAGTTCAATGAGCTTCTTTAAGAATAAGACCGTTGCCAAACCGGCACCGATGTGCAGAAAAGTATGACCAATCCTCATTGATTATTACGGTCTGAGCAAAAAAAAAAAAAAAAAAAAAAAAAAAAAAAAACCGTTAGTTTAAATGTTAATACATAAAGAATGAAAAAGAAAATAACTAAATAAAATAATGAAACAAAACGAAATGAATAAAAATGCCATATTTCTACATTGACTTTTTGATTACATTTTTTTTTTTTTTTGTGTGTGTGTGTGTGTTTCTTTCCAAAAGCTCACTTACTTATGTGTAATAATAGCAAAAATTATTTATTACTTTATTCAAATTTTACTGTAAGTAAGTCATAATAAAAATATTACTATTAACTTGTGTAACCAAACCAGTTGTTTCAAACTTAATAAAGCTTTTTTTTTTCCTTTTTTTTCACCAAAAAAAACTTTGGGTCAACAAAATTTGTTCAGAAATTTTTACCGGTCCGAGTTTCAAAAAGAATAAATTTTAAAAAAGGAGAGAGAGAGAAATGTTGTTCTGAAAAGTGTTACACACTGCATATAATAATTTCATTATCTCTTCCGATAGAAAACTTGTTATTAGATGAAGTGGATGAGTTCTATCAGTTAATGTTTCCGATCAACGACTTGGGGAAAATTATCTTCCATTGGACACTTCATGTAACTGTAATTATTTTATAAACATTTCCCGATCAATGACTTCGGAAACTGACCTCCACCTTCGATAATTCATCAAATGTATTAAGTTTCAGTGTAGCAACAAGTTAGCTTATTTGTGCATTTTTTAAGTGCTGTTAATTGAACCCAGGTTCAAGGCTGTAAATTTGGAAATCTCACGAGAAAATTCGTATCTTCTCTTTTAAGGAAGATACTGTTGATGGAGGATCTTGAAGGAAATGTTTTTTGAAACAAAGACTCACTTTCTTTAGATGAAGTATATTAAGTGACTGATTCGATCATTATAAAACTAAGTTACCTCGTTCAATTAAATATTGTTCTTCCCTGCTTCTTTTGTTTAATTACACATGGGCGTAGCCAGAGGGTGGATGGGAGGCACAACTGCCCTCTCTAGACGAGAGCATATGATCCCCGCGCTCCTCTCTAATGTCACCAAAGATGAGTTGAAATTACATTTGGACTTCAATTTCAAAAAACTTCTGGAATCGAGACGGTAAGTATCTTTTCCCCCTCATGTGATCATATATATATATACGTATATATATACGTATATATATATATATATATATATATATATATATATATATATATATATATATATATATATATATATATATATATATATATATATATATATATTGAAGGGGTAGGGGGCTTTAATTTCTGGCTATTTCTAGGGTCCGGTTCTGGATGGAAGTGCAATTAAAAACCACTATCTTGTTGACCTTTGCTTGCCCTCCAAAACGGAAGTTCTGACTACACCCATGTTCTTACACTCTCAAAAAACATCGCTCACTCTTTATTAATATTTAATCGAAAGACAAATTTCGTCAATTGCGACGATACTTTTCTCGCTGGGTCAGAAACTCATGCTCAAATCTCACGAAGTTTCCCTCAGTTTGGTAAGGAGTTGCCTCAATTTGAGTAAAAGTTTTAAACAGAGCATTTTTCAAGAAGCCAATTGGGAAAATGTTCGCCAAATAAGGCGAAAACGTTGTGAGATTTGAGGGTGCATTTCTGAGAGTGAACTTGTTCAATAGCCAGACGAAACACTTTATTTAGAAGAGAGAGTGAATTCTATTAATGCAAAATGATAAAAATAATAATAATGTGCCTAGTCCATTAGTAAGCTCATTAGTCAACTACGTCGTTTCAATTTTTTCCAGGGAGGGGGCAAAAGTGTATATATTCAATGCATATTTTATTGAGAAACAATAAAAACCACGCCCGCCCCGGGGTGGATTGCTCCCCTGGCCCTCCTAAATTACGGGCCTGTCATTAGTTAAGGAAATAAGCCATTAAAGAGATCAAAACATCGATAATTAGTGAAAAACCTAACCAGAGCTACTGTTTTGTTCACGTTTTTGAAAAAGTCCGAGGCACCGGAAGAAATTAGATAAAATGTAGGAAATTGGGTGAAATGGATAAAATCTGTTAAACGAAAATCCACTTATTTTCCATATCTTTGATAAATGAAATTAATGCTGTGATGTTGCTGAATTATTTTCGTACATTATTCATTGATAATGAAATCTTTAAAATATTAATTTAAACTTGGTTAAAATTTAATGACTGCTCCCCCCCCCCCCTTCCTCCCCGTTTATTCAAACGTTGGGACCGCTCTGCTTATTGCTATTTCACTTCGAATCATTATGTCGGTTGCTTTAATAAACATCAGAATCGATGACTGCTGGAAAACCACTTATTTTCGCGAGGCTTTAATTTTCGCGATCTTCGCTAGCCCGTCATAATTGCAAAAAATTTAAGACTCAGAAAATATTTCAGTCTGAAATATATAATCAATTTTGTCTCTGTTCATAAAAAAACTCGAAAAATTTTAAACTCGTGAAATCAACGGCATTTTTATTTTCGCGAAAATTAAGGCTCGTGAAAATAACTGTTTTTACAGTTCCTTGAGGGAACTATTCAACAAAGCTTTTGAAGTATTCCGGGAGATAGAAGAAAGAAAAGTCAAACCTTAAAACGGTGTTTTTCTCTGCAAACCATCTGTAATTTTCACTCCCGCAAAATTTTACTCCAAGACGGAAATTAACTCCCTCGCACAAGGAGGCTGGAGTTGTTCAAAAGTCTAGACCATTTGTAGACGCGTCTAATTTATTCCAACAAAAGACGCCGTTATATATAGCTAGTATTCTAGAGCCTAGTGACTAGACGTTGATATTGATTGGTTCTATTTTGTTGTTTTTTCACCTTAAATTTGCAGCTTCACATTCGGCAAGGTTGTCTGGCTGGCGTCTGGTTTTTGTACATCTGTCGTGTGCGGTAATGATTATCTTCCGGGTGGAGAACTTGAAAAAATTTCTTTAAATTGAATTCAGTAGGAATATGGGGCGGTTCTCCTCTTGCTGAAGCAATATAACCGTATTAATGAAGCCCCGAAAGTATATTTTGTTGGTTTTACTTTTCATTTCCTTCAATTTTTAGAGAGTGCATTTAGATTGAAAATTTGCAGCTAACTCACCGCCTTAAAATTGCACATACGGTAGAAGCTCATTAATTCGATACTGTAATAATACAGACAGATTGAAAAATTCAAAAGAATAGTACAATTTTAAAGGACCAACCGAATAATTTTCTTTTGTATGTAATCCAAACTTAAAGTTTTAATACTCATGAAAATACAATGTTTATCAAATCCAGGTTTTTTATAGCATTGACTCAAACAATGCTTTTACAAGTTAATCTGATTTTTTGCGATACTTTTTTTTAAAATCACGCATACAGTAAACTTCTTCAATCCAAATCTTAGGATAATCCTGATCGATTCCGACCGATAAATGATCAAAAGATGAAAAGGAGCGTTTTTTTTATGTATGCTCGACAACTAACTATTACTGTAAACCTACCAAATCTTTTTACTTTGCATGAAATCGCAGAAATTCAAGGCTGTTTTTTTGGGGGGGGGGGGGGGGCAGCGTGGTTATTTATGAAAATAAAATACAGACCAATTTGAAATCCAATTCAACTATTTTATTGACTAAAAAACATTGATGCAAGTTAATCCGACTTAATGATATTAAAAGTACTCTCTAGTTCGTAATTTTATGTCGTTTTTTGCATCATGTATACAGTAAACTTCTTCAATCCAAATCTTGGGATAATCCGGATCGATTCCGATAAATGATCAAAAAGATGAAAAAGAACCTTTTTTATGTACGATCAACAACTATCGTTATAAGCCTAGCTTATCGTTTTACTTCACATGAAATAGCCAGCATTCAAGCTTTTTTGTTGTTATAATACAAAAGAAAATAAAGTGTTGTACAGTTTTAAATTTCATTCAGGTATTTTATAGCATTATTGACTTAGATGATACTGATGCGATTGAATCCGATTTAGTGAGATTAAAGGCACTCCCGAGTTCACAACGACCTTATCGTTTTTTTCCAATGCGCATCTAGTAAATCTCTTCAGTTCAGATCTTGGAATAATCCGAATCGATTTTGCTAAAATGTCAAAAAATGAAATGGCACATTTTTTTCCTCTTCTGATCTGCAAGTATCGTAACTACAAACCAACGCTTTCTTTTTCTTTTACATGCAATCGGCAGAACTCAAATTTAGTTGTTAAAATAAAATGTAGTCCTCTTTTAAATATAACTCAAGTATTTACTAATGAGTTATGACATTGACGTGAAAGATTTTGATGTGCGTTAACCCGATTTAATGAGATTAAATTCACTCTCAACTTCACTAAGTTCTCATCCTTTATTGCAATGCGTGTATAGTAAATCTCTTCAATTCACATCTTGGAATTACCCATATCGATTAACCGATAAAATGTTAAAAAATTAAAAAGAGCATTTTTTTTCTCGCATATGAGCGGCGGAAATATTGCAACTATAAACCAACCTTACATTTCTTTCTTCTTTTTTTTATATATAAAATCTAGAATCGACAAAATTCAAGTTAATTTGTTGTAAATATTTGTAGAAATACAACGTTTACTCTGATCTGAACCATAGTAAAAAAATTCTTAGACAACCTTTTCAGAAAGGCTCATTTTTACTGTCAGTGCGTTACCTAATAGCTCAAAGCCAAAGGTGAAGAAGACTTGTAGAAATAAAATGTAAAGCAGTCTCAAGTATAGATGCTGAAACGCACTGTACCAGAATTTAGAACCTGGGGAGGATGTCATAAGTCTTTATGTACTACAGTAAGATTGGTAAAATGGCTTAAAACCAAAGGTTTTGGGGAGGGGGGGGGAGACTCACCCTGCTAACCACGCTAATGACAAGCACTGTTCATCTAATTAAACTGTTATTAGGGATAGTTTACAAAGCTCTAAGTTAAGTGTTGACATTGAATTTAGCGAAATAAGCTTAGCCTGAACACAGTTCTTGAATCCTCTTGCACAGCTTAAAGCAAAAGTAGACTTACGTCTTCGAATATTTCACAATGAAGTTTCTCAATTCCACTTATTATATTTAACAGAGTGAAAATTATTCTAAAATTGTTTTAACAATTCATCTCAAAAGGAAATATTCTTTTAAAATCTCTTCTAGATACAATGAATTCTATTAACTGATCAATATAAATTTCTTAAAATCAATGAATATTTAAGTAAATTCTTCGTCATTTTCGTATGAATTTCAGTTCAACTCAGAATATGAATTAGGGATTTTCGGACACGAGGATAAAAGCTTAGTATTCTTTATTTTCTTTTAATTCATCTGCTCTTTTGCGAAACTGTCTGCTGTCATGGCAACGGACTCTTAATTCATTTCATCAGGAGCATTGTCGGGATAATTTACTAATATCAATTATTAATTTCTTAGTTGCATCCTATTTTTTGTTGAAATTGATAAGGAGAATGAACTTTTTCCGGAAAAGAATTCTTTTCATCTTGGAAGTTGAAATGTTTAATTAGTACTCGATGGGACATTTATAATTAAGTCTTCAATCACTCTGCTTCCCTGGGAAATATCAGTTTTACTATTTATTTTTATTGATTACTGTAATTTAATTTGCCTTTTTCTGCGGTTAATTCTTTCTCAAATGTCGTTTTTGATGTGATTGAAACTGAACCTGAGCAGCCTATTTTTTGAGTTTACTCTTATGAACTTGGCTATCTCATATCTCCAACGACACTGTGATATCTCCCTCAAACTTTTTTTATATTTCTTTATTAAAAATATTACTTTTTTTTTCCTTTTTCAAGAACATCCACGCTGTAAAATTTCGTCTGTGACTAAAATGAAATAAAACGTATAAGCTTTTGTAAATTGTTTCTAACAACATTATAAATGGTGTCCCAAAAATTTGCAAGATTTTTCTATTTTTTTTTTTTTAATTGATTTTTTTTTCTTGAATCAGAAAGTACATAGGATAGAAATGTGTTTGGAATAACACATTGGGCAAATGACCTCCATGGCTTTGCTGACACATATGCACTCTTTTGTCGAAATTTTCCATACATTGGGCTTCATGTCCTTGATGCAGGAAAAGTTCTTCAATGCACGGATGGATGTGAGCTTGTTGACATATACCTTTGACTTAAATAGCCGCAGAGAAAAAATCTAATGTCGTTAAATCACATGATCTAAGGGGCCAAATGTGATCACCGACACTTGAGACCAAGAAATGTCTCATACAGTAACTGGATTGTTAAACAATGAAAACACGTTCTTTCATGTAGTACTGCAATTTTATTAATCCAAAACTGTCAGTTGTCAAACTGATTCTCTTTTCTTGGTTGCTAAGACCCAAATTGTTAACCATTCTATTTGATTCAAATCTTGCTTGAGTTCTAGGACACCCTTTAGAAATAGTTTTCATTAAAATAATAACTATCTTTAAAAGTCACATGCATTGCCTTAAAGCTCAAAATATTATGAAATTAAGCTTTACACTGGAAAACATCGCCAACAGAGCACACACACACACCACGTTAATAAAAAGACTGAACTTGTGTAAATTTTCTAGACACTTTGCCGTTTTCTTTGAGACTGCCTCGACTGAAATCGCTATTCCAATCTCGTATAAACATAACTTCTTCATTTTGAATAGTCAGATGTGCCAATATATTTCTGCTAATTAGGTACAACGGTTTTTATTTCCTTAATATGTAGATCTGTAACCACCTTAAGAAACATGTGTAGCACTGTCAGTTTATAGCGTGCCCTTTCTTGTATCTCATATAAAAACATTAAAAACAAACCCAACGATGAAAAATGAATCGTAAAATTCAATAGTAAATTATTTAATGTCACGCAACAGTTAAAAGTTAGCTTTATTACCGGTTGAAGTTCACAACGGTTCTTTGTTTATTACAGTTGTAATAAATTTTGTGGTAAGCTGTGTATAAATATTTGATTTTCAAGGTTGATTGTTTCTTTTTGTTGTTTGTAAAGCCATGATGCTTTAAAAAACAGGAATGGTTTTCTTTCTTGTTATTAAATTGACAATTATAATTTAGTAATCGTTTGTGCTGCAGTTGGCATTCTTAAAAAAGTGCCAAGATTTTAATTAAAAAAAAAACAGCCAATTGCTTTTATATGTGTGTTATTTTCTTGTTATCTATTTTCAGTATAGTTTCTGGAAAGAAGTAGCATCATGCAGTGTCGGATTTACTTATCACAATTGCGGGGGCCCCTGCTGACATAAGGGACCCGAAGGGGTCTGAAAGAGCATAGAAAAATATTAAACGTAGTTCTATTCATCTGAAAGGGACTCCTAAAAATGTATTGTGTCTGGTCCCCAAACCTATAAATCCGTCCTTGCACCATGAAAAATGACAACTTTGGAATTTAATTGCGTAAAGGTGTTTGGAAATGTTCAATTCTTATCGTTTGTGACCTGCTTCAAACTCTTGTTTTGTCTATGCCAACTTTGATCTACTATGTCTATCTAATCAAATAATAGAAGCCAGAATTTGTGTTATTTCATTCTTAGCCGGGCTGACATTCATCATTATCATTTTTTTTTCTTATGCGAACTAAACCTTGATCATTATTATTAGAATTAAAGATGGGCAGTTATATATTTTGGAGAAATATTCTTGTGTTTTTCAAAATTAAATTCTTTTCTTTTTTAAAGTTTATATTCCACTAGGGGAAAAAATAGAGAGAGAGAGAGATAGATTTGTTAAGCTTTTTAGTATGCATTTTTTCGTTCTTTTATTTATTTTTGAGGGAGGCACGGAGAAGCGAAATTCGGTTTGTTGTTACATAACAACACTGCTTCTCCGTAAGCTCATCTGTTTTTCTAATTTGTCGTTTGGGGAAAGAAAAAGAGTGCATTAAGCATTTATCGATTACCACTCAATCTTTGTTAACAACCATGCTCTTCGGTCTAGGTCTTCACTAGTGTTGATCGACGCCGTGATTTGCTTATCCTCAGGCGTTGCCGGAACACTTGGATTTCCGGGATCCATTCTGTGGAAACCTAACCATAGAATCCTGATGGGATGGGCGAACGGCACCCATCTTTAGTCACACGGCCTTCTGGAAAAAGCGACTGTGTGGCCCACTTTTGTAAGCTAGAACTACATTGAGAACGGAAATTCAATGTCCGGATTTATATAAAGCTCAAGCATCTATGATCTGTTAAATCGAGTATTGATAGCACATTTTCATTAATTTGTGCTAATGGGATTGCTAAACTGTAAAAAGTTTCTCTTCTGGACTAAAACATAGTTGCTAAATTCTTTTACAAACGAACCAACTTTTTCTCCATTTTACGAACTTATCTAAGTAGTGTGTGTGTGTGTGTTTGGTATGGAATACTTGCTTTGTTGCGATATATGCAAAGTTCTATCTTACAGACCGACCATGATCTGTTAAATCAACATAGGCATTAATAACATAATTTTTATTAGTGTGTGCTAATAAAATGACTAAACCGACGAAACTTTCTCTTCTAAGCTGAAACATTATTGTAAGCTTATTTCATAAGCAATCGCGTGGACTTCGTCTTCATTTAAAAATTTATTTAGTGATTTTTTTTCTTCTTCTTGAAACACTTACTTTAGTGTGATATGACTTTCGGTATGAAAGAAAGTGAAAATATAAAAATTATTAGTGTATAAGGTTACCAGACGTCCGGATTTCAGATCCAGATTTTTGTCATTTGAAAGTGACAACGGTTCACTTCTTAAATAGTCATGCTGTAGTACAAAGAGTTTTGAAACATTTTTATTTTATTTATTTTATTTTATTAATTAATTAATTAATTAATTAATTTTTGCATTCACTTTGATTTTTTCCCACTTCTGGTTTTCTTTTTACATTGTTTGGAGCGAAACATAAATGCGCAACTTAAAAATATAGTAAAGCTCAAAAGTTTCAAAAATAGATAAAAATGTTCTAGTCAAAATTCGATCGGAGAAACATTATACAGGTTCCCTCCTCTCATTATGATGAAGTTGTCCGGATTTGGCCAATATAAATTATTTTAACCGTATTTAGTATTTATATACCCCCACCCCTCTCCGAAATCTTGCTCCCTCTCGTTACAACATCCTATATTTTCATATTAAAAATATCGTTTACATGCTAAAAGTGTTATTGTTTTTACTCTGTCGCGTTAATAAGTTGAACCTGTATGTCTTGCTACCAGTTTTATTTTCTTCCTTTGATAAATAAATAAATAACAAAAGAAGGGATTGAAATGTGCAACAGAAAATAAATTAAAAAACAATGGTCCCAAAATATCATTACATCATATGCTACGAGCATGGATATTATAAAATACAATTATAAATATATCGCACACACTGAATTTAAACCCCTGCAGTATATTATTATGTTTGTTGATTATTTCTTTTTTTTTTCTCCTGAAACTAAAATAAAAAAATATCTCCGTTATAAATTATTATTTGATAAAAAGATATGGAAAGAGATTCTTCGTCGTATAACTTATCTATTATTAAAACGTTTAGTTTCAAGTAAATGGAGTTACGATTTTTGTACAACTTCTTACAAGCAATTCTAGAAAATACACAAATCTTATCGCATCTTCCAAACAGATTCCTTAATAATTTTTTTATTACTTTGAAACCGACGTTTTTATTGATTGACATCTGACTAACTTGAACTCTTTCTACTTGACAAACAGAAACTTCGACCGAAAAAAATTGCGTTTGATCGCATGAGTGGTGTCAACTGTCAATATTTTTTCACAAAACATAGTACTGGTATTTAGAAAATTTATTACGGCATCCGTCAATGATACGAACTTATCTTTCACCATCACACATTTAGGGAATTATTTCATTATATTTATTTCTTCATTTTTGTTATTTATTTCTTTATTTCGTTTACATCGCCAGCGTTCAGGCAAAAGTCACCTAATCCAAAATTCCAGATTTGAGACATTGTTAATTTCACCTTTCAAATCGTTATGGAAAAAAAATCATTTTATTGACCCCCTTACTCTTACCATACGTTTATGCATGAAACTTTTGAATTATATAATTCATTCATATCGTACAACAACTCATATTATTCATCATTTTTTTTTCACTAAGGGATTTCTGCCAAAACGCCGACGACAAGCATTTCTTCTTATTTATTTCTTTATTTTAAACTAAGCACTGCATTTTCAATTTTAATCATAAAAACAGTGTTGCTAGAAAGTTGATATTTCTTATTAAATATGTTTTTAATACAATTATTTTAATTTAGAATCATTTAATATAGCCCCTATTTTTTAACCTACCTTAACAAAAAGACAAAGTAAATACAAGAACTACGTTGAAAACCATTAAAATTTCCATCAAAGTGAAAAAGCATGATATGTTACGAAAATTAATTACAACATAACATTATTTCTTTTCATTATAAATGAAATAAATTGTTATGCTTTAAATTTGAAGTACATATTTCGCTTGGTATGATAAGATTTATAGGAAACGGAAAAAAATGGCGCTATTGGTTGACATGTTCTCTACTATATTGTGTAACTGGAGAAAATTATCAGATGCAAATTTTCAAGCTCTTGAAAAAAATATTTATTCGATTTTCAAACGGTTTAAAATATGATTTATATTACATTACACTTCTATTTAAAAATAAGCAAAATGCTTCAACTGCTGCATGCTTTTTTTTTAAATTTTAAATTCATCAAATAAAAACATTTCACAAAATTTACCACAAAGATATTAAGTGCCCCTAATCTTAATCTAGACGCTTCCGGATATAGCATTCCAATTGGAGATATTGAACCAAAGAGAAGAAAAGGAAAAGAAAAAAATGCTAGGGAAAAATATTGATGCTACAAAAACATTAGTACTTTTTCCTGCCACGACCTGCCAGCCAACAAAAACAAACAACGTCACCGAAAAAAGAAGCAACGCATTAAAAAAGGAAAGAGAGAGAGAGAGAGAGAAGAAAAAAAAGCTTGCTGTATGTATGGTGAAATCTGACATTGAAAAAAATAGAGTATCTGTAGTGTTTGTTGCGCGCTGTGTAGTTTTTTTACGCGGTTGAGTCGTTATGACTAATGTGAGAAGCGTTTTTAAGCATCAGTGCGGAAATCGTTCGGGAACATACTGCGCATGGGATTCTAAACATGAGAAACAGCATATAAATGTTCTCGTTTCTATATTTCTTTTTCTTTGCTTGGTATTACATAATTTTGCGTTGAAAAAGTTTTTTTTTTTTAATAAATTGATTGAAATTAAAAACATTCCAATAATTTATACGAAAAAATTACAATTTTTAATTTAATTCTGAACATGAAAAACAGCACATAAATATTTTTGTCTTTCTTAATTTTTTTCTGTTGATAGTATTACATGATTTTGCACTTGACAAAAATGATATAATTTTGTCAAGTGCAAAATCATGTAATACTATCAACTAATACTATCGCAATACTATCTAACTAAAACAATTGAAAGAAAGAAGAATGTTGCTATCATTCTGTTTACTAGGAAATAAAATACAATTTTAATACTAACACTGAACATTAAGTTAATTTTAATTATATAGCAATTGGAAACCAAAGCTTGTCCATTTATGCATGTTTCTTAATATCTATTTATTAAATGCAATGTCTATTGGCGTAATTTTGTCCAAAGGCTTCATTTTATAAATTATTATTTTCTCTATCTGGTGTACTTGAGATTTGTTTCTATTTCATAGTGTGTTAAGTTTCTCCAAAGCACTGGGCACTGTCAGTTCACCGGGCTAGAGGCACGCAAAGATCCTCAACAGGAAGCTGTAGATTTTCTTTCTTTCTTTCTTTTTTTTTTTTTTTTGAAGCTCTTTAAACATTTTGCGGGAGGTGCCTCTAGTTGCTCGTGCCGCCACTGGTATGATTTATACTTTCTTAGAGAATAAATATATTGAGAAGCGGTACTAATTACCAAGTTAACTGTTGTAAAGCGTAATCCTTATTTCATTTACAATAGTCTGTTGATGTTATTCCAATTAGAAATAAGGAGAGAGAAAGAAAGTTAAAAAATATTATTTATCTCCCAAATTCAATCTACACTGATCCAGATGAATATCATTAGTTCGTAAATTACTCCATTTGGTTCTAGTTTTCTTTTCTTTTTCTTTTTTTTAATTTCCAAATTTTGTCAGTATAGATGTTAAAATTTTGACAATAGACCTAATTTGAAAGATGTGGACTTTGTGGTACAGTTCGTGTTGATGAAGCAGTAAGATAATTCACAACTTCTAGACGTGGTTTTTTTTTTTTTTTTTTGAGAAAACAAAAATGTGTACAATAATGTTTTGATTTTTTAAATTTACTTGAACTATTAATTTTTAGTATGAAAAAATAATAAATCTTCGATTTAGTTTTTCTCATTTAACATTAAGATTTTTCGCATAAACAATTCTGGAAAAAAAATACAATGCGAATCAAAAATTAATAAATTTCTTATTTCCTTTTACAAACGTTCCATACATTTTTTTTTACTCTGCATTTTACGTCATCTCAAAGATAGATGGTAGGGCCATCTATTCTTTTACAAGGTTACTAAATGAAAGTGGACGGGAACGCCTTTTATTTATTTGAATGGAAATCTCCTTCTTTTTATACTCCAAAATGAAATTTCCCTTCTACTGAACTACCAAACAAGTCGAAATTTTCGATAGGATGCTAATAAACTTATTTTCCTCTTAGTTAATTACATTGTTCTTTTAAGAATCATCTTCTGAACAGATATCCGTTTCGTTCTCTCTATTCTACACGTGATTGTCTTTCACGTGAATTTATGACAGTCGAAAATGCACATTGAGAACAACCAAGATTTTATTTGGATAATCGGAATGAAATTCGACCTCGTTATTCTAATGTATGCCTCGATGTATGAAAAGATCTTCAAACGTTATTTTGAGAAGGCAAAAGAAAACAATAATAGTTCCCGTTCACCAGAAATTAATTAACTTCATATTTCACAATTGCCGATGGGAGGTGGTCACTGAGACCTTCCAAAAATTTCCTCATTCGTTAAAATTTGCAGTTCTCTATTCGGCAAAATTATCATCATTCGGCGAAATTTGGAGTTCCTTTCCGCAAATTGAGAGTTTCTGCCCTTCCAAAAATTTAATTTGGAGCGCCCCTGTTATCAAGATCTGAAAATTTGCTTAAATATTTGCTTCTAATGCAATGCCTAGGTAAGTGCTTGTGTGTCGAAGAATAAAACAGGGAAAATTCTTTAGTAGATAGTGACAATTTTATTTGTAGCCCTTTTTTGTAATAGTAGCCACATTTTTTAATTAAACGATGGTAATAAAACATTTTTCCAAATTGTTGAAAATTTAAATCTTAAATACGTTAATCAATATAAGTAATGTATTTAAAAAATCTTTAAGAATCTTGTTTTTGGTAATTACTTTCGGATTGTAGTGAATACTTTAAGTTCATTATTATTATTATTTATTTATTTATTTTTGAGAGAGCAATTGACACATGGCTTTAAATCGCCGTTTTTTTTTTTTTTTCATTTACTCGCATACTCGCACTGTTTTCTTTATCGGCCGCTAAATTTACCCTTTTTTGTTGTTTGCATTAAAGAGAGAAAACCCAGAGAGAAAGTGAAAATAATTTGCTTTCATATTTACACAAAGATGCCACAATAATATAATTTTAGTTGCAGCTGGTTCTGCACAAAACCTGAAGATAACAGCCTAAATAATCGCTGTCATTTGTGATGCTGCTTTGTTGACTTCTTTGCCAGTTCAATTTTGCGAACTGGCACGTGCTCAATAGCGCATAGAATGTAAACATGGCTAGCTATTCGCTTAAAAACGAAAATTAATGATTCTGACGGTATTTCAAATCTCCCACAGTGGCGACGTGAAGTCTCTGTTGTGAGACTGATCGACTTGGCTATTTTTTTCGTCTGTCTTTCTGAAATTCAGACAATAGGAGATCAGTAGTTATTTCATTTATTTTTTTTATGTAGGTAGTTTTCGAGAAGTAAAATACCTAAGCTAAGTGCCTGAAGAAACTAAAACAGTTTCGTGGCGAATGTATTTTCGAAAATTGTTTTTAAGAGAAGTGGTTAGGTTTTAGAATGTAATGAACTTTTTCAATTCGGACGAATGATTAGAGTGTCTTTTTGTTTTGAAGATCAGTGCACGAAAACTACTTTTAAACTCGTTTTAAGAATAAAAATAAATAAATAATTTTTTAGCTTAGGATGCGCCCGAATCTTTCAATGATGAAAGTTTTCCATCTCTCTCTCTCTCTCTTTCTCCCTTTAGAAGTCGTTAAGACAGAAAAGGGTGAAAAAATATCGTCCTCTACTTAATCGTTTCAATTTTATTCATTTTTATTTACGATACTCTGGAAATTGATGATTAACATACCTACTTTTTGAAACATACATGAGGTTTATTTCCAAAGTTTTGTTTTCTTGTGTACACTCAGGAATGTTACGTATGCCTTTTTTTTTCTTTGTTACATTTTGGTCTTATATTGCATTTAGGTTCTTTTAGTTTACATTTACGATATTTCATTAGTGTTAGAAA
Source organism: Uloborus diversus (assembly GCF_026930045.1). Classification (NCBI taxonomy): domain Eukaryota; kingdom Metazoa; phylum Arthropoda; class Arachnida; order Araneae; family Uloboridae; genus Uloborus; species Uloborus diversus. The sequence continues at coordinate 46,641,282 of NC_072735.1, forward strand.
AATATAAAACTTGTTTTGTCGTGAAAATTTTATAATAAATGCACCTCGACGTTAAAGTTTCATTTTTTTTTTTTTTTTTTTTGAAAACGTAACAATGGAGAGAAATAATAAATGTAAGCAATGAGTTTCTTTTTTGTGGAATTCAATTGTTAAAAGGAGTGGTAGGGGTGGGGGTACTTTCTAAAAGACTATAACTTTGATGCTTCAAATAAAAATAATAACTTTTAGTAGCTAAAGTGAAATAATAGCGGCTACTGAAAGCAAATAATTTTAAAAATAATGGATCATTTTAATTCATGAAAAACTATAGGAAAGGGTAATAAAGGATGCACTACAAATTTAGACTTGGGTAAAAAAAAAAGCACAAGTAGTAAGTATAATTAATAGTTGATGATGGCAGATTTAAGTTACTAAGGTATGATAGTGCAATTTAGTTACGGAACACAAGAAATAGTATTTATTTGCTGAAAGGGAAGTTACTTTCGTTTTGTAGAAATGAGTAATTTTTTATGTGTGGAAAAAGTGATGATTAAGTTCAAATCGAGAAAAATAAAATAATCGAATAAAACAATGTGTTTAAATACATGAAATACGTCGCCAGCTCAGTTATTCCATCCGAGGACTGCAGTTTCGTGCTTTTTAGCACTCATAAACCCGGAATTGGAAATAACTGAGGTGGAGGCGGAAAACCTCTTAAAGGAGCCAAGAGAGCCAAACCAATTGGTAGCTAATGTAGAATTAGCACTCCGGACAGTCTCACCTACGAGTATAAATGTTTATATAATATCTTTTATTTAAGAAAGAGAAGTAGATAGGTGCTAGTTTTTCTCTTCCTTTAAAGGAGATAATCGCGCATTGGTTTCTACTCCATTACAGACTTGGATTTAGGAAGACTTATTACAGCTGCTATAGAGTAATAATTATGGTTATAAGTTTGGCTTTTTTGTAAATAGCTCAATGTCAAATCTTTGCATTTTTCATTCATCCAAGAAGAAATTTTGAGACTAAGTATATAATACATAGCTTAAAGATTTAAAAAAAAAATACTTTTTTATTGAACACAAAAAAGGCCGTATTTGATCTTCACGTTATTTTATTGATTATGGCTTAGAACATCCGAGAAGAAATTTTCTGACACAATATAATACATGACTTCAAATTGAAAAAAATGACCCTTAATTTCCAATTGAATGCAGGAAAAAATTAGCAACTATATGTGATCCTCTCATTACTTTATTGATTTTGGCTCATTATAACACTACATGATCATGAATGGTATCATGACTGAGATATTTTTAGAATGTCTCTTCTATTAAAAGAGCTATATTTTTTTTTCTTCGCGATTTACGTTCACGAATTCGATCGGCGCCAAAAATGTTGGTTGGCTTTAAACAATAAACTATGAAAGTGACCTGGTAACCCTGGCCTCGACCATCGTCTGACCTAGGTGTAGAGCTGGCAACTTGATCAGCTTATTAGGTCAGGTTTGGTCTAATTGCTGCATGACCATTGTCTTTGCCACAGTGACATACTTTCTCATCCTACGTTAGAATGCGATGCTCGGGCTCCTAAGTGAAGTTATTTCACCTTGTGTTTTACTTACCACCTCCGTTTTGCGTTCGATGGCAAAAATGGATTTATACGAAGACGAAAACGAGTTTCATCCGTTCTAACCTATTTATGTCAGTTTGATATTCGTATTCATGAAGGTATAGATAAAGGTTGCTAAGGTCGCTTTGATTTTTCTTTCTTTACTTCATTCCTATTGTGAGATACTTTAGAGTCTTTTGTGTTTGACGCTGCGGGTAAAATATTGTCTAAATAAATACAAAAACATAGATTCCGTGTGGACGATGTTCAAAAGAATGCTGGTGGTCATATGATACTTGGGAATACTTTTTTGCATGAGTCCGAAATAGGCACAGAATTGAAACGATTTTGTAGTTTCAAGTTATCCTAAGAAGAGAATGACATGAAATTTCCTTATTTTATTTTTGCTGTGGAAAATTTTAAGTACATAATTCGTTTCTACCATTGCATGTCATTAGAATTTATTTTGATTTAAGCTATCAATCATCATTAAATATCCATTCCTATTTCAGGTTATCAATCACCACTGAAATCTAGTTCCGCCAATGGAACGTTGGAAGACATCTCAAGGTCCTACTTGTAGAGCCTGTCTGAACACACTTGATGAAAGGTCGTCATTTCTTTCACCAGGAAACATGATTACTCCGAATGGTCTCGGTACTCCCTTGAAAAACCCGCAGAATCTTACTGCCGGTTGCAATGGCAACCTCTTAATCAAAAACGGTCATCCAAAAAATCATCTGTTCAAAGCTCATATTCACAACGGTCAATCAACCAACGGTCACCATCCCGAAAAGAATGGACGTCACTTGAACTTAGTAAAAGAAAGCTTATGTTGCTTCAAACCTAAAAAGAAAAATGAAGCAACCATTGAAGAAAGTGATGGTTCATGTGGACTTTGGGGCATCAAGCCTAGATGGCTTCAGTCATTTGCGAATAAAAAAGTGTTCTTAGCTGTGTTTTGCCTAACTAGTGTTCTTCAAGGCATGTACTATACGTATTTCGTCAGTGTCTTGACGACGATAGAGAAACTTTACCAAATTCAAAGCAAAACGACCGGACTCATTATGTCTGCCACCGAAGTTGGTCAGATTGGTGGTGCTTTAATCTTGTCATATTATGGTGGACAAGGACATAGACCTAAATGGATTGCTTATGGTATGATAGTGTTTGCTATCGCTTCTATATTTTGTGCCACTCCGCATTTCATGTATAGACACGTCACGAACCCTCTTCGGTCATCCATACCATTAGAAAATTCAACAACTCTTGCACTGCGCGAAATGAGGACGAAACTCTGCCAAAGCAATGTGATGTATAAAAGTACCTCTTCAAGTTCATCATTGCTTTCATTCTCTTCATCTAATTCATTATTCGACAGCGATTTTCCTGCGCTAGCAAATATTCCCAATGATGCCACCAAGTTCTTCATGTACAATCGAACATCCCGTTCTGCAAGTACAGGTAAGTATATGCCCGAAAATGCTTTTGTTCTTATTTTGTTTAAGCAGCACCACCTTAGTAATAAATGCTTATCGCATTTGCCTCAAAAATTGACTACCCATGATACAGAAAACAGCGCTACCTCGCGGCCATCCAACGAAGGCTTTGCTATGGCGTTGGGTCCAAACAATTAAAAATGAATTGTTAATTGGTTAATTTCTAAATTCAAATTTAGAAATTAACTAATAGGTAATTTCTTCGCTATTAATGTCAAATATCTCTGATAGATGACAGTATTATCCGTACATGTGTGAGTTCGTTTTTGCTCCATATAGAAAACGAGAAAGCGATAGACATTTAGTATTACGAGGGAGTTGGGTTCAAGGTGAAAAAAAAAAGCAAATTTTTATAAACTGCTGCCAATCAGCAACAAATTAAAGTACTTAAGTAGATGATAATAGAAGTTAGTTTTTTAAGAAAACGTTGTGATTACAAATTTCATGTGACGAGTTAAATGTTATTTTGTGTTGTTCTGAAGGATTAACTATTGTAAAATGCCATATCCTGAAGGAGTTGCGAGATTTTCTGAAAACGTGAGTTGAAAATGCACGAGGTTTTACTTATAATCATATTTTTTTGTCTTTCATGTTAATACTCTGAAATTTTAGACTAGTACAAGGGAAGTTTCAACGATTGTCGCTGAAATATAATCAGCACCAGTTCTAGGGTGGTTCAAAAAAACTTTTTTTCAGCTAGAGTTCAGGACAACCCCTATTTTTTAGACTTATTGATAGAATTCTGCTGTAAAAGTGTTAGCTTCTTACTCAAATTTAAAGAGGGTGCTCAATGACCCCTTAATTTAACATGAGCCGTAGCATAGAAAATACCACAAATTTAGAAACATTTAATTTCCCCAGTTGTTTTTTATTTTTTTGTAAATAATTATTTTATTGCAATGTATATGAGTATCACTAGTGTATATTATAATGTGTAGCATTGTTTTGTTTTTTTCAGTTCAATGTATTTTTTAAACACCTTCCCCATAGTTATGAAGTTTGGGAGAGGGGCTTGAGCACCCTCTTTCAGTTGAAATAAAAAAATAAAATTCTTCCAGTATATTACTATCCACAAGTCTAAAAATATTGAGGGGTGTCCCGTTATCTGGGAGAAACTTTTTTACATGTATTTTTGAACCACCCTAACCAGTTCATTTCAGGAGTCATCTGCTTACGTTACCGAATATGTTAGATTTCTTGCACTTTACCTCTTGCAATTAATTACATTGAAGCATAAAAAAAACACATCCGATTTCTCAACCCCCTTGGAGAAGTTTGCTCCAAAAAACTAATCAGTAATGTTTCCTATCAGAGTCCGTCTATAAGCGAATTTTTATTTCAATTCTTTCGCTGCTCATCGAGATATAGATGCCACGCGGAACTACAAAATCATTCGATTGCGCCTCCCTCTTGGAGCGAATGGCACCAAAGATAAATGAGCAACATTTTCTGCCAGATTCCAATCTGTATTCTATCAATACTTCTCGATACGTAGCAATCATGTTTAAATATAAAAACGTTCAACTTGATCACCCTTAGGAGCACTCGACAGTGAAAGCTTAAGAAAAATAATGCAATTGGGGTTCATCTGTAATTAATTTTCATTTCCTTCCCTTCTACAATTGATTGAGATACAAGGAACCTCTCACCCCTCTTGTGGAAACTGGAGTCAAAAACTGATCAGAACCATTTTTAAATGGGGCATAGCTTTTATTTATTTATTCATTTTATTTATTTATTTATTTATTTATTTATTTATTGAATCCTTGCATCAATTTTTGAGATAAAACAGTTATGCTCAATGAAAAAACGTTTCCAATTTTTTAGACTTAAAGTAAGTAAGAAATTTAAAAGCTATTTGAAATAGTTTTCCAGCGAAACTTAACAAGCGAGTTTAAGTTTAGAAATAATTAATTTCTAAAGCCACACGTTGTTACGTATATTACCTAATGATTTGAGCTTTCAAGGCTTTCACTTCATAATTTCCATCGAGTTAATTTAAAGCTTACTTGAAATTAAACGTATTAAGTACACCGTAATATGGTTACCATAATATTTTTGAATAATATATTTCTAAATGTTGTTGAAATATTTATAATGTTTTAAATGTGTTATTACTAAGAGTTTTATTCACTCGTTGTCAATGTTTCAGTTGTCTTGCTTGTTGAAAAAAATTTCTCGAGAGCTGTGTGGACAAAATATGCGTTTTACGCGCATGGTGGTTACATGTGATTTGATAGCACGAAAATCAATACTGACTCTTTTGCCACTTTTTACGTACGAAAATTTTGAGTTATGAAAACCATGTACTAATCAAATAGAAAAATGAGCCTCAATACTCGAATCCATCGAATGAACAAGCTATTTCTGAAAAATTTATTTCAAAGTGGGATTCAAAACCCTAGAACGCCCCTAACAAAAGATTCAGAGGAAAAACACAAGAAAAATTAATCTTTGCTATTGAACATTCAACTCTTAGGCATTAATAAATTCTGTTATTTGTAAATATAAATGGATATTTTACAAGAAACGATAGTCAGGAGTCATCTTTTATTTGTGTGCAGAACAAAGAAAATAACAATTATTATATTTAATGTTAATTGAGATGCATTTTGGTATCATTTCAAAATGCTTATTAGAAAATTAATATAATATAAAATATATCTTATAATAATAAGAATTTGATGAAATTGCAAAGGAATTTAAATTAAAAATATTTCATCATTCTCCAAATTGATAATACCATACCATGGACTGGACTAAAACATATAAAAAATGTTGAAAATGACATTTGAGATGATGCCTATTGAGCTTTGACAATTTATCTAAAAAAATTCCAAGCATGCTAAAATTAACAATTGTAATAAGAGTAGGGGACACATAAGGCAGTACATAATGCTATTTGTGAGTAAATTAAATTAATTGTATGTTAAATGTTTTAACAAAAAGAATTTTCTACTGCATTTAGATAAAGAATCTATAATATGTTGACCTACTTTAAATTAATCTTAATAAATAATAGTCGAAGCTCTTTAAACGATCCCTGTTATCCAAACAAAGTCGGTCGCTATGTGTGAAATCTCGTCACAACGAATACCAATACAACGAAATATCCGTTTCAACGAACTAAATTTTCTATCCCGATTTAATTTCCAGAACCACATTGCTTGAACTCCATTGAAACGAAATTCTCGTTCCAATGAACAACATTTGCGATTCGTTGAAATTCGTTGTAACGGGACTTCACTGTGTTGCATAATATTTAATCAAAATTAAGGATGCAACATTGGTGAGTGTCACATTTATTGCAGTGATAGGTGAAAGCTTCAGTTCGGACTTCCTAATGAATTTTAAAATAGCATGCCATCTATGCAATAGTGAATGGGATTTAAATGCATAAAGGAAAGGTCGTTGTAACGGGTCGTTTAAAAGGTGTAGTGTCTTCTAAGATTAAAATAACATTTCCCGAAAAATCAAAAACTCCTGTTAAGCATTGTCCAGTGTCCACCCTCTAACGGGGATTGAGGATTCGAGAAATTGTAACAGTTGTGACAAGAGAGATGAACGGTGTTACATAAAATGTGACATCACGCATTTTTATAACAAAATGCTGTTGAAAAACTGCATGACCCGTGACAAAATAAGGAGGGAGTAAGACAAAGCAAGGCACTTTGTGACATTGAGGAAGCAGGTCAAATTTGTTGAAAGAAAGTGACATCGTTTATGGACAGGCTCTTATGAATAGGAACGTACTGTCCAGGAGCGTGCACAGGGCGGAGAAGGGACACCTGTTGGCCCAGGCCCGAGCCTGAAGAGGGTCCAATATTTTTAAAACTAGGGTTCAGATATAGGGTAAATAAGGTGAAGGGGGCCCGGAAAAGTCATTTGTGATAGGTCCCAAAATTTCTGTGCACGCCCCTGGTACAATCTATCTATAATAACATCAAATAATCCATATAAATAAAACAGAGAATAAAATATGAGGCAGTGAGAAGCAAAGGGATGTAAGTGGACATTTTCGAGGTTTTGAGTAAAACGCTTTTAAAGGTAACATCCCAGGTAAGCTTTCATTGAAATTTTTTTCTAAATCATGCTGTACAATAGCAACTACCAGGGCTACTAGTACAATCTCTTGCCCCAAGACAGAGGAGAGTGTACCATGTGTACTGGTTATCTCCAAATTTTTAATTTTGCCACTTACATCCCATTGCTTCTCACTGCCTCCATATTTTTTATTTCTAGTCACGCAGCCGTTCAAGAAGTTATTACATTTCATTATAGCTGAAGTTAATGCTCTCTTTTTCAGATAGTCTTCTTCCTGACGACAATGTGACATCCACTTTCTCTTTGCCATCGATAGAAGCTCTAGTTGGGATGCAAGATGATTGTTCACTAACAAATAAAGTGACTACTACTTCGTCAGCCACAAATCCGGTCCTCTTGATTTTCTTCCTCAGCCTTTTTTTCATTGGAATAGGCGCTACAGCTGTTTATACCCTTGGCATTCCTTATATAGATGATAATGTTGCCACACGAGAATCTCCTCTATACTTCGGTACGTATGAAATCTTTGAGAAATGAAAGGTTACCTGCAAATGTGTGTGTTCTGGGTTTTACTCGAAACTAAGGATGCACCGATTAATCGGAAGTACCGATTAAAAAAATAAATTTTTTGAGCATACCATCAACAACAAACTATGATGATTACATTTATGAACAACTAGTGGTACCCGCACGGCTTTGCTCGTAGTAGAAAATTAAAAGGTCATTTTTGATCCGCCTGTATATGTACAAATAATGGATGATGAATTTCTCGCCAATTTGCTATGCTTGTCCATGTTGCGGTTCCACGTTATGATAATTTGGTAATTTACTCGCCCACGTTGTGATAATTTGCTCGGTAAAAAGTTCTTAAAGTTGGAACAGAAAAAGAACAAAATTGAATTTTTGAAAAATCGCTTCGAGGTGCACAACCTCATGCTATAAACTAATTCTGTGCCAAATTTCATGAAAATCGGATGAACAGTCTAGGCTCTACGCGCGTCACAGAGATCCAGACTTTCAACTTTATTATATGCTAGTGGTACCCGCACGGCTTTGCCCGTAATAGAAAAATTAAAAGGTCTTTTGGTTCGCCTCTATATTTACAAATAATGTATGGTGAATTTTCTCGCCAACTGGCTTGTGCCCATTTTACGGTTCCACGTTATGATAATTTCGTAATTTACTCGTCCATCTTATGATAATTTTGTTCTTAAAATTGGAATAGAAAAAGAACCACATCGAATTTTCGAAAAATCGCTTCGAGGTGCACCCTCCCACGCTACAAACTAAGTTTGTGCCAAATCTCATGAAAATCGGACGAACGGTCTAGGCGCAATGCGCGTCACAGAGATCCAGACAACCTCTAGACATCCAGAGAGAGATACATTCAACTTTATTATTAGTAAAGATAAATATAGGGAACTATGGCACACCAACGAAATACGGGGAGACATACCGTATCTCACGGTGAGTAAGGTTCACACATTAAGGGGTAAACTCCCAGCTGGGCTGACGCCCAGCACGGGGACCTTCCCCGGCGCAATAATTACCAAGCCCTTCCGTAGCACTTAACGACTATCGACCGTCGCACTCAGTCGTGCGGGAGGCCCGCTACGCGGACCCCCCGGACGATGGAGCCAAAGGCTAACAGCTAAGTGGTGGGGTGTGTGCGGAGAAAAGTAAAGATAAATATAAACTTAATTTTCTGAAAACATTATTATAGAACTGCAGTAAGAAAGTGTACAGAGTAAAAACAAATAGTTTAGAAAGTGCATAAAACTGAATGAAATATAAAAGGATAATTCTCACATCTTATATTCACATGACACTACAAAGAATAATTAAATTCTAGGACTTTTAAATTGAAATGTGAAAAATATTTATCCCCTCTAGCCCACCACTCCCCCCTCCCCTAAACTTTTTTTATATCAACCACCTTGCAGATATTTTTTAATTTTGAAATTGTTTTTGGAAAATCAGAAAAGAGGAGAAACAAAATTGTCTCTCAGAAATAAACAGCTGTTAACTATTTCTAAAGTCTAAAAAAAAGTGATGGAGGAATTGGTAGCATTAAAAATAATCATTATGATCATTAATCGACCAGAGCCGATTAATCGGTAATCGGCCAATTTGCTTATCGGTACATCCCTACTTGAAACTACACAAAAGATTGCGCTGTTTGAATGGTATTTTTTTCTTTCTTCAATAATATCAGTTAAGACATTTTTACATAATGTTGCTAAAATAACGTGGAAAAATCCTTGCAAACTTGGTTTTAATCTTCTGATTTAGAACGGCATTCTTACTATGTGTATTCCTGCTATGAGTGTTTTTGTCTCGATTTTTTGAGGCTTTCATTAATTCGAATCATTTATTAGCGCTTTTTTAAATTCTCCAAAAAATAATTAATAATGTTACACATTTTTTATTTTTAAATCATACGAAAGAGCGAATTGTTCTATCCTAATTGAAGTTGTCCCTAAAGCTTGAATTTTGGTGCTTTCAAATTATTTCGATCACGAGTGGCAGGTTAGCTTTTTCATAAAGCTTTCCTCACAATTCAAGTAGTTTACTAGATCTTTTTCTTTTTATAAACATTATAGCAATTCTCTCCTGTCGTCAGCAGCTGCTTTTTTTTTTTTAATTTTTTGAAAACAATAAATATTTTTGCATATTATTATTTATTTATAATTAATTTTTTTTGTTAACTATTTATGGACTGGAGTATTTAGTTTGGAGAAATTGGGTGAAATTAATTGCGAGTATTTATATCAAATGAAAGTTGTTTTTTTTCTTTGCAAAAGTTATTTTCTAATGCATTTTATTTTGCCTGTTTCCCTTATTCTGATAAAATGTTTAGAATGTGTTTACCTTATTTAGAAACATGTTCTTATTCAGTTGTTTTTTTTTTAGACGGACAATTAATTCTATTTCAAAACAACTGCATTTCTTTTTTTTTTTTTTTTGAGCAATCATGAATTGCTTATTTTTTTCACATAACCGTTGAGTGACCTCCTTTGATTTTTGGAACTGGGCATCTGCGAACACCACACATGCCCACACACCCATGCCTACATACACACAACAGGGTTCGTCGATTAAAATCATGATTCAAATCAAGTGATTTTTTTTAACAAAATCAATGATTAAAATCAGTTGATTTAATTTTCAAATTATTTTTGCATTTTTAGAATGTGTTGCTCTAAATTTAACTACACTGCATTATACTATCTTCACTTCAACTCTCAAAACTACATAGATCCCATGGATGTAGGAATAGCAGGAGGGAGCACAGGGGGAATTTCTAGAAGCGATAACCGTAACCGGCCGCCATCTTGCGTGTATCGAGAAACCGTGTCTGCAATATTTAAAATACGGAAATTGTCGAACTTTTTTATGGAATTTCAAACGAATTTCGACTTTATGGCCTCTTGTAGCCTTCAACTACACTAATAATGCACGTACGAAGGAGATTCCTAGCTAATTCAGCATAAATGGATAATTAATTTATTCCATAATACATGAATGAAAAGCAGATAATAATGGTAACATATTGTGTAATAAATAATCCAGCATTTATCTTACTAACAAATACAAACCCGAGTTGCTTAAAATAGAATAACAAAAAAAATTTATTGATGTGATTTGCTGTTACTCTTTGGTAACTTGTAAACAATTCTATCAATAAAATTGTGAAATGAAATTCGGAACATTGTCAGATGCATGACAGGAAATATCCAACGTTGTTTAGCACAAATAAATAGATTACAGAATACACGTGTTTCGGGGTTTCAAGGAACCCCTTTTTCAATTCAAAGGTGTGAGCTTCTAGATGTAAAAACACCCAGTAAAAGCAATGAAAATGGACAGCAGACAGTTAAAATATCAAAATAAGCAATTAACAAAAGCCAAACAAGACAAAATGGAACTCACAAATTTTCTCACATAATTTATATGCTCTTACGAAATTTCAAAGAACGGCTGGTCTGTCCAATATAGGCAAGGCCACAAATGCAATCAATTTTATAAATTCCACAATCATCGTTTAAAAGAGCATAAAAATTATGTGAGAAAACAACAGTTCAATAAGTCTAGTATTGCTCAACACTGCTGGGATTTTATTTCTGCTCCTTTAATTTCAACTCATTTTAAAATTATCCAGAAATGTCCAAATTCATCAGATCTTGATTTTTGGGAGTCTTTCCACATTCTGAAGAATCGTTCTAATCTAGTTAACGATCTTAAAGCCATTCCGTATTTTTCTGCAGTGTGGCATCCATTCATTAATTGGTAGTCTTTTTTCGCCCCTCTTCTTTGATCTCATATTTTTTCTCCATTTGCGTTGTAGATGGTTATGGTAATGTCTTTCTTTGGTACTTTTTTCTGTCTTTACGTTTCCATTTCATGTTTTATTTTGTACTTGTTTAAATTTTGTTGTCTTCCGACTTCTTTCTATTTTCCTGAATTATCTTTGTTTTTCCTTTCGCTAAATGTGGCACTTGATTCGTAGTAAAAATTTTTCGGGCATAAATTTATTGCTAATTTATTAATAAGCGGTTTCATTTTGACAGCAACATGTATTTTATGGGCATTTTTACTGAAATTTATTGCTTAACGGTTTTTTCTGGAAGGAAATCATGCAATAAATCTTGACTTTGAATTTCATTTTATCTTGTTTTGCTTTTGTTAATTGGTTATTTTGATATTTAAAAACTGTCTGCTGTCCATTTTCATTGCTTTTACTGGGTGTCTTTACATCTAGAAGCTCACACTTTTGAATTGAAAAAGGGGTTCCTTGAAACCCCGAAACACGTGTATTTCGTAATCTGTTCATTTGTGCTAAACAACGTTGGATATTTCCTGCTATTCCTCGGCATAAATGTAATTAGTTATTGTTTAATCGTCAAATGCTTTCATTTTTTGTTATTAAGTGCAAATTAAACTTTGATTACAAAAATTAATTTTAAGTAGGTTGTTCTTATAAATCAATATTCATTATTTCATGTGGTGTAAGAATTAGAAATTAAAATGCTACAAAATTTAAAATCCAAGTGCTTTTCTTTGAAAAAAAAAAAAAAAAAAAGCTGAATATATTTTATGCATGGATGTTACCACATCCATGCATAAAATATATTCAGTCTACATTGGCGTCTACACACACACAATCATGATTGCGAGAAACATAATTTGAATTCAAGATGTCAAAAATTCATTTTTTTTTAAATGTTTTTTCTGAAGTTTTTTTTGGAATGATGAAAGTTTATCATTCCCCAAGCTGTTTGCCATAGAATCCCCATTATTTCAGTTAAGTTATTTAATAACGAAATATAAATTTTTGAATATTTTTGCTGTTTTAAATGTTTTAACCAAGTAATGCTAACTTACATTTTAAAAATCTTAATTTCTTTTACCAGGAATTACCATTGGAGTTCGTATTTTCGGCCCAGTTTTCGGTTTCCTATTAGGCTCTTTTTGTACAAGCATTAATGTCAATTTTCCATTTGGTAAGTAAAATTTGTACTGATCCTAAATATCATTTTTTTAAAAAAAAATTCAGTAATAAATGTTTTTCTTTTGCTACAAACACATTTTTTTTTTTTTTTGAGCATTTTGATTTGCTCCTTTTTTTCTTTTTTCTGTGTGTTGCATTACACAATTCTTGGATTAGTTGAGAGGAAAATTTAGTTATGTTAATGTCACATGAAATACAAACAAGAAGAAAAATATTCACTTAAAATGCTCACCTATAACTACGTATATTATAGTATATTTTGGAAATCTGCATAATGTTACTGCTATAAAAGATTGGTTTTATGCTGTAATTTTTCTTTCCCTTCTCTTTTTTGATATTAAATTCTTAGTACGCTTCGCCAAAAGATATGGTGGTCACTTGAGGACATTTTTGAATTTAATGGGTGAAAGTAGTCGAGTATTTTTTTAAAAAGTTAAAAGAAAGAAAAATTGAATTAATGATGCTATTATGTCAATTGAAATGTATACTTCCTTAAAATACACAGCAGTTTTGTTCTGATTTGACTTAAAAGAACTGTGAAGATATACTCCTATTTATAGCTTCTTTTTCGCTGGAGATCATTGCCCAATAGATGTATTAGTATATTTTCTTAGTTTTCTAATACTAAACACGATAAAACTGTGAAGCCCTTTTTAGAAATCCTCTGAAATACTTTTGTAAAACTAAATGAAAATAAAATGAGACAGAGGGGCTTTAAGTTTTCCATCAACACTTGATACTCCCTCTGCTTGTAAAAGGAAACTGTAAATGGGTTTCCACAGATAAGTTGGACGGCATGCAGTAAAACCAACGATATATTAGTTATTGCTTGTGCTCATAAAAGGAATCTGTAAATGGGTTTCCACTGCTGGGTTAGACAGCATACAGTAAAACCAACTTTACACTAGTTATTGCTGATGCTTTTCAAGGAAATTTTGTAAATGGGTTTCCACTGCTAGCTTTGACTGCATGCAGCAAAACTAACTTTATTTTTGATAAATTGCAGTTGCTTCTTGAAGGAAATTAGAAATGGGTTTACACTGCATGAAGTAAACTAGACTGCATGAAGGAAAACCAACTTTATGTTTTAAGAAATATCAGTTTTATGATTTTAAACATCAATGGATAATGCATTAAATAAATTATTTTTGATGTTAATACAATGTTATTGAAATATTTCATTGCTGTATTTGAATTTCAGAAACTACAAAACTTTCAACTCAGGACCCACAATGGGTTGGTGCTTGGTGGCTAGGAGTTTTAATTGTTGGAGCAGCCTTAATTTTTACAGCCTTTCCTATGATGTCATTTCCTAGAAATTTGCCAAAACCTTGCAAACATAATCAACCTCAATCAAAACCATTTAATCATAATGATAATGATGCATTTGACAGCTGTAATGGAAATGTTGTTTCGCCTTTGCAAGATAATCATCAGTGCCATCATTGTCAACCACTATCTTATTGCACGAATCAGAATGAAGGGAAAAAAAAGCCCAAGTTTAAAGGTCGGTCTTTATTGTTTCTTCCTCAGAATTTGTTTACAGAAAATAAATTAAATTAAAAATTAAAAAAAAAGTCAAACAAGGACTGAATTTCCAATGCATTTAATCAGATATTAAACTTTTATTATTTTTTGTAGAAGCAATACAATGAAGTTAAAAAGCAGAAGGCGGATTCCGATTTTTAAAATCAATTGACACATCTTGCATGCCTTTTTTTTGTTGAAGATATTATTATTATTTTACTTTATTTATTTTTGCATTGCCTATTGCTTCATTCTCTTAATTTGTGGAATTTAATAGTTGAAAAAAGGATAGTTTCTCAAAAATGAAATAATTTTAAAAACCATAAAAGTTTGCAATTAAATTCAGTTACTTACAGTTCCTTATTTTTTCCTTTAATTAGCTAATTATGTATTTCATTAACAATTCTGTTGAATTATATGAGCGTTGTTAAAGACCATTCATAAATAAATGTATATTGAAAATTAATAATTGAACTTTAATTGAAGGACTCGGGGTAGAAATGTAACAAGACACTAGGAGTGACTTTTCGACAAAAATTTTTGTTTCTCATAACTATAACTGAAATAAACATGACAATGGATTATGTCATTTGTAGAAAAACATATCTAGTTTTAGTATTGCAAAACATAGAATGTATAATACCTTTGAAAAATTCTACAAATGTTTTTTATAAGTTGGAAAGTCGCCTGCCTTGTCTAGTGGTCAGAGATGTCTGACTGCGGCAGGAAGGTCCGGGTTCGAATCCCGGCTCGGGCATGGACGTACTTTCTCTCTCCTGTCCTTGTCCTTTCTTTGTGAGAATATGTTGTTGTGCTGTGAATGGTTGCCTACCTTATAAACGGGTCCTTATGGTATGTATGTACTGTAGAAGTCGGACTTCACACCAAATAATGGTACAGTTGAAAAAGTGAAGCAGTTGCCAGCCTAGCTGGCACAGGACAACAACAACATAAGTTGGAAATTGGCCCACTGAAAAATTCACATCTTGTGGCACGTCACATTCTTGCCCGAGCCCTTCAATTCTGGATAAAAAAAACTCCTCTTTTTTTTGGTATGTTCTCTAAACAATGTCTTATCTTTTTAACTTGATCTAGAAACTCAATCACAATTTTTATTGAAATATAATTTTATCAACAATTACTACAGACTCATGTTACAAATATTATTTTCTTTGGTTAATGCAATATTGTTCTTTAATAATCTGTGATGTTTTCTAATTATTTCATCAATTTTATTAATTACAGTTAGCTATTAAAATGGCGAATGTGATGCCACTTTAAAAAACTAATGTTCCCTGCAGCTTCAAATATTCAAAATGAATTTAACTTGTTAAATTTTCATATTATTATTCCATTTCGTTACTTCAAGACTTCTCTGAAGAACTTATTATTGTTTTATTAAATACTAAACTCTAAACTTTCATGTATGAAGCAGTGAGAAGCAAAGGACATTTTCAAGTTTTGAGTAAAAACGCCTTTAAAGATAAGTTCCTAGATAAGCTTTCATTGATTTTTTTTTCTTTCTAAATCCTGCTGTACTGCAGCACCTACCAGGGCTGCTGGTACTATCTCTTGCCTCAAGACAGAAGTGATGTTCACCTACCATTTGTACTCACTTGTACTAGTTATCTTCAAATTTTTAATTTTGCCATATACATCCCTTTGCTTCTCACTGCCTCATGTGTGTTATTTTACATGCTAGATTTTTGGTACAGATTTCAATTTGAGATAAAAATATAATTTTTAATTTTTATCAAACTTTGAATGGGAGGAGTGGTTCATACTTTCTCTCTCTCTTTCTTTCATGCTGTAGTGGACTTCCCATCAGCCATTAAGAGACTTCTGAGGAATGAAATCCTTTTGTACAGAACAGCAAGTAGTGTTCTTCATATCCTACCCATTGCTGGATTGTATACCTTTCTACCGAAGTATCTTGAAAGTCAATTTCAGTTGACGGCTACAATGGCGAATATGATATCAGGTAAATCATTAAGTTAAAAAAGAAAAAAGTTCATTAATGGTACTAATATTCCGCATTATGTACAGTAAACTCCCAACTATCCACGGAATAGGGTGGCACTGTAACCAAGGATAATCCGAATAAAAGGTAAAAAACGATACATAGTGTTTAGAATAACTAAAAAATATTACTAACACTTGCACATACATTTAAACTATTACTAAAAACATTGCTATATTGCATCTACTAACATTGAACATAAAAAATATAGGTTAAATCTAAAAGCGAACAATAACACAATAATAAGCTTAAAATTAAAAAAAAAAAAAAAAACTGTGGAAAGACCCGTGGATAATTGAAAGTTTACTGTTCTCTTGAAATAGGACTTGGGCACAAAATTTTTTGGGGTGAAATTATTAAACGGTTGATTATCTGTGTAGAGATCTTTTGTTTATCATTTTTCTAAAGATATGCTAACCAATTATTATGAATTTATCAAACAAGGAACAGATTATATTGCTCAAGTTCAAAATTTATTTATCACATGAAAATAATTTATAAATTATATTTTCCCCATGTTATTAACTCATCACATTAATATTAGCAAAATAAAAGTAAAAAGAAAACATTTTGAAAACATCACACACAAATGCATCTGCACCATACAGTCATGATTCTGCATTCATTCAAGATTACTTTCTAATTTGACATCAAATGTAGGCATTGTCATTATATCGGAGTTAATCAGAGTGAATAAATGAAATTTTGGAAAAGAGTTGTAGTTTTGCATCTCTTACGCACCATATAGAAACATACACTGGTGTGCAAAAATTAAAGACAAAGTCAAAAAATTAGCATATCAGCTGAATGAAGAGGCAGAGCGGACAGAAAAACCAATCAGGAGATTAAGTAAGGTGATGTACCGTAGCACATGCGCAGATATGCAGGCAGACGTAATGGGGAAGTGTCTGAGTAGTATAAAGCATGTTGTCGGTGTAAGATCAGTATTTCTGGCTAAGAGATTGCATGCCGTATAGCAGTTAAAATCACACCGAGTTGCTGCCTCAGCGAGAAATGGCGAATAATCAATCTGTTTGACGACATCTGGATGCTTTTACCTGAGGTTGAATCATTGAGAAGTTGGAGGAAGGCCGCAGTGTGACAAGTGTGGCTGCAGAGTTCGGAATTGCTCACAGCATCGTTTCACGACTTTGGAGACAATTTCAAATTACAGGAACATCTATCCGGGGGTTCAGTAGTGGTCGTCCACGAGGAACCACACCCGCAGATGACCGGTATATTGTCTTACAGGCCAGAAGAAACAGGCGGCAGACAGCGGGGGAAATTGCTAGACACACGACACAGGCGACTGGACGACCAATATCACATTTTACCATGGCCAGAAGACTGCATGGTGGTGGTCTGTTTGCACGATGCCCTATACGGTGTGTACCTCTAACGCCTGCCCATCGGAGAAGGCGTTCTCTGTGGTGCCAGGAACACCGGAATTGGAGAGACAATGAATGGGGACGAGTACTCTTTACAGATGAGAGCAGATTCAGTCTGAGTAGCGATTCTCATCGCATACTCATCTGGAGAGAGCAAGGAAGCCACAATCATCCCTCGAACATCATTGAAAGGGACAGGTATGGAGGTCGCGGTGTTCTGGTTTGGGGAGGCATCATGCTTGGTAGTCGTACAGACCTTCACATCTTCGACGCAGGTTCAGTCAACGGGACCCGTTACTGTAACGAGATTCTTCTTCCATATGTGCGTCTTTTTAGAGGCGCTATGGGTTCACAGTTCCTTTTCATGGACGACAATGCACCATGTCATCGCACAGTAGCTGCCGAACAGCTCTTAGAGAGTGAGGATATTGAACGTATGGATTGGCCGGCACGATCTCCGGATCTCAATCCCATCGAGCATGTATGGGATTTTCTAGGCAGACGCTTGGCAGCTCGTACCTTACCACCAGTAACGATTCGGGAGCTTTGATTGGCGCTGCAAGACGAATGGGCAGCAATGCCTCAACAACTCATTGGCACCCTCATTCTCAGCATGGGCAGACCTGCCTAGCAGTTGGGGGAGATCATATCCCCTACTAAAGAACGGATGTTTCTTGCTGGACACCCATCACAGGGATGTTTCGGCCTTCAGTCGCATTGCGCTCCATGCTACTTTTTCAATAAAGCTTCTTTTTATCCCTCTGATTTCTCTTTTAGTAAGTGTTGCTTACATTACACATGTCCTTATGTATTGGGCATCTTACGGTATTAAATGTGTTGATTTGGAAAGCTTTTGTACAAAGTTATATTGAAAAAACCGTCTCGTCCTTAATTTTTGCACACCAGTGTATGTCCAATCAACTTACATGGTATCCACTGAACCTATTTTCACAAAATTTGGCACACATGTTACTTATTTCAGCATTTAATAGTTTCATGCATGGCAAATTACCATACTAAACTGAAAAGTTTCTACTCCTTAAAGAGTTAATTGAATGCTTATTTCATTTTACACTTCATTTGTTAAATAATTCGAGGCAATTATTCTAAAATAATGCTCTTAATTTAAAAGTCAATATTTTGTTTGTCATTTCTTCACATTCCTTTGAATCCATCATGTAGCATTTATTTTTAATTTTATGTAGTAATAGACAAGTTCTTTAAAAATATTTTAAAACTTAACAGTGTTGTGGCACTTTTACTTTAGTCAAGGAACTTCTTTTACTTTGGAAATGTTTACAAATCAGTCCCAAACAGCATTGAAGATATATGTACCTAGTTCTAAATTTTGTATTGCAAACTTTTTAAAGAAAATTTATTTATTAATCTTAGAGTATTTTGTCTTTTGTCTTCAGCACTACAGGAAAAGTAATATCGATTTTTTTTTTTTTTGACTTGAATAGGGATTGCTGGCATACTTGTTATGGGCGTTGGTATATTTGCAAGTGGAACATTTATGCGAAAATTCAAGCCCTCTGCAAGATTTGTTGCACGTTGGATTGCCATTTCTGCTTTGTTGTACGCTATTGGAATGATGATTTTGATGATCTTTGGTTGCCCACTTAACAAATATGTTGGATTGAACTCTGGAAGGTAATATTTTGTTATATAAAGAATTTTCAAGGATCATAATGTTAACTAAATAATCTCGTTATGCAGCTGCAAATATCTAAATTATTATTGTGGTTTCCCTAATTCAGAAATTAAGTATTTTATAGCTTATCAAAATCTTATGCTAAAGTACTGCTAGTTTCTAATTTATAATGAAAATGTAATAATCCCTAATATGGTCATTTTTAATCATACCTTCAGGGCCCGACTCGCGTTTTTGAAGACAGTGGGCACGAAATTTATTTGGTGTGCCTCCCCCCCCCTGAACTTATTTTTTATGGAAAAGCAGTAAAATATCTTGATACTTGCTTATTGGCATACTTGTACTAAATTTGGTGGTACCTTATAGTACAAAAAATAGATGTGACATAGTATTACGATAACTAAACATGATAATATAAGATGTCGTCAAACTTTGCCAGTTGGAAAAAGAGATTAATATCAAAATTATCTATGGTATAACTTTAAAAAGTGTTGTAAATATAGAACGAACTAGGAGTGGTTTTGGGATTTGCGAAAGAGATTGAATTTTTACAAGGTTTTTTTTTTCTAATTCAGTGCCATATGGAATGATTCAAAAATCAAAATTTTACCTACAGATTTGGTGCCCCCCAAATGTTGGTGCCCTAGGCCCATGCCTTAATCTGGCCCTGCATATCTTTAATCATTTTAAAAAAGTAAACATATATTAATTGATATTAGTGTATCAAAAATGAAGGCTGGGTTGGGCAGTCATGCAATTTATTATGCATACAGACATACCTAATTATTTATATATTATCTTTTCACTCTTTTAGCCAATATGAAGATACCTCTCAGGCAACTTGCAATGAAACTTGTAGTTGTAAGCCAGGAGAATTCGCTCCTATTTGCACTAGCGAAGGTGTTACCTATTTATCTCCTTGCTTGGCTGGCTGTACCAAGGTTTCAGGACCTTCTTATGATCAGGTAAAATATTAAAGTTGCGCTCATTTGCTTTTACTTGTTCATTGAATTATTTTGCAAATTAAAGCATCAGGTGAAATTTTTCCAGAACATTTTAACTGATTACACTTTTTCCCTGTTTTTATTCTCTGAAATAATTAAGAGAAATTTTTGAGATTAACTTTTTACACTTGATACCTTAGAGGGAGTAATCATCATCATCAAACGACATAAATTACACTACACATAACATCTGTACATAGTACATTACATCTTATTCTAAATGCAAAAAAAGCTCTTATTTCGTTACAAACTTTAATAATAATTATTTAGAAAACTCGGAAATGAGAAAAAATTAAAAATGTATGAGTAAAAAGCGCTGAAATTCAATGTACGATAAAAAAAAACTGTCTGCAAAGCAAATACAGTCGACTCCCGCTACAACGCAATTTGACTTACGCGAAATGACCATAACGCGAGTTTTTTCACCAGTAACGAATTTTAGACTTAGCGCAAATTCCTGGGTCGCAACAGAAAAATTTTCGGAAGGGAATCATAAATCAGGGGGTATGTAAGTGTTGCCATTATTATTGGCTGCTAAAAATATTTTTTTCGTGAATGGGCCTTCATCCCTTTAGTTCTACTGAGAGCAGAAGTTCTGACACCGTACTAGTCTGAACATCGCTTTGTTAGTGGATACAAATAACTGCTCCTCATTTTTAATGATTCCTAAGAGCTCAGTTTCATCTACAGTTTGTGAAAATAGAAAGAAAAACAGAAAAATTCCAAAAATTAAATGAAAGCTAAAGTTTCTCGATATGCTTGAACAACTAATACATGCTTCGAAGGTAGCCCGAAAATTAGGTATGAGTGATTCTTTTTTATGTACAATTAGTAGTCATGAAAAGGAAATCAGTAGAAGTTCAAAGAGTAGTGTTTTAGCAAAATGCAAAAAATAGTTAAATGGAAGCTACTCTTGTATTGTGAATTAAAGAAACTAAGAAGAGTGGTGTTGCCACAGATGGAAACGTTTTAAATAATTAGCGAAACAACTGTATTAAAAAATATATTAAAATAACAATTTGATCACGCAGCATAAATCATCGACATCTTCATTTTTTAAAGTTTCAAATATCATTACTGGATCTACTGTACAGTACAACTTTAGTGCATTATTTTATTATTACTATCTACAGTACATACCATACTGGTATATTTTATGTCTCTCTTTTCCATTGATCATTGATTTTGTGCATTGTAGCAGTAGTTTATGTTGAATAATGTAACTTTTTTTCAAAAACAAAAACTCAATACCTTATGTACAAAAGGGTAATGTATGATTCAGAAATGATTTTAAAATTTTCTATGGTGTTTAAAAGTGTCTAAAATCATTGGATATCTTTATAAAAGTTTTTACACAAACCCTTTTCCATAACACAAAATTTTGACTTATGTGAAGAGTTTTGGAACGCATCCCTCGAGTAAGTTGGGACTCGACTGTATATGGAATAGGGCCGATTACAGAATTTCGTTCTGTTAGTAAAGTGTCTCTTATTCTCTGCCATTGGGAAAAAGTTTTTTGGAAAGTTACCAAATTACTTTTGGAGTTCCATCGAGTAGATACCTTAGTAGTACTCAAAAAATTATTAACCATTACTAATGCACTTTGCATTAGCAATTGAATAAACTGATTAATCAATTGATTAAATTGATTTATTAGAAAAGCTATTGTACGATGCTTGTCTGTTCAATTTATGTTGGTTTTAAACTGAGACAGAGAACATCTTAAAAAAATTTCTTTTATTTACATTATTTACACTGCCGCTTCTTGGCCAGCAAACAATTGAAGAGAATAATTGAATCTTTGACTAAATATAATGGCCTTAAATTAAAGTTATAAATCCAAAAGCATAGTCCTATGATATTATAAACAATAAATGAAAAGTTACTTTCCTGGTGTCTTCCCAGTCTGTGGTACGAAGAATAAATACTGTTGAGGTTGACTTGTTCCCAAACTTGAACTAGAACGGTGGGTTGTGATCCAGCTAAAAGAATTATGCGCTTATAGCAGCTAATATGGAACTCCTTGAAACAGTCGACTCGACTTGGATTAAACTGATGCATGAACGAACTGGTGACGACAACTCATAGCGCAACTTGCGCTGTTAACCAATTCGCATATGACATATAACCTCTTCATTTGCATTTCGGGGCGGAGACTCTCCAGCTATCAATAAGAAAAGGACATTTTAAAACTAATAACACCGTATATTTAATCAATAAATTAAATATAGTGTGCCATAATACCTAAAGTGGGGTATCATTGCCTTATGTCATTTTGATAAAATAATTGCTTAAACACTTTGCACAATGAATAAATATCGTTCAATGAATGAAATAAAATGGAATAGCATGAGTAAATTTATTATTAGTGTGACTTTTATTCATTACAAATGTTAAGACATTTTAGCATCACAAATCTTATGATGTCTAAGTGTTTCAGATGTTTTCATTAGTAAGAGTATTTTAAAATTTAAAGAGTTGTTCTTGGTATACATATTACATATTTTAAATTTATATTAACTAACTAAAAAAAATCACTTTTCTGAATGTTTAAAAATTGCTTTTTAGTTTGTGTACGAAGACTGCTTATGCCTTGGACAAAATGTGACAGCCACTAACGGGTTTTGCAAAATGCAATGTGATAGTTTACTTCCATACATCTTTGTATTTGCTTTGTTTGTATTAGTTCACTCTACTTCTGAAGTTGGTTCAATGCTATTGACACTAAGGTAAGTTTCAAACAAATATTTATTTTATTAAAAGACTAGCGGTACCCTCACGGCTTTGCCCGTAGTAGAAAATGAAAAGATCATTTAGTTCGTCTGTATATTTACGAATAACGGATGATGAATTTCTCCCCTTTTTTGCTATGTTAATTTGCTCGCCCATGTTATGGTAGTTTGCCCGTCCACGCTATGGTAATTTGTTTGTCCATGTTATGATAATTTACTCGGTAAAGTGCTCTTAAAATTGGAGTAGAAAACGAAAAAAAATCTCATTTTGGGAAAATCGCTTCGCGGTCTAGGCGCTATGCGCATCACAGACATCTAGACATAGGTCCAAACTTTCAGCTTTATTATTTGCAAAGATGAAGTTTATATTTAATGACACGTGAAGTGAAAACCTCTTATAGTATCATTCATAAATAGATTTTTCAATAAGTGAAAATCTGCTGCACATAAATAACTAATAATGACAACTTGCAAAAACTAAGATTTATTTTTCTTAAATTTTTAAAAATAATTAATGAAAAGCCAGGAAACAAGAAATTTATCAATGTTAGCTTTATGTTCAAGATAAACTTTTCCCTTCAGTTTGGAGTGTCTTTTCAATCACATTTAAGATCTAATGACATTACAGTTATTACTATATATGTTTTTGTCTCTTTTAATTGATAAAAAATTAGCTGCTGTTTATTGGTGATCTTGGAATAAATATTATCTCAAGAAAAATAACTTTCTTTATTACATCTACAGATGCGTTGAACCACAGGATAAAGCAATGGCTTTAGGACTGATTGCATTTGCTATTGGATTATTTGGTATGTATTTCCTGGTCACCTAAAATTAATCTTGCAAAATATCTTTAGTACAGGGTCACAGGGATGGAAATAAATATAAAGCAGAATATTTATTGCTTTTAATTAAATATTGTTTTTTTAGTGGTATGGGAATTTTTTTTGAGGATTGACCAATTCAAAAATTTCAGCATTAAACATTACTGTCAATGTCATAAGCTATTTTTCAACTATTTACAAGCATACCCTCCCCCCCAGGTGGTGTTGACGCTTAACGGGCTGTGACAATATATGACTTTTCTGTGTTAAACCGATGCAGCTCATGCATCCACCAATCAAATTCAAAGTTTGTTTATTTTTGATATGACATCACTCATTTTGACTGCAAAAGGCGCTGAGCGGAGCCCTTGCATCCACCAATCGATGGTAACCTAATGGAAACAGGGGTTCCCTGCAGTGCCCTCTTTGTTGCCACAAGTTGTCACAGCCTATAAGAATTAAGTGGTGCCATGGTACTAGAAAACAGAGCAATGTTTCATAAGAAAAACAAATGTACAAAGATACAGGGTGTTCCGTAAAGTCTTTGACATATTTTAAAAAATCATAGAAAAAAAAACAAACTGTGTAACACCATAATACTCCAGTTTCAGGATTTTTTTTGCGATATCGATAAAAAAAAAGGAAAAAAAAAGATAAAGTAAAAAGTGTAATTATAAGCAATTTACAGTGATGTCCGTATCGCCAAAATAATGAAAACAAACCCCTTGTGGGATGTTTAATCATTTTATTAAACAGAAAGCAATACCTTTCATTACCAGAGTTCAATGTGTGCACCGTTTATGGATATGGGATGGATTTGAATACCAGTTAGATATGGTTCGAGCAACATACGGTGCACACATTGAAATCTATGCTTGAACCTATGTCAGTTTCCAACTTTTTTGTAAGAGTACTTTAGGGGAGAAATCTCCCTTACGGCTTCAACTGATTTCAAAATTTCTTGAATATTTACAAGAAATACCTGAGAGTAATATAATAGTGTGTGATGGTTAAACGAGTGGATAGCGAAAAATATACTTTTATATCTGAACTTTTTCACAATATTTTTAATAAGGGAGAAAGAAAGTTGCAGAGTGATATTTTAATGAGCCAATATATACTGGTCATAGTTTTGTTTATTTAGGTACCATGTACAATAAAAATATTTGTTTTTTCTGCAAAAAGATTTCAATGGTCATAAGCTACCATGAGTATTTTCTGAGCTGTAGCTTTATACAGTTATTTTCACTATGTATTCTCATAATATTCTTATAAAAAAATATCGAAATAATAAAAAGAGAAAAGTTAAACCAAGAGAAAGGGAACATGAAGATAATAAGGTCACAAGTCTTAATCTTCATATATATTCACTGATGGAAACGCCGACGTCACCAAAAATGAAACTCTGCCACGGTATGATAATTTGATAATATCTTCTGGCAATGTGTTTAACATGAAGGGAAAGGCTTTATTTTGACAAGGCTGAACTGGATCCAGTAACATACTGTTTTACTGGCAAGACTGTCATTTTAGGAGAATGAAGAAACGAAAAAGTGGTCAACAATGAATGCTATCTACTGAAGTTTAGGGTTAATCCACTGGAGTTGGTTAAAATTTCAACTATCAAAATGTCACCAAACAGGCAATTGCTTGGTTCAAATGTAGAAGCAATTTTCACCCATTATACTTTGACAGGCAATTTTCTAGTATAGCATATTAACACACATTTTTGAAATTTGGATTTTCTTTTTTGCCTTTTATGTTAAAAGCAGGGCCGGATTTAGAAGTGTGGAGGCCCCTAATCAGGGTTCGAAAAGATCATCATATTTTCGAAAATATCCGATACTTTGATATATATGTATATATCCGATATTTTCGACCCGTGAAAGTTAGGATACTTGGTAAAAATTTTACTGTGGGGGCCCCTTTGTTGTGGAGGCCCCGGGGCAGTAGCCCCGCCTGCCCTCCCCTAAATCCGGCCCTGGTTAAAAATATATTTAAGTAATTTAATACTCATTTACAGGTAATGTGCCTTGTCCTATCATCTATGGTGCTGTTGTGGACTCGGCCTGTCTATTTTGGGAAGACAACTGTGGAACACCCGGTGCATGTCGTCTCTATGACCCGTCCAAATTCCGCTCCGTTTTCCATGGTGTTACTGCAGTCATAATGTTCATGGCTTTCCTAGTAGATATTGTCGTTTGGTACAAAGCGAAATCCATACAATTTCAAGATGAAGATATTGTAGACGATACAGAAGAAACTGTTCCTTTCAATGAAACACAAACTGACGCACAAAGGGAAAGTAGTGTGTAAATATTTTTGAGCCATCACATTGACTTTCAACTGATGTTTCTAAAATAAAGATGCCAAATTAAGAAGTGTTTCAGAACATTAGAAAGTGATCTGAAATAATTTGGACAATGCCTTTGTGTTTATTTATTTATTATTATTTTTTAAATGTTTAAAATACTGCTTAAAAACTTTTGTGCAAAATGTATATACAATAAGAGTTTACACTTGGAAGCTCCAACATATTTTACAAAAAAAAAAAAAAAAAAAGGCATTAGCATGTAAGTATAATTCACTAAAGGTAGTAAACAGAAGAACTAAACTAAATACTAATGATGAAAAATTTTAAATCATAAGATGCTGTTTATACTTATTGAATATTTTAGCTGGTTTACAATATATTTCTATATGGCCGAATTAGTTTTTTTTTCTATTGTTGCTCTTTTTAAATTATGGCAGCTGTTACTGTAGGACATTTTAACATGTTCTTCATTTTTATTCATCTCATCAGTTTTCATGTTGTCAGTCATCCCTACATATTGGACGAATACGCTGTTTGTTGCCATTTTAAATCATGCTTTTAATGCATTTTAATTTCAAAAGATCCTGACCTAGGATTCAGCGAATGAACAATTGAACTTCAAATGCATTTTTATTGATCATAAAAGCATCATGTTCCTTCATTTTACTTGAAAACGCAGTTTTGAAGGAAATATGGAGAATACCTAGTGATAGTTGAATATTTAGTTGAAGTTCAAGAACTTGCTTGAAATGTTTTTTTAAAACCATTAAACATATCCATGCCAATGATATACTTATGAAGTTTTCTTACTGCAATTGTTTGTAAGCAAAATACAATCCTAAATAAGAATCATTTTCTCTGTCTGCAAAATATTTGTATATTGTAAAAAAATAAAAGAATTTAGAAATTATATATATATATATATATATGCTTATAGTTGTGTTTGTGATGTGACAATTTATCATCCTAAAAAATTATTTTCCAATTTATCTGCTGTGTATCAAGATGATTGCTCAATAAATATTGTTATATATACATTGATGAAATGCACTTTGAAACAAAATCAATGAATTTAATTATTCTATTAACATTTGCAAACATACAAAAGTAACTTGCATTCTATGAGCCCTATTGTTTTACACTGCATTCTTTAAAATGATACTCATGATACTATTTATTAGAATAGATATTAAAAGTAAAATAAATACTAATAAAAAATAATAATAAAAGAAAATATTTTTTAAAGAATGAGTTCTACAGTATTATGTTGTATGTACAATCAGTCTACTTTTCTTTTAACTTGATAGCAATTATTGTTGGAATTTTGAGTGGTTAGTAATCTTAATATAATTAACCCATGCTTAATTTTTATAATGCTAAAGAAACTAAATGGACACCCTTCAAATGGAGACACCCCTCTTACGCAGACAATTTTTAACTCCGCGATTCCAAGGCAAATAACATTATTGAACCCCTGTCCTATGGACACCACTCTATTGCGGACAAAAAAAATTTGTCCTGTTGGTGTTCGCATTAGAGGGCTTTTACTGTATATCAAATAAACATCTGTGTATATTTTTGAGAAAAACAGTTTAAATGCCAAAAACAGTAATATAAATATTCTCTTGTTTGTGATTTTATTTCAATCAATAAAACAAATGTTTATTTTAATAATATAAAACTTAGCACTTTTTAAAATTAACCAGTAGAAAGAGGACAGACTCCAGAGAGGTTATGGAGGAAAGAGAGGGAAAGTTTTCAAATCTCTGACAATAAAATGTGCCTTTAAAAATAAGGGGCCTGTATTATATGCATTTAGTTGCATTTTTGCATTAAATTACAAATAAGTAGCACTACAAATCATCTCAAAGACAATATATAAGGTAAACATACTAGTAGTGGCTAGTGCTTCAATAGTGGCTACTTTAAGATTTAAAACGCACTAGTAGTTAGTGGTCGCAGTTTATTTTTAAATTTTGTAGGTCTACAATATTAAGTACCTCTTTTGAAACTCACGAGCGTATTGTAGTCCAACTCTTCCTTAATCGTCCCATTTTCTAAAAATGCCAAAATTTCAATTTGTTTAATTTTTATCCATTTTTTCCCAAATTTCAAATTTGGTTCAATGGTGGCCACTCCTAAATCTCAAAATTTCAGTAGTGGCCATCTGACATTCTCCTATACGAAGAATTTATATTACTAGCTTTAAATTCAAATAACTGATGAATAACAGTGATTCAGCATGATGGTTACATTAAGTACCAATATATTAAACACATTATTGTTGTTTACTTCTTTCTTCAAAGTATATAAGTAACCTTGAAGTGGCCATAACTACCAAAATCACCAGACTTAGAACAGGGCACTTCAAGGGCATGAAGATTATGCCTAATGGATCTAGAACCTTCCAAGATTGCCTACATTGCCCAGACAAACAACTTGACCCAGAACACATTTTTAATTGCCCGTCCATCATAGTGGCTCTCTTCAAAACTGGCCTGTACTGCACAAAGCAAACGCTCTACACATACAAGGCCATAGAAGTCGCCAAAGCTGTTCTTGAAACTTTCAGCTCAATTTGACTCTTTTTTTTTAAATTGTATTTCATTTTGTACTTGCCATATGACAACAACAACAAGTGGCCACTACTAAAGCACTGGCCACTACTGGCGTGTTTGCCTTACAATATCTGAATAAAAATTATGGGCAATCATCTTGGATCATTGTGATAAGCAATTTGTAGAACACAGTGCTTAAAGTATGTGTGCAGTATATTGAGCCATTATTTCTCACAGTTCATGGTTCCTACTTAGGCTCAGTTAAAACAAGTATTGTTGATGTGTGCTTATACTCAGGTGAAAGGATTTACTAAGTAACTTAATGGTCACCAGCTAGTGATCCAACTGTAGTAAACTTTTTTATGGTTGTAAAGATTCACATATCATTGCATTGACTTTTTTGAGGGAAAAAATCTCATTCATAAAATAATGTATGTAATTTTATACAATTTTTATATATGTTCACTTAACTCTTCATTTTCACCAATGTAGCAATCATTGTGTAATATATATTTGAAAGTGCGCTTTAAAATCGAAATTTTTTCTCTTTATATGTTTGAAATGAAAAAAGATACTGTCAACAAAGAAAATTGTCATGAGGTAGTGAGAAGCAAAGGGATGCAAGTAGCAAAAGTAAAAATTTGGAAATAACCAGTACAAATGGTAGGTGAACCTCTCCTGTGTCTTGGGGCAAGAGATTGTACTAGTAACCCTGGTAGGTGCTGCTGTACAGCATGATTTAGAAAAATATTTCAATGAAAGCCTACCTAGGATCTTTAAACGCATTGTACTCGAAACTTAAAATAGTCCACTTGCATCCCTTTGCTTCTCACTGCCTCATATAAGAAAATTATTGAGATTTCTACCGGGAGGGGGGGGGGAAGGGGGAGAACACATCAAAGAAAAAAGATATCAAGAGAATGAGCTTTGCCATTTTGTATTATTTCTGTACTCAAGTGAATTAGTTTTATTTCAATGGCATATGATAATTTTTCAATATTGAGTGGTTGAATACTTGAATCTATTATTTCAGAAAGGGTGTAAGGTCCAATAATAATTCTCATAGGACATACGCCCTCTGAACTAATCGATTCATTTGAGATAATGCTTCATTGATCTATATTCATTTCAAAGATAGTTCGGTTCAAAGAATTTGGATTCATCTTTTTAAATCTTTCCTGCAGTCAAAACTAATCATTAATTTCTTCAGTGACAAATATTTTAACTAAGTTCTTCATTAATATAGAATATTTTAACATCACATTGAAAGTGTTAAAAATTAAATCCAAAAACATACTTTAAATTTGAGTACAATAAAACTTATTATATTGCATGAAAACAACTTGTGTTGGAATACTTTAAGTATTTATAATTTTAAAGAAATTAATAAAGTAATGAGAGAAAAAGTGTAAAAGCTGTAGCACACATTTTATAATTTGCATATTATTTAAATGATCATTGAGAAATTTTTATTTATGAAGTTGTTTTCTATTCGTCTAAATTTGTCTTTTTAAATAAACATGAACATTAGCCACTCTTTAAAAATACTTTTACAAAGATAGCTTAATGCAAAAAAAAAAGTATGACAAATATTAACTGTAGAATTAATCTAAACATTCATATTCTATATGTTTAAAACGAACATGTAATTTTAAACTTTTTTCTTCAAATATTCTGATATATAAGTTTGTATAATTTTCTGCACAAAATATTTTTTTATGTATATTTTACCACAGTAAAGAATGTATGCATACTTGTTATCACAAAAACTTTGCATGTACATAATTATTTTTCACATTTCACTGATGCAATTAATGTGTGATGATTATTTTACAACATAAGAGGCCACCAAATGAATCACGGAAGTTGTATATGGTGCTCTATAGTAAGTCGATGTTGGTTGCTAGAAATGTTTATTGAATGTGAAGTTTGAAAATATTTAAGGCTGAATGATCAATGTACTATATTCACTAAAAGAATAGAAAACATAACTGTGTTCTAACTTGTTTATACTATTAGATATATGTGCCATGTTTTGTTGTGTTACATGTTATTAGGACAGTTTAAGATGGAGTCACTTAAAAAGGTTCTCTAATATTTTTCATTAAATGAAATAAAACAAATGAAATTAAATTTATATTAGGAAATAAATACCACACATGAAAATAAGACAAAATAAAAATTAAGTAGTAATTCTAGCTCTTATTATGTAATCAACACTAATTTCACATATGAAAACTAAAGTTTCAGTTCATTAAGAAACGTTATGTTTATTCAAAAGAAATAATTACATCAATGGTAATCTGGTATTGTAACAAAAAGTTGTTATCCATTTTTTAGGAATTCTATATGACAGTAATATTTGTAGCCCAAAAAGCAACCAAAAACCCCTATAAATTTAACGAACTTGTTATCAATGTAAGAGTTAGGCTACATCGAAAAATTTCCACCTTCAAAATGTAAAAAAGAAGTTATGGGGAAAAAACTGATAGATAACATTTTGTAACTTGACCACAATGATACTTCAAAAATAATGTTTTTAAGATAATATAAAGTAAATGGACAAATAAAACAATTACCAATTTAATGGCTTGATTATATAATGACAGTATAATTGTTGTTATTTGTTTTGTTTTAAATAATTTTGATCAAGCAAATATTTACAAATTTAACAACTTAATCTTATTTAAGTACCAATTTTTATTAACCCTAATTGCTGAAAGTTTAAAATTAATTGATTGAGATACTCTTTGATGAAATAAAAGCTTTGAAAAGTTCTTTTTTTTTGTAAAGCAAAATTTTAAATTATACAAAATGAATCATATTTTATTTGTTGTTAAAAACGGCTATTCAATGCCTGTTTTGATGCAAACTTTAGAATTAACAACATTTTCATAAAAGCTTTGCAATATACTTTCAATACCTTGGCAAATCTAAGGTTGTTAAAAAGCAAAGAATACATACATGTAATGTAATTAATTGAAAATATACCTATAGAACATATAAACACTTCGTAAAAATTTCTGTTTACCATGAATTACAATAATTGTTATTGCATTTTTAGTGAAATATTAGAAAACCTTTCTCAGTGATTTCTTTCACTACATATGTGTTCATGAATTCAGGTTATGTGATCACATTCATTTTTAGTGTATGAATGTAAAGCAATCTAAAATCTTTTTACTCTGTTGGGGTATTAACCCTTTGCTTGTATTGCCTGAAACTTGTTTGAGTAATTTAAACTTGACTAGGATGAGGCTATACTGGCAAAGGGGTTAATGTTGAATGTTTTAAAAACTTATTATTCTATTCAGATGTTTTGACCATCATAGGTTTAATACTAATTATTGGAAAAAAAGTCTTTTCTGTTTTTAACATAATATATATTGCAAATTGTGATTATAGAGGCATGTGATTTAAGAAAAAATGCTTTTTCATGTATTTGTATCTGCTTTTATTGAAAGATATTATGAATTTAAATCTATTATTACTTCTTTGTTTTTGTAGAATGTTGACAAAAACTTCAAGCATTAAAAGTTAGAGAAACAAATTAAGTAAAATTCAAGTGAAATTAAAATTAACATTCAATGGTTGAAGGAATAAGCTGCTCAAAATAAATTCATTTAATTTGTAATTAAAGATATATTATTATAAATATAGCATTATAAATATAGCATAAAAAAATTTGCTATAAATATGCAATTCTTAAATGTTTCATAACGTGTCTTTCAGTTTTTAAAACCCATGAATGGTTATTATCTGTATTTTTCCTACAGCAAAAATTTTATTTCTACTTTGAAAAAAAAAAAAAAAAAACAAGTTGCATAATATTACAATTTTTCATGGTTTAAAGTGTTAGGCAGGGGAGAGGGGGGGGGGAGCAAATTGGTAAAAAATTGAGTTTTGCAAAACATTAGTACATAAAGATTAAGCTGTTTTTCAGTTTAACAATAAAACGTTATGTAAACATACTAAAACTTATGCATAGGGAATAATAAAATCATATAAAATTGCAAACGTAACTTTTCTTAATCATTTTATAAAACAATTTCGTATTTTATGAGAAAAAGGGGATAAAAATTTGATTATCTGTGTGAAAGTCAACTAATTAATTAAACACTAAAGAGATGCAAATACATGTTCAGCATTAAGCAATTTTGTAATATTTGTAATAGTTTCATTTTTCATAAATTTAGTGATCATGCTTTGTGTAAAACATGCAAGGAAATCAAAACCTATAATATTATCTCTGTGTGTGTTGCGCGTGTGTGTGTATTTATACATCCAAGGCAACTAAGTTGCATTTATTGAAATTAATATCCCTTTTACATTTAACATATTTATTTCCTTGTTCAGCTATTATAAAATTGTTGCGCATAATGTGTATGATGTTAATTCATTTACTATGTGATATAAATTTATACCTTTTTAAAAGTTTATTCAGATTACAAAATTTCCAATTTATATATATATATTAATTAGAAGTTTTATCTACAATTCATATTTCTATTTAAGTTCTGTTCTCACAGTAATTTTAAGATTCACTATCAAAATAACAATGCATTTATTGTTATATAAGTTGATTTGTATTGTGAATGTGAGCTCTATTGGTATTACAGATTGAAAAAAGAATTTGCTATATAGCTCTACTTTGGATTATTTTTAATTAGCAATTCATCCTGTTACGAAATTCTGTCTTCACAATGATTTGTAGCTCACTGTATTGAAAAAGCAATGCATTGAGACTTTTTTAATCAATAAAATTGCTTGTCTTTTGTAATGCTCTTTTTTTTTTTGACAGACTTAAAAAAAAGGTTATGATTTCGTCTTGCGACTTTTTATGTATGTTTTGGTATTACTCCAAGAATACTGGACTGATTTGAAAAATTCTTTTCTTGTTTGGAAAGGTATACTTTCCAGATGGTCCCATGTTAATTTTGTCTGGATCTGATGAGGGATCCCGGAGAAATTTAAGAAACTTTAAATTTTATATGTTGTGGTTACGTAGACCAGCTTTCGTCAGCTGCGCAATACGTAACAGGTCACATGGTTTTGGTGTGAACGGTGCATTTTTTCGATGGAGGAATTTTATCTTGAACAATATTTCATTCTCAGGCATCAAGATGTTTGATTTTCAAAATACCGCCTGTTAATTTCAATTATAGTCTTACTAATGTATTTATTACTCATGCAGCAAATCAGTAAATTAAATGTATTTTGCTATGAAAATAGTTGAATAATTAATTTAATAAAATAATTTTTTTTGCTAAAAAATAACTTCATTTAGTCATTAAAGGTTTTTTTTTAATATTTCAGTTTTGAAATATATTTATTCTTAAATTAAAGGGGAATTAAAGACAAAAATCTCCCCCCACCCCTCTGAAGATTAAATTTATATTCCTTAATAAATATATCGTAACAGGTGTTCGATTTCTGAAGTTTGACAAATATTCTAGATTTGATGCTTCATGACGCTGTCAGATTAATTTACAGTTATGGCAACACTAATTAACAGACTTCATTGGAATTTTTTTATATACTATGCTCCCCGATTACAAGAAGACGCCTGAACCGATTAGGAAATTTCATTTTCTGTTTGAAACGGTATACTTCTCCCAGTCGTTTAATGGTCTTCAAGTCATCGAGGGAACTCTTCGATTTTCATACTTGCGCTTTGTTGTTTGTAAATTCATAGCGTCTCACTGAAACTATTTTTACGGTTGTTTTGTTTAATGGATATGAGTGATCTAACTTAGGTCCCAAACCTTTGCTTCAACATATTTGTTCTTTAGAAAAAAGTTATGGGCAAAAAACAAAAAACGACATTTAATTTCAATATTAAATGATTAAATATAAAATTCATTGTTAAAGAAAGTGCCATAAAACAAAGGTACTTTATCTCTGGTAAAGAAATTACCATAAAACATTAACATTAATCAGGGGTGCCCCTTTAAAGGCGGGGGGGGGGGGAGTTGTGGGGTATTTATCCTTTTTAGGCGACTCTAGCTTTGGGAGAGTACACCTCTCCCCCCCCCCCCAAATATTTCCATGAATTAATCATTAGTAGTCATAATATCGCAAATTTTGAATAAAGATTCCTCTGAAGCAATGAGAAATTCATTAAGTATCATTGCTTTAGCTGTATTTTGATCTTCATATATACAACATCACAGTAGATATTCTGTTTCTAGTGTGGTGTCATCAATAACCTGGCCAAGTAAAGAGAAATGTGGCTTTTTTCGCGAGTTACGTGGCACGTATTATTGTGAAATATAAAATAGTTAGGAAAACCATCGACATTTAAATAGTTCGAATTAAATTAGTGCACAAAAAAATCCTGGAGAGTAACAAAGATCAGTTTTTATTGCCAATTGTATAAAATATTATACACATAGAGATTTCTTTTTTTTTTTTTAACCGACTTCAAAAAGGACATTCTCAATTTGTCGGAATCTTTTTATGTATTTCCCCAGTGAACTCAAACATGCAAAGACCAATTTGGGAAATTTTATTTTCTTTTCTCCTTTGAAAAGGTATATTTACTTCCCAGGTGATCCCATAGTCATCAGGTCAGCATCTGAAGATAGGATCCTTGAAAAATCAAAAAAACTCTTCAAATTATATAGGCAAAGTTAAAACAATTTCGGTTGTTTTTTAGTGACTCGTGAATTTTTTTCAGAAAGCATACTTAGATGAAGTCAAACTGATGATGAAGACAATTTTCTTTGTAAATAATTGCGCATTTGAAAAATCTTTTCTTCAGTCTTCGGAAGTCTCCGAGACGCTGTACTCTATTTCTTTCTCTATTTTGCTCATCTTTGCTGTTTTCAGACTCCTGTGCTAGATGCTTTCTCACTTGAGATGCATTTAAGGAGTGTACCATATACCTTACATGCATCTCAAATCTACATGCACCGTAGGTACTTATTCTATATTTACACCACTAAAATGCAAAAATAAATAAATTATTTTCAAATACAAAATGAACCAAATTTGAAAAACACTAAAAAGTAAGGAGCTAAAAGAAGGAACTAAAAAGTAAAAAATAATTGGACATACTTACATACGATTTCCTACTCAAATGTATGAATCAAATTTATTTTACAATTACAGTACAAAAATCAACTAAACACCCAATTATAAAATAAACACTGATTTTAATTACTAGGGTCTGTTGGGGGAAAGTGGTCATATGTCAAATAAATGGCTCTATCTTAGAAATAAATGTTCGAATGAATGTGAAAAATTTAGTTTAGAGTAGGGCAGTTAGAAACTACATTTTGAATACAAAATTTTACAACTGGCAAAATTTTATTTGGTAAAAAAAAATATTTTGTGTGAATAAGAAAAAATTTAAAATCTAAACACCTCTTTTAATTTCTTTGGGAAATTTTGTTTGTTAGAATTAAGAAAAAATTGACTGGACAGAAACTTCCTATATGTCTCAAGAACTCTTACTCATTAGCAGTTAGCTGAATGTATTACGATATACAAGTGTACAGGGTGAGTTTAAACTCTTGAGCAAATTATTAAAAGGTGTTAGAGAGGAGGATAAAAAGCAAGAATCATAAGAAACATATGGTCACAAACACAATGCTGACGTGCTACATGCACGAAAAGACAGAAACTAATGGATGCAAAACAGGTCACAAATTTATATTACACAAAGACAATTTTACACAACATGTTATGTCTTAAAAAAATTATAAAGCAATTGATGAAATTTGCAGCCTGCAGCTGTCATACATGAGTCGCAATCACAAATCACTCTCTTGCAATAACGAGACTTTTGAAAAACTTTTATCAGTCAGCCTTTGTTCCGATGCATATATTAGAGCTACTACAGGTGGTAAATTTAAACAACTGCTCTAAATATTTCTTAAAAAGGAAAATGTTGGGTAAAATCATCTTTGTGCAACAAATTTGTGACCTGATTTGCATCCATTATTTTCTGGATTTGTGTGCATGTCGCGTCTCGGAGGACCATAAGTTTCTTATGATTCTTATCCTCCCCTCTCACACCCTTTACATTTTTGCCCAAGAGCTTGGATTCACCTTGTTGGCATACATGTGTGTATATAAGCGTATATATTCGTGTATACATACATGTACTGGTGAATACATGTAAATATGTCTATACAGGTATATAATCGTGTTTGCACATATGCATACGTATAATTTTGTGCTTCCATATTTATATACGTGAGCAGACACGTACAAAGACGCACTGGATATATCCACGAATTAATATATATGTATATATATGCGTCTATATGTCTACTATACACACATATACTCGAGATACAAGTGCATTCGCACATATTATGTTCACTTATAAACATATATACTTGTATATATCTACATGTGACACATATATACTCGTGTAGACACGTATACACTCCTGTAGGTAATAATGTATACATGCTTATATACTTGTATATAGATGTATTATACACTTGAATAGGCATGTGCATGCATGTATCTGATGTATACATGTATCTACTCATTATGAATGTGTTTACACATGTTTACACGACACATATATACTAATGTATACACACATATACTTGTGCATATACTTGTAACTATAAAAATAACCAAAATATACAAATGTTAGAGTTATTTATAATGGTTTTGCACCAATTTTTAACTATGACCACTTCCCCCACCCCATGTGGTAAATGGTCATAAATACATAGAAAAAAGAAAGTGTTATAAAACTACTTAAATCGAAATTTTTTTCTCCCAAAATTCAATGGACCGTGTTCTTTAATATTACAATGTAAAATAACAACAAAAAAAGTTGAGATGTTTATAGAATGTATTGTATTTATTATCCGCCTTAGTTGAAAACCTATGATTTTATGACCATTTTACCCCACCAGACCCTATATGATGAATTATTTTAATACCTAACTAATTATATACGATCTCTTAATTTTTAATAACCATTTGAAGTCGGGGCCTCCTATACACTACTACCTAATGTAACTGACAACTCACCAAATTCTGAGTTAAACACTAATTTAACAAAACATGAAAGTCTTCAAAACTAAACCTACTTATTTACGTTCGGTAGTAGTTTATAGGAGCCCCAACTTCAAATGGTTATTAAAAATTAAGAGATCGTATATAATTAGTTAGGTATTAAAATAATTCATCGTATAGTAATTAAAATCAGTGTTTATTTTATAATTGGGTGTTTAGTTTAGTTGATTTTTGTACTGGAATCGTAAAATAAATTTGATTTATACATTTGGGTAGAAAATCGTATGCAAGTATGTCCAATTATTTTTTACTCTTTAGTTCCTTTTTTTAGCTCCTTACTTTTTAGTGTTTTTTGAAGTCGGTTCTTTTTTTATTTGAAAATAATTTATTATTGCATTTGAGTCGAATATTTTGATTTGCAATCCAGCAGTGCAGCTACCAAGGTGCCATAGCAAAATCACACTATTGCAAAGAGCATTATTGCAGTTTTATTAAGTGAAACCTGCTACTTCCAATTGAGGCAGTTAGAAGCAATTTTAAATTTAGAGGTAATCTATACATACAGTAGGAGAACATCTCTTCTGTTATGGGGCAGGAGATAGTATTAGTAGCCTCGAAATATACACTTTGGTTTTGGAAAAAAATTCAGTGAAAGCCTACTTAGGATCTGAACTTTATATGCGTTGTACGCAAAACTTTAGAAAGTTCACTTTCATCCCTTTGGTTCTCACAGCCTCAGTTTAACTAAATACGACAAAAACAAGATGGGCAAGTGTGTTTTTTAAAATAATTTTTACCCAAATAATTACAAATTGAGACAAAATTAGTGCAATAGATTTAATTGAGCATAGAAGCTACAAATTAAAACAGTCCTCTCCAGAAATTTTTTTCCACCCATCAAGTTTTCTGAGATGATACTGGCTATCGTTATCACTCTTAACAGCATTTTTAACCTGCGAAAATTCACTAAATTCCATTCCTAATTGATAAGTACCTGATTTTGCACTACTTTGTTTCAAAACCAAAACCGTGCATTTTTCCTTTTCAGAAATTGCACAAGTTTTTTCTTTTATATTAATTCAAAATAAAAATAAAGCAGTTCATTTTAACTTTCTAGCTGTTAGCAGTATAGCTCTAACAGAGTTAATGAAACCTTGAATAAACAATTGTGCTTTCATCCGAAAAGTTTTATAAGTGTGTTAACCACACTGGTTTTGCGTTTTATTTAATTCATTGAAAGGATTTTTAATTTTTTTTTATCAAAAGGAAATTTTTAACATCAATTCTTCACTCAATAGAACTAAATTTTTGAAATTTAGCACTGAAAATTTAATATGAAACAAAGCATTTGTAAAAAAAAAAAAAAACACACACACACACAAATAGATTTTTATTATTAGAATCATAATAATTTCTATTTATTTTTTTTCAATTATCTGCATGATCTCTTTAAATTTCTTGTAAATTCATACAGGAAAATGCAAAACAATATAACAGAAAACTTACTTTCCCATGATGACATTATTTCTACCATTGAAACTTTACTTTGGTACTTACAGATACTCAGGTAATGGAAAATATTGAAAGGGTAAAATGGACTGGAGAATCACTAAAAATAAATAATTTTTAGTACATTATTAATTTGAATTATCTTCTTTTTATTTAATTAAAAACATACAATCACATCTCCAAAAACGGAAAGTAAAAACAAGTATCTTGTAGTTATAATTAAATTTCCTTTGTTTAGATCGACATAGATCTTGTTTTAATAAATGTATGTAATGAAAAATTGACTACTTAAAATAAACTACAAGTTGTTCGGACAATGCCTTTTTTCAAGTGAAGCTCTTGATGCAAGAAACATTACTATAATACATTATGTTGAAGCAGTATATAATTTCTTTATCCAGAATTCGAGAACTGGAAAAGTTATTTGCTGGTTGTGCATTGATACATTGTAAGAAAATAGTTAAAATATAATAAAGAATTTGGTCCAATAAACTAATACTTTTAGTTTTATGGAAGCAGTCCACTATTTTTGAAACAAAGCGATTCAACAAACAGATGAAAAATCAAAACTAACTCATTTCTATTGTGATTTAAAATGGTCACTAAAAAAAGCAATATTTTAAGAATAATGAACAGTGTTAAATATATTAACTTTAAAAAAAAAAAACCCTTGAATATTTCATGCAGTTGAGTAAAATGGCATTTGAACTCGAGTGAAGAAGATGCAATTCGAACTGAGAGAAAAAATATATATGAATAAGCAGAACAAAAAATCAAACTTGGTCAGTGTAAAAATAATAGTAAGAAACACCCAAAAAACAAACTGATAATTAATTCTCTTCAGATTTTATTCAGTGAAAAAGAGTACAAAAGGTTTTACAAAGCATTCATTTTAAAAAATACAAAATGCTAAATTTATCAAAAATATCATAGCTTCATAAAATACTAGTAAAAGACAAAATAACTGAATGAACTAAAACATATGTATTTTTAAAAAATGCTGTGTTCATCATAAGTATTACTAAATGTTAACACATTGACTGCCATGGAAAATTTTAGAAATCGGTATAAAAATATCAATTTGATTTTTTCACATTATATTATTAAAAACTCTAATTCTAGCATAATTAGTACATTAGTACATTAATAGTACTTAGCATAAAAAAGCATAAAAATTGAAACCACCTTCCAAAAAAAAAGTGTCCGACAAAGCCATGCAGTACGTGTACTCAAGCAATAAATGGTGAGAAACATGTCATTTCTGTCCATCCTGTAAAGCGAAACCAGCGCTTTGTGTTGAAGAGTGTTTTAAGAAGTTCCACAGGCAATAAAATCTTTTATTTTGTGAATTTAATTAATTTTTATAATAAACTTTTTTGTTCTTTTTTTAAATAAATTTTCTGTTTGTGTAAGGCAGTACTGATTTTTTGTTCTTGTCCCAGAAGCTATTGATATTACCCATCTATATTGATATTAGCACTGATATATTCCAAATGTAACCGCAGCTGCCAAAAAGTGACAAGTAGCTCGTAGAACTCGTAGATAATTTGTAGTTGGCGTCCTAGAAAAGAGCGCAATCTATGAGTTCTTGTTGGGGAGAATTTCTAATCTAATAATATCTCCCCAATGTTTCCTTTGATACTAGCAGAGTGAGTTCTGAAATAAGACTAACAAACTATTTCTAATTTTCATGACGTCTAAACAACAATGTAAATAGTTAAAACACTGTAAATGATAAAAATAAGTACTAAGAACATAATCTCAACACATGCTACTTTTGAACGAGATAACTAATACTACAATGCAAACTGCATGACTATCGACTAAAACTTCGACGAAGAAACCCATTTGTAGATAAGCTAACTCCAGCTCATCATTTTTAATAAAGGCAAACGGCAGAAACTAGCAAGTTCGAATACTTATCTAGTTACCGTCTACAACTACGAGAGATGATCAAAGAGAAAGAACATAAGCCGCAAGTAGTTTAAATATCCCCCCGGGTCATTAGTATATCCGAGTCATGTGAACGGACACTCATCACTGCTATCGTTAAGCACACGTGCCATCAGATTCCTTCTAGAAGCTTCCGTGTGACGTCATCCACTACAGAATACCCGCTAAGGTGGACGAAAGTGAAACCAAACATTCGGTCGATTCGACCAATGTGAATGAGTGCTGATAAGAATCTTTTGCCCCAGTCATGCAGAATGATTGGTAATACATTATAAGTAAGGGAAAACATTCTTTTACTATTGGTGTTGTGAGGTGATGAGATAGGATTATTTACTGTTGTTATTAACAGGCATTTATGCCTAACAGTTCTCTCGTAGTTGGCAGTAAACGTGTTAAGTTAGACAAATGCAAGCAATTAATATACAAATGTATATTGCATCAAGGTATACTGCCATGTGCAGGTAAATGGCAGTATCTGCAGTAATGAGATTTTGAGATAGTTGAAGAAATGTCTGGTGGATTTTATACTAATAGAAAAATGTTGGAATTAGACATTTTTTCGCGCCTTTTTTTCAGTGGAAACCAAAAAAGCAAGCTGGTACAATAAAGATAACAAACAATAGATGACAAAAATGCATTTAAATGAAAATTTTGCATTTACTGCCTTTACCTGCACACAGCAGTATAGGCAGTTAACGGTGCCCTAAAGCTAACTTTCCAACAGTTAAATTTCAGTGTGCATTTGTAATTTTATAAATACTCTAAATCATAAAAAAAAAATTATTTATAATGTTTAAGTGAATGAAAATATTGTAATAAAGGTAATGAAAGATAAAATCGTTTACAGTCTCATGATCTTATTAATCACAGTAAGTTCAAATCAATAAAATAAATAAATAAAGAGATCTTAACATAGAAGATAACAAAAATTTAACACTAAAAATAAAATTACCACATAATTAGAGATTCAACATGAATGATCTTCTTTAAATACTTTTTTAAGAAGTATACTACATCACCAAAAGTATTGGGACACTTTCAAATAATCCCATCTTTATGAATTTTTCGATAAATAAGAGACAAATTGTTATGTAGCTTTTGTTACATAAAAGGTATGCTCCCGCTGTCAAAGACAGGCCAAAACTCTCAACCAGCAGCCTCCCTGGTTTAAATCCAGGGAACTGCATAATTTGAGTAGGAATGAGATCAAAAAGTCTGTTGGGTTGCTAAATTAACTCATGCATTTAAGGGATCAGCAACAAATTGAAGAAAGCAAAAACGTTTTTTGATCATTCCTCATCGTAAATAGCTGGGAGTAAGCAGCAAATTTCAGACATTAGTTAGCTTACTATGTACAGTTATTTTATACTTACAAGAAAGTATCAGATATTAATGAAGATATAAGCATTTATTTCAAAACTACAAATTTTATTTGAAGTTTTTTGGCTCATAACGCACAAAGTTTTCCATCGAAACTTACCAAACTTTCAAAAAACTTGAAAGCATACAAGAGAAGTAAAATACAGTGGCTTATATGAATCCTACTTGTTCTAAACAGTTTGAATACCAAAAAAGCGGCTGATTCAATAAAGCTGCATTTTGTTCTGTTTTGGCACAGTTTTTCACTATGCATGCACAAAAGATAGCAATTTATAACTTTCATAATCTAAACCCCAATTATATTCCCCAACTTAAAATAAAATTCCAGTTTAATATCTGAAAAATTCAGAAAATCAGCAATCTAATGAGCCCAATTTGAATAGCTCTTGGATAAGTGATGATTCGTTAGAGTCATTCGCAAGTTTGCAACAGTCGCTTGCAATCTCTCAGTGTGAATCATGATAAAAAGAGATTATTTGTGTACTGAAGAGCTATTCAAATTCGGCTCATTAGATCGCTGATAACTTCCTGATTTTTTAAGATATTGAACTGGAATTTTATTATGAGGTGGGGAATCTAATTAGGGTTTAGATGAATGGGTGGCATAAATTTTATTGGAAAATAACAATTGGAGCATACCTTTTATGTGACAAAAGTTACAAAGCAAATGGTCTCTTATTTCTCGAGAAATCTTTAAAAATGTAAATGTTTGAAAGTGTTCCAATGCTTTTGGTGATATAGTGTATAATTGTCATATGATTTATTCACAGTTTTCTGATTGGAACTAAATGCATACCTCTATAAGGCTTAAAAAATGAGCTATCGAGTTCATGATAATTTGTGTATATACATATTATATACACATCTGAAAAAAAATAAATAAAACAATAATACCATTATGATACTTTGCTTGTTGTATTCAGGAATTCATATTTTTACACATAGACCAAACTTAGACAGTATATTTTACCTTAAATTTTCATTCTCCTGAAATACAGTTGACGTACAAGTTTAAAGAAAATAGAGTAATTCTTCACAGAACTTTATTTATGAATCAATATTTTAACAATTTCTAAAACAAAAATTTTACTTCATAAGTGTTAGATAAAAAGCATAATATTAGGGTAGGGATATTGCATAGTTATTTATTTGAAGAAAAATTATTGCTGTTTAAAAAATGGAATCAATCCAGGTTTTTATTTTTTGGATCTGCATTTTGTAAAAGAGTAAAATATTTTTGTGAATTTTCCTTATTTTTGTAAAAAAGTCATTTTCATGAATTTGCCTTTTTTTCTAGAAAAACGTACTATTAAAGCATTTTTAGTCGTCATACAATATTAATAAAGTCCTAAAGAGTATAAAAAGAGCAAATGATAAGATATATAAAATAATACGCTTAAAGTTCTTAGATTTAATCAAAGTTCTTAAAAAGTGATGCATTAAAAAAACTTTTAATTACAGAGTATCTGCTATATCAGCAGCTGCTTTTACAATGTGAAATTCTTGTGAATAATAAGGCCTTTTTTACGATGTGGAATTTAGTGAAGGGGCCACAAAGCAGACCCAATTTCGGCTTGGATCGACCCCAGAAAAAACTAATGCAAAATAATTGCAAGTTTAAAGATTTTTGCATAAAGACATGGCTAAGTCTAAATGAAATCAAATTACTTGCAATCTGAGCAGTAGCTGCTCTAAATTAACATCAACCAGGGCCAGATTAAAGCTGGGATTAGGTTTAGCCATTTAATATTGTTTTGACCAGAAAAAAGTAATTCTTTAGAAAATGTGGCCATTTTGAGGAGTAACTGAGAAATAATGTTAGTCAGAAAGAGAAAATACTGTATTTAATAGAATTCCATCAAAATAAATGGAACTTTTACAGTCTGACACAAGTTTAAAATATTAAAATAAAGAAGTAATTACTGTGAAGCACATATTGAATTTAAAAAAACTTGATATCGGAAAGCGACTTATTTTACAACACAAAGTGTTTTAATATGAAGAAAGATTGGACTTGCTTAAAAATGGAAAATTTTGAAATTTTGATCTACATTTAAAAACTCAAAAAAAAAAAAAAAAAAAAAATCATAAAAAATAATAACTCTATAGATACACATATATAGAGTTAATTCTAAAACAAATTACTCACATTACAGTTCAAGCACATCTAAATGTTATTAAATTCAAGAACAATATAATTAACATGGTTAAATTCCAAGTTTTTAATTTATCTCTTGCATTGTGTTATAAAAAAAAATGCAAGGGGACATACAATACTTATTCTGCAACACTTGAAATTATAAAGGATTCCAACAATTTCAGACACGATGAATAAATTTCACACAATAAGAGTAAAAACACATTTGATTCAATGTGATTAGTATTAATTAGTTGTTAGTAATTACAAGTAAAAAGCTCAATGCTTGTACAATTAGAGACATTTGAGAAAAATTAGTATATCAGACAAAAAGCAAAGATTTACTTATTATTAAACATTTATT
Organism: Uloborus diversus; assembly: GCF_026930045.1. NCBI lineage: Eukaryota > Metazoa > Arthropoda > Arachnida > Araneae > Uloboridae > Uloborus > Uloborus diversus. Next base: position 46,686,279 of record NC_072735.1, read on the forward strand.
TGAAATTACGAATGAAAATTTCGGAACTTTGATCTATTGAAATAGAAGTAATACTAATGAACTCCTCTTGTTTCGACTAGCAAAGAAAAAAAAATAAAGAACGGAAATTCTAGAAAATAATAGCCAATGCAAGATTTGTATGAATATACATGTGGAAAAATTCAGAAGGAAATGTGCCGCACAACATCCCGTTCTAGTTGGTTAGCGTGCAAGTGTCATCAAACGCAAAAATCAAGCAACATTGGCTTTAATATTTTGTAAATAAATTTAATTTTACAATAAGGTTAAAAATATTCAAACAAACAGGAAAAAAGATTAAATTAGTTTTGTACCACAAGTATGCAAAAATTTGCAGGCAGTTAACATTCTGTAACATTAAGAACTAAGTTTTTAGTTTAAAGTATAAGACTAGGACTTCTGAATAGTAGCTACTGGCTACCAAAGTCAAAAAATGGTAGCCACTTTTTGAAAAAGTATGCACACATTGCAAACAGTATATAATCCTTTCTGCTATTAGTAACATTTGCAACAAATTAAAAGATTCTGATACTTTACAAAAAGAACATAAAAAAAAAAATCACTGGATATAAATGAAATATCCTCTTATAAATAATAGCCGATGATCGAGTAACCCGCAAAACAGCATGATAATTTGATAATATGTTTTGGTAATGTTTAACATGCAGGAAAAGATTGTGACAAGGCTGAACTCGATCCGGTAACTTAACTGTTTTACTCGTAAGAGTGATTTTAGGGGAATGAAGAATAAAAATGTGGTTGAAAATTGACGCTATTCACTGGAGTTTAGGGTTAAACCACAGGCGTTACGGCAAAATTTCAAATATCAAAATATCACCAAACAGGCAATTGCTTCGTACAAATGTAGAAGAGTAGAAGAATTTTTCACCTGTCATGCCTTGACGGGCAACTTTCTAGTAAAGATATAAGCATGCAACAAAAGGAAATATTTTGCAAATTTTTAAATATAATACAAATGTAGGCAATTATAACTAAATGAGAAAACTAATGTGAGAATTGTCAACAAATGTGAGAGAGGTTTTGGCTTTTTTATTAGCCAGAAAATTTCTGTCACCTGAAACAATAATTTTTCAAAGCATTTGGAATTGTTAAAGATCTTAAACGCAAACATAAGAAAAAAAGAAACTATCTTGATTGTAAAAACAGACCATTTTTAAATGCAAGTTGATATACAAATATCAGGAATAATTGATTTTAGAACTTTGATTGAAAATATTCGGTCTGAAATGAACAATGGGAAAAAAATTATTTTTACAAAATGAAAAATTGGAAACTACTAGCACAAAGTTATACGTTCAGAAATTTACTATACACTTACATTCCAATGCTGTTTATGTTAAAATAGTTTTTTATGTTCAGTATCTCGCATGAAAACAAATTTTAAAAATGAAAGCTGTAAGACTATTTACTTTCCCTGCACACCAAAATATTACTTGTAACTTTTCATATTAACAGTGTAAATGACAGTGTAAAGACTTTTGGCGACTAGGACTTGATTCTTTGGTAGCGAGCTGCAATGAAATGATCGCATTTTGGCAATCACTAATCTAGAGCTTCAGTTTAGTTTAAAAGCACAGGTTTGTTAACATGAAATATCAAATTAGACCAAAACACAGAACAAACAATGAAACAATAAAAAAAAAAAAACAGATTTCACTGTTGCTACATTTTAGTTTCTTCTTCATTCTCAGAATGATCAGATCCATAAAAGTTTTCGATTCTAGAGCTCATGAAAAACACAACAGAGTCACATAAAGCTCCAACAAAAATAAAGGTGATAGATAAACTGTGGAAATAAAGTCTAAACAAATCCCTATCATAAAGCCAACAGTTTCCTTGTTTACCACACGTATGATCCCAAATAAGACAAGTTTTATCAATCACATATCCATAAAGCAAAGGATAAGGAATAGTTGCTGGAAAACAAATGCTAACAGTTAGAAAGAGGTTTTTAGTACAGGACACTTTATGCACATTACGTTTAACACAAAAAAGACACAAAACAATAAAAGCTTCTTGAGATTCAGGAAAAAAACTAAGTTTGGCATACAAGCATTTTAAATTTACTTTCATTATTTTAAAAGCAATGTCTTATGAAATGTTTCAGACTTGTATGAAGTCAAGTTTATGATAAAAATTTGGGGTTTAAATTGCGTAATTACTAAAAGCAATTTCTATAAATGTAAAATAAAAAAGTACTATAAAATTGCATGGTAAAAAAAAAACTATGTCAGAAAAATATATTGCTGTTTTTATTTCTTAAACACATATATTTGAAATGTGTAGTAAAAAAATACTAAATTTTAAAATGGTTTTGATGAAAAAAAAAACAGACAATGAATTATAATATAGCTCTGTTCTAAACTAAATGAAATGTTTAAAATTTTAATTATTTTAAGAGCATTATTTGATTGTGGTAATAGTACCTTAAAAAAATAACTCTAACACATTCAGAAACTCCCAAAAAGAAAAAAAAAGCATTCAGATTGATTTTAAAAACAACAAATAAACAATTTTCAGTAACATATTTTTTGATGCCCATATTAGCATACAAAAGAGAAACACGATACAATTTGGCTTTTGCGGATCCATAGTTATTTTTTTACTAACAGTACACATTCAATTTTCATAAATTTTATTAAACAAGACTGATAATTGCAATCACAGTCACAGAAATGTAAAGACATAAGTAACAGAAACATTTTGACAGTAACAAAATCTTGATGTCTGATTATATGAAAAAGAAATCACTATTAGAAGCAAGTGATACCATTAATTAAAAAGTCAAATTTCTTAAAACTATATCCTGTATTATCAAAAAGTTTACTGACCTTATTAAAAAAAAATAATTTGAAGCTGTGAATCATGTTCTTATAATGATTATTCACATATAACAACTTTTCGGCACTAGGATTTCAGTTCATTTAAGTTTTTGTTCTAAAAAATTCACCTTCAAATTGAAATTTTGGATAAAATTAAAGTGATTTTTTTTGTTATTTTACTTTCATAAACACTTATTTTTAATGAACAGAGTAAACATTATCATCAAGTGCACAAAAAAAAAGGAAGAGTGTTTAGAGCAACTTCTTGAAAATACTTTTTTGAAAGAGGCAAGTCAAAAACAAGTTATAAACTTACCAAATATAGAAATTACAAATTCAACTGCTCCAAGCGCTAAAGTTTTATCTTTCTCATCAACACACCTAAATAGGAAAAACATATCAGTTTTAATGATACATCAATGCTCAAACATTAAAATACCAGTTGAAGCAGTGAGAAGCAAAGGGATGTAAGTGGACATTTTCAAGTTTTGAGTAAAAGGCGTTTAAAGTTCAGATCCTAGTTAGGTTTTCATTGAAAAGTTTTTTAAAATCATGCTGAATAGCAGCGCCTACCAGGGCTACTAGTACAATATCTTGCCTTAAAACAGAAGCGAGGTTCACCTACTATTTGTACTGGTGATCTCCAAATTTTTATTTTTGGCACTTACATCCCTTTGCTTCTCACTGTATCAATTTTAGTGAACATTGCAGTTATGTTTATTAAACCCTCAACTACTGTTGCAAATTTGTACAACAAAATCTCATAGGTGGTGTATTCTATCCACTACAGAGTAAATTCGCACAACAACGTGATCAAACGTACGGAGAATGGATATTGCGTGAGATTTTAACAATTCTCATATCTCACAGCTAATGTAAACTCCTCACATAAAACAGGAGATTTTGCAGAAGGGAAGTATGGATCTAAGCATCGGCTCAGTGCTTTTTATTCCTAAAACACTAAAGCATCAAAAAGTAACATCCTTCATGATAAAGAAGTCTAATGCACCAAGACAATCTCCACGAAAAGCAGAAGTTCAATTGGCCATTCTTTCTTCTTTCTCTTCTTCTGAGGAGTTGCCTGATGGGGGGGGGGGTGGTTTTTAGCATCTTAAATTCCAGTACTAAAGCTTTGAACCCCACACCTTCCCCCAACACAAAACATGATGGCCTGCAATTTTTAGGACTTCAATTGCGAAACTTTTTCAGGCAAGAGCCCAAAACATCCCTTTTTAGCCTACTTTCCCAGTAAAAGTCGGAGAAAGAAGAAAAAAAAGCATGAAAGAAGGCTTAATGCATGTTGAAAATATTGTGAAAAACAAAAAAAAGTCCAAAAAAAAAAAAAAAAAAACTAAATAAGTATTGAAAAATTAAAAAATGGAATGTAGGGTATTGAGATGGGGAAAAACGTCTGTCGGTCTGTCTGTCAGTTGATCTGTCTGTCTGTCCCCTCCTCCTAATAACTTTTGAATGAATAGTCAGATTCGAACAAATTTCTTTTTTGTTCGAAAGATCTGGGCGAGGATACCTCATTCCTATATTTCACTTTTTTATTTGAACTAGTTTTTGTTCAATTTTGAACAGTTCAAAGAAACCTAACATTAGCGCCTACGTGGAAATTCACGGCAATTCCGAACTTAGAGGCGAATTTGCTTCAAACAAACTTTGTAGGGAAAAGCTTTTGATGAAAACATGTATATAAAATATCTTTTTTATTTGGACATTTTCTGTTAAATTTTGAACAGTTCAAATCCTTTAAAATTAGCGCCTATGGGGAAACTGAAAGTCAATGTAGATTCTGCACTAGAAGACGGATTTACTTCAAACAAATTTTGTTGGAAATAGTTCTTAACGACAAATTCGCGACTCTGACTCAGAGAATTTTGGGGCACCTGACTGTGATTTCGATTCCTGTGCCACACAATTAGTCGGACTTTGACTCTGATTTTATAGTTTTTGCAAAAATTTATACACAGAGGAAAAATGACTGACTCCGACTCCGCAAAATCGGCCGAGTTGCGGACACTAAGGGAAAATGACCAATTTCAACTCTGAGTCTTTGAATTAAAAACTTTCAGCTCTCAATTCTGACTCTTATCTCAAAATGAGAGTGACGCTGACTCTTACTCTGCAGCCATGGTTTTAACTGTGAAATAATTATTGTTAATATGACCTGTTTTTATTTTCACTCTAAAGTTTTGATTTATGTATTCAGTTTTTGGTGGATAAACTCGAAGTCCTTTATGTTTCTACACAAAGATATGTGCATATGATTTTTTCTTTTTTTTGACAATGAAAATTATTTTATTAAGTTGACATTTTATTGTAATTATTTATTTCGGAAAGTACATTAATTCATTAAAAAAAAAATTTTGGCAACAGGGGAAAAACAAATAATTTTTTTTTGATATGATACATTTATCTTAATGAGCTCATTAGTTTTTTTTTCGTTTTGAAAGCGGTTAAAGATTTTTTTAAATGGAAAACAAGTGTATTAGCTGCTTTGTGTAAAAGGTGCTGCTATTTTATTTGTTCTTTTATTTATTTATTTTTACGCATCTAATTGTTTAGATGACTGAGGCATATTTCATTCCTAGAAATCAGCTTAAAATATCAAAAAATTATGTTTGAAACAATTTACGATTTTAGCTATTTTTGAGACGATTGATCAGATACTAAAAAAAGATATGGGTATACCGGGTAGTAGGCTCCTTAAGTTCTAGACGGAACTTCCTGTTTGAACATAATTGAAGATCATGTAAAATTGCACTATCAATAGTTCAATAACGGAAATAACAGAACTAATATTCAGTGCAGTATTTATTTATTTAATATTAAGTCTATTTTTAACTCCCGACACACAAAGGAAGGAGGTTATAAGTTTGACCTGTCTGTGTGTGTGTGTGTAACTGTCTGTGGCATTCTAGCCCCTAAACGGATGGACCGGTTTTGGAGGAAAAAAATTGTTCAAAAGGAGAGTTGATCGACAGTGTTCTTAGCTAGGTTGCGTCTTTGGATGACATTAATTAACAAAGATATTAATTAAAAATCTCTTAAAGGTTTTGTGCAATTTTTGCAATGAAAACATTTTTAATTTTTTAAAATTTAGTACCAAAATAAAGAGTATTTTTTTCTGTTTCTGATAGAATGTGTTTGGAACTTCCATGTTATATAAAATTCGAATTATGATGCTTTTTTAAAGAAAATGTTAAATGTGACTCAGTTGAAGGGTTTTAAAATTCTTAACTTTAGTTACTTGTTATTTAAAATGTTTTTTTATAATCATGCATGCTGAGCAAAATGGAATGGGTAAAGAGAAATAGTTCCATTTTTTTTATTGATTCAATCATTTAAATCTTCTGTGTTCATTTAATAATTCAGTTACATTATTTAATTTAATAATTTGCTTACTCATTCATTTATCCACTTGTTTCCTTATTCTTTCACTGCCTTATTCATTTATTTAATTTCCACCACATATTAATTAATTTGCTTATTGTTCCATTATCTATTCATTAATTATTTCATTCCTTTTTTACTAATACATTTTACCAAAAATATTTTTAATAGTCAAATAGAAAATATTTCATTAGAAAAATAGTTTAGTTTTCTCTTTACTCCATGAAAAAAAGTTATGGTCCAAATTTACTGCCCAAAAATAAAAAACAATGTTCCAATGCAAGTTTTGTTGCAAAAAACAATGTTCTTTATGCACTGTAATTTTCAAAACACACTTCCAATTTGTTCATTTTAAAAAAGGCACGTTATTTTAACTATTTCATTTACCCCACATTCCTCGACAGTACGACAATTCTTGAAACATTAGTTTTCATATCCTTGTTATTACCTTGATAAAGCTCTAGTAAATAAGTTCACACTGGGACATTAGAGTAGAGGGAATTTATTTTTTTCGAATTGCCTGGGATCTAAAAAATTGCTTTTTAGCATCTAAAGATCACCCCTAAAATTTTAGACTCCTAGGATAACATCTTTAGGTTCTAAAATCGCCCTAAAAATATTCAAAAATGCAAAACAATCCATTTTTAAAATTTTATTTTGCAAAATTGAAAAGATATGATTTAAAAAATGTTTGAGGGGGTAAATGTTAAATCTTGGTAACATTAATATCTCATAAAAGTTTTACTGCAATAAAGTAATTTCTTTAAACTTCCAAAAAGCAGCAAAAGAAACCGAAAATTGACCTATTTTCTTCCTAATTTACACGATCTTACAAAGCAAAAATGGGTTAATTGCACAAAATATAAATATTTAAACACAAAATATAAACTTTTTTTCAAGTCATATATTTAATTTCTTAACTAGATAATTTATTTTAGCATTATAAAAGGAAAAAATAGTATTTTGGAAGTAAAAACATATTACATTATCTCATTTTCCAAGAAATAGGGTACTTCATTAAATATGTATATCTGTTTGTAAAGCACCTCAAAACAACTTAACAAACACACAACATGAACAACAATTTGGGCATGAAATTTTGATTTAGTGTTGAACTTAGGCATTTTTGGTGACTCTAGTTTGATCAAGATGAAATCATCACATCTTTCTTCACCACAAACAGTTTCTGAAGCCCCTGTTATAAATCTGACGCAGCGTTCGGTCGCTTGGCTGTGACTTGGGTATTTATGAATGTCCGAAATACAAACTGGTTCCTCCAAATTAATTACACCTTGAAGTAACTACTGTAAGAAAGACTTAATGGCAGACGTGGGTACTTTTTTGTTAGTGGAGGCTCATATGTTTCTATTTGCCAGTTTATGAGTTCAGTGTAATCTTGATAGTTGAAGTTTAACTTGGGCACTTTAAACTGCCTAACTGGTGTAGCTGACAGTTCACTTAACTGGTCTCTTATTGACAAAATCCTGCGGTAGGCTAGAAGTTGAATGCGTCTTCTTTTGACAGCTAGCATTGATAATAATATGTTCTCCGAGTGAGCAAAAAAGGAATTACGTTGAATTATATAGTCCACGATCATTCTTAAGTTGTGTGGCAAGTATCTGGAAAATGTGATCATTCTGTAGATATGATGACCTTCTAAACAGGAAAAGTTTGTCTTTAGGAAGAAGCAGACAGGAGCGTAAACTTTCATGACATATGTACACAACGCAACCATATTTTCAGTTCGATTCTTTGTAGAAACATATAATCTCAAGTCGAGTGGCAGTCTAGAATGTACTACAGGACCATGTTTCTTTATTGGCAAGATTGGTTGAACAAAGTACAGATTAAACGGCTAGGGAAATTTCATACAAATATTGTTGATCGGAGCAAATATCTGTTCCAGTCAAAACTGAAGAAAAATGCTCTAGGATATTGTTTTAAAGTTCACAAGTAATAAATCTTCACAAGTTTTGATAGTTTTTCCGATGATTCCTGAAAACTAACGAAAAAGTACCCATGTCTGCCATTAAGTCTTTCTTAAAGCAGTTACTTCAAGGTGAAATTAAGTCAGAGGCACCAGTTTGCATTTTGGACATTCATAAATACCTTTTCACAGCCAAGCGACGGAACGCTCCATAAGATCGGTAACAGAGGCTTCAGAAGCTGTTGTGTTGAAGTTGATGGTTTTTATCCATTCAGAACAGATAAAATGTAGGGAGTGAAGACTTTCATTTGTGAAGGAAAGACCACAAATCACATGATAGATTTTAAAGAAAAGCATTGTGGAAGAAATCAGGTTTCCTTTTCTAGTTTCACACAAAACATGTCAACCATTCCTCGTTGTTGAGTCACGTGAATTGAGCTCTTTGCCCTAGCTTTTGCTTGGCCATTGATTGGATTAGATTCTTCCATTTACTAATTTCGGCTCTAAGGGTTTCATCTTGAGCAAACTAGAGTCTGGATCAAAAGTGCCTAAGCTCGACACTAAATCAGAACTTCATGCCTAAGCTATTGTTGTTCATATTGGCTGTTTGTTAAGTTGTTTTGACGCACTTTACGAATAATGAATTCATGAATATTGAAGTACCCAATTTTTTGGAAAGAGAGATAATGCAGTATTATGTTTTTATTTCCAAAATACTACTTTTTTTCCTTTATAATGTTACAATAAATTATCTAAATAAGGAATTAAAAATACAACTTGGAAAAAAGTTTAGATTTTGTGTTCAAACATATATATTTTGTGGATTTAACCTCTTTTTGCTTTGTGAGATTGTGTAAATTGGGAAGAAAAAAAGGTGGACTTTTGGTTTATTTTGTTGCTTTTTGGAAATTTAAAGAAATTATTCTAGTGGAGTAACACTTTGTGAGATATTAATGTTACCATTTACCATTTCAAATATTTTTAAAATCAGATATTTTCAATTTTTTAAATTAAAAAAAAAAATCAAATGTTTTGCATTTTTGGGGTCAATTTTGGAACCTAAAGATATTATCACAGAAGGCTAAAATTTTAGGGGTGATCTATTGATGCTAAAAAGCAACTTTTGAGACCACAGGCACTTCAAAATTTGAAAAAAAAAAAAATGTTTTTCACTCCACCCTCATGGACATTTCTTTCAATATGTTGTATAAGTCTTACCTGAGAGATATTAGGACATTTCCAACACGGGCAGTGGATGACAATATCTTACTCAGGCTGATAACAATAATGTAAGGCAGGAACATTGCACAATTTTTATCACAAAATCCACTAACAGCTTCATAACTGGCAGATTCATTTCCATGAGGTGGAATGCAAGAGCATTCATGGAAAGCCTAAAATGACAGTATACATAAATGTTCGCAGATAAATAACAAAGCAATCAATTCGGTAAAATTACAAAAAATATTTTTATTTTATAGATTAACGAGCTGGATTTGTGCATCACATGGCTTCCTTTTACACCAATTTAATGTTATTTCCCTATTATTACAATTTTAATGTGATTCTCTCTCTAACTCCCTAAATATCACCAACAATGGCCACATTGAAACCAGATTTTAAAGAAATTTTTTTTAAAAATCGCCAAATTTGACGCCAAGCTGGCGACCAAAAGACTGGCGATGTATCGCCAAGTGTCCACCAAATTATAACACCACTTGAGTTTGCATCAAAATTAACAATGAATTCCCCCCAAAAAGGTGCAAAAGACCCCTTTAGAAACAGCCGAATGCAACCAAAAAAGGAGATGAATAACTAGACCCCACTAGGAGTCTACATACCAAATTTCAACTCTCTAGAACATACCGTTCTTGAGTTATGCGACATACATACACACATACGCATATACATACGTACGTACAGACGTCACGAGAAAACTCGTTGTAATTAACTCGGAAAACTTCAAAATGGATATTTCGGGCGTCTATATCTTCTTAGGTACATATGTACGTGTGGTCGAATCGGAAAAAAAAACCCAACATTCAATTGGGGGTGAGAAAAATGGAAATTAAGGCCGATTTTTGAGTGAAAATTTTTTCGGGAACACAATACTTCCTTTTTTGTAAAAGGAAGTAAAAAACCATATTTAACTAGCGGGAATACAACTGTACTTTGGTGATTACCATCAGTATTGTATTCACAATAATAACAGAAGTTATACAATACATAAATTTAAAAAATAAAAGAATATACACACTAAAACATAAGAAAAGCAAAATATTAAGTAACATAGATTGAAATGCAGTAAACCAATGTTAAATGAGAATTTTTATTATTTTCTGAAAATACATCTCATATGCTGGAGGACAACCTCCACCCGCCCCCTCCCCCCCCCCCTGGAGATTACCCTGACTGGAAGTTAAATAGCACGTAAATGAATGGTCAAGACAATTTCTTATTTTTCTCCTCTCACTTTTATCCCTTTATACTAAATGTCCACTTTTCAACTTTTTTCAATGATGTGTTTACACTATGAAAGGAAAATAAATTTTAATATACATTTTTAAAAAATATTTTAAAAATTTCAGGGAAGCTACAACTCTATCAGCTTATCCGCAGAATACACCACAGGTTAGTATCTTACTGTTTTCTTGAGCATGAGAGAAAAACTTTCAAAAATACGCTCTTAAAGTAATCTGAACAAAGAACATTAATTAAATAATTCTTAAAAGTTACTTACAAACTTATTTGTTTGTGTCCAAGAGTAATTTTGACAACCAGCAGCACAAGGTGAAAAATATGTATTGCCATTTGTATCACATATAGGACTAAAATCATTCATATCACAGGAGCAATTTTGACATCTGCTCTGAAGTGCGAAGTCTCTATAAGATAAACAAAGGTATGAATTTGTTTTAAACCAAAGCTTTAAACTGAAGAACAATATGTTGCCAAGGTTAATTATTTAGAATTTCGATGAATACAGCAAAAAGAAAGAAAACACTAATTTTGAAAGCAGTTTGCTGAATATATTATCTAATATTTAGAGTTAGGCAAAATTGGTAATTAAATCCGATTAGCAAGTTAGGACAAAGAGAATTAAAAATAATGCAATTTTATTGAATCAAAAATGTTTATTTTATGTTAAATGTTTATTATTTTTAATGTTTATTTGACAATTCAGAAAATAATTAAAAAGGAAGCTGATTTACCATGCTGAACTTGAAAAAACACAACGTTATTTAACTGTGAAAGAGCAACTCACTCTGAATTGTATTTAAATTTTTGTAATTAAACTCTGCATCATAGCTTAAATACAAAAATTTCAGCTCTAAAATGTAATACGATAACCATCTATAAAAAGGTGTAAAAATAGCATTTAGGAACAGTGAAACAACTGTTGTCAGCAGGGCCGGATTTGGAAGTGTGGAGGCCCTGGGACAACGAAGGAGTGGAGGCCCCTAATCAGGGTTTGAAAAGATCATCATATTTTTGAAAATATCCGATACTTTGATATGTATATCCGAATATTTAGATATATATGTGATCCGATATTTTTGACCCGTGAAAGTTAGGATATTTTGTAAAAATTGTGGGGGGCCCCTTTGTTGTGGAGGCCCCGAGGAAGTGGTGAATTTTTCTTGCAAAAAGCTTGATAAACTTAATTCCATAGAACAGCACTTTACTACTTTTACTAAACAGTTTGTTGTGAGCTCAGTAGCAATTCTTTTCAGCAGTTTGTGACCAACCAGATTAAAAACCAAAAAATAGTCTGCAAGATAAACTGAAATTAGCTTAAATCTAAAACGTTTAAAAATGAGATATTCATGCAAGTATCTGCTACTTGACCATTATATCCCAGAAAGATAGTACTTATCTTCATTGGCTGAAAGTTGTAGGTTTTTTTCTGATTGAATTTGTGCTGAATTTATGCAACAACTGTTCCACAGAATTTTATTCTAGAAATGCAGGGAAATTGAGAAATTTTGATATAGAGAGGTTTTCAAGATAAGCAGGTTTGAGATAAACAGGTTTACATTTATTTAAAAAAATTTAAAAATTCATATAGTTGTATAATTCCCAAAACATTTTCAAATTTCAGTGAAAGAAAACACAATTCTACTGAAATATGACGGATGACTGGCAATAAAGTAAATATTATTATATGTATAACAATTTTTTACTTTTAATAAATATCCATCAGAACATTTTATACTAGAACTCATTAACATTTAGAGTAATAATAATTGATTATTTATGTAACAGTAATTTATTAATTTCACATCGGTGAGAACAGTGGCCAGAATAGCAGGGGTGCCCAGGGGGTCTTAGTGTAGACTGTGACATTGAGACTTTTAGTGGGGGAGGGTGGGTGAGAATTTTTGATCTCATTTGGGGGGCTCTTTCTTAATAGGTTTTCCATAGCATTTGATTGTTGGCCATTGACCTTTGGGGAGATGGGCACTCCTGCAGAATAACAGAACATTTTGATTGTAACTAATTGGTTTTTGTTTTATTAAAAATATTTAATGAGCAAAAGCATCAATATTTTTTACTTCAAAATAATTGTTATTACTTCCCCTATATAAACAGACTTTAAGAAAGGGAAAAAAAAAAAAACTGCAAGATGAGATTTAAGAGCACACTGGTAGAGAGGGTTTGACAAAGTCTGGGCAATTAGTTTTTTCCAGTTTCAGAAGATATGTTATACTGAATTTAAAAAAAAAAAAAACTTGCCTGGCACCCAAATGTTCTTCCTCACTCACAAAATTTTAGTTTAGGTCTGTGTGTACATACAATCATAAATGTGTCATTTTACTAATTTGAATTTTTACTCAAAAATATATTCTGAAGTTTTAATTTGAAATATAAATATGTAATTGGTTGGATATTCCAATTTTCAGTTCCAAAATTTAATATTTTATTCAAAATAAATTTTGCAATTTGAAATAGTCTGGCAGTATGGAATACATACTTTGCTAAATTTCTCTCTCCAAGAGTAGTGTTTTGGCAGCCTAAAAATATTGCAATGAGAAGTACTAAACCACCAAAAACTTGAACAAATAGCATGTAACCAGTTAGATATCTTGGTTTCGGCTCATATTTCTTAATGAAAAATCCACTAGCAAAAATTCCAACAGCTACTGCAGTTAAGGCTACATTACCTGAAAGAAGTATCAAAATAAATACCCTCATATCATTACATCCAAAACTTTCTTTTGAAAAAAAATATTTTAGTAAACTCTGAAGAGGTTAAAATAATAATTAATAATAATGATTAGTTTTAAAATATTGTGTGATTTGTGCTGTATTTTGGCAGGTATTTTATTGAATGAAGGATTTTCAAATGAAATTGCTATATTTTTTAAAGTTTGCTCGCATTGCTTTTTTTTTTTTTTTTTTTTTTGTGGTGTAAATGATCAGGGCATCAGCTTAACTTTTGTTTTTACTGAGAGTCAAATAATTTTTATCCCTAAGACTATTGTTTTGGCAGCCTAAAAATAAAGCAATCAGAAATACTAAGCCACTAGAAACAAAAATAAAAAAATAACGTCGAAAAGCAAATTATAGATTACTGCAGACACGTGTTTCAACGTTACAAGGAACACCTTTTTCAATGCAAAAAAAATAAGCTTATGGATGACAAGACATCCGAAAAAGGTGCAACTTGTAATGCCAAAACCCATGTCTGTAGTAATCTGTAATATGTGCTTTTTGACTTAGGGCTCAATTTACCAATAGGCAGAGTAGGCAGCTGCCTGGGGCGACAAAATTTTCTGGCAAATTTTGCTTTAACCCACATTTTTTAAATGATTTTTTATTTTTAAAGTAAAATATTAGCATTCTCTCATTTTTCACAAAGACAAATTTTTCTTATAATTTAATGATGATTACTTTCACAGATCTTTTGAAAATGAAATGTTTTTCAAACATGATAATTGATCAGCGTAAACTAGTAAGTGAAGATGAAAAGCGAGTATTGATTTCAGAAAGTAACACTGCGTTTATCCACAAGTCTCAACAAGATTTCAGTCTGACTAAGATTTTTAGTGCTATACTAAAGTTATTCAGTACTGGCTTCTTGAGTGATTGACATTAATTTTCTTTTTACATTATTAATATTTAAAAATTGTTTTCTGTTAACACTAAGTCTTGAGGGCAAATTAAAATGAGTGATGAGTGAAAAAAGGTGAATGATTTTAAATAAAGAAAACATGCTCAACTAAAAACTGAAGAACAAAAAAGTCTTAAATTTTGTTTTAAAAACATGATTTTTTTTCAAATCGGCAGTTTTCAAAAGCGGAAACTTTGGACTAGTTAACATAATAACAGAGGAAATTATTCAAATTGTTGATTGTAGGAGGAAAAAAAATGGAAAAAAACAGGATAAAGATTCTGTTATAAATAAAGATAACAACTGATAAAATGGTAAATGCACAAAACATTAAAGTTCAGCGCTCATCAGAGATTCAGCTATATAGATATTAAATAACTAAGCAAGAGTTTTGATTTCAAAACAGTTTTAATCAAAAGAGCACTAATAAGTAGCTTTAAAAAAAGTAACAGAATTAATTCAGAATTTTATCGTTTTTGTTTTTCTTTTTTTTAAATTGAAAATGTCTTTTTGAGCAAACGATAACAAATAATGAAACAACTAAGAAAGTAGTTATTTTTTTCTGAAAATCAAGATACTGCCTTATGTGAAACATACTAACATATTTAGCATTCTAGACAAATCTCAGTTACTCTTTATCTCCCCATTTTCTAACATTATATTTTCTGGTCTAACTCAAGTCTGTATCATTTTTTAGTAATTCATCTGCGCTACTATTATAAGGAAATACTTTAAAACTTCAAATAATGAAAGATAACATGTTTTATGAAACTACGGGGCCATGAAAAAATAACCATGCTGTATTAATTGATAATTGTAAATAAATATACAAAATTGTAAATATTATTTAAAATCGGTCTTTTGCAAATCACTTGATAACCTGCTCAAGAGCAGTCCTTGAGCCATGAACCCGATGTACAAAATTAAATAATATAAACAGAGGCGCATCAAACTAAAATTTTTGGAAGGAGGAAAATTCTAATTTTATTGAATGATAAAACACGAGCTTACATGCATATCATACGTACATAAATGCATCTAATGAAAAGGAACATTAAGTATCATTAAAAAACAATTTTAAAAATTAAAAAAAGAATATGTTGCAACATTATTTGCAAAATTTCCGAATCATCAGGAAAATTTGCTGAATAAAGACTTTTTGAGGGAGATCGCTGTAACCTTCCATTGGGGTGCCAATGAATGTGAAATGCCATCATTTCTTCATAAGCTTAACAGTTTAAATTTTGTTGACACTTTGTGTAATTTTGAGTTTTTGCTTTTCTATGGTGAGGGGGCGGCAGATTTCAAATCTGCCAAGGGGCAGCATGGAGCTTAATTCGGCCCTGTTTTGATGCTGTTATTTCTTATTTTACTTTTCAGCATAAAGGTATTTATTTACATCACTAGAAAGTAGTTTAGTTTTTCCACCTACTTTTCTTATTTATTTTTTGGATTCATCATTTTTTTGTGGGTTTTAAAATTGGTGTATTGTAACACAACCATGATACACAAAATAAATTACTTCTTTTTAAATTAATCTGAGTTTGATGTAATTGTGTGATATGTGGATTTTCAAAAAAAGTTACATTTGTTTATAAATTTGCAGCATGATGCCAATCCTTGGAATTTCTTTTTCTTTTGAGGCTTTCAGTTCGTTCTAAGTCAGAGAAAGTGAGGTACAATACAGATTCGCCAGGGGTGCAAGTGGACTCAAGTAAAATTTTCTGAAGACTGAAATTTTTGGAAAATATGAGGAAGCTCGACCTTCATCCCCCCTCCAAAAAAAGCTCTTCAAATATGCATGCAAAAAGCATTGAAAAAAAGATTTAAAAAAATAATAATAATTTTTAAGTTTTAGAAAGTGTTAGCCCAATATTTTTGGAAATGGAAGCCCAAAAGTTTTGAAATTTCTGGATTACAAACACTCCTGAGATAGGCTTAAAAGTCTCAACATGCCAGAATTTTTAGTTTATGTGTGATTGATAATGTGCAATAGCTTTCCTTGCTTTTTTGTGACAGTTGGATTTTCACAATAAAAAATAGTGACAAAATGCGATAAATATAGCAATTTTATCACTCACAAAAACTTTGCTATCACAGCATGCAAACATAAACTTCCCCGTAAAAACTTCTATTTTTTTTTTTTAAATAAAATAAAATATTTGTAGTACAAATGACAAACATAAATAAGAAATGATTTCAAAAGCTGAATTTCTGCTCATATTATAATGAAAAAAAAAACCCTTTAATTTACAATTTTAATTTTCCTTATATGTATTGAAAAAGAAAAAAAAATAATTAAAATGAAACTTAAAAATGCAAAAGAATTTTTCACCTGAGAAGAAACTAGCAGATGAAGCAGATTTTCGATATTGACTTTCCATGTACTTTGGCATAAATACAAAATATCCAAATATTCCATTTATTTGAAAAGTAATACTTAGTGTATGGAACACTAAAATTGGATTTTTGACTAACTTCTTCAATGAGTTGACCAAATCTAAGGGGATATAAAACAAATCTATAATAGAATAACCATTTGATTTAAATTTTGTTCAATGTATAACTTTGTCGATGAACTCTTACTATATTCAGTAAATTACCGCCCATTAGCCAACTACCAGTTTTGTTGGCACTCTTGGCTTCCTTATGAGGTTTTCTATCTCCAACTCAGTCATTTTTCAATGCCGGGCTGATGGGTGCTAATAAGCACGAAACTGCAGTCCTCGGCTGAAAATGACTGAGTTGGCAGTGTATTTCATGTATGAACTCTTACTGTTATTAAAAAAAAATAAAGAGATTTAAAAATAAATACATCGCTTATAACATGAATCTGATCATTCAATACAAAAAATACTTTACCAAAATAATATAGTCTTCAGTTTAACATAATTTGCTGAACTTCTGTTAGTTTTGCAAAGCAGAATAGGAAGTTTAATTTCAAATTTATTGTTTCGGGATTGTCACTGAAAGCAGGAGAAAAAATTCTTTGTGTTAAAAAACTAAGAACCATGAAACTGCTTGCAATCCCCAGCTTTTAAATGTTAAAATTACCTCATTATTTATGATTATATTTCCCTTACATTTTATTAATCCTTATTGTAAATAATACTGTATGGCAACACCAAGTTTATGTTGTGTGCTCTGGCAACGTTCTGTTTAGTTGTTGTCGTCTCGGCCAGATCGGCATGACAAAATGTATATGTGTAACTATCTTTTTCTTCCTTTAATACATATATAATCAAGATGATTATTGCATTATTTATTCCACTTAAACATAAGTTGTAACAGGTTATGGCCTCCAGTGCGTTAAATTTGCTAAGTTTTTAGCTAAGTGGAATGATAAGTTAGCGGTAGTTGCTCATTAGGCCTAACTGTAGTATCGTAACATGCAGTAACTTCTTCGATCGCTCAGAACAGTGATAAATTTCTTCATAATGGAACAGGGTAAAATCCCAGTGAAGCCATTAGTGGGCAAAAGCGACAGGCCCATCTGGAAATATAGAATACGATTTGTATTAAATCATTACTCTGATGCCTTAGACATCGTTGAAGGAAGGTTGCAGATGCCAGAAGAATCGGCAACAGCAGACGATAACAGTGCCAAGAAAAAGAAAGATTTCCTAAAAGCTAACAACAGTGCAATGATGGTACTCACTAATTCTATGACAGAAGATACATTACAAAAGGTCATGAGATTCAGCACTGCGAGAGAAGTTTGGCTTGAGTTACACAGGATTTTTGAAGACTCATCGGACAATCAATTGTACAATACATGTTTACAATTTTTCAAGTTCAGCTGGTCCGAAGGTGAGATGGCAGATCATTTATCTAAAATGAAAAATCTGTGGAACGACTTGAACAATGGTCTTGAAAGCAAAAAGGAAAATAAACTCCCAGAAATGTTGTTAATTTGCAAAATACTAGATATTCTTCCTGTAACATATCGCTCCTTCAAATCAAGCTGGTTGCTTCTAAGCGATGAGAAAAGAACATTAGATCAATTAACAACGCAGCTATGCACCCACAAAAGGGAGCTAAAGAAAGATCCAAGACTAGCAGAAGTGAAAGATCATCAAGAAGCCCTAGCAGCTAGTGCAGATTATAAAAACACCAAGTCTTTCGCCAACAAGAAGAGCAGCAAATGTAATTATTGCCATCTAAAGGGCCATTGGGTAAAAACCTGCAAGAAATGGATTGCGGATGGAAGGCCTCCGAAACCTAGCAATCCAAATGCCAATAAAGGGAATCATTCAGCTGTAAATATGACACTTTTGGCTTTGGATAATGAGGCATTCTCTGTGGAAAGGAGCACTGGTGAATGGTACATCGACAACGGAGCCTCAAATCATGTAACTAATAACAAGGACTGTTTTGTAGACTTTCAAGTCTTTGAAAATCCCCACAACATCACAGTAGCTAATGGGAAGAAATTAACAGCTGTTGGAACAGGAAAAGTTAAAGTTATAACAACTGTAAACGGAAAAGACCAAGAAAAATATTTGGAAAATGTCTGGTACGTACCGGAAATTAGCAAAAATTTGTTCTCGGTGCTTGCAGCGTAAGACAGGAACCAAAACAGCGTTTTCGAATCAACATTCAGAGATTGTTATCTAAAGATCAATGGAGAAATAGTTCTTCAAGGCACACGAAATGTGGGTGGTGGACTTTTCAAGGCTATAATGAGAAGTTTAGTTCCAGAGACTCAAATTGAGTTAAACATGACGGTAAGCGATGACGAAACTCTTCAACTTTATCATGAAAGGTATGGACACCAAGATAAACAGCATATCAGATCCATTATTGCAAAAGAGTTGAATATCAAAGTAAAGGCGGACACAAAAATTTGCGAAGGTTGTGTTTATGGAAAGGCCCACAGGTTAAAATTTGGCACAAGAGAGAAACCCACAAAAGCTGGGGAATTGATCTCGACAGACGTATGTGGCCCGTTCGATGAATCACACAGAAAATTTAAATGCTTTGCCATTTTTAAAGATCACTTCACTAAATTTAGATATGGATTTTTTCTGAAGCAGAAATCAGAAATACAAGATGTTCTTGAAGATTTTATAGCTCATACTAAAAATCTAGGCCACGTCATTAAAGAAATAATGAGTGATAATGGCGGAGAATTTGACAATGAAGCGGTTAAGAAAATTTTGAAGAAACACGGAATTATTCAAAGATTATCAGCAGCTTATACACCTCAGCAAAATGGGGGGGGGTAGAACGTGATAATCGAACCATTGTCGAAATGGCTAGAACATTAAAGTATGCAAATGAAGAAGTGGAGTTCCCAACATTTTTATGGGCAGAGTTCATCAACACCTCAATCTATATACTTAACAGAACAGGAAAATCTTCTGTACCTAGTACAAGTCCTTATGAGCTGTGGATGAACAAGAAACCAAGGATTAAACATATGCGGATCATAGGATCAGTCTGTTATGCTCATATCCCAGCTCAAAAGAGAAGGAAAATGGATAAGAAAGCCACAAAAGGATTTCTTGTTGGATATGATGGAGATGAGAGGTACCACATCTATGTCAGAGAAACAAGAACTGTGATTTGCTCTAGAGATGTTGTATTTGAAGAAAAGCCCTTTGCAACAGAAAATGTAATAACATTACCCTTGCAACAGGTAGTCAAAGGGGATCCGCCCGAATATCAAAAGGAGAAAGTTGCAGATCCAAACTCCCAAGAAGACAAAATAGAAGAGACACAGCAGACACAAATGAGATCCAGATGACAAACCATAGCCCCTAAATGGACCAAAGATTATGTTATGGAAGGCGACTCTGAAGTGTCTGGAGAAAATTGCCCGGAAATAAATAGAGCGGCAACTGACGATTCTAGTTGACAGCTAAGAAAATATAATGATTCTCAAAGTGAACATAAGCAAGCTCTTGAAGATGATCCAGATACCTTAGAAGAGGCATTAAGTAGTTCAGAAGCAGAAAAATGGAAACTGGCCATGAAAGAAGAGCTGGAAAACTTGAGCAGAAACCAAACTTGGGACATCGTGCCAAAACCTAAAGGTAGAAAAATTGTGAAATGCAAATGGGTTTTTAAAAGAAAATTTGATAAAGATGGGAAAATAGAAAGATACCGCGCAAGATTAGTCGCTCGCGGGCATACCCAGGTAGAAGGTATAGATTTTAAAGAAACCTTTTGTCCAGTAATAAAATCAAAGTCTATTAGAACCCTGTTGGCATTCTCAGTTGAGCAAGATTGGCAAGTTCACCAGCTAGATATTACAGCAGCCTACCTGAATGGAAAGTTGAATGAGACAGTCTACATGGAACAGCCGCGCTTAAATCTGCATGGAAAATCAGATGAGGAAGTTTGCCTACTGAAGAAAAGTTTGTATGGCCTTCATCAATCTGGCAGAGAATGGAACCTATGTCTCGATGGTTTCCTGAAATCAGTTAACTTGTCAAGATCAAGAGCAGATCCTTGTGTATACTTTAATAAGGAAGAAGAACTAATTGTAAAAGTTTACGTAGACGACTTGCTTGTCATGTCTAGCAAATATTCAACAATTCAGAAGTTTAAAGAGGAAATAAAAGCTGTTTTTGAAGTCAAGGACTTAGGAGAAATACATCACTTGCTGTCAATCAAAATAACTAGAAATAATGATGGCTCTATGACTCTCGACCAAAATACTTATAGTAAGGAACTGCTGGAAACAACTGGTATGTTAAATGCCAAAGGAGCTTCAACACCTCTAGACCCAGGAATGAAATATGTTCATGCAACAGAAGATACTATGTTGAATGCCGAAGAAGCTTTGAAGTATAGACAAGCTGTCGGAGGACTCTTATATTTGGCAGGGGGAACAAGACCTGATTTAGCTTTTGCTACAACATACATGAGTCAATTCAACAGTTGTCCAAGCAAAGAACATTGGGCTGGTGTGCAGCATTTATTACGTTATCTAAAGCAGACCAAGGACTTGAAATTAGTTTTTCAAAAGACAGGAAAGAATATTGAAGTATTTTGTGATTCTGACTGGGCTAATGACAAGATTGACAGACGGTCATTCAGTGGCTATGTGGTATTGCTTGCAGGTGGAGCTGTTTCTTGGAGCAGCAAGAAACAGAGAACAACTGCTCTTTCAACAGTTGAGGCCGAATACTTCTCAATGTGCCATGCTGCAAAAGAGGTATTGTGGTACCAACATTTTTTACAAGAAATAGTGAATGAACAGTTCATAAGCTTTCCACAAAACGTGTTTGTTGACAATCAAGGTGCGATTGCTTTAGCCAAAAATCAAGTTACTTCTGAGCGTAACAAGCACATAGAGCTCAGACATTTTTTTCTTCGTGAAAAGGTAGAGGAGAAACTTTTGACCTTTACATATGTACCTTCTGGGTCAAATGTTGCAGACATGTTTACCAAAAATGTACAGAAGAAATCCTTAAGTAACCAAAGAGTTGGTATAGGACTAAGGGAAATCTAAACAAGGGGGGGGGGTGTTAAAATTACCTCATTATTTATGATTATATTTCCCTTACATTTTATTAATCCTTATTGTAAATAATACTGTATGGCAACACCAAGTTTATGTTGTGTGGTCTGGCCCTTCTTCCTTTAATACATATATAATCAAGATGATTATTGCATTATTTATTCCACTTAAACATAAGTTGTAACATTAAAGAAAATTTCAAATTTCCCCCCCTTTTTTTTCGTTTTTAAGATAACTGTTCCAGTACTTTGGTGTTCCTTTGTTTACTTTTGAGCAGTTCACATTTACGGAGAATTCTGCTTATTGATCCAAGATTTAAAGATTTTTTGTTGCATTTACACCTGCAATAAAAACAACTGAAATTCTTTCCATAGCAATGCTAAGTTTAAAAATATTTTTCAGCATAGCTTTAAAAGGAAAAACGTTGAGCACATGTATCCCTCTTTATTAGATTAGACTTCACAGCAAAAGCCAAAAATTTAATTTATTAAACTAGAGGACTGGATTGTTGTTCTGTTCAAACTTTGTAAATTGAAAAGTTAAAAAATTTCAGTTAACTATCAAGTGTTTGAACCATTCTGTTGAAAAAAAATGTGTAAAAAGAAAATGTTTTAAGCTGCTTGGTATCAGAATGTGTATATTTATTACAACTTGATTTATCCAATGCCCACTGAGCAGTTGTTTTATTAACGATTTTTTCTTCAGTACTTGATGGTTTGTTCCTTCAGTCATACTCAAAGGACAAAAAGTGTCCTCAGATATTAAGTGTAAAAAACTAACTACCCATCTAGAACAAACGAGAAATCCCGCTGCAACATCCTCCATATGAAAAAGAATAAAACAATTCAAAAGATATTGTTTAAAAAATGATAAAGGTAAAAACAGTTCTCTATATAAGCAAAAATTACTCATCCCTCAGCCCCCCTCCTGGTGTAAAATAAACAGATTCTTCAACTAAAATGATTAAAAGTTCTTTAAAAACGAAAAATAATTCTTTGCAATTTGAAATATTTCGCCAAATAAACAAAAATACAATAAATTACATTAACAGTAGCTTTAAAATGTAAACATGTGATCATGTAACTCTATTGTTTATAGCCAAAGTCGCCAAGCCACCACATTACTGCAATCCAGCCGATCAGTGAGCGAAGCTAACTCCAACCGATTATTGGTCCCATCTTTTGAACGAAAAATTTTCAAACTTCATACATGCCTAATTTGTTCTTTCCACCAAAGATAAAGATCTTCCACTGCACTGATCTTTTGTGTACAGAACTACCCTGTTGTAATTTATCTGGAAGAAAATAAAATTTGTTTCGTCGTTAAATTCCATCATCTTTTCCTTTAATAATGTACTGATTAGTTTGATAATCCTTCAAGTATTCTTGACATTGGTACCAAAACTCAGATGGATTTAAGCCGAGAAACAAATGTTGCTAGGTACGGTATTTTCTGATCATTTGGTGAGGAAAACATAAAATACCGATCCGGCCACATAGTTCAACTACGACGACAGCACACAAGTTTTGCATGAACCTTCCAGTACTTTACTTTAAAATATATCACGAGACCTAAAATCGTTGCTTTCAAGAAATGAAGGCTTCATTCTTTCTATGTTTTATCTACTCTTAATTGGGTATCACAGTAGGAAATTTCATTACAAAAAGCAGACCTGGCTTTCTAATTGTCCTTTGGTAACGGGTTAAATATTTATTTAAGTTCTAGCTACCCAATAGGTTAAAACAAATATTAATCATTTGGGGGATATTACCATCCAATGTTTACATTAATTAATTAACAAAAACCTTTCCAATTCGATCCATCGTGCTTCCAGTCACATCAATGTGACCACCACGTACTTTCCACGTCAGAGTTAAATAACCCAATCACAGAAGGCAGGTTGCAGCACAGCGCAGTTGAGCGTATATAAAGGGTGTGTGAGGGCTTCGGAAAACATTTCAATCGCTGGCCTAATGCAGAAACAAAGCGATTTATTTGACGTCCAAAAGGGCATGATCATTGGCTTTCAGGCCAAGGGTGGAAGCATTTCCGAAACACCGAGTTTGTGAGCTGTTCGCGTGCCGCCGTGGTAAAATTGTACCGTGCATGGCAAAATGGGACTGTCCAAAATCAGCGACTTTGCAAATGTGGTGCACCAGGGGCTACAGATGACAGAGGCGAATGATGGTTGCGGAGATGCGTTCGGGCAGATAGACGGGCTACCGTTGAGCAACTGACCACCAAAATGAACCAAGGGGTTACCAAAAGTGTCTATCAAACTACTATTCAGCAAACATTGCTGCGTCTGGGCCTCCGAAGCAGACGCCTGGTTCGTGCACCTATGCTGACTGCTGTTCATCGACGACGAAGGCTAGAATTTGCACGCCAGTACAGCAGCTGGACGTCCACTGAGTGGCAACAGGTAGCGTTTTCAGATGAATCGCATTTTATGCTAAATCGGACAGATGGACGTTGGCGTATAAGGCATGAAACCTCTGAAAGGAACCACCCTGCAACCACTGCCGGAACGGTCCAAGCTGAATGCGGGAGCATTATGGTCTGGGGAATGTTTTTCTGGCATTCTCAGGGTTCACTGATCATTGTGGAATGCACGATGGATCAATACAAGTAAGCATCTGTCCTTGTGGACCATGTCCACCCCTACATGCACATTGTTTTTCCTCAGGATGATGGCATCGTCCAGCAGGACAATACCAGTGCCATACAGCTGCCAGTATACGTGCGTCCTCCCCTGGCCAGCAAATTCACCTGACTTAAACCCAATCGAGCATCTGTGGGACCATCTTGATCGAGTTGTTTGCGCCATGGATCCTCAACCGCGTAATCTAGCGCAGCTGGCCACTGCATTAGAGTCGGCATGGCTCAACATCCCAGAGAACACCTTCAGGGACCTAAGTGACTCTCTTCCTGCACGTCTCGCAGCAGTCCGCTCTGCGAAAGGTGGTTATTCTGGCTTTTGACAGATGGTCACATTAATGTGACTGCACTGTATATATATATATATATATATATATATATATATATATATATATAAACAATGCTTGACACAACTTAATTATACCCCAAAAAATTTGATAAAAATCGGTCCAGCTGTTTAAAAACCTTATGGTGACAAACGTCCGCACAGAAGAAATATATGTATTAAAATTATTCAAGAAACCAATAAATAAATTAATTTTATTCATAAACAAATAAAATTCATAAATACAATAAATGAAAAAAACTTTGAGCACGTGTTTGATAAATTGAATACCATGCAATCACAAATTTTTTCTGTGACTATTAACAGCACTCCTGTAGCAGAATGTTTTTAACTAGTCTGCAACGGAGGTTAAAAAACCTAAAATTAGTCTGAAAGGTAGACTAGTATTAGACTAGTCGTAATACTCAATATGAATCAGTTCATAGAAATGCTTGAAAATAAAATGTTAAATTTAAATTTAAAAAAAAAGTAAAAATAAGGTTAAAAAGCTTCAAAATTAAATACAAGAAATTCTGTCTAGAACTAGACGATCCTACTTTCCCATACACTCATACTATTTTCTAGTACCTGATCAATATTCTGAAAAATAGCTAAAATCGCAAATTTTTTGAAACATATTTTTAAAATACTTTAAGCTGATTTCTAGGAATAAAAGATTCCTCACTGATCTAAAAAAATTAGATGCGTAAAAAAAAAAAACAAAAAAAAAAAAAAACAAACAAATAAAATAACAGCAACTTTTAAACGAAGCAGCTAATACACTTTTTTCCAGTAAAAAAAATCTTTAACAGCTTTCAAAACCAAAAAGTAATAATTAAAATTAATAAGCTCATTAAAAGAAATACATCATGTCAAAAAAAAATGGTTTCTTTTCCCTTGTTGCCAAAAACATTTTTTAAAATGAATTAATGCACTTACCAAAACAAACAAACAAACAAACAAAAAAAAACAATAAAATGTCAATTTAAAGGAATAATTTTCATTGTCAAAAAAAAAAATGTCTGCACATATCTTTATGTAGAAACATAAATGACTTCGAGTTTATTTGCCAAAAACTGAGTACCTAAATTGAAACTTTTGCGTAAAAATAAAAACAAATCATATCAACAATAATTATTTCACAGTTAAAACTATAGCTGCAGAGTCGGAGTCGAATATTTAAGAATCGGAGTCAGTCATTTGTCCTTTGTGTATAAATTTTTGCCAAAGTTACGAAGTCAGAGTCGAAGTCGGGGAGTCGGAGTCCGATTAATTGTCGGGCACAGGAGTCGGAGTCGGAGACAAGTGCCCCTAAATTCTCAGAGTTGAAGTCTCGAGTTTGGCGTCAAGAGTTATTTCCAACAAAATTTGTTTGAAGTAAATCCGCCTTCAAGTACGGAATCTACATAAACTTTCAGTTTCCCCGTAGGCGCTATTGTTAAGGGATTTGAACTGTTCAAAATTGAACAGAAAATTGTTTAAATCAAAAAGAAACTTTATATACAAGTTTTTCATCAAAAGCTTTTTCCTACAAAGTTTGTTTGAACAAATTCGCCTTACAGTTCGGAATTGCCTTGAATTTCCCCGTAGGCGCTAATGTTGAGTTTTTTTGAACTGTTCAAAATTGAACAAAAAATAGTTCAAATCAAAAAGTAAAATATGGGAATGAGGTGTCCTTGCCGAGATCTTTCGAACAAAAAAAAGTTTTTTCGAATCGGACTATTCATTCAAAAGTTATTAGGGACAGACAGACAGACCGAGAGACATTTTTCTCCATCTCAATACCCTACTTTCCAATTTTTAATTTTTCGATATTTATTTAATTATTTCATTTATTTTTGACTTTTCTTTTGTTTTTCGTGATATTTTAAGATGCATTAAGACTTCTTTTATGCTTTTTTCTTCTTTTTCTGACTTTTACTGGGAAAATAGGCTAAAAAACTCAGGCACAGGTAGCTGCAGGAAAAGTGCTTTTGACCTCTTTAGCCACTGAGGAATCCTGCATAGATTTAGCGGACTTTTTTTTTGGTTTTTTTTGTTTTTCAATTTAACTTTCAGTTGCAGTTTTCAGCCTTAAATTTTGAAAAAATCATACAGTAAGCATTTTAAAAAATAAATAAATAATTCCAATGCAGAAACGGTCTACAGACCTCCTCAAAAATCTGCGGTTGACACAGATTTTCGAGCTGTTTATGCAACTGGGAACAGCACTAACCCATTTAAAACAATCAATGTTTGAAGCATTTAAATTAGCTAAATACTCCAGTTATTCACCAATTTTGATGTTATAAAAATAAATGAGAATACATTCTGCCACACTACTGATTTTGCAGAACAACAATGTAGAAAGGAATTAGAGGAACAGAGAAAATTTGTCAATACATTACAAATAAAACATAATTTTTAATTAAAAAGGAAACACAGAGCTTATTTCAACTTATTGATGGTTGAACAGCTGTTTTAAAACAACAATAACACTTTTTTAAAAATTACATCTAAAAAATGTATATTACCTAGTAAAGATGTTTTAACTGAAGTTTTCTTCAAATGAACTCTTTGAACTTGTTCAGGAAAATACGCCACAGGAAAAGAAACTATAAATAGAGACATTCCAAGAATGATAAGCCCCATCCACCAAGCTCCTATCCATCGAGAATCTGAATCTTCAAAACCAGGTTTAACTGAAAAATGAAACGAAAATAATTAAAATTCTCAATTTTTAGTTTCGTATGTGAGTTTAAAAAAAATAAAAAACAGATTGAAAGAGTGAGCATAGAAGTTATGATGTTAAAAAATCAAGCATTGCTCAAAATTATTGATATTTTGAAGAAATTTGCTAATTAGTTTATTTACCCAGTATTTCTCTTCTTCTACTTTCACTTCTCGCCTGTTCCATGCTATTTGCTGTTCTGACCCTCACTAATTTAGTTGTTTATTCTTAAAATGATAAATGTAATTTCGGGAAAATAACGCTCTTAGCTATGATGTATATATTATGTCCGAACCAAGAGGTTCGTCATGATTAAACATAACTTTATGACAAAAACAGGGTTTGCATTAATGCCTTATTGAGTACTGGGCAGGACACTAGTCATATGGGAGAAGAGGTTGAGCTGAAAGACAAAGGTAGTATTCATGTCCCTAGAATTTTTTCTGTAAAAAAAAAGAGAGAAAAAATGTTTGAAATAGGACAACAATGTATTTTTTGAACTTAAATTTAGGTAACTCTCTGTGCCAATGAGGAGAAAAAATGGGGGCAGGGAGAAATATTGCTAATTAAACACTGCAAGTTTGACAAATGGATTGCAATTTGTAAGCAAAACATTAGGCCTTTGCAAAACAGCAGGGGATTCAACAGAATTGAAAACTGGTGTATGTGCATTGAGGACAATTCCATTGTGACGGGTGTGACATTGACATTCAGACACTATTTTTACTGGTTAAACCAACATTTTGAGCACTAAATCAGTTAACAAATACTAAAAAAGTATTTAGATCATGTTCAACTATGCTTGAACAATTGAGTTAAAGCAAAACTGCAGGGCTTTTCAATTCTTTAAAAGAAATTTTTAAAATCTTGTGACAGGTGCGACGTTTTTGAGACTTAAGTTTTCACCTGCACTCATATTTCTAGAAATTCTTGTGAATATTTTAATGTTTCAAGACAATAGCATTTTTTTCTGATAAAAGACATTCAAATGAAACTTAATACATGATATTTATAATGACTTTAAAATTTTTATCAAACAGGATTTGTTTCGTGTTGTAATGGGTGCGACAAAATTTGTGATGGGTGTGCAAATCCGCTACTTGGATGAGCAATTTCTAAAAGAATAGTGATCAGTACAGATGACATACTTGACAATAGTGAGTCTAAATTACATTTCATAAGAAAACGAGCTGATGTGTGCATCACATGACTTCCTTTTACTCCAATTTAATGTCATTTTCCCATTATTGGCAATTTTAATGTGATTCAATTGTTTACTCTCTAAATATCACCAACAGTGGCCAAATTAAAACCAAATTTAAAATTTAAAAAAAAATTGCCAAATTTGTCTGCTTATGGTAATGTTAGAATTTTAAAACATCCCATGGCGCATATTTGTCATGATGCAGTAACATGTTTCCATAAGGGGGCAAATTGTATTATCTTTTAACCATGCACAACTTGTAAATGTGATAATTGGTTAATGAGACTTTAAATTGCATTCTGAGAACCTGTGCCATAATTTTGGGCAAGTTTACTCATTGTATAATTCCAGTATCTCTGCAATTACTTTCTATCTCATGAAGAAAAAAAAATGACTGCGGCATTTTTTCACAAAGTTGAGTAGTTATAGAAATGTGTAACTGATTAGTATTTACTTCCTTTAAAGCTATTTTATTCCTTTGAAATGTTTCAAGAATTTAATAAAAGTAACTCACTTAGGTATCCGACTAGGTTCGGAGCAGTTTTTTTTTAAAAACACTATTATGAAATAATATTAATGTTTTTTTGGAAGCAGAATGATCTTAAAACATGTATTTTGATTAAAACTAAACCATAATATCATTAACTTTTTTTAAATGGGTGATTTTTTGGCAAAAATGACTGAAAATTACTAGTTAGGAGAAACACTGTATTAATAAAAATTAACTAGCTATAAACAATTTGCTTAGATTTTTTCACATATATAAATATTACATATGAAACAGACGGCAGGTTAAGAAATATTTCAAGAATTTTAAGGTTTATGACAAATTACGTGACTTGATCCAGAAATTTCTCAAAAATTTGTCACCTTTTTTCGGTAAAAAAGTTATAAATCAAAAAATATTTCATCATTTACAAAATCTGTGGTCTATTCCACTCACAAGTACTTACAAGACAGTTATGCCAAATTTCATGCTTGAATACTGAATAGAATTTGCAAAATCATGTTTTCCGTAGCCACTATCGAGAAATAATTGCATTCTTCAAAAACCGTAAGAAAAGATTAGACTTAACACGCGTTATACTGCAGACACTTAGTATTCAAATGCTTATAACGTGAGTTCTAATTCGCGTAGATTATAAAACCAAAATGTTTCATAATCTTCCGGAATGGGGCTGTTGAATAAAACTATTTTGAGAAAAAGTTAATTTTGGTGGAAAATCGCCTTTTCAACGTACCTTAATAACCAAAACATTATTGAAATTCAAACAATTCAAATCTGTCATGTGATAAGATTTTCAGATATTTTTTTAAACTACAATGCTTATTTCATTTAGAAAGTTTTTAAAAGCTATTTTAAATGATGTTACATCTGTCTCAATGATTTTATCAAACCCGTCACAAATGTTTGTCATACCTATCACACCAAATTTTCCCAAAAAATAAATATTTGATTAAATTTAAACATTGTACTCCTATTCAGACCTGCAAACAGAACTTTGGAAAGTTTCCTGTTTTTCGATGAAAGAATGCATTTGCTACAGTAACTTAAGCATCTTTTTTGAGACCGGTGTGACAGTGAGATCTTATAACTTTATTTATACTAAAAATTAGGATTTGACCGATGCATCGGCGCCGATGGTTCAACAATTTAGCCATCGGCATCGGCGGCCGATGTTAACTTGCAGGAAACATTGGCCCATCGGCCTTAAAAAACATCGAAAAGCCGATGGAATTGGCCGATGTTTTTGGGAAAAAAAAGGATCTTTGTTGTTTTACTTTTTAATACAAAGTAAAGTGAGTTATTGTTTTCACATAAAATTGTTTACTTAAATTTCAGTATGAATTTTTATTTCAATCACCCCTGAAAGAGTTTTTAATACTGCATTCAGGTACCAAACAAGTTAATTATTGCGTTGTTTCTTGCGGTTGGATGTATGTAAGTATCTCTCATAAGTCATAACTCAAAAATGGTAAACTGTAGAAGGCTAAATTTTCGCGTGTGGGGTGTGCGTACGTTCCAGTTGTGCAATTCCCTTTTTGTTTTCAATTGGGTGTTCTAAAAAGCCTATTTACTTATTTTTTTGTGGCTGTTAATTACTTATTTCAAGGCAAAACTAATACAGCGCCTCAGACTGACGATCATTTGGTGATATATTGCCGAATTGGAGACCATGCAAACAAATATGAGATGGCGAAACCGGTTTTGTTTCATTTTGTTAGATTCTCGTTGAACCGACGGTAATTTTTAATTTTTCAATATTTGTAATATGAATCACAGTAATGCAGTCTTTTTTGTATCGCTTCGGCGGAGCTACAAGTTTGGGGCCCGTCAAAATACATTTTGGGGCCCTATTTCTCAATCATAGAAAATGTAAAACATTTATCATAAGCATTTTCTAACTCGGGCCCCTACGGTTATGGGGCCTCTTGTGCAATTGCAATATTTTAAATCCGTCACTGCGCGTCAAAACAAACTCGGGTGCAAGTTTTAAAAGAGTTTTTCTGCTCAATGTTTATGATTACTTTGAACTCTTTTTTTACGACTATTTTTTGTATTTCCGAGAACACTTGCGTGCCCCTCCTCCCACTCCCTCAATTTCTGAAATTAAACTGTAGTTGTACTTTTGAGTTGTTTAAAGTAACACCATTCATAAAATTAGAGGTTTTTTTTTTTTTTTCAAGCTTTATTTTTTGTTTAGGAAAAATTTAGAGAATTAATCTAACAAAATTGATTAAAGACGTTTTGAATAGTGACATAATTCGGAAATCAAAGGGACTTTTGAATTTTTTCTTCGTAAGTGCTGAAGTTGATACAGAAACTCTTCCGAGGCGTTGGTGGTAGCGATTCTGTACTAAAAAAATGAGGCCGAAGTTTAAGGTTGTGAGTTACCCCAAAAATAAAGGGTGACCCTCTTAACCCACCCTCGTCGTGTCAAGCATTTCTTACATATTTAGAGATTATTTATTTTGGTCAAGAAATGTCATTTTGTGTATTTCTTATATTTGTTTCACCTATATTTCGTAATGCGCCATCTTTTTTGCATCATCAATAGCGATCGATTTTTTTTTCTGTTATTGAAAAAAGTTAGTAAGTTAAATAATAGTTACCGCATAAGTAACTATTTTTATGTATTTATATAAAATCAATGAATAAGTTATTTTCGTTTTCATCATATTTTTAATAATATGTTATAGAAAAGTTTAAAGGATTTTCTATTATGCAATTTTTTAAATTTCAGAAAATTATTGTTAAATTGAAAAATTAAATTTGAACATGTTCGTAGTGCTTCATAAAAGATTAAACAATCAAATTATTCAATATTACGTGTGCATCAGATCAAGTAGTATATGTATTCAGTTATTAACTTGGTGTAAATATTGAGTTTGTTTATTGTAGTTGCGTTTTAAGAACCTCGCTCTTTTCATGCTATTTCTTTTTTCAGAAAAATTTATGTCACTCTTATAGTTTTTATGAAAAATGCAAACTTTTCTATTCATAAATTTTAAATAAGTATAAAAATATTCCTAATATGATTTAATATTGAAATTTATCTGTTACCTTTTTTGTTTAATTTGATGACTAAAAAATGTTTACGTGCAATTTTCCCAATTTTAATTGCGTTATTTGTTGACGGTATCATAGTTTTATTCTTAATTTTAATGATAAAACATAATTTAATGTTTTTTAACTATGTTTAATGTATCTAAATCTATACATTATTACAATATTACTGAAATCTTAGTTATATGTTCAATTTAAAAAAATCAATTGGTTATTAAACAGTCTCTTTGCTTCTCTTCCTTTTTTTTCTTTCTTTCTTTCTTTTATTTTATTCTTTTTTTTTTGGTTGTTCTTTGTCTTCCATCATACAGCAGTCAAAAAAGGAAAAACATAACTACACCCTATACAGATAGTACGTACTACGATCCAAAAGTTCGGGGGACAAGCTGTATAAAACCTTACCCAGAATAGTTCACATAATCGAAGCACATCCACCTTCAAAAGGTCACCATGAGGGACTATGTCAGTGTTGCCAGATGGTCAAATCCAGATTTCCCCAATTCCCTTCCAACTTTTCCCCCAAAAAGCGATGTTTTCTATCAAAATTCCCCAAATTTAAAAATTATTTTTCCACTAAAATTTTTATAAAAAGAATCGACTTCCTCTTATATTTTTGTCTCTTGAAAAAATCCCCCGCCCCCCCCCCCCCCCCCAAATAGCCAAATTTTCTTACAAAATTCCCCAACTTTTTTTCTTCCGATTTTTGCTTTTTTTTCTCTTTATCTTTTTTTATCTTTACTAATAATAAAGCTGAAAGTCTCTCTCTCCGGATCTCTCCCCCTCTCTCTCTGTCAGGATCTCTGTGACGTGCATAGCACCTAAATCGTTCGATTGATTTTCATGAAATTTGGCAAAGAATCAGTTTGTAGCATGTGGGCGCGCACCTTTAAGCGATTTTTCGAAAATTCAATTTTGTTCTTTTTCTATTCCAATTTTAAAAACATTTTCCCGAGCAAAATTATCATAAGATGGAAGACTAAATTACCAAGTTATCATAATATGGAACCGTAACGTGGGCAAGCCAATTGGCGAGAAATTCACCATGCATTATTTGTAAATATACAGGGGAACCAAAATACCTTTTAATTTTTCTACTACGGGCAAAGCCGTGCAGGTGCCACTAGTCATAGATACAAGCGCCTGACCGAAAGATAAGAAATAACCAAATATTTTTTTTCTACTCGCAATTAATACTCTGCTTCTGTAAATTTTAACTATGATTTTTGTATATATATATATATATTTATCCAAAAATATTCTTCATCCCACTTATTTTTGCCTGTTTCACGTATCAACTAGAAACCCACGCAGAACTATTAATGCGAATCCCGTACATAATATTCCACACAATATGAAATGCGAATTCCCTAAAGTTGAACAAAACTAAACCAACGCTGTTTGATACAAACAATGTAACTACCAGATGTCAAGACGCAAATTTAATTACAAATTTTCCCGAGGTTTTTTTCCCCCAAGAACATTTTTCCCCCAAAGAATTCCCCTCAAAACCCATTTCCTCAAATTTTCCCCAGAGAGCCCCAGATTTCCCCAAAATGGGAAAATTTCCCCCAATCTGGCAACACTGGACTATGTACCTCTTCCAGCGTTCATATAACTTTTGAAAACACTCATGGAAGTCATTTTTCGCTACCTTCTGTGATGAAGCTTTATCTTCTCCTGACGGAAGAAAGCGGCGTCCATGCAAATCTTTTTTGCTGGGAACAGGTAAAAGTCATACGGAGCTAAGTCCGACGAAACATTATGTTATTTGCTTGTCATATCAGAGTATTGACAAACCAAACTGTGCATCCTCAACATGAAAGTCGCCTTCTTCCTCACGATGAAGTTAAAGCCTTACAGGAACTTGCGAAAATGGCTGTCAGTGCTTCTAAAAGCTATACGAACGTTGGCAGAAGTGCATAGTCGTTCAAGGTGATAATTTTGTAGATAGATGTGCTTCGGTAATGTGAACTATTCAGGGTAAGGTTTTATACAGCTTGCCTCAAACTTTTAGATCATACTACGTACTTATGAGTTTCCAACTTACTATTTCATAACATTTTTGAGTGACGCAAGTTTACGCGGATGAAGACATCACAAGTGAGTTTGCGATAATTAACTAAGGAGGAGTTCAAAATGGAAATTTCGGTCATCTATATGTTCTTAGGTACATATGCATGTACAGATGTGCCGAAAAAACTTGTGAAGTTTAAATTGGGTGATCGTAAAATATAAATTTAGGTCGAAATCTGATAAATATATTTTGTGATTACAATTCCTTATTCGTCGAAAGAAAGTAAAGTGAAATGAATCAATGATCCTTTAAACCTGACAATCTTATCAGTTTATTTCTGTTCGATTTTTTTTGCCATCGGCCAACAACATCGGCCATCGGCCATCGGCCATTTGGAGGAAAACAATCGGCCATCGGCCATCTTTGAACAATCGGCATCGGCCAAAAAATGCCATCGGTCGAGTCGAGCCCTACTAAAAATCCTGTTAAATATTTTGTTACAAAAAATTAAGTGTTCCAAAGGATAAACAAATATCACAAATAGTAATATACACACACACATACAAAAATTATCCTGTTAGTATTCCTGGGTGTTCGAAAATATTATGTTTTTCGTAAATATAAGTTCGTTATATTACGTTAACTTTAGGCTCAAAAAAAAAAGAAAGTTACTTTTATTAAAATTTTCTTTATAATTTCAAGAACCTCATGTTATTAGCTTTAATTTGATGTATTACTATCAGGATTATCCAATTTTTAAATTTCAACCCTCATGTCCACTTGTTCGTGGAATTGCCCTTGAACAAATTTAGAAAAAATTGCATTTCTAGCAAAAAATAAAATTAATTTGGTACAGGATTGGCAACATCTCATTCTAGTTTAGAAAAAATAAAATAAGTATTTTTTATAAAAATCGGGAAAATAGGAACAACAACAAATTAGTGATGATTAACATCAATTTAAAGTTCTTAAATAGTTAAATATAAACAACAAAAGTTGGTCATTGTTAAAAGATTTCTGCTATTACAGTGTACTGCACAGTTTTAAGTTCCTTTAAATGAAAGTAAAAATGTGAAAGTGAAAAAGCTGAAACATTGAAAAACCAAAAATAAGAAGGAAAATATTTAACCATCAAATTTTGGCACAAATACTTTTTCAATACATTACACATTGCTTGATTTACAAAGTGAAACATAATTTACTACATAAATAAGTAGTTACAAATAACATACTGAAAGGATTTTCATAAAAACTAAGGCAAAATGATGACAACATGAATCCTAAAGTGGGTCCAATAACTCGAAATACGTATTTGGTACCTGAAACAGGAAATTAAAGTAAATCCTAATGCACAAAAGATAAATTCTTATTCATGTAAAAGAAAAAGAATAAATAATTGAATAAAAAAAGTAATTGGGGAGAATAGAGAACAAGTAAAAATAAGGGATATACATAAATATTTTTTTTTCTCTTGAACCTCAAAGTTTGAAACTTAATTTCATACAACCATGATTAAACATAGCACAATAATAAATAAAATGAAACATAATAATCAAGATTAAAAATGTGCCTTGATGCACAATGGAAAAGTATCAAACAAAATTTTCAATGTAGAATATCATATTTATGTTAACAAGTATTTCGAAATGTTCCTTTTTCTTCCTGCTTACCTATATACAGTGGTGAATCCCTTTTCTTGACACTATCGTCTAAATATGGAGTGCCAATCGTATAATATCCCATAGAGCCAAAACCATTCAAAAAATTGGCAAAGAAAAATAAACTGATAGCTATAAAGCTTTCAGAAAGTGTAGAATTATCACACTTAGGCTTGGTAATTACATGGTCACACAATTTTGTAGTAATATTAACAGCAGTATGATTTCTCTTTATTACAGAACCATACATTAAGTAAGGTAAACAACAGAGAAAGCAACTGAAAACCGACACCATCATACTAAAAGTAATCAATTTTGGCCTGTGGAATCGCTTTCCATAATAACCCATAAAAATACTGAAGAGCGCTGGGCTTAAATTATCTGCAATCAATATGATGCCAGTGACTGAACTATCAAATGAGTAACGCTTCTCTAATGTTGATAAAATTCCAATAAAATAAGAGAAATAGGCTCCTTGTAAAATACCAATAAGACAGAAAAATAGTAAATAACATTTCGGATTTGTAAACATTTGGCGATATTTTGAGAATTTGGAATCACGAGAAGCATGAATATCTGAATCATAGATATCCTGAACAGTATTAAATTGAGTTTCCATTGCTCTTTTTTACGTTATCTACAGTAGCACCTTAAAGCTTATGCACTCATGAAGCTAAGAGAGGAATATAAGTTTTCGTAGGTTCATACTTTTAAAAAAATTATAATTTTTAAAATCGAGCTTCTGGCGAAAATACGTATGGTCATTGAAAATGCCACTGTTATTCAATAGCAGTAGCTGATTTATTTTAAATTAGATACATTATTTAAATGTTTTCAGAACAATATTACAGTCAAACACAAAATTGACACAAGCAGCCGTTTGCTAGTCATATCCTAATAGCAAAACTTCAGAGGAATTTGTAAGCTACATCTTCTGGATTCCAAGCATAAAACAGCATCGAGATAGGTCAGATTCAAGAACCAATTTAGCTTGAATTTGGATCCAAGGCATCAAAACAATAAAACATCTCCAAGAAAGTTAAAAGGAATGGGGGAAATGTAAACACGTAACCATGCGGATGAGGATCTTTACATTACATTACGTTCGAAGCGAAGATCAGAATGAATGGGAGATATATACTGTAGGCCACTCCTCTTCAGTTACATGTTATGTTGTTAATGATATAACTTGCGTTGGTCTCCTCCCCCTCTCCCCAACAACTCTTGGAAAAATTTGAAACGAACTGCAAGGAGAGCGAGGGAGCTCCACCCGAACCCCGCACCATTTCATCGAAATAACATTATAGAAATTCATCATGAAACTAGAATAGTATTCGTTCTTGAACTACAGACCATACATGCAATTTAAAAACTGCTTAAGACTTTCACAGCGGGGGCCATATGGCTTTCCAAAGGGTAGAAAAAGTGCGTACAACAAGAAAACAGTGGCGAATCTAGCCGATTATTTTGGGAGGGGACATTCGAAGTTTTCAAACAAACTCCTCAGAAATTTTGTTAAAATGTAGTTTTAAGAATTCAATTTTAGGCTATCTCGACGTTGATTGAGGGAGATGGATTTAGGAGCCTAATGCAAGAAGAAAGGTCTGGGTTCGGTGCTGACACCAAAATATTTTATGAAAATAAAGCTTAGAATCTGAAATATTCTGCTATTATATGTTGAGAAATTAGGAGAGGGGGTGGGTGCTCCTGCTCTTCTGCTGTCCAGCCAAAAAATGCACCGTTAGAAGGGTGATTGAGGGTTGGAATCTCCCCTTCCTGGAAAGATTTTCCCATTGACGCTCTAAAAGTTCAGATTTAAGCTGTTTTCAGACAGATTAGAGAAAGGGATGATTTCTGAGCTCTCACTCCAGAAACCTCAATTTAAAGCTATCATCATGATATTAACTAGGGGGGGGGGGGAGTCCTATCGAAAACCGATTGTAATTGAAGCCCTAAAAAAGGCCATTTAAGCTGCCTTTAGGCAAGTTAAGGGATAAAAGCTGGGAAAGCTAAATTCCAGCTCTCAATTTGAAACATTTTCCAAATTGAAGTCTTCAACTTCAATTTTGGTTACCTTTCGTGGCATTTGTGGAGAAGCATGGGAAAAGGGGGCTCTCCCACCTCGTGAAAAGTTTTGAAATAAAAGTCATAAAAATGCGATCCCTCTTTAGTCTCGTGAGCAATAGGTGTGCTCTGAGGACAGCAGCATTTAAAGATGGTCCAAATGTCTTTAGTTGAAATCAAGAAATGATGTAAACCATGGAGTGAGATTTTGGAAATAATAGTGCTGTTTCGAGGATACTAAAACACATGTGTTAAACCTTGTTATATTCTCATAATATTTTCTTTCTTTTTTTTCCCCCTTCTTTAAAAAATTCCTACAATCACAGCAATTCCAACAATCACAAGGTTTTGGGAGGGGCCATTATGGCTCCTATGGATCCGCCCCTGACTCGTGAACTATTCTCAGTAGCTATTTAGGTCCTCAATATTGTACTTTTTTCCTGAAGAAAGAAATATTGCAGTGTCAAAATATTAATTTAATCCCCATTCGAAGTAGTTTTCGACTATTTGGTGCTTGATAAGAAAAGGCGGGAGGCTTAGAGGTTCCCCTTCCGGAAAATTTTTGAAATTTAAGGGTATATTTTCGACTTCTCCCCAGTCGTTTTTGATATTAGAGCTTCAAAAACGCAATTTTAGATATCTTTAGATATATTTCTAAAAACCAGGGGGTTCAGAGCCTTTTCCCTGGAAAAGAATTCGGAATTGAAGTCCTTAAACTCCATTTTAGGCCAACTTTGATGACGTAACGAAAGACATGGGGTTCAGAACTTTTTCCCAGAAACTTTTCGATGTAGGAGTCCCAAAAACAGTCTTTTTCAGACGATCTTTGAATGATGTTAAAAGATGAGGAAAGAAGGACATAGGGGCTCCTCTCCGGAAAATTTTCGAAATTGAAGTCCTGAAAACAACGGTTGTAAGCCATCTTTTATGACGTCGGAAATTATTCGAAATTGGAGCCTTGAAATGCGATAGTTGGTAATCTTTGGTAGCATTAAAGGAAAGGATGGGAACAAGAGCGGAACTATCAACCAATTTTTTCGATACTGAAGCTTCCAAAATGTAATGTTAGTGGGATCTTCATTGATGTTAGGGGCAAAGCTCGGGATCGGAGGCTCTCCTTGGGAATTTTTTTTGGAGTTGAAGTTCTAAAAACGTAATTGAAGGCCCTCATTAACGACATTTTCGAAAAAAATTTTCGATTCCCGCGAATTTTTCTGAAATTAAAGCTCTAAAAATTCAAAATTTTGGCAATCTACGATGATATTGGGGAGAGGGGTTTGAGGGATTCTCCCTTGAAAATTTTTTGGAAATAAAAGTCTTAAAAATACAGTTGTAAGTGAATGTGTGATGTGTTGGTGAGGGGGGGGGAGGGAGAGTTTGGGTGACCTTTTCCCTGAAATTTTTCAATTACAAACCTTTTGTGGGAGGAGATGATCACCCAAATCGCCCCCCCCCCCCCCCACACAGTGGATCAGCCACTGCGCCGGTTCCTGATTGGATGGCGTTCCCAAAGGCGTATCTCATTGAAAACTGATTTTGACCATTGAAGCGTTTGTGATTTTTCTCACTTAGCCCTGGCTTAGGGGTGGTAACTTACTGCTAAAAATACAGAACATATATTTATCAGCTATATTTATAACAATTCATTTCTCTTTTTTTTTCTTTCAAAAAGGCATTAATTTTGAAATTTTTGTTAAACACCAGAATTTTGAAAAGTATGTACAAAAAACATAAATTAGTCATTTATTAAAAGAAAAAAAAAAGCAGAAGAAAAAGAAAGCAAAGAATCTATTATTATTAGAAAATAAAACAAGTATTAAAAATTAAAACTATGCTTGGAGCCCTATTTCAGACAGAGTTACCACGAGGACAAAAAAAAAAAAAAAAAATGCAAACGTATGTATGAAAAGGGGGAGGGGAGAGTTCAGCGGCGACCCCTTTTAATTCTGTCAAACGCATATATCGACAAGAGCAACAGTAAAGACATTTAAGAGCAGGAGTAACAGTAACTAATTTCTTGTATCCTTTTCCCAAAAGAAAAAAAAAAAGTTTGATTTTTTTTGCAAGAAAAATATCGCTATGAAAAAGTGGCGGATTTACAAGTTTGGGGGTCTATCGCAATGCTTTTTGTTGGGTGTTTGACCACTATGTCATGGTGTGTTCCCTCGCAATGGATCCTATTCACCTGAAGTCACTGCGGATAATCACGATATTATACGGTAATGTGGGTACTGTAGCAGAAGAAAACTCGATCCTCCTGCGTCGGATACCACATGCATTTTTTGCTGCTTATAAACACTTCTATTTAAAAATGAAACACTTCGAATGTTACTAACTTAGAAATGTTGTAAGAGTGACGAACAATTCATTTGGTACGGAACACTATTTTTGTAATCGTATTTTTCTGATTTTAAGCATCTTGGCTCCTCGTCAGAAACATGGTGAAAACTCGCATACTCTTTTGTATTTACCCATTTTCTCAGCATTTTCATGCAGTCATATGTCTGTTTCAGTTCTACGCTTGTTCTCACGATAAAGTACATTAAGTCAAGAGATTATTAAATAAAACGTGTTTTTATAGCAATACTAACACTGAGTTTGGATCAAAATACCCGCAGACGGAAAGTTAAAGAGATCGTTGCCTAATCGGGGAATTCATTGTGACATGATGATAAATCCATCACTGCATTGCTGTGAAGAAAATGCCCTGCAACTATTGTGCGTCATGAATTAAAACATAGAAATGGGTTCCTAGAAAAGGGCATATGTTACAAATTAAAAATTTTATTCTTAATTTGTAATATATGCCCTTCTTCTAGGACAGGAAGGACTAAATATTAATAATGAAGATCACACAAGTGTAACGTATTCCCTTCTTCTAGAGACCCATTCATATCACGTGGATCCCACACTGCTTCCATTTTCGTCTATCAAATAAATAATGATTTTTAATAATGGGTGCGTGTATTTATGTAGACGCGCTAAGAGCAATACTTCTTAAACTAGAGAGTCGCTCGTCAAAGTATGACGGGTGAAAATTGCTTCGACATTTGAACGAAGCAATTGCCTCATTGATGATATTTTGATAGTTGAAATTTTAACCCTAACTCCAGTTCATTAACCGTAACTCCAGTAGATAGCGTTAATTGTTGACCACTTTTTCTTTTCTTCATTCTCCTAAAATTAGTCTTACTAGTAAAACAGTTAAGTTACCGGATCTAGTTCAGATTTGTCAAAATAAAACGCTTCCCCTGCATGTTCAAGTTCATAAAAAAAAATTTCCAACGCACTTACAAAGCCCCACTCGCCGCCTAAGGCCCTATCGGCTACTTTTCACGCAGTCTTGCATCACTGTGCGCATTTAGGAGCACTACTGTTTTTTAATTATCCCCCTCATACTAATGGATAAGAAAAAACAATGTGCTGAAGTGGAAAAAAAAAAACTTTTTTTCTTATTTTGGCTGCATTTTTATGCATAAAATGTAAACGAAACTTTCGTAAAAACTTCGACTTAGAAGGAGTATGTTAGAGATATAGACACACTTTTGTACTGAAAACAATAAATTATTTTGGCAATCATTTAAACAATAAATGAAGTATATTATACCTTCTTAGGTATAATATACTTCTGATCGTATATAGCTCCAAATCTCGTTTGTTAATCTTAAATTTATTGCCTCGGAACAGTACTGCTCGTCTATTGCTCTAAATCTCATCGTATTTTCACCCTAACTTCATCGCCTCGGAACAGTACTGCTCGTATATTGCTCTAAAGTCTCATCGTATTTTCATCTTAAATTCATCGCCTCGGAAACAGTACTGCTCGTATATTGCTCTAAATCTCATCGTATTTTCATCCGAAATTGATTCTAAATTCATCGCCTTGGAACAGCACTGCTCGTATATTGCTCTAAATCTCATCGTATTTTCACCCTAACTTCATCGCCTCGGAACAGAACGGCTGGTATATTGCTCTAAATCTCATCGTATTTTCATCTTAAATTCATCGCCTCGGAACAGCACTGCTCGTATATTGCTCTAAATCTCATCGTATTTTCATCCGAAATTGATTCTAAATTCATCGCCTTGGAACAGCACTGCACGTATATTGCTCCAAATCTCATCGTATTTTCATCCAAAATTCATCGCTCGGATCAGCACTGCTCGTATATTGCTCCAAATCTCATCGATATAGGGAGCAAAATTTTTCGGATTTCGATGATCGGATTCTACTATTGCCGATGAGACATATTGGAGCAATTTCCGATGACAACTCATCGGAATCCGATCATCGGCAGATCAAAGTTTGATCGGATTCGTTGAAAGGCCGATGATCGGCCGATGAGTTGATGCTACTCGGAGTACTAGTGGTACCCGCACGACTTTGACCGTAGTAGAAAATTAAAAGATCATCTGTTTCGTCTGTATATTTAGAAATAAATGGATGATGAATTTCTCGCCAATTGGCTATGTTCATTCGCTCTCCCATTCCACGTCATGATAATTTCGTAATTTACTCGTCCATCGTATGATAATTTTGCTCCGGAAAATGTTCTTAAAATTGGAATAGAAAAAAACAAAACAAAATCGAATTTTCAAAAAATCGCTTCGAGGTGCAGACCCTCATGCTACAAACTAACTTTGTGCCAAACTTCATAAAAATCAGCAGAACGGTCTAGGCGCTATGCGCGTCACAGAGATCCAGACATCCAGACAGAGAGACTTTCAGCTTTATTATTAGTAAAGATATACATGTGCCAAGGGGCCGAAAAAAAATCACTCAACATTCATTCGGAGGTGAGCAAAGGGTATTTAAGACGACATTAGAGTGAAATGTTTTTCGCGATCACAATACTTCCTTTACTATGCAAAAGGAAATAAAAATAGCATTGCTACAGAGTATTTGAGCAATCTAATAAAATTCTGTCGGAGTACTCCAGCACACTCATAAGAGCGTCAAATCGTTGGTACAAAATCCATTCAGCAATGGAAATATATGACACTGTTCAATTTCCATACCCGGAGAAAGAATCATAAACTGAACTTCAATGCTCATCCGCTCTGAAACCTGAAACACGTTTAATTCTGATTTCCTTCAAGGAATTTTGGGTTGGAATTAAAAACTAATTATTGGCTGAGAAAAGTTGTATTTCAAAACTACTTCCGTTTGCAACAACTTAACAAGCTTTACACCCTATGCCTTAAGGGCGCATATAAGGAAGGGGGCTGAGGGGGGCCGGGACCCCTCCAAAATCGGGAAGAAAATTTTTTATTAAAGATAGTTATTATTTGGTTTTAGTTTGCTCACAAATAATTTCTAAACTTTTAGTTACAATAAATAAATAAATAAATAAATAAAATAAAAATAAATAAATAAATAAATAATGATAGTGATAATAATAATTATAATACTGTTACAAATCCTGTAAATAGTAATTGTAGTAACGTAACTTGTAAATAGTTTCCCGTAATGAATATACAACCCCTTTTCATTCGGCTAAAGTATACGACCCCCTATTTTCTTTTCTTTTCATTGATAAAATTTGATAACGGTCTACGCATTTCGAGAAGAGGTAAGAATGTTGTGGAAAATTCTTCGGTGTTTATAAAAGCGTCCTGTGTGATAAAGAGGGGAGTTTTTCGATTGAGATTTCGAACGGTGAGCGTATTTGCTCTGTTTATTGCGAGGCATTTCGCTGTGTTGTTTTCGTATTTGGAAGTAAATACGTGTGTAAACGTTGAGTTTACGGTGTTGTGTGATAATTGCTTAATTGCTGATGAATAATTTAGCAGTTGTTGACGATCTTTCCTGTACATAGTGTAAATAAATTTCCTGTGTTTTTATCAAGAACTGTGT
This sequence comes from Uloborus diversus, assembly GCF_026930045.1. Lineage (NCBI taxonomy): Eukaryota > Metazoa > Arthropoda > Arachnida > Araneae > Uloboridae > Uloborus > Uloborus diversus. The sequence continues at coordinate 46,730,110 of NC_072735.1, forward strand.
CTTCATTTCGAGAAAGTGGAAGTCGCACCGAATCCGTTACATAATACGTTAGATCGGGGGTTTCCGAACTGAGTGCCGCAGGAAGAGGTAAGGGGTGCCGCGAAGTGTTCATGGTAACAATATAATATGTATATTAAACTAGACTAGGGTTCCTTGAGAAGATTTTAATTCTTCAAAGGGTGCCGCGAATCGTTTTCGTTTGGGAATTCTGCATTAGATGGCACCAGGCAGTGGTGTTCAGAAAGGGTCAGGGGATCCGTACCCCTTACTCAAGAAAAGAACGTGTCTTGGGAAAGCGAAGTTATTTTAACAAAAGGAAAAAAAATGATGTTGGGGGGGGGGGGGGGGATCTCAATTCTTTAAAAAAAATCTTTTAAATTAACACATGTAGCTTATTGCTTAGCAGATAAAATTCTCCTTTTCTTTCTCTCACCCCCGCCCCTTTTTTCCTTACTAGTTTGTTGGGGAGAGCCCCAAGAACCGCTCTGCCTCTAATGATATTACATCATCGAAACATAGTCTGCAACTGCGTTTTCAGAACTTCAATTTCGAAAAATCAGGCGGAGGGATGATGGATTTCACTCTATTTTTTTTTTAGAAAAATCAATCTGGGGCAACTTCAAAAAGTCCCATTCCTTTCATTACACTAAGGTTAACAAATATAACCTACACTGTAAAAAAAAACTGTAAATTTTGAAGAAGTTATCCGTATTTTTTACAGAAAAAAACTGTTCGTAATAAAATACAGGATTTCTCTGTTTTTTTTGAATCTGTAACTGGTTATAAGCGTTAACTGTTACCATCGCCTCAACGCGTACTTCGTTTTTCTTCGAAATTTCGCCCGCCTGTTTGGATTTTGGTTCTCGTGCTCGAGTTTTTTGATCTTATATTTATTTAAAGCGAGTAAGTCTTAAATCGTTTGCAACTTCCATTTCATTGCATCCTAATCAATATTTTATTATTATGTTTTTTTGTCATCTGTTACAGAGGCATATTCGGAAATTTACCTTTGTATACATGTATTTCGTAGTAGTATAGTAAATATTGAAATGTATTTATAAAAGTATAGTTTCATTTTTTAATCTTCATAAAATAATAAATCAGCTTGAATAAATAATAAAAATACGGAAGATTTCTGTAAAATAAACGGAAGAAAACTGGCGTCCTGGCTGACAGTTTTTTCCGTAAATTTTACAGATTTTTTTTACAGTGTATAATGGCGTTTTTAAGATTTCAATTTCCAAATATTTCCCCGAAGACCCCTCAAACTTTCCTAGCATCACCAAAGACCGTCTAGTAAGCGGTCTAAAACTGCGTTTTTAGGCCTAGAATTCCAATTTTGCCGTTTGAGGACTTTAGCAATGGTAGCTATACATCTCGTCTTTTAAATGAAATGTTTAAAAGCAAGCTCAGTTGGAAAGAAGAGGAAGGGGAATTTTTTCCCAGTGGCCCATAGTTGTTCCCCGCCACCTCATTTAAGATTAGAAAACACATTGAAAACTTGATCTGGCCTATTGCTGTCTGAGGCTGCAAGTTGCCCATTGCTTGAAAATGTATAAAGAATTTTTTTAGTCCATCAATTACCTTTTTTTTTTAAAAAAAATTAAGGTTTAATCATTTTAATCATCACGTGTCGTCTTGAGTGATTAATAAAGTTCAACAGGGTAAATGCAGGCAACGTTCTTTACTATCTGCCTAGATTTTGACATAGAAACATTTGAAAAGTAGAAACATCTCACCAACTAAAGGTTAGGCTATCTATACTTAGTTGTCAAAAAATACGTAGGTCAGACAAGTTTTAAATGAGTCCAAAAAAAAAAAAAAAAAAAAAAAGACTGAAATGTGAAATCACATTTTACATTTCAAATCTCATCAAAATAAGTAATTTTTATAAGTTATATCAGTGTATATTTGATCCGGATTTCAGTTAGCACCTTCTGCAAAAACTCCTATGAATACGGGCGATAGGGCCACCCACAAGCTTTCTTCTGTCTTTTCTTGTCATTATTTACACTAAATAATACAAATATGACAAAAGCATCCCTCCCTACAGAGAATAAAATGAAGCTCCAAGTCACTAAAAACCGTGAAAAATAGGTGACCCATTGTTGTACTCCAACATTCCCATTTTCGATAAATGTTGAGAGTTTGTGAAAACTATGAAACATTTTAAGTCAACAAGCGTATTATCTTAATTCATAACTGACAAAATAGTAAAGCAAATCTGAACTTATCAGATCTTGGAAAACAGTATAAATAGTATGCATAAAGGAGACTTTTGTTGGCTCTTCCACGAGTGAGTCGAATCACGCACAAACAACGACTAAGTTATCCTTATATATTATTTCTGTAACCTGTTTTTAGTTTCTACACGAGATTTTCCTCAATTCTTGATCGATTTCTTTGATTTACACCTTATTTTAAAGCTCTTCGTGCAGGCTACTGACGAAAAATAGACCCACGGTCTAAAAATTGTTTTTTCGGGCAAAAAAAACCTGTTTTCTAAAGAACCAGAATGAGGTTTTCGGTTAAATTTTATAACATTAACTTGCACTGTTACCGACAGAGCTGAATAGAGCGTTCGACTGGTAACCAGGAGAATGCGTGTTCGGGCCCACGTCTAGACAATCTGCATCAAAAAATTAGAAAAATATCACGCATTACATGAACAATGAATAACAAATATGAGGGAATACATGAGGTAGAAACGCTCCTAGCTGTTATGAAAATTTGATGCAACACGGAGCTAAATTGATACTTAATTGTAAGGGTTTTTTTTTAAGCTTTGGCTCCGGGAAGAAAATTAAAGCATAATGTAAGCGAAAATATAAGTATCAGGTTTAAGATTTCTGTTTACATTGGAATTGTTTTTTGTTCAGTAAAATATAATAAATCGTCTGTTGAAATATAGATTCTTCTAATGAGTTTTTGACTCTTTGTACAAATTAAAAAAAATACTACCTCAATTTAAAGGGTAATATATATATTTTTCTTCTTTTTTGAAAAAAAAAAAAAAAACCAAAAAAAAAAAAAAAAAAAACCAAAAACAAATAGCGTATCACATTTTTACTACATTTGAAAAGCTACACTTAAAAAAGAACTTAGTTCAAATTATTTTGTATTTTAACCGTGCTGTTAAATGATGAACACGTGCTGCCATCTAAGTCATAACGGTTCAAACAGCCTGCGATAACAAATTGTAAAAATTTTCAAAAATAAAAACACTTCTCAGCAAGAAAAAAAATTTAAAATTACCTGTGGGTTTTTTTTTTTGGTAGAGCGTTCGGCTATAAACTGTCTGAACTTCGGGCCAGTTCGGGCTGTCCGACATAATAGCAAATTTACAGTAATATTACGCATTACATGTACTCATAACATACAACAGATAACACACGTAATAAAATAAATGCAGTGGGAATGCTATTTGGTGTTTCGACTCCTTTATGCAGGCTACAGTTATCATTCAGATAAGTTGACTGCTAATCAAAGGGTGTTCTTCCCTTTTTTTTAAAGCTTAGACTCCGTCCAGACCACTGAGCATAATGTAATCATAAAAAAAAGTATTAGATATACCGCAAGGGAATCTTTTTTGTGCAGAAAAACATTTTCATTGTATGCTGAAATGGAGATTGTTCTAATAGCAGTGTTCGAACTTTTGAACAAATGAAAAAATACTACGCCAAATTAAAACTATGAGTTTCAACCAGTAAATCCTTAATTATTTATTCGAATACGATATAAAACATTAAAATTACTATCAACTTCAATAGTAAGAAATCATTTTCTACTCCTCTGCTTTCGGCTGGAAAAAAAAAAAAAAACTTTTTGTCTACGTTCGAAAAATTACACTTAAAAAACGGACTCAGTTCAACTGGTTTTGGTTTTGGATTTTAAGTGTTCGATTAAAAGAAAAACAAGTGCGGGCTTTTAAGTCGTACAGGTTAAAGAAGCATGCTATGGGAAATTGTTGAATATTCAAAAATAAAAACACTTATTTTTTCAACCGAATTTATTACTTCTTTAGAATGTTTGTTTCAATCGCTGCGTGAGATCTTCCTCATTCTTTAATCAAATTCCATGTTTTACGAATTTTAAATCGTATCATGCTGGCTAATGACAAAACATAGACGCATGATCTTATATTTTTTCGGCGAAAAACTTTTTTACTGTGTTTTATTACGCATTCCTTCAATGAATAGCATTCGAAAAGGAAGGCACATTTGCTAGGTTTGTTGGTGCGTCGTACTGTTAATCAGAATGGCGCCAGTTCAAATCCGTGCCACTAAATATCTCTTTAATGTTTCTTTTTTTTTCCGTCAGATGCTCACATGGGCAGGACTGTATTTACCACAACCTGTTTTTTCACATGCAAAATTACTGATTTTTCACGTGTCACTCAGCCACACTTTTAATGATATTTATATTTGCATTGAAAATACGTACAACCAAAAGGGGAGCGATGATCAAATTATCACAATGTTGTATTTAACGAGGTTTTGTTACTGATGTCTTCAAATTACATGCCTTCTCTTGTGCGCTTACTTTTTTCCGTTTACTTTTTTCGGTTTTTCTTCACAATATTCTTTCTTTGAAATTTTTAAAGAGCGAAATGCCTTATGAAACGATTTGAAGTACAGTGCGGAGTTCCGCACGGGTTGACTAGTCTAAAGTATACTATAACAACGGCAATCTCTGATAAAGCGTCTTTAAATACCTAAATGATTACACTACCTGGTGAATTTTTTTCCGAGCTCGTAAGTTTGAATAAGAAGCGCACTTGAGAGCAAAATCATCACCATGGCAATAGTGGCCGCATGGTTGCCCCCTTGGCACAAAGTTGTACCGTTTTACGGTATAACTTCATATTTGATTGAAGATGTACCAAACCACAATTTGTTAAGCTTACCCGCTTTGGGCTCAATGGGTAGGGCAATATGGTTTTTTTCACAAGTTTGTTAAGTTTGATAATAAATAAATATTGGGTTTGAAATAATACAAAAATCATTTTTTATTTTGAATTTCAAGAACCCTGCTAAGAAATAAAACCGAAATTGTTACGAATAAAATCTAAAAACTACAATTTTCGAGCGTTCTTCGAAAACCTACCCGCTTTGATCCACTCTCCCCTAAAAATTTGCGTTTGGTACACTATAAAAGCACTTAAAAAAACGCCTTAATTATTATGATGACTTGCTTAAAATGGATCCACTCGTGGAAATTTATTTGCATCTCCTGCACCCTCTCTCTCTCTCTCTCTCAATTTTTTTTCTTCTCACTTATTTTCACTCACCCGTTGGAGAACGGCATAGACTACTTTGGGAGTCATAATCATTGCAATTTTTTCTTTCGTCCCTTTTTAAAAGAAGTACTGAAATCTTATTTAATGTTTTTTTTAAGCCTGAACAGAAAGTGAAAATACTCATTTTTTCTTTCCTTTCTAATGGCATCATTGTTTACAAGAACATCACATGATCCTTAACCTAAGGGTGGAGATGAAACAAAAAAAAGATTGATTGCAATTGTTTTCAGTAAATTGATATGAAGCAACAGAGATTTTTTTTCTTTCTTGATTTACAACCAAAGATACAGCAAGCGGGCCTACGATGGAAATCCAGCTGATATATTGTTGTTTGTTGTATTTTAAAGCGAAGAGTAGATGGATTTTAACTGCTAAAAACTAAGAAAATTTAAACCGAATTTTTCGATAACATCAACGAAAACACATCGGTTTTCAATACAAATTAACTTAAATTCACCTTCTGTGGCCTCGATATTTTAGGCTCCTATAAAACCTTCGAAGATAACTTAGGGTACACAAAGTCTATTTGCGTCATCAAGCATTCCTAATGTCGAGGACATCCTAATACTTGATGACATCTGAAAGAAACGGAATCAGTAAATTTATGCTTTAGAATTCGGATAAGTACCACTAAAAAAAATTAAAAATACATATTCTAAACAAAAAAACATTGCTTGCCGTTCGCGAAAATTCGGCGAGAATTCCTGGCGCTAGATACAGAGATACTCTGAAGCAAACTAATGATCAGATTTAAAGAGATAAGAGTCCTTTCAAGGCTAACAAATGTCATTTGTGGGGGCCTTTTAGGGTTGGTTCTCAAGAGTTAGTGCAGTGAAAATGATTACCGCTTTTTTTTTCATTATTTTCATCGACTGTATCATTTCGGATATCATTGGCGTTACAACGTGGAATGACAAAGGAGCATTTTGGAAATGATTATACATGGTCGAAGATGGTTGAAATTCTGATTTGAAGGCTTCAAATATTCAGAGTATTTGGATTATTTCTCCAATATTTTCTACACTTCATTTACGATAAGAAAAATTTGGTGTAACTTTTAGCTTTCAATTTTCAGTACAGCTCTAACTATGTTCAGGGCCGCCGAGAGCCTGGGATGGGTCATTTGTCAGCATCGAACCGCTCTCCCTGCAAATCTAATAAATTTTTTACTACTCTGTTTCCGAGCCAGGGCCCTACCCAGGATCGGGCTCCTAATTTCCGACTAGGCTGACATGACCTCTCATCAGCACTGACTATGATTGTATTTTGTCTATTTATGTAAGAGTTATTACCAGTACATCTGTTGAATTTTTCTATTCTACATAAAATTCAAAAGTCATCACTTTCTTTTTCGTAAATTATTATTTTGAAATATGCAGAACAGAAACAGGTCTCGAAAGTCCTATAACAAATCTGCTACATAGATTTTGATTTTGAAATGGTATGTAGAAAAAAAAATAATCAACAGACGGTTCGGAAGATTCCTGAAGGGGACATAAGTAGACAAATACAATGCTGGTTAGCGTAAAATTGCAGTGCATATTTCATACAAGCGTTACGTCATTTCATAACGCTTTCTTCAGTGCAAGAAATGGAATTCTACTAAGGAAGAAAACCAAACATACCAAAAATTCTGCTACTTTTGTAGCAAAGCAGCGATTGTTGCTTTGAAGAAGAGATGGTTTATTGTTTCTCTGAAACTCGAAGAAGTAATTTTCGTAACTATAGTTTTCACCAAACAACGTTGCGTTTGTCAAATAATTTGACATTATGTTTATCCTACGACAGGAAGTTGGTAAGTTTTGGCATTCAAATGCATGTGAACCTTCAATTAATACAAATAAAAGTGCGTTTTCCACATCATATCGAGATGAAATAAGATATCCCATTAAAAATAACATTTCTAATTGCAAATAGGAATTGAACAACTAAATAGTACTTACTTTGATTTAACAGACGTGACTGAAAGAGAAAAAAATTTTTTCTTCATAACCAACAATTAATAAAAGAGAATTGCCGTACGACAGCCATTCAAGAATTGAATCAGAGTAATTTTGATTGATGTAATTCATACAATTCATTAAAAAATAAAAAAGTGATATGAACAGTTTTTTTATTACGCTTAGAAATGAAGAATGTTTGAAAGGAAATGTAACCTTTTGAATAGATATTAAACAGAAAGAAACAATGTTATGGATAAGTCAACAGTAGAACAATAAGTCGTTACTTTTGGTTTAAGCAAGCATTTTGTTGGATGCTAATTAATCAACGAAGAAAGAAATGTCTTTTTAACCTAAATAATTGAGTGATACTTAAAGCGTTATGATTTTTAATAATTTTAATTTCGTCGTTATTAATTTCGTAATTAATAAAATTCAGAGCAGTCATAAGTTGGTGATACAGACAGAAGAACTATTCAACTAAATTTGAGTAAATCTCCCTTCTAACACCATAAAGTTTCCATTTCGACCAAAATAAAAATGTGAACATTAAATCGGAAACATTACTTAATGAACTGCCATACAAATACTACTGCCCGAAAAATAGCTTTTTCCCAAATGGAACCTGGATTTAAAAAATCTTCTTAATCCACATACTACCCTATTAGCTAAAAAAGTGGGTTCTTTAACTCAAGAGAAATTCTGTTACCATGAGAAATAATTGATCCCAAGCAAATAAAACTCTTGACTGATTCGAATTTATAACAGCCAATTTCAACATAAGGTTCTAGAATTCTGTTACTTGAGAAGAAAATGTATTGTGTTTTATATTTATTTATAATTACGTTTATCTGTTCATTAGCTGTGTTTTATTATATATAATCAGTGTTTGGATTGTATGCTGTAAAATGATAGGAAAAATTATACGTGCAAATAGGCAGTAATATTTATTTTCAATTTCTTAGAGAAAAGTTGTCACTTCCGAATAAAAAAATTTTATTCGGAAGTGACTTTTTTTTTCTTCATTTTGTTATTATAGCAATACTAAAAAAAGTTAACACAGAAAATGGTAAATTCATTATCTACTTTTATATCAATAAATCACAATACATTCTTCAAATTTTTCCTTCAGTACACACATGGGTGTTAAAATTTTCAAGACAAGGCTCTAAACCTCTCTCTTTCCATCAACAAAGATAGCACAAAATAAAGTGTTTGAAATTTCAATTTTGATTGAATATTCAACTTTTTTTTTAAAATTATTTTTCTGGGGAGGGGGGGGGGTCAAAAAACAAACGCTGTATGTGTCACCTGTGCTAGAAACTTCACTGCTCCTGATGCTACGGAATAAATTCAAATTTATATATTTACCTATTTTATATTTTATCCAGTGGCGGCTCGTTGGAGGGGCCAGAGGGGGCCCGGGTTCCATCATTTTTTTCAGAGAATAATTTATAACTTTTTATTTATTTTCCTTTTTTTTTCGTGCGTACATGCTTAAAATAAAAAAGGGGGAGGGAGGATTGTACCGTATTTTTCTGCTTATAATCCGCTGATTATCGGTTGAAAAAGTGTACAATTAATGAGGTGCAGATTATACGCTACCGTGGATTATCTGTGTGTGTGTGTGTGTGTGTTTTTTTCCTCAACACCAACGCAATGAACCTCAATATTTACAGCAGGATTCGCCGAGACCGTAACCCTGCCTGTATGTTGTTTACTTTACATAGCTTGAATGTTCTTCTAACGCGATTCAGGCTATGTAAAATAAACAATATACAGTAAAGGAAAACGCCTTCAAGATTAGACCGTTTGCTGCTTGCTTGACTCTTTGTTTTCAAGTAATTAGCGTACTGAAATGACAATGTAGAGAAGAAATCACTATTTTTTAGAATACCATACAGCGTCGCTTAAAATTGCGTTTTTGGAGCTTCAGTTTCGAAAGATTGCTGTCCCTAATGTTACCAAATATGATCCTACAATCGCGTTTTGTAATTTGGTCTTGCTTAAAATAAAATTAACTTTACTCATTAAAAATAATTAGTTATTAAAAGATTAAAATTAATATTACCATCAAAATATTAGATTAATAATGCTTTTTAAAATTTATTTATTTACTTTGAAAAGCCAGGTGGTGAAAGTGCTTCCCTTGCAGCCTGTTACTGGTGCGACATGGGAATCGTACTGCAGCGTCGGAAAGCGTACTGGATATAAACGTGATATTAATAATTTTCGTTATGTATGTATTTTGTAGCTTTTCCCTATCTGATAAATTAAATTTTATTTTTTAATGTCACGGGGGGAAAGTGCACCATCCTGCCGGCATTCATGGCCATAAACATGAGATTTATATCTTTCGTGATTTACTTAGTAGTTTAAGAATTTTGTAGCTTGTCTTGTGCTAAAAAAGAATTTCATTTCATTTGTGTTTAACACAAATAATTATTTTAAGAAAGTATAAATATTTATTTAAAAAAAAAATCAAAACGGGGCGGGGGATGCAAGTGCATCCATGACCTGGCCCCCTCACTTTTCAAGGCACGAGCCGCCGCACTGATTTTATCTTATTACTTATTTTATATTGGTAATTTTTTGGACCAACACATTAAGTTTCCTGCGAAATTACTAAATAATGCTAATTAGTTCATAAAAACACTTTCAACTTCTGCGTGCATCAAAGTTTGAAAATACGCGTTATAATGAATAAAGTTTTATCGGTGAAACAAATTACTGAACGTAATTAACCAACTTGGACATCAGACATCATTTTAAATATCCATTTAGTTTCATAACCCAGCAACAGATGGCAGTACGGTTTTACTTTTCACGCAACTGCAACATTTTAAAACCGTTCCTCTAGTAGATTTGAAGCAAATCCTTCTTTAACTTAAGGATCTGCTTCTCTATAATAGCCCCAAGTTTTTCCTCGTCGGTGCTATATAATATTAAGTTTTTTTTTAACTGTTCAAAATTTAACGAAAATTATTCAAATCGAAACGAACTTTTCGAGAGCATGTTCTTCTTGAAGAGTTTTTTTTTTTCAACGAAGTTTGTTGGAAGCAAATCGCCTAAAGTTCTGGATTTGATTCCAATCGAAAGTAAAATATCGGAATCAGGTGGTTTTCGCGAATATTTTTAGAATAAAAAAAAGTTTTTTTCGAATCCTACGCGGACAACACATTTTTCTCCCCATCTCAAAACCCTACTTTCCAATTTTTAAATTTTTTGATATTTATTCCATTTTTAAAAAAAATGTATTTTTAATTGATTTTTTTTTGGTTTTTTAGCGTTATTTCTAAGATGCATTAAACCTAGGCTTGCCAGATTTCAGAAAAAGTTCAACCGGGACACCGGGAAATGTCCCCCTCTGCACCCCCTCCTTGCAGCGTCGCTAGTATTCAAAAGGGTACAACAAACCACTGGCTGATTTTTGGAGGTTTCGTTTTAGTAGGGCAGGCTTTATATATATATATATATATATATATATATATATATATATTCTCAATGCTATGAATAAATGGTTACTGATTATGAACAGGGTATTAAAAAATGACATAAGCAGATAAAAATTTGAACATTTCACTTATGAGATGTAAATATTTACAATTTATTTTAGTTAGAAAAAGCACTTTGAATCAGGAATAAAAAAATTGAACAGTATTTAGACATACTTTTCACTTGATATGACTTTTTTTTTAGTCTTTTTTTGGTTTTAATCTTGTTGTAAAAATCGTCACAAGCTAAACCCTGTATTCATTTTATAAGTCACTGTTACAAATGATAAAGTAATTATCCAAAATAATCTTCACAGTTAATTATTTTAAGACCTTTTTGGTCATTTGCAATCAAATTTAGCTTTTTCCGGGACGTGAAGTATAACCGGCCGGGACATCGGGATTTTGTTTTTAAAACCGGGACTGTCCCGGTCAAACCGGGGGCGTCTGGCAAGTCAAATTAAAACCTCTTTAGTGCTTCAGCGCAAATGGACGAAAAAAACAAAGAGAAAAAGCAATTTTCTGTTTAAAATTTTTTTAAACTTATAAAATATGTAAATAAAAAAAAAATACTGTCAAAAAGTTGATTTGATACTTAAGATAAATCGCATTCTATCTAAAACATGCGGGTTGATAATGATTTACTAATTTGGACATTTTGTGTTCTGAAAGAAGGCACCAGTTTCTTCTGTTTCATAAGTCTGCTACCTGCAGTTATGGAACAGGAAAGGCTAATTTTTCTAATCGTAAATCTTTTTCGTAAATCTCTGTTAATAATAATAAAAAAAATATCGAGCTTATATTTTTAATATTTAACACTTCATGTTTTCTAAGAAAATATAATTTAAAAAGCTAGTTGTATTATAAAAATCAATTTTCTGATTTTTCCTGGAAAAAAAACAAGAAAAAAACTTTTGTTTTAATGCCTCAACATTTTCGAAAATTTTTTTACTTTTTTAGTTTTATGCAGAACCGAATGTTATTTCCGAAACATTTTATGCATCTTACTTTCTACGTAAAACTTTGTAGTCTTAACTTACATTTTATGTGAGGCAGTGCAAAGGGATGAAAGTAAACTTTTTAAAGCAAAACTTGAGCAAAGCTCAAACAATTGGAAGGTTTTGGTCCTCTTTCAGTTGAAATAGGAAGCTAAAACTCTTCCAGTATAGAACTATCCACTAGTCTAAAAATATAGAAGGGTTTCCTGTAATGTAGGAGAAACTTTTTTTTACATATTTTTTTGAACCACCCTAGCGACCATACTTCCCAGTTTTGACGGGACAGTTCCATTTTCAGGTATTCTGTCCAGTTGTCCCCGTATATACTGAAATGTCCGATGTTCTAAAGTGGAGCACAGAATACTTCAACCAAAAGTTACTAGGTGGAGCTCTCCAAGCATTTTGATACTAATAAGTTAAATCATGCATTACAAATCAAAATATATTTTGTGTTTACCCAGGCCTGAGGCACTCGTAGAAAGAATATTTTAGCTTATGACCTCACCACTCACCCATGGACTATCGAAAAAGCACAGTTGCAAATTGCAGTTCTGAAAACAATGTGAATTTTAAAAGTTAATTGGGGTTGCTTCCTTCAGTTGAAATTACTACTTTTATCCTTTTATTGATAGTATAAGAAAAAAAAAATAACATGGAGTCAGAAAAAACTTTTATTTTCCCAACAGTCATTTTTTATTTATTTATTTTTTTAAAATGTCTGATTTTTGGAATAAGGCGTGGTCTTTATGACGTCACAAGTGATGTACTTTGCCACGCTACTCCATTGGCGAGCTAAATGTTCACGCTATGTTCACCGCGTTGTCAGGACATAATAATTTGCGCTGTACGCGAATATCATCAGTGAATGGCATTTCATCACTTTGTGATATCATGTGCAGAAGCATAAAAAATGAATTTCAATCAGCGCACCAATTTAAATATTTGTTAAAAAATATTAACTTTGTCAAATTATTTAAAAAAATGGTTGAATCCCATGCTTTTAAGTATGTTCATTCAGAAAAAAATACTTTTTGGAACAACCCAATTGTATGAGAATGAAAGGAACTCTAACTAAAACAAAATGAAACTAAAAAAAATGAAACTCTATGCAGAGAGTTTCATTTTTTTTTTTTTTTTTAAATCAGTTCCAAATGTACCGCAGCAAATTTGTACATCAGAAAAAAATACTAAAAATCTTCTCTTTTAAATGCCCAATTCTGTTTTTATCTGTCTTAAAACTGTTTAAAAAAGGCATTTTTTTTTTTGAAAAATATACACTCGCAGATACCTGAGGTTAGTAAGTTTCCCGTTTTGAGAAAAAAATATAAATGGTCAATCTCTACTTGCGCCGTCTCTTGCCCCTTCTTCTACCATTTGTAATAGTTATCTCCAAATTTTTAATTTTGACATGTTTCATTCATTTATTTATTTTTATTTCGTAATTCACTACATTTTTTCCGACGTTTCATATGCAAGTTTAAAATAATCTTGAAGATATTACTTGTTTTGTAAGAAAAAACAAACAAACCCCGGTTAGACTACTTTTTAGATTTCACACGGATCTTAAAAGACCATTTATATATATATATATATATATATATATATATATATATATATATATATATGTGTGTGTGTGTGTGTATCTAATTTGAATTCTGACACTTTGAATTCGAATTATGTTTTTCGCATCACGAGTTGCGACAGAACCCACCTCATTGGAGGCTATTGTTTCTAGAAACGGCTCATGTACTCCAGAGACTGCCCCTCCTCCTGGACGGCTACTTATGTGTATGTGTGTAAGGACTTGTTTGTGTGTAGACGTGTGCGTATGTAGGAGTGAGGAAAAAAAAACTTTTCAATTTTCAAAATTAATTTGAATTCAGTAATTTTGAATTCAAATTATGTTTTTGCAATCAAAAGTTGTGACAGGATACTAGTCATTGGTTACTATCCCACTTTCTTGTTTCTAGAAACGGTTCCTGTCCCTCCTTCTGGGCGGTTACGTGTGCATAGGTGTGTATGTGTAGGCTTGTGTGTGTGCGTAGACCTGTGTGTATGCACATTGGCGTGCGTGTATGTGTGAAAATGCGCGTGTGTGGATGTGTGTGAGTGTGTATGAGCGTGCGTGTGTGTAGGACATGGACGCCACCGACCAGGAGCAGCGCCTACCGGGAGGAGTCGCGTCTGCAAGAGGACGGCGGGGTTGAAAAAGGAACCAAACATCAAGGACGGTCAAGTAAAAACAATTAGCAATCTTGATTGCTCAAAAAAAAAAAAAAAAAAAAAAAAAAAAAAAAAAAAAACCGCGGATCATCCGTGATTTAATACAGATCAAAAGGGAATTACAACTGTTGTGATCGATAACTTGGTGTAGAAGCATACAGAAAGGGAAATTAATTTCTTGGGAGGATTGAATATCGTGGTTTGAGGCGAATCGATTCTTCAATCTGACGATCGACTTGTCGCTGGAGGGAATGGGAGAGAGAGTCACATTTCTGTGTTCTTTTAGGTTCTAGGAAGTGGGAAGTTTTTATAGACTTACACTAACGGGATCACAGCAAATTAGGATTTTTTTATCATTTTAAAACTGTTAATGGTTTACAGGCTATCAAATGAAAAAATACCAAAACTGCTGTATGCTAAATCTATAAATTGAAAAAACAAAGCAAATAAAGTACAAATTGTGAAGTAAGTGTTTCAAATCGTTCTTTTACGGCTGCAATGGAGGCTTTTCACCTGTTCATAACAGAAACTCATGAGTATTTATGAGTGAACCAAACTTATGATTTTTTTCGCCTGTGTTGAGCACTTTTTACACTGGTCCAAGGAAGGGACTTCATAGCAGCCTTAAAATAGCTATTTATAGCTTTTACTTGGCACTTAGTGCAGACTTTATTATTTTTGTCAGTTTAGTCACAGAACATTGCTTAATTAATAGTGTTTTCTGAATTTTAGTGTTAATCCGAACATAAATTTCCAGGGTGCTGCAATTTTTAATATACAGGGCTAAACTCTTAGGTGGAACGTTAAGGGGTGTTAGAGGGGGGATAAGAAGCAATAAGCATAAGGAATATATAGTCGCAAAACACAATGCTGACGAGCTACATGCACACAAAGCCAGGGTACTGTCTGATGCAAAACAGGTCACACATTTATTACATAAAGACGATTTTACACAACATTTTAATTTTTGAGTAGGATTTGCAGCGGTTGATAAAATTTGCAGTCTTCAGCTGTAATACATGCGTCGCAATGAAAGCACTCACTATCGCTATAACGAGAAATTTCGACAAATTTTCATCGATCGCTGCGCCTTTGTTGCGATGCGTGAATCAGAGCTATTACAGGACGTAACTTTTAACACCTGCTTCTAACATACTTTAAAAACTAAAATGTTGTGTACAATAGTCTTTGTGTAAGTAAATTTGTGATCTATTTTGCATCCGTCAGTTTCTTGCCACCATATGTTCCTTATGTGTGTGTGTGTGATTCTTGCTTCTTATCCTCCCCTCTCCTCTGACACCTCTTAAAGTTTTCCCTAATAGGGTAAGAGGTGTCAGAGGACTCACCATATATATGTTAATCATTACATATATATGGTGTATACCAGTTATTACTTTCATTAATATGCACGAATATACATTTCCACACAAAGACGCATGGCAGTCGGTAAGCTTGTAATAATAGTGTATCTACATATGCGTGTGACTTAATGATTGGAGTAATATGATGTGTGATGATTGATATCTACCACTTAAAATACTCATTTCTATTTGCTATTCATCCAACTAAAATTTCCATCAACAACCCGTTTTGTCGAGTAACTGGATGAATGAGTTGATGAATCCTTGCGTGTTCGTTGAGGATTAAAATTGCGTTATTTTAACAATCATTGTCCTGAGAACATGAAGTTATAACTTAATCTCTGCCATGGTTAAGACCTTAGGTTGTGTATTAAGACTGTCAACCTTTCGTAAACATCAAGGACTCTTCGAGAAGTGCAGTCAAGCTTGAAATCTCTTCACGCAACCTAATAATGTTATCTGATGACGGAGTACAGGATAACATTTATTTTAAATGCGATAAATATTTCAGGGGCTCAGAGGAAGGAGGGTGATGTGGACGAGAGAGAAATGATGGTGGTGAGAAATCACTGCATAGGGTGTTTGTGAATACTGAAGGATCGTATGGGTGAATGTATTTTATTGTTAAAAGGCATGGATTCAGATTATGTTACTTTTATTATAAATAAATCCCATTAAGTAAAATTAAAATTATTACAAAAAATACGATATTCAAGATTTTTTCTACCAGCAACTCTTTTTTAGTCTACTTTCCCCATAAAAGTCAACGAGAGAAAAAAAAAGCATGAGAGAAGGCTTAATGCATCCTCAAAACATCTCAAAAAAAAAAAGAAAAGTGGGGTTTTGAGACGAGGAAAATGTGTACCTGTCGGTCTGTCAGTCTGCACCCTTCCCCAACAACTTTTGAGCAAATAATCTGGTTCGAATAAACCTTTTTTTGTTCTAAAGATGTTGAAGAGGAACCAGATTTTACTTTTTGATTTGAACAATTTTTTGTTCGATTTTGAGCTGTTCAAGAATTTTTAACATTAGTGCCTGCGGGAAAACTTAAGTCAATATTGATCTTGAACTTTAAGGCAGATTTGTTTCAAAAAACCTTTGATGCAAAAGCTTTTGGGGCTCTATCAAAAAAGAGAAAAATTGAGCAAGTTCTGAATGTATTTTTGGTTTCAAGAAATACAAAAAAAAAAAAAAAAAAAAAAAAAAAAAAAAAAAACTGCTTTTAAAAAAAATACCATAGCTCGTAGACTTAACGTTAGAGATGAATATAGCAATCAAACTGAAATAAATTTAAAGCGAAAATGTTTTTTACCAGGACTGCGGTGGAGGGAAGGACTCCTAGAATTTTAAGGCTTTTTACTAAGAATCCGATATCTGTACCCCATAATCAATCCGATTCCGACTCCACGACTCCTCTGGCTCCGGAGCCTAGACAGAAATAGGTTTAGAGAGAAAACAACTGACTCCGACTCTTGGAATTTTAAAGCCTTCGACTCCCGACTCGGACAATTTTACCCTAATATCAGCCTAGCTCCAACTCCGACTCCGCAGCAGTGATTTTTACTGTTAAATAATGATTGTTGAGATAATTTGCTTTTGTTCTCATTCTAAAGTTTTAATTAATTAATTTTACTTTTGGCAACGAAAAAAAAAAGAAACTTGGAATGCTCTATTTTAAACAGGAAAAAGGAGCTAGGCAGACGATTATGTTTTTGACGAAAATTATTGATTACAGAGTACATTTTAATATTTAAGTCATTTTCTACAGTATACTTATTTCATTTTTAATTTTTGGCAACGGGGGAAAAACAAAATTCTAGACGTTTCATTTTTACCCAAAAGAGAGAGAGAGAGTGAGAGAGAGAGAGAGCAACAAACTTTTTTTTTTGTTTATAAAATATATTTGTTTTGATTTCCTTTTTATTTATTTATTTTTTTGAAAACGAGTTAAGATTTTTTATGGGAAAAAATCTATTAGCTGCACTGTTTAAGAGGTGCTACTACTTTATTTGTTCATTTATTTATTTTTTACGAGGTATCTTATTTTATCAGATGCACGAGGCATATTTTGCTTTTAGAAATTAGTTTGAAATGTCAAAAAGGTATGTTTGATATAATTTTCAGTCTTAGCTAGTTATAATAATGATCCGATACTGGAAAGTTTTTTCTGGTATACGGCAAAGTATCCTGGATCAGTTCTGGACGGAACCTCTAGTTACATATGTGTGATATACATACGCGTTAAATAGCCATAATATCTTCACTAATTAATATTATTGAAAAAATTCTGTCCTGCATTTATATGCAATTACAGTTACATTTACAATTTTTATCAGAAAAATGGCGAATAATACTTGATGTACAGATAAATTAAATTTTCTTATAGCTTCCTGCTTTATTTAAGGTAGTTATTTTCATGTGGGAAATATATTATTAAAATAGTATTTAAAGAAAGAAATTATAAAGATTAAAAATTAACGAGCACATTCCTTTGTGCTTGAAATTTCAAAATTTTAACTCATCAGAATAAAAATAGGAAACCTTTTCAAAAAAAAAAAAAAAAAAAAACGGAAATTGCAGAATTTTGCTTTTTTTTTCCGAGCACTCCCATCTCCACATAAAACACCTGAATTAATCTCCTGAATTGGCTCATTACACGAAAAAGCAGACATATTGTTCCGCATGTGGCAGATTTATATTTTATTTTAAAACGTGTAATAAGCATTATTATTATTATTCTGTTTGCGTCAAAAATCACGCGAGTATGTGTGGTATCTTAGGAAAAACACTCTTCGTTCATTGCATTTTTAAACATTACTTTTGGTGCGATATACAGTGGCTCCCAAAAGTGTTCGTACACCTACGACTTTCAATGAAATAGGACCCTATCCATTGGTTGGAATTATTATTTCGGTATAGGTATTTAATTATAAGATCTAAGATCAATTTTCAACAAAACTACATGAAAATTTTTAAAAAAATATTTAAACTTAATTTTTTTTAATCAAAAACAAAAAAGTGCCGGAAATTTTATCTCACAAAGGTCTTCGTACACTTTTAAAAATGTCTATATATTATTGAATAATCTAAATTTTTATTAAGTAATTATTTAGTAGAATATCATGCAGTACCAACAACACCTTTTAAACGTCTGGGAATAAATTTCATTCTTTTTTCTTTCTTTTTTTGCGTAATTTCTGAGTAAGTGTTTAACCACACTTCGAGTGTTACTGTTTCTAGCTCTATTTTCGTTTCAAAGCCGTATTTTCGTAATCTAGCCTCCAGATATCTCTAAATATGTTACATTAAGTTCAAATCTGGAGATTGAAGGGGTATTTTCTAAACTTTAGGACAATTTTTGAGGCACTAGACGCAAACGTTGAAAGCTGTGTGCTTCTTATCGTTATCTTGATAAAAAAACAAAGTTGTTTCCGATAACCAAATTTTTGGCTACGAGTTTAAAATTGGTTTTAAAAATATTTAAATGAACAGCATGATTTATTATTTCATCAAAAAATTCCAAACCGCCAAGTCCTGATGCTGATATGCACCCTCGCACAAGAAACCCTTCACCGTCCTGATAAATTGATTCAACTAAGTTCTTAAGATCAAGTTCCTCATTTTTTCTTCTATTGACAATTATACAACAATTTAACCAAAACTGTTGAATTTAATTTCATCTGTAAGTAAGACGTTATTCCAAAACGCTTTGGAGCTTATTTATCTTTTTTTTTTTTTTTTGCGACAAAAAGCGTAAGCTTTCCGTTTTTCGCACGAACAAGAAATTTCTGCGGGAAGAGTTCCCATTTAATCCAGTTAATCAGAGAACATGGCGAACAATTTTGGGTAAAAATTAAATGTAAGTTTTTTCATTAAATTCTGCAGAAACTATTACAGCACTCAAATGTGTGTTTTTCATAATTTTTTTAACTGTAAATCTCCGATCATGCTTTGTCAACTTTGCCGGTTGACCTTTTCTTGCCTTGTTTTCAGTCCCATTCTTTTCTTTAAAGCATTTTATCAAGTACTTTACTATAGAATGGAATAAATTAACTAATTTAGAGACATTTTAAACCCATTTACCTCAACTGTGAGGAAAAAATTCAAATTTCGAATTCTGTTTGTGGTTTTTTACGAATACCAGCCATTTTAAAATAATAAGCACAATATTAAGGAATAAATAAACAAAAAATTAAAGCCAAATGACTCTTAAGGGTCAACACAATGAAAAATAATAAAAAAACGACATATGATAATTTTAATCATGAATTTATTCGAAAATATTTGAGTGTATGATGACTTTTGTAGCGCATTATTTCTGTCTCTTTGTTTTTTGACCCATTTCAAAAAGAGGATCCATCAATATTTTGAAAAAACTACGGGGTTTTATTTAGAATGACATGGGAATGATGTGAAAAAATATTGGACTTGCTATTCGAATTCAGTTTCGCGTTATTTTGGTTTTACTAAAAATTTTTGAAGTGTACGAACACTTTTGAGAGTCACTGTATAGAGCTTACGCATAGAGGGGCAAAATGTCTGATTTTCCGTGGTTTCTTTTTGAAAATAGCGCTAAAAAATAAATAATAACGAAACAAAGCATATATGCAACAATTTTTCAACAACAGATTCAAAGGATATATTGCTAGAATCCAGAAAACTGAAACTGACGTCCAAAAGCGTGTCCCACGCGTGACAGGAAAACTTTATTGAAAATAACAATTTAAAAAAAATTAAAAAAAAAATTGCTTAACAAATCGCACAAGTCACTAGACCAATAAACTTTAACTTTCAGCATCATTCCGCCCTTATTTATTTCTATGTACAGTAGAACTCCAACTATCCGTGCTCCTACTATCCGAATCGCTTTCAGAATTTCGGGGAAAAAAATGATTAAAACATACTACGGTTTGTAAAATCATAATTGCGTACGCGCAATTCCCTCCATTAACATAGTCGAACAGTTTACTTTGACCGAGATATTCAGCAAGCAATGACTTTCATTTTAATTACGGTGCGTAGATACTAGACTAATTACAGCACTTGTAAGTACGCATAACAAAAGCAAATATGTTGCCTTTTCATTTGATTAATCAAAAGCTCTCTTTCTGCAAAAATAGTTTTTTTTTTCCCAATTTCAGCACACATTTAACAATGGGGTTCTTTCCGAAATTGTAAAAGTATTTTTTCTGAAAGTGCATGCTTAAAAACATGCGATATGACCATTTTTTAAATAATTTGTTTAAGTTTAATATTTTTTAAAAATTACTTAAATCGGTGCATTTTTATTGTTTATGTTTCTGCCCGATGACATCACAAATGATGAAATGCAATTCAGTGTTGCCATTCACAGACCAAAATGTTTAATTCGCATCTTTACTCACGTGTATTGGCAACGATATGGTTGATAGCAAGCGTAGAGCGCAATTTTAATTCGCTTGTTGATTATCATAACGTGGAATCGTGGTAGAAAGATGCGCCAAAATGCATCATTTGTGACGTCATCAAGACCACGCCTTGTTTGAAAACTCGAACATTAAAAAAAATAAATTAAAAAACATCTGTTGGGAAAATAAAAAGATTTTCTGGGTCTATGTTCTTTTTTTGCTTATTCTATCAATTTCAGTGACTAAAAGTAGTATTTTTGACTGAAAGAAACAACCCCATTGATCAAAATAGAGTTATTCAGAGAAAATCCAATTATCTTTGATTATCCGAATGGGGTCCGATGACCGGTGCCAATCGATTCGGATAAACGAGTTCTTTGCATTCGAAATTATGAGAAAAATTTAGTCCAAATCGCCCCACACGTGACAGTGGAATCTTCCAGTTATGGGTCTGCAAACAGAATGCTGCAGAACCTTAAAGCATATCGAGAATATTTTTTCATGAATATTTCATTGACATACATGATTAAAACTAACGCTCGTTCATCTGATTAGGACCATCACTGTTACATCAAGCATTACTGGTGATGTAATACAGCATAACAAAAAGAATTCCCATGTTTCCTCTTCAATTATAGAACTGAAAGTGGCAATCCTGGATTAAACCAGATTAGTCATCTCTGTCGAGAGATTAAATACATAAATAAAGATTTAAGTCGTCGGTTTTTAAACACAGTAAGTATTTCTAGGAACGAGAAAAGAAATGAATGAAAAACAAAGTAGACATTAAAACTAACTGGCGCCAAAGTTATTTTGGATTGTTCTACATAAAATGACTGAGAAAAGCTAAATTACGAAAGGAAGTATTTCTTGTTAAATCTTAGTGAGAGACATTTTGGATGAATCATATTTACTGCGAATAGAGTTACCTGTGGGGGAAAATAAAACGTTGTTGAACTTCTTGTATACTTATAACTATTTGGAAAACATTTCACTATCCAATTTACAGGATTTACTACTGTAGTTCAAGTTGGAAAAAAATCGTTAATGTGCAAAAATTTGCGTCATTTTTTTAATTTAAAAATCATTTTTTTTGTGAACAAAATTACTAATTATGGGCAGCCAAACCATTTATGGGTAGATTATAGATGGAAAAATAACAGACATCCCGGTTATCACATCCAAAGACTGACGGCAGTTTCGTTCTTGTTAGAACTCATCAGTCTGGATTAGTGAACACCTGAGCCGGTGGGACATCTCATTGAAGCTGAGGCCAGCAACAAACTGGTAGATGAAGTAAATTTATTTCACTAGCGAGTGTCCGCAGCATGGTCGGATCGACTCGTGGATTGAAAACAAAGCTTGGATATTTAGCAGGGAGTTACCGCCCATAAGCTAGGGATAAGGCAGAACTCATTGGGCTTAGGGCTGGCAACTTACTGCTAAATGTCTCAAGATGTTCTTTCGATTGATACCTTTTTAAACATTTTCATTATTACACTACAAGCTGCAATGCCCGGCTTTGCATGGTCTACCTCGAAAATAAAAGTTATGTCAAGTGACACAAGTTCAACAATCAGGCTTCAGTTAGAGAGAGAGAGAAAGAAAAAAAAAACTGTAAAATTGTACTGTACAACCCTCTATAAATACAACTAAAATCCTAAAACAAAGAAAGAAAATAAATTGCCAAATAATAATCGAAAGGAAAATTTTTTTAATCGAAACATTTTTTTTTAAAATTTAGTCACGGTCAAGAAAAAAAAAGTGGCAACCTTCTGAATGGTTTTCACGCTAATTTAAAATGAGATAGCGCAAACGATGATTTTCCAATGTGAAATTCTGTTCCATTAGGCTTAACAACGCTCTCAAATTTTTCCCCGGTAATTTTACAACCTTGGTTTTTTTAAAAAAATTCGTTGGAAATAATTCAATTTCAGGAATATTTCTCGCGAGTTTTTTGAATGGCACTGAGTTTGAACTAATCGGATAACTATTTCGGATAGAAAGAGTCATTTAATGCCATTTTCGAATTTTAAAATTAAAATTCGAACGGTTCGGTTCTTTTTTGGCGTTTGACACCCCCCCCCCTACGTTCCTTCTTGGGTCCCCAAGTACCTCCCTGCCGAATTTGATCGAGATCCGACGTAAACTCTGGATTTGTATAAGGAACATACACACATACAAATATATTCTCCGTTTTTAGCCTACTTTCCCAGTAAAAATCAGAGAAAGAAGAGAAAAGCATGAA
This sequence comes from Uloborus diversus, assembly GCF_026930045.1. Taxonomy (NCBI): domain Eukaryota; kingdom Metazoa; phylum Arthropoda; class Arachnida; order Araneae; family Uloboridae; genus Uloborus; species Uloborus diversus. Next base: position 46,753,060 of record NC_072735.1, read on the forward strand.
AGAAGGCTTAATACATCTTAAAAATATCCCGAAAAACAAAAAAAAAGTCAAAAATAAATAAAATAGTTAGATAAATATTGAAAAATTAAAAATTGGAAAGTAGGGTATTGAGATGGGGAAAAATGTCTGTCGGTCTGTCTGTCGGTCTGTCTGTCGGTCTGTCTGTCTGTCGGTCTGTCTGTCTGTCCCCCCCTAATAACTTTTGAATGAATAGTCCGATTCGAACAAATTTTTTTTTGTTAGAAAGATCTCGGCGAGGACATCTCATTCTCATAATTCATTTTTTGATTTAACCAATTTTTTGTTCAATTTTGAACAGTTCAAAAAAACTTAACATTAGCGCCTACGGGGAAATTCAAATCAAAAATAAATCTTGAACTTAGAAGCGAAGTGGCTTCAAACAAACTTTGTAGGGAAAAACTTTTGATAAAAAACATGTATCGAAAATATCTTTTTCGATTTTGAACAAGTTTTCGTTCAATTTTGAACAGTTCAAATCTCTTAACATTAGCGCCAAAGGGGAAACTGAAAGTCAATATAGATTCCGAACTTAAAGGCGGATTTACTTCAAACAAACTTTGTTGGAAATAGCTCTTGACGACCTACTCCCGACTCCGACTCCGAGAATTTAGGGGCACCTGACACCGGCTCTGACTCCTGTTCCCGACAATTAATCGGACTCCGACTCCCCGACTTCGACTCTGACTTCGTAGCTTTGGCAAACATTTATACACGGAGGACAAATGACTGACTCCGATTCTTGGGTATTCGACTCCGACTCTTTTATCCCAAAATGAGATTGACTCCGACTCCGACTCCGCTGCTGTGGTTTTAACTGTGAAATAATTATTGTTGATATGATTTGTTTTTATTTTCACGCTAAAGTTTTAATTTAGGTTTTAGTTTTCGGTGAATAAACTCGAAAAATATGCGCAGACGATTTTTTTTTTTTTGAAAATGAAAATTATTTCTTTAAGTTGACATTTTATTGTTTTTTTTTTTATTTTGATAAGTGCATTAATTCGTTTAAAAAATTATTTTTGGCAACAGGGGAAAAATAAACGATTTTTTTATATGATGTATTTATTTTAATGAACTTATTATTATTATTTTTTCGTTTTGAAAGCAGTTAAAAAAATTTTTTAATGGAAAGAAGTGTATTAGCTACTTTGTTTAAAAGGTGCTGCTATTTTATTTGTTCGTTTTTTTGAAGAAAAGTAAGGAATATTTTATTCCTAGAAATCAGCTTAAAATATTAAAAAAAATATGTTTGAAAAAATTAGCGATTTTATGTATTTTTGAGAATATTGATCAGGTACTAGAAAGTAGTATGGGTATACGGGAAAGTAGGCTCGTCTAGTTCTAGACGGAACTTCTTGTATTTACATAGATTTGAATATATAGGTTCCCTGGGTAAGTAAATTACTTTTTCATATGCATTTTGGATTTCTTCTAGATCTTCAGTGTAGTGGGGAGGGGGGGGGGGCGAGGGCTCGTATTTGCAGCATTTGCGATACATTATATTCGCCATTGTGTTGTATTCGTTAAGGGTTATATCGTTAAGGTTAATTTGACTTATCGTTGGATACTCTTCGTACTAAGTTCCTCCCCTTTTAAAAACTTCCCATAGAACAATGAGCAAATTAGAATCCATTAAAAAAAGATAAATAACGTCATTAGCTAACCAAATCCGCTTTGATTGAAGCCTTACATGCCTCACATGCTGCAATTAGTCTGAGGTCATACTTATCTCTAATAAGTAGGAATGAAAACCTTTGATTTTTAATGGTACATTTCCTAATTGGAATGCACAAAAAGTTCCAAGATTGCCGAAAGTTATCTTTCAAGGAACGTTTGACTGTTTTACTGCTTTGTCGATGCGTCAAACTTTGTTTGATATTTTAAAGGTCATGTTATTTCCGATTATCTGTGAAGGGTTTTAATAAAGGTTTGTTTATAGCTATGACGAGATGATTGGACAGCTGGAATTCAATTATATATTCTGATGACACACCATTGGTGACATGAAACAAGACCTTGGTGGTGACATTTTACCTATACAGCTGTTCCTGTTTTAATCGGTTTTTTGTTTTGAATTGCATTTAGTGTTTATAATGTTTTTCACCTGAGCGGATCGAGATTAGTTGAAATGATCTATAAGATCACAAGAGACAACTTCTTGATCTTTTAGAACTTACAGATAAGTAACAATCAGGAACGGCCCGATAGAAGTTCACGATAGATCAGTGTGACCCCTCAAATACTTTTGTCTGACGATTCGGCGAAGCTTGGAGTTCCATTCGGCAAAATTTGAAGTTCCATTTGGTAAAACTATCATCATTCGGCAAAAACTTGGAGCTCTATGAGGCAAAATTATCATCATTCACCAAAATTAGCAGTTCAATTCGACAAGCTGAGAATTTGAGCCCTCCCAAAAACTTAAGGTCGGTGCTCCCCTATCAACAAGTTCACGTTTTAATTAAGACCTAATTGCAGGTTTAAGTCGTTGTTTCTTTGGTTCTAACAGGATTTGTTATTTACGATACGGTGATTTGATAGTTATCATATGGTAGTTTGATAGTAGTTCAGAAAATTACGCAGATGACTATGATAAAAGTCGGTCTGTATGTTTTTTTAAGGGAAAAAGAGTATATAAAAACAAAACACTTTTGATCAAGATCAAACATTATCAGAAGCAAATTCAGTTACAAAGATTAAAAAAAAAAAGTATGATCATTATTGTTATTATTATTTTCAACTTTCCTGCATGAGAAAATGTTTTCAATTTCTTTCTGTGTCCATTTTCAGAGGATCTCCATGTTAGCTTTCTTGTGAATATATTTGATTGTCATCCATTTTTGGTTGTTAATTATGTTATGACAAATCTTTTCTCTGTATTGCTTTATTTATTTCACAGTGAAGCTGTAACAGTAATGCATGTTTTTTTTTTTTTTTTTTTTTAAAGCTTACGGATAAATCTTATGCACAAAACAATGTCAGCATATCTGAATGCTTGTCTGCTTGCGATGTTCAGACAAACCCACAGCTAGTGGTGGCTCTAGCTCTTGTGGGACCGTGGGCATTTTTTTTTTTGCGAAGCACTAATTTTTTGAAAGAAAATAGTAAAAAAAAATTATTGATTACATTATGTATAAATGAAGTTAATACGTGTCAAAATAATTAAATCATATTCATACAAAATTATTATAAACAATTTTTTTCCCCAATAAAATCTTAACGAGGCTTTCAGAGAAGCCAATACCGTTTAGTAATAAAAAAGGAAACGTTTAGAACTTTAGGTTTCCTACTTTGAGTATAAAAATATGTAAAAGTTATGCTTGATTTTTTTGATGATTTAATACTTGCTTTCCACTTCATAAAAATTTACAAAAACAGAAAATGGCAAAAAAAAAAAAAACAATTCTTCACGTTTTGGGCTTTTGAGAGAGCCATATGTAAATCATTGAAATTAACTTTAATAGGTTTGCTACTTTTACCAGCAATCTACAATAGAACAACTTCAACAGAAATACTTAATTAAAAAGAAAGATGTTGAATTTTTTAAAAATTCTTTTTACAATACTTTTCGTACTTTTTAAAACAAATAAAAGAAAATCATTTTCAAAAACTAAGCACTGTTTGAGCATTGACTTTCACTCATGATGGTTGTTTACATAGATATAAATAAAAAGTTTACACGAATAAATTAAAATACATCGTTTGATATGTTTTGTGCGTGAAACATTTGAATAAAATAATCAGATATTTTGTTGACGTTAAATCAAGAAAGATGAGATTTTAGCATTTTATAATCAACATATAGAACTTATAACTAAAAGAGAGATGCATTAAACAGCTCGTTTCATTTCGAATTTTAAAAAGAAGAAAGAAAAAAACTATACATTTTAAAATTTGTGACTTTACCTGCATAAATGCTTTCTGGAGAGCCAACAGACAATGGCAGATTTACCATGTCTCGAATGCAAGGGGCCTCCGCGAACATGGGGGCCCCGAGGGATTTACAAACATTATAAATGTTTGACATTCTGTAATAGACAAAGGGGCTCTCAAATCAGCATCGCGACTGTTCTCTAAATGTGTAAATCCGACACTGCCAATTGAAGCCATTTCAAAAACGGACCTAAAAAACGGTTCCCAAGCAATATCCCCTCCCAAGAAAAAAAAATCCTTCTGAGGGCCGTTGGCTTGGATTTATACAAGCTCTTAATAGTTTCTGATTAGACCAATCGTTTTAACCAAAAATGCAAAAATGACGAAAAATTAATTAATATAAGAATTATTTCTTTTCTAATAGCAACACGTTAGCAATAATGAGTTGACACGGGGCCCTGCTAGTCGCAAAGCTCTAGGTGGTTGCTCGGATTGCGCAATTCTGGAGTCGCCTGCCCACAGCACCTGCCTTCACGAAATTTGACACAAAACTAATTTGGGTCATGCAGTTGACCCATAAGCATTTTGCATATACTTAAATATGTAAAGAAATAAAATCTTAAATAACTCATTAAATTTTATATTAATGAAAAGTAGGGTAGATCGGGGCACATTTAAGCATAGGGCACGTTTACGCAGTGCCCTTTTTCGAAAACGAGCTGTAACGGGAGAGCAAACAGTTATACCAGATCGATGCTGCTCCCTGGCAAATATTCTCAAAAGATTTTGAGCATCAGTCGAGCTTTGGTTTAGCATGTGAATAGGAAAATATGTTTTCTCCCAAGTCAAGTAAATTTTGTGTTGAACGTTTTGAAGCTTATTGTGAATAAATAATGCATAGTTAAGAACAAATAAATATATAAAAATGAGCAGAATTTATCATTTTCTGAGAATTATATCTGTGTGGACAGAAAAGTTATTACATTTTGTTGCACATTAGAAATAAATCAAAACTTGCCTACAGGGCATGTTTACGCATTTTCATCGGGGCATATTTACGCAAGTTCTTAATGCGTCTTACTACTCTGGCTTACTTCTAAACGGGCCTCGGACGCTTTTTTCGCTCTGTACTGTTTCAAACCTTTAGTAATTTCAAGTTTTTTAATTTTAAAAATAACCATTCATTTAAAATTAAGTAAAAGATTCGTATCTCATAGCTTAAAACCATAAAGTGATGTCTTCGTGCTTGTTCAGCTTTAACTTTATATACTGTTCAGCCTCAGATACAGTTTCTTTATTTTAACCCTTACAGGCGCGGGTCATTAAAATTTTAGAAATATAATAAAAAAACACAATGGATGGGATAAATTGGTTATCTGGACATAGATTTTACAGTCAAAATTTTTTTAAACTCACCCCCTCCATCTTGGGGTGGTGTCCCCGTTTGTGACCACCTTCCGCCTAGAGCAGAAATTGTTTTCTGAAGTGGTTATGCTTACCACGTATGACAATTGGAGTAATTTCAAATATTTTAAGCTCTTAAGCATTTTTACTAATTATTTCAATAATTTATGCCATTAAGAATATTTAGAACACAAAATTCAATATTTTTACGATGAAAATTCCAAGATAAAGATGAAGTAAAATTCAAGAAAGTTCATATAGATTATATAAAATTATCTAAATAAACAATTTAAAATGTTAAAAATATTTTTGGCACATTGTTCTTGCTTTATGTGCATTCCTTTTGTGCTATAAAATATTAAATGAAAAAATACGACTGTATAATACCATTTACAGAAAAAATAACATCAAAGCTGATAATAAAAAAGTATACAACTGTCTAGTAGGAAAAGCAGATCTCAAATGTGTGCAGGCATGGACCTTCAAATTCACCTGTTCTGGGTCAAGAACCCAAAATAAATAAACAAAAGCCCATTGTAGACTATTCTTTTGGTCCCCCGTTTCTGAAATGTATCAAATTACATCTTTCACCCACAACTGTGAGATCAATGCTCTAGACGGGCGGTGTCCACATTTGGGGACACCTGGAAAGAAACTTTGTTTATGCATTCAAAAATGAACTCGAATCTTTTAAAAAATTATGATTGATTAGCTCAGGATTCCTGAGGGAAAATGGTTGACTAATTTAGTTTATGGTGTAAATTTTAAAATCTTGAAAAAAATATTGTATTTGAGCTTGAAAATCGAGGTATTTTGAACAAGAAATTAAGACAACAAAAAGAGTCATATTTAATAGTGCTGCCATCTGTGTGCATTAAAGAGAAATAAAAGCAACTAATGCAGCGATTTTTGGAGTTTTAAAGAAAAAACTTTTTTTTAAAGAAATTTTTTAAATTGGTGTCCCTTTTTGTGACCACCGCGCCGGAAAGGGTTGAAGATGGTAAGACATCATGTTCAAACAGAACCACGTTAGATGCCAAAATAATGAAAAGGCTTATCAATAATCCAAGTATTTTTCCCAGTTAGCCCTCTGATTCATCACATATGGACTATCCCAAGTGGCACCATTTGAAAAAGTAGGACCAAAGCTTAAGAACCAGGAAAGGAAAAAAAAAGAGGATGCTCACAGTCTTAATTGATACTCCGATTAAATAAGCCCTCAGACAAGAGCAGTTAGAAGATACAAAGAAAAGAAACAAAATTGGCAGAACAACACAAAAAGGAGAAATTACTTTAAAATTATAAGTTTCTATTAAAGCAGGAATAGAAGATATCCAAGAAAAAAGTATGAAACCGAAACCTGCGACAGGGAAAAGTTAGTACACTCTGGAAAAAGGAAATTAGTGAACGATTCTGTTTACGAAGTAGAGAATTGTGCTTGCATCTATTGTTTGAAAGCAAACAACCATTCGAAAAAAGGACAGGATAGGGTTCAACGTCTTAACAAAACGCAGGCCTGTGACAAGTATGGAAAAAAAAAAACTTTATTTTTGTTAGTAAAATCTAACAGTGACGAAAAAGGTGACTAAATAGTTTCTGTTTTTAATTAGCAATAAGTCCTATGATTTTAGTTTAGTCTATAAAATGATCTTTAAATAGATATTTGTGATTTTCTCATTTTTAAAGTGTTTTAAGAGAAATAAAATATTTAAATTTGGTTAAATATCTATTTCACTTACTATTTCGTATTATTTTTAACTTGCGTGAACGTACTCCACTCGATGCGTAAACTTGCCCCATTTTCGGGGCAAGTTTAAGCAACCGACTTGGACTTAAAAAAACATTTTTTTTACGGTTAAAAACACAAGCTGAGCAACAACTGAATGTACAAATTTTGACTTCATTAACTGCTTCATAAAACCACAATGTCTAAAATTTCCTAGGTTCAAACATAAAAATAAGAAAATTCATTGAAAAAAATCCTCGTAAATGTGCCCTGGTCTATCCTACCATTTTTCCTACATGAGATGAAATTTGCTCAAAGGTTCTTTGTCAATTGCAACACAAAAATACTATCCTGAATTAAAAAAAAATTCTTTATCTGAAAAGCAGAACCAACATTCAGAAACTGTGTTTCCTTCATTTAAAAGAGCGATTTGTTTTCCGAGGAAGAATTTCAAGCACTTTTATTTTCTGTCATTAAACGAGAAAATTCTAGCTATAATTAGAGAAATAAAAGTTGAAAAGGAAAATATGCCGTTAAATGTATGTAATCATTTTTCGAGAACTCAATAACTTTATCAAAATTGAACTAAATTGACTCATAAAAACAGAACTAGTCAAACAATGAAACATAAATCTTCAATGAACTACAATAAATGAATTTGTAATGCAGAAAATTGATAACCTTGGCATTCTCCAAGAGCAACTCAATAAAATCAATTGCAAAACGTATCTAATCAGCAGTAAACCTGAAGTGTCTCAATGAAGGAAAAATACAATATTTATCCTAAAATCAAACTAGGACTATTTGAACAATGGCTGCAACAATGGCCCATACCCTAAAGGATGGGAAAAAATTGAAGTTATTGCCTCACCCTGCCTTAAAAGCACTCTCTGAAAAAAAAAAAAAAAGATGCGAGAGACAATATGGGTGTGGTAAGGTGTGGTCATATGCAACTTTCGATAGTTTCTTGTATGCTACTGAATTTGAAACGCTTTGATGTATAAAGTCGTTAGCATTACAGAAATTAACAAAATTGACAGAATATAGGTATTATTTCGTAATGACCGAATCAGTAAATTATCCGTGTAGTTGGATCATTACTTGGGAGCAGAAACTGAATAATATTTACGAAAAAAAGTGATTTACGAATTTGTGAATTAGTTTGTGTCACGGCTCGAGAGCCGTAAAGGAAGTTATTAGATGAAACAGTGTTAATGACGGAAAATTCATTTCAATGGATATTACTACACAAAATGAGGAAGAAAAAAAAATCTTTCAACAACAAGATTAGTTTTTTTTTATATAAAAGATTGTTTAATAGTCTTCCCATCCGCCCTAGGGGACGGACGGGAGGCCAGTGCACGCGACCATAGCCTTAATGATCAACGATTGAGTAACAAAACTACGAATACTACGTAATCCAGTGCATATATTCCCCACAAAAGTTTTTTAGAAGCTGAGAGACATGTTTAATTTGTAGTGCTTTAAAACTAATACAGTAAGGCCTTTAGTCTGGCGGTCCGACGTCGGTGCGTGGAAAAAATTGACCTTTTCTCGGAGATTTTTAACGAAGTGAAAAATAAAAAAGATCCTTCTTCAATCAGAGGAAACTCAAACTAAAATTTTTGGAAGGGGGAAAATTCTCAATTCCTCAAATGAAATTCCAGTTTTACCGAATGATAAAATACGAACATGCACACATATCATACATACATACATATTACATCTTCATAGAGTAAACATTAAGTATCATTCAAAAACAATTAAATTTTTTTAGCCACTTTTAAAAACTTAAAAGTCATTGACATTCTCTTTCTTTTGTGATCTTAATCTAAATAATTCAAATTCTCTTGTAATTTGTTGATAATTAATTATTCAACAATCGTAACCGGACCATCTTTGTGATTTTGAAAAAAGTCTCTAATATTAACAGATTCTAATAAAATAATGGGGTAGAAATATTTCACAAAAATTGTACCACTTTTAAACGGCAATTCATTTCTGAAGAGACAAAGACTTACCCTTGAATGTGGTTTTTCATAGTTATTATTGAAGTTCTTTTATGAAAATATCGTAACGTACGAAAAGATTTTTTTTACAAAAGAGTACATTTCTCTACTTCCGTGTTAATTCTTCTTCATCCTAGAGAGAAACAATGTAGTGAAAATTTCTAATACGTTGCATGAATAGCAAGATTTTTTCTTACAAGAAGTAGGTATTTTACTGGAAGGCGATGCTTGCCCTGTTTCCAGGGAACGTAATTGTGTTCAAAAAGAAGGTTTTTCTTAGCATTCGCAAAATAAAATTTAAGAAAAGTAAAATCATTTGAACTAGATTAAAAGAAATATCTAGATTGTTTATAATATGTAACGTACCTTGATCGGGAACAAGGATTGGACATTTTAGGTATTTTTTAAAGACGAAGTGGAGATGCTATTTTTAAGTACTCAAAATACACGTAGAACTAAAAAAAAAACCTATTTTTATATGAAAAAAAAAAGAAAAGTTCAAAAGTTGTGCAATATCTTCCTATATGATTGATTGAGTAGTTTTATGAACGGAATTATTAATTCATATGTTAAAAAGAAACTAAATATTTTCCCAACTTAAATCGTCGTTTTCTCTGTTTTCGACACTTACAATATTTTTGATATGGCAGAGTAAATAAGTTTTACCAACGAAGTGTTAGTTTAGTGGAGAAATATATTTTACTTTTGTTTAACATTTGTAAAAGGAAGTTTAAAGGTCATTTTCAGTTTTTATGATAAAACAAGAAGGAAAGTTAGTGTTTAGAATTTTGTTTCTTCAATGGAAAAGAAAAAAAAAAGTTTTTTCTTACTTATTATTTAATAGAATATTTTTAAAATGTTAAAAAGGCCTCTATGTTAAAACTATATAAATCTAATTAGATAATTTTCAACTATAATATCAGAGCTTTGTACTAAATAATATACGTTCGGAGGGAAAAAAAATCTGCAATAATGAAGAAAAAAATAATTGTTGCTATTTTTTAAAACACTATTTAAACTGTAAAAAGGCAGAGTAAATATATTTTAACTCAAGTACCATTTACCGCCAATTCGGCTTTTTACTAAAAACTGGAGTAAAACAAGAGTATTACATTGAGTCAAAAGTTATTTTCTATTAAAAAGCAAAAAATGTAATTCCCCTTTTTTAAGTCCGCTTTTTTTTATAAATTAACTTGACACTAAATGCATGAGTAGCCAAACTTGAATACTTGTTACATAAATGCACATGATTCAGGACAGAAATTAATGGAACTATTCAAACCATCCAGTAAATAGCAAAGGTTTTGAGTTTCAACCTTTGTACTGTAATTTTAAGTAAATGTTGAACGGATGGGAAAGAAAGTTATACTTTTTTTGATGTAGTGAGAAGCAAAGGGATGTAATTGGCAAAATTAAAAATTTGGACATAAGCAGTACAAATGGTAAGTGAACCTCTCCTCTGCCTTAGGACGAGAGATAGTCCTAGTAGCATTGGTAGATTCTGTTATACAACATGATTTAAGAAACAAAATCAATGAAAGTCTACCTAGGACCTTATCTTTAAACGCGTTTTACTCAAAACTTGGAAATATCCACTTTCACCCCTTTGCTTCTTACTGCCTCAAATGGTTCATCAAAGTGGTAGTTACTTTACGAATCTCAAAATCAACTTCCTTTTTTTTTTAGAAAGTTCATCAATAATTTAAAATTTATGAAAAGCATAGAACATTTTTGCATCATGATTTTTATACTTAAAATACTAGCAAATATTAAGATTCCATTAAGTTTATAATTAGAAAATTAATAGTTAACACTTTAACTGCCAACTACAGAGATAACTCGTAGATTGTGTTCTTTTCTAGGACACCAAGTATGAGTTATCTCGTACTTGTTTACTTGCTATTTTTGTGCTGTTACGATTAAACTTGGAATATATCAGTGCTAATATCGACAGATGGGTTCTTAGGAAATAACAAAAAAGCAATACTGGCTTGCAAAAACAGAAATTTATAAAAAAAATCGAGTAAAAAATATAATTATAAAAAAGAATTCAAAGTCAAGGAGTAAAAAGATCTTTCATGTTTGTGAACTTTTTTAAACAATCTTTCTCACAAAGGGCTGGCTACTTTTTACAGGCTGGACAGAAATAACGCGTTTCTCGCCGTTTTTTTTTGCTTGAGTACATATACATGACGGACGCTGTTTTTTTTTTCTTTTTTCAGTAGGTGGTTTCATTTTTTATGTTTTTTGAAAATAACTATACACTGGAATTAGAGGTTTTAATTATATAATGCGATTAAATGTAATTGTCATTTTAGGCCAGATTTTTGAAATTTTGCCGTGGTTTATAGTAGTACGTGTTAATAGTAGTGCCAGTTTTTATTGGACAACATTTGAAAAGTGGAAATTTTAAAAGAGATGATTCAGTCTTTCTTTGAATAAGGTTTAAACTGTTTTGAAAATAAATTGGACAATTTATTTGGCTCACGATTAAGGTACAAAATGCAGAATTCAACAATAACAAATAAATTATCTTATGACGCGTGGGAAAATTGGCATGCTATAGGAAAAAGCTTTGAAAAATGCGTACAGAAAACCCGAACAAGCTAATTATAACATTTTGTAACTACAGTAGCCAATATCATCCTTCGCTCTTAATAGATTTCAATAGCTGTCAAAACAAATGGGAGGAAAAAAAAAACAAGCCTCAACCTACAGAGCAGAACAGATAAAAAAAGTACTTAATAACACTTCCAAAGCCACATTCGGCGCCAACGCAGATATATACGCGGATGCGCATGTTGGCATTCTTACCAAGTGAGCAAATCGTGCTTAGTTGGGAAGCCGTAGGCAAAGGCGTTGTCCGGCACAAACCGTATAACAGTGCTTTTGTCTCCAACTCCTCCCTTTATGTTGGTGACCTTCACGGTACTTGGAGAAAGGATAGAATCAAATTAAATATGTTAACTCTTTGATCAACTGTGAAAGAGGGGCCTAATGATGATGGATAAAAAATTCCTTTTTTTTTGGAGAAAAATATGAGCATAAAACAGTTACTTCTACTTTCATTTCTTCTTCAAGCACAAGAAGGACGAGGATCATATAGAATAGTTTGTTTTAAGAGAAGTCTACATTTTATTTATTGTCGCAAGGTACTCTGAAGTAACTGCTTGTTTTAAAACCATTTCATGTACTTAAACATTCACAAGGAAGTAATTAGGGAGAAATTACATAATAAATTCTGTCTAACTATTGCTTTCATGCTACAAGAATGCTTATAAATATTAATGACGAAAGCGCTATTGATTGTGTAAAAAGTTATTATTGGTCATCGTTCTACCTGATTCATTTTATTTTGTTTCTGCACAATTTATGAATGCGACAATGTAAAAGTAATGGCTTCAAATAAATTGGAATAAATTAAATATAGTTTTCGTATGTTTAAAGAGGATGACTATAGGAAATCCCACACTGTCATCAGTATTACCTTTGCTTTCAGAACCTACTTAGAATGCCAGTTTTTGTTGTGATTGATTTTTTTCAAGAGGTCAAGGGTTATTTTCTAAAAGTTCAAAAATATTTTAAAAAAAATCTTTGCAAACATCAATATTTAAAATGAATCGAATTTTTCAACTTTACATCAATGAAATGAACTTGAAAAAAGCTCTTCGAAAAATTTGACTATTCTGAAATGAAAGGGTAAAGGTAAAAAAAAATATTCATTGATGTCTTGAAATGTTTTCGATGACATCGTATTCAACTTAAATGAATTTGATTTGAATTTAATCGGTTAGTTATGGGAGAAATGGATCTCCTTTGGAAGTGGGGGGGGGGGGGGGGGGGGGTCAAAACATTTCAATAATGCCTCGCCTCACAGATGCCGAAACTATTGCGCAGACACTAATGTACGTTATATATGGCATTAGGTCTTTTTTGCAGAACAGAAAAGTTTTTAAGCTAAAAATTCATTAGATGTGAAAATTTCGAACTTTCGAACGATTTGCATGTTTTGATGTGTAATGAATCCGTTTTGATCATTTTTGGAAAATTTCTGTCTGGCTCTTTCTTTGTATGCACCTGTCCGGTTTTCTTGTAACTGCTATTGCACAAAAACTACTGCATGAAACCGATGGAAATTCAAAACACATATATACCCTCATATGAATTATTGCCCGTTAGTTTTTCGTGCCAACTCTTTCAAAGGGGTGGTGCAATCGAACGTTTTCTCTTTTATGCGTGACTACTATATCTCGGGAAGTAATGGGAGGATAAAAACAGAAATTGTGATCCATAAGTAGATCTTAGAAAGTGCATGGGCTGTACCATTTCTGGCGATAATAGCTTAATGCAGGGTGGAAGAAATTAATTTAACTTGATGTAATGAAAATTAAACTGGACGACGCGTATCAACACATTTAAAAAATCATTTAAGAGAGAAAAAAAGGTTTTAAAGATGTAAACTTCAGCATAAGAATTTTTATACCTTATCATCACAAGGATTTAGTGCCCACCATATGGATACTATTTTGTGAAGAGTGAAGTGCATGGATTTCAAATAACGGGGGAAAAAAAAAGAAAAATGTGGTGCATCTCTTTCACAATTATCCTACTTTTTCACATCCTTATCAATCTTAATTGTAGTATCTGATCGTTCAAAGGTGTGTGGATGACTTTCAAGCAGAAAACATATCCAACAAGTAGGTAATATTTATGAGGTACACCCTATCTCTTCTCTTTGGATTTAAAATCAATCAGATGTTTGACAGCTTGATTTATTTTGCAACTGCATCTTTGTCATTTAACATTGATTGATCGTATTTTTATCATAAAATCTTTCGTTTTGGAATGTTGCCATTCCTAGATTGCAAAAGATGTTTTCAAGAAAAAGCAAATATCAGATAATTATCAGAGAAATGTCAATTGAAGCAACAAATGAAAATTTTTCAACAGTTACAATTTAACCAATTCACGTCCTCTGCCACAGATTTTGAAAGTACAGAGTGCTCTAGAAAGATCTTAATCATTCTAAACATCAATAAAAAAATATTTTCAAGTGAAATGATACGCAGTTTTCTGTAAAAAAATAGAGAAAGGTAAACATTTAAATTTTTTTATATTTTTTTCAGTCGTACTTTCAATGTAGAGATACACGAGACTCTCGTTAGTAGCATGAAGAAGTCCGCGATTGTACTTTAATTCTTGTCTATAGGTCTTTTAATATTTGTATAAATGAGGATTGCTAATTACACAGAATTGATCTTCTGGAGGCTGAAAGGGTTCAGTCTAAACAGTCCTTACATGAATATAAACTACAATAATATGATTAGCGACACGTGTTAAAATCAACTAACCTTATTTGCTGCACTACTGTCTAATTCCGTCCTTTCTGTAACAACAAAAACACGGATATTATCAGAAACAGATGTTTGACAGAATCATGTCTTTAAAATATTAAAGTAGAAAGAAATTCAATGGGGCTACGTCGCGTGCTCGGCCAATATCCACTATCAATCCATTCCAATCCATTGCTGCGAAAACACTCTCATTCATCGCCATTTACCTCAGACAACTGGAACAAGAAAAAATTTTTATGTTCTAAATTCTTATGCAAGCAACTTTATTTCAAGCCACATGTTAATATTTTCGTTAACTATGTTCAGACTAATAAGGATCTTTCTCAAACATGCTGTATTTTCTTCTTGGTTTTTCCTCTTTTCAATTGAAGGTCCGAGTAAACGCACATCTAATGCTATTCGTGAAGATAATAACATTTGTGACACCGACTATCCGAATTTTTCGAAACATAATATCCTCATATACAGGGTGCGACCGCTATTTGAGGACACACATTATAGGAGTCACAGTTTAGAGAAACATAGATTTTTTCGTTGGAGATAGACATGGCAGACCCTATTCTTACTCAGGAAAAGAAGAGGCGTGCCGTAATTGTTTTCTTGACTGCAGGGAAGATCGATTTAGAAATTGCTGCACTCTTGAAGGTTTATGAAGTTCGTAGGTTATTGGGAGCTGCAGAGGGGGATGTGATAGCAGTGTCTTAAAGGAAACGACATTGTCAACGTTCTGAAAGTGTCAGGACACCAGAATTCGTCAGCCAGGCCAAACTGATATCGCTGAGGACTATGGGAAATCGATGAGGGCACTCGCTAATGAACAGCTGATTGATGAGGTTACTATCCGATGTGTGGTTCATAAGGACCTCCATTGCAAATCACACGTGATGCGGGAAAGAAAATTAATGTCGGACAGGACCATGACTTGACTAAAATCAAAAGCCTTCTGAACAAGTTCAAACATCCCGAGGAGCCGGGACTGCTCTGGTTTTTCTCAGATGAAAAGAACTTTGTTCAGGGCCAAAAGGTGAACAGCAAAAATGATCATTGACAGCGTAAAAGCCCTTATGAGATACCAACGGTTATGTATACCAAATTTTCAGCATCAGTGACAGTTCTTGGTGTTATTAGTAGTGAAGGAGAAGTGATGCTTCCACATTTTTTTATTATCAAGGTGCCAGAATTAATGCCATTGCTTGCACCGTGGTATTAGAGTTGTTAAGCCCTGGATAACTACTGTAGCACGTGGGAGGTCATATGTTTTCCAACAAGACTCGGCACCATCCCATACAGTCAAGAAACCCCAAGGGGATGGGGTACTCCAATCAGGGGGACTCAGGGATGGGATAAGCAAAAAGTTTCACTATTTTGCCAAATCTAACTTTTTATCTCCCAGCTCACCAGATCCAACTCTATCCAATCGACTACTATGTGTGGCGTAGTTGAGAGGGATTCCAATAGTCTCTCCCACAACACTATTACAGTTCTCAGTGCTGTTTTTTTGGAAACAATGTCAAAAATTCCGAAGACTCATCTCATTACTGCCTGCAGTCGGTTTCGACAACGTATGTAAGCAGTTATTGCCACTGATGATGGGTTTAGTGAATGATGTCGTCCTTTATGTATCTGGCCACCTGTACGAAAACTATAATGTGTGATAAATGATATTTTCCCTCAGTTTGTTCCCTTTTCCTATGGACATCAATTTGTTCTTAAATACCTTTCGCCCCCTGTATATAATAGCGAATTCATTGTTTCATGACTATTTCATGACTTTTACAATCCATTATTTGAGTTTACCTTTGAAAGCTGATCGTCTTAAACATGCGTAAACTGCAGTATTTATAAAATTGCAAGTTTTATAGAGAACTGCTCTTTCTCTTAAAATTTCAGCGAAACTTAATACACATGTTACACCCCTCACCAAACATGCTTGATAATTTTACTGTTTTTAACAAACAAAATCAATTAAATAAAAAAAAATTAGTTTTTTGCGAGGCAAAAAGGGAAAGTCAAACTCGCCCAATTATTTCATCAACCGTGAAATATTTCGAACTGAATTAATAATTAATATTTTTGAAGAAAACACAGCATAAAGCGAACCTCAAATTCGAAAAAAAAAAAAAAAATCTTAGAAAAACTAATAAAAACTCATTTTTATTTCGTAAATCAGTGAAAAATAACTAAACGACTTTCAAAACTACTCCGAAATCAAATATAATGGATGCAACACTAATAGAATAGATATCTTCCTTGAATTTTTTTCTATTTTATCTGGGTGCTATTTTCCGACTCCACCCTATTCAAGAAGTAACGTTAGTATTCTCCGAGCACTTCCTGGTCGCCTACAGGCTTGCTCTTCAAAAAAAAAAAAAAAAAAGCAATTTGTCAAAATGGTTTCACCCTTTAAAATGCATGACTCTTCTTGTACGTAATGACAACAACTAAAAACTATGACAAGTATTTAAAACCCATAATTATGGCTTTGTTACGGAAATCTTGAAACATTTTTTTTTCTAGGAAGGTTAAGTAGGCTAACATTTTGTTATTGTCACTTGCCCTTTTTGTAGTGTTTTAATTTTATGCTTTAGAAATAACTTCTGCATTCAATTTCAATGGTTAAAATAATTTTCAAATGTTTTTAAAGAACTATGTGTAATGTAGAGTTGCTATTATGCTTCAGTATTTATTGGAACAGGGGAAAAATCATGTTTCATTTTATAAGAAATGTAAAAGATAACTTCAGAAATCAAATTAGAATAAATCATTTAAACTGTTCCTCTCAAAGACGGAGTACATTCATAGGCACAGATTCCGGAATGCGGCAACGATCAAGTACCTCCAAAATATTTGTGATGGTTCTAGGCACCCCCACTGTAAGTGAACTGGTAAAAGGAAGAGAGAAAAAAGGGAAACATTTTCAGCTTCTCCCTAATCCTCATATACATGGTGTGATCCAAAAGTAATGAGCCTCACGTTATAATGACGCATTCACACCCTGCAGCTCACTCCGCTTGACAGCGACGGTGGTGGGGGGTTGTTGGTTTTACAGTGCAACGCAGGTCAGTTGCCTCCCAGCTTTCGGAGCGGTACCATCAGCTTTAACAGTAAGCCCTATACGGTGGTGCGCCGTGACACGGCAATATGGAAAGTTCGTCCGAGCAACGCAAAGAGATCAAATTTTGCTTCCGGTTTCTTTGCCGAAAATTCGCATTGCTTCAATAGGCGTTTGGGACTGAGTGTCTGTCCCATTCGCAAGTAGAAAAGTGGCACAAGGCCTTTCATAAGGTCGGGAAGTTATGACTGACGAACCCCAGTCTGGACGCTCATCCTCGGCCCGTACTGACTTGAATTTGCAACGAGTATGTGAGTTTTTGAACACGAACTGGTATTTGAGTCTCTACAGTAGCAAAAGCCCTGGACTTATCGGTGACAACGGAGCAACGCATTGCAACGGAGAAGTTGCACATGCGGAAAGTCTGCGGGAAACTTGTGCCGAGAATTCTGACTGAAGAAGGTCCGAGTCGACACTCCTGTGGTACCCTAGCCTTTCTACAGTTCCGGATTGTGGGCGCCTGACTTCTTCTTGTTTCCATTATTAAAATCACTGCTGAAAAGGAAACGTTTAGACACCATCGAGGGCATCCAAGCACATGTCAAGGCAGCCCTTGCAGATATCCCGAAACAGGACTTCAGGTATGCCTTTGAGTCATGGAAAAACCGCCTACAGTTGCACATTGTTGCAGCAGGTATCTATTTTTAAAACTATTAGTCAGTTGTACCGATCAGCTCAATAAATCTGTCCATTTAAACAAAGGCTCATTACTTTTGGATCGGACTATATAAGAGTCAAAATCATTGATCGAGTGGCACTCTGACGTCAAATAATGAAACTCGTTATAAAATGGATGTACTTATGTCCATCAATCCCTACGAACCACAGTACGAAACCATAGGTTATAAATGATTAGTGTAAGGGCGTTATTTCATTATTGGAGCACCTAAATTTTGGTTATTTCATTTTAAAAATTTAGTATCCCGAAAACTAATAGATACGTCCATTTCCGCCTGTAAACCGGATATTAGCTTTTCTAGATAGAAGAAACTTATCTTGTTCAGTCTGATGTATCAATCTGCTTTCAGAACAGGATATTTTTCTGTTTCTATCATATTTAATTTGCAAAAAACTTTTAAAGAGAGAATGAAAAAACTATTTCTGACTAATAACAGTTAAAAAATCCCTATTAGTCAGTTTGCACACGGCATTTGCCATTCTTTATTTATTGTAGAACGAGATTTTCTCGCTATCGACTAACAGTATTTTAAGCTCATTTTTTACGCTTATCTGAAAGAACAGCATCGGAAATAAAAACTATTTTTAAAGGAAAAAAATATGTTCTTCCTAATGATACCAACGAAAAGAAGATACAAGGTGACAAACTTGGACTACAGCGCATTAAAAATAGGCTATTTTTCATGTGAACGATTTTGACAGCCACTTTGGGGGCCAATATCTGTTAGAAAATCAATATTTACGCTCTGGAGTCATAGCCCCTTAAAAACATGTATATGGACAACACGACTGGAAAGTACGAGCTTTTGAATCATTTTTTTTTTCAGAATTTATGACATTTTAAAATCCAGCAAAAAGTTTCTCCACTGCGTTTTTCTTGCGACTTTGCATGCGTGCTACACAAAAGTTAATGGACTCAAATTCATAAAAATACTAGAACATGTTGACAACCAAAAGTACTGTAAGTCCCTAAAAAATTTCATGCTTCCAGTGCGATTAAATTTTCCACAACCTGCTCTTAGACATGGCAATTAATTACGAGAGACATAATTTGGGGCTCAGTTTTTTATCCTCATACGAAAGAGCACTATCAAAAAAAAAAAAAAAAAAAAACTTATTTTGAAAGGAAAAATTCTGTTTTTTCTAATGATTTTAACGAAAAGAAGATGCGAAGTGACAAACTTGAGCTATAGCGATTAGAAAATAGACTATTTTTCACTTGAACGGTCCTGATCGCCACTTTGGATGACAATATCTTTTAGAAAATACATATTTAAGCTCTTCAACTGTAACCCATTAAAAACAAGTATTTCTAAAATAGAATCACGAAGCACGAACTTCTGAATTATTTTTGTTCAAATTTTATGACAACTTAAAATCCAGGAAAAATTTTCCATATCGCGCTTTTTCACAAGTTTACGCGCATGCTACATAAAATCTAACGAGCTCAAATTCACAAAAATACTTAAATATACTAACGGTAAAGAGTATTTTAGGTGCCTAAAATTTCAGTCTTTCAACGTGATAAAACTTTCTCTAAACTTATTCTAAACTTGGCAATTTGACACAAAAAGCTGATCCGCCATTTTGGACCACATTTTTCGGAGATCCTAGATCCTTAGGATTTGGATCTAGAAAGCTGAAAATTTGCATAGGTTAGTTTCAAAGACATCTCTACACCTCTATAAAGTTTCAACCAAATCGGAGGTGGTCGAGTGGGGATCTCCTAGGTCACTTGACATGAAATGATGCACCTAGTGTCTTTACAGCTTATTATTCTTAATGGCATTTTCTGCTTGAAAAATACTTTGAATAATTATGTTGATTTGTTGTTTGCGTTCATTATTTATGTTGAAAGGTTGTGTAAAGCAGAGTTCTTTCTTTTAAACCAATGGAGAAAGCGATTACACTCAACACCCACCCTTAATCGCTTACTACTAAACAACACAATGACATAAGTTCATGCAATTTAAATTTAGGAAGAGCCTTAGTAAACATATCAGCAATTTGTTTATCAGTAGAAACATATTCAATATATATATTTTCAACATTTAAAATATTTCTAATAAACTTTAACTTAACATCAATATGTTTCAATCTACCAGAACTATTTTCATTAGTTATACATTTGATTGCAGACTGATTATCTTCATATATGACAATGTTATTTACAGTAAGAAATTTACATGCAATATTTTTATAATACACTAGATCTAATAAAGACTTACCAACTGCGAGTACCTCAGCTTCAGTAGAAGAAACAGCTATTGAACTTTGTTTCTTCACGCTCCATAAAATTGGACACTTTTTATAAAAAATAACGTAACCTGAAACTGATTTGCGATCACGCGGATCTGATGCCCAATCTGAATCAACATACATAGATAAATCAACATTAGTCACAACACTTACTATACACAATTTTATAATACGATGTACCTTTTAAATAGCGTAAAATTCTTTTAAGTTCGTTCCAAGCTGATTCTGTTGGATTCTCCTGCAATTGACTGAGACAGTTCACAGCGAACAGTATATCGGGTCGTGTTGTCATCGCAAGATACAATAAAGATCCAACTAGTTCACGGTAAGGTCCTCTGAAGATAGTTCCTTCCTCAAAGTCAGCTGGAGTTGACTTTGCTTCTAAAGGTGTTGCACTCGGCTTGCACTCACTCATGTTAAATCTCTTCAATAGTTTAAGAACATACTCCTTTTGATCTAGCACTAATTTAGTAGACGTAAATTCCAAACGAATTCCTAAAAATTCAGAAGCTGGTTCGAGTTTGGACATCTGAAATTCATTTTGAAGAAGTTTAATCACAATCATTATTTTCGAAACATCTGATCCAGCGATAAGAATATCATCAACGTATAAACATTATTATTTTTCTTCCATTCACAATTCTGATGAAAATACACGGTTCCGAGTTTAACTGCTTAAAATTAATTTTTAACATAAATTGCGAAAATCTGAAGAACCATTGTCTAGGAGCTTGTTTTAATCCGTATAAACTTTTATTCAATTTGCACACTCTGCCCGTTGAATCATTGAATCCTTGCGGTTGTTCCATAAAAACAATTTCTTGCAACTCACCATTCAGAAAAGCTGTTTTCACATCCATCACATAAGCCTTTAAATCCTCTTGAAGAATCGAAACAAGAACTAATCGTAAACAAGGCATCCCAATGACTGGCGAATAAGTTTCTACGTATTCCTTCTGCTGGTCTCCCCTTGCGCAAAGTCTGGCTTTGAGAATTCCGTCTCTTTTCTTCCTAAACACCCACTTACACTTTATGGGGGTCGCGTTATCAGGCAGATCTACCAGTTCCCAAGTTTTGTTTATCTGGATGGAGCGCAATTCTTCCCCCATCGCGACTTTGCACTGGGCTTGTTGTTCTTCCGGTAGTTTTGAGATGTCATAAAAGGTCAACGTCTCTTCTGACGTGTACATTGCTTCATATCGTTCTGGCTTTTCACTTTTTCTTTCTGATCGTCGGGGTGCAGCTGCGGGCGTTTTGGTTTCGTTTTCTCCTAACTCTTTATTTACATTTCTGTCGTGTTTTTCCTCGTCTTTTTCTTCTCTTTTCGGGAGCTCGTCTGGTGAATTACTTCTATCTTGCACATATACTTTATTTTCATTGAAGTGAACATTACGTGACACAATAACTCTGTGCGTATCAGGATCCATTAATCGATATCCCATGCTAGAATATCCAATGAAGATCATTCGTTTAGATTTCGGATCTAATTTTTGTCTGCGAGTATCAGGAATTTTGGCATAAGCATCACAACCAAATAATTTTATTTGATTTAAATCCGGTTTCTGGGAATATTTTAGTTCAAAGGGTGAGATTTCATTTATGCTTGAACTAGGGATTCTGTTATGAATATATGCTGCAACTTGAATAGCATATCCTCAACAGTTCTTAGGTAAATTTGCATCATATAAAAGTGCACGGGCTTTATCCAAAAGTGATCTGTTCATCCGCTCTGAAATTCCGTTCAATTCGTGAGTATAAGGGGGGCAAGGATCTATCGTAACTCCAAGTTTATTTGCTATCACTTTAAGTTCACCTGAAACATATTCCTGGGCATTGTCACAACGAATTTTTAGAACGCTTTCATTCAATTTGAGAATTTTTTTGATTTCCACGGGAACATCACTTTTCTTTTTAAGAAGACGAACTTCACAAAAACGAGAATAATCATCAACTAATGTTAACACATACCTTTCACCCGCTTGAATTGGTGGGTTGACCGGACCGCATAGGTCAGAATGGATTGTCATCATGGGAGCTTTTTCTCTTCTTCGGTTTCCCATTCCTATAGGGTTCGCGGACTGCTTCGCTAACACACAGTTTTCACAAAATTTTTCGCTTATTGGTAATCCTAGTTTGCTCAGAACATGGTTTCCGGAGTGTCCTAACCTGCGATGCCACAGTTCACCTCCATCTTTTTCTGCAACAAAGGAATTTGAAATGAAGGGAACAAAATCACTTGCATATTGACCTTTTGAATTCAGCTTGCACAAAACGAAGTTTGTACTTCCCTTTTCAATAACTGCTTCGTCATTTTTGAAGCTCACAGTTTATCCAGCTTTTTGTATCTGTTTCACTGAAATGAGGTTTCCATTTAGTTCTGGAACATATAACACATCTTTCAGTAGGATCTCCTGCACACCGTCATCTAATACACCGCGAATAGTTCCTATTCCTGTTACTTCCAGTTTACTTGCTTTTGCAGCGCATGACACAGTTCCTGAGGATGGTTTTAACTCCTCAAACCATTCCCGATGTGCACACATATGAGCTGTAGATCCGCTACCTACTATAAATGATCGATGTTCTACTTCGCCAACAACGAAAGTCACTGCAACTGCTCCATCCTTTGATGATGTATTTTTTTCTGTCTGGACTGTGCAATTCCTCTTAAAATGTCCTTTTCTTCCGCACTGGTAGCAAATTACGTTACTTCTTCAAAATTTCGCAATGTGCCCTGTTTTGCGACACTTGTTACACACTACCCGATGATTTGTAGAAAAGGCTGCACCATTTGATGACTCTGTTTTCCAAGATTTGGGCTCCGAGACTCGACGATCTCTCATCTGCGCTTCAGCATCCAGAAGACGACCGCTAACAAACTCTAAAGTCAAGTTCTCCGAAGGCTGATTTTCTATTGCAGATTTCGATGCGTCATACTCTGCTGGAAGAGACATCAAAAGATAGACAATACTGTCCATGTCACTCACTTTCACGCCACACGATTTTAGTTGGGTAACGAGCCTGTTCACTTCATCAATATGCTCCTGCATGGATGAGTCCTTTTTCATTTTCAAAGTTGAAAGTCTCTTTCTAACCAATATCTGACTGACCGCTCCTTCTTGAACATAGATCGATTTTAATTTTGCAATTACTTCAGCACAAGTCTTTTCTTCCGAAAGCGAAACTAAAACTTTATCACTAAGAAATGATAACATCAAGGCATAGGCCTTCTTACTCGCTAAAAGTTCATTAGCTTTCGAAGAATCCGCTTCACGTTCCAAATACACCTCTAAATTCTTTGCTGCGAAAACCGCTTCCATTCTCCTGCACCACAGAGAGAAATTCCTTCCGTCAAAAGGCTCAACGGAATATTTTATCTCGTCCCCCATGTTACTCCGCTACTGCAGTGATTTAGTAGCTGGGTGAAACTTAGAACTAACTACGCTCTGCTGTTGAAAGGTTGTGTAAAGCAGAGTTCTTTCTTTTAAACCAATGGAGAAAGCGATTACATTCAACAATTTATTGTAAAGAAACGTACTTGTGGAATTAACCTGTGTTATTAACGAGAAGTAAAAGTTGTTATTTTCTATCAAGTATTTCTCTTAATAAAAATTTAAAGCACATTTCCTGAAGGTTAAGTTTTTGGAAAATTTTCACCTTCCCTCTTCTTTTGAATTCAATGTTAGGCGCTCAGACCGGTTTTCAATACCAGGAGCCACTGGGCCCAGGTGATTAAAAAAATTACTTTTGCATTTCAATTTAAAAATAGGAATTCAAAATTTATTTAATGGGTTGCATAAAACTAACTTAAAACAAACAACATTCTAATGAGAAAGTTAAAATAATCATCATTTCATGAAGAACGTTTTTTATTTATTTATTTATTTTCTACACGGGTAAAGTATTTTTAATGATTTTACTCAACTATGTTAATAAGGAGATAATGTTATTTATTATTACTAGTTGACATATTTTAATAACGTTTTTCTGTAATAAGTGAAAAATATGCGTCATTTGAGTAAGAAAAAATTTTTTTTTTTTTCACGGAGGAAGTATTTTTAGTGATTTTTCACACTTGTATTAATTAGCGGATAAAATATGATTTTTACTGTATGAATACATATTTATTGAACCAGTATGTGAGATAAATGAGAGATATGCATCATCAGATGAAGACACTTCTTTCATTTCACACGAAGGAAGTATTTTTAATGGTTTTTCGCATCTGAATGAATAAGCAGATAAAATATTACTTATTTTCGTTGAACGAATACATATTATGACTGGCGCCTTTTGTCAGCCTAATGAAATCACAAGTGATGAAATTAATTACCAACCATGTAAAAAAAAAGAGAATAAATTGACATAGTTTTTTTTCATAATCATTGAAAAGAAAGTTCCGAAACCGATACCATCTAAATTAGCCCTTTTTGCTCTATAATGATTCTCTAAAATGCTTTATCAAACTCTATAACAAGAGAAAGTATGCTGAAAGCACGATAATGGCATGAAACTATACATGTAACAAAAATCATTTTATCCCTCAAAAAACAATTAACTTTAGCAATAATTCGTTTGTACTGGAGGAAATGTCTACAAAAATTACAGGAAAAAAGTTCTTGGCTCCAATTAACAACAGGTTGTCACATTTGTGTCGCCAAGTAGCTTTCGATTGATGATGTGTCTTGCCGTTGATTGGAAATATTGACCTTCTAAGGCTTATCGAAAAATCTCAGCTTTTTAGGAAGAATCGAGGAGCTTTAAATAAAACATTTGTAAGGATTGCGCTGCCTCTGAGCCTATTAAAATCAATTCATTAGTAATGTTTGTTTAGGCTCCCGAAGGTCAAATACTGATGCGAGGTGGAGTGAGTATTAGCGATAATAAAGCAATTAATCAATAAAGATGGTTCTGAATTCTATTCTTCTCCAAGAAATCCAATACCCGTATTTTGACGTCTGGCCTTGCGATGTTACCCTGGTACACATGCTGTTCCCACGAAGACATGACAAGCATTTGTAATTATTTAACTGGCGTGGTTCAAAACGATTATAACGAGATGGTTTTGCTTCTTGTTCTTAAAAGGTTGAACATTGGAAGTCTTTTGTGTTCTGTGGTATGTTTTGGAACGGTTAGAGGACACCGAATTAGCATAAAAAATGTCAAACGTATTGTAGTAAGTTCATTAAAGAATGCAAGGGAACACAAGCGATGCAATTATTTTCGGAGTTAAATCAAAGTAACGCAGATTTCAAGGTAGTAAAGTTCCTTTTGGAGGAAGCTTATATCAGAGCTTTTCTTGTTAATGAGCTTGTTTGAAGATTAATAACAGAAAATTACTTGTCCTTAGTTGGCTGACTTAACAATTAAATATGATCTCTTAATATAACATTTAATTCCTCTATTTAAAATTTTCTTTTTATTGTCTTCAAGGAATTCGCTGATTATACATAAGATAAATGCAGATGTTTTCTGCAATCAGTAAACACAAGCGATGCAATTATTTTCAGTGTTAAAATCAAAGTATTGCTGATTTCAAGGTGGTAAAGTTTCATTTAGAGGAAACTTATATCATAGCTTTTTTTTTGTTAATGAGCTTGTTTGAAGATTAATAACAAAGAATTTGCTTGTTCTTAGTTGGCTGTCTCAACAATTAAATTTGATCTCTTAATATAAAATTTTATTCCAATAACTAAAAAATTCCTTTTTATTGTGTTTAAGAATTTGCTGATTATACATAAAATAAATGCAGATGTTTTCTGCAATCGAAAAGTTCAACAATACAATTAGTTTTCGGAGTTAAACGAAAATAATTCTGATTCAAGTTAATAAAGAACCATTTGAAGAAAGCTTATATCAGAGTATTTTTTTTCTTTTTCTTAGTGAGCTTGTTTGAAGATTAATAACAGTTACCTATCCTTAGTTGACTGCCTGAAATAATTTTTATTTCTTAACGCAAGATTTTAATGTTTTGTTTTATAGTTTCTTTTAGTTTTGGCTTGGAAGAATTTGCAAATGCATACCATCAGGGCTTAATTTCTAGCAAAATAATTACAGGAGTTCTTTTGACCTTAAATCTTATTTTTGCACGTTTTTAGGTTAAGACCTTCATACCATAAATACAGTTTTTTTGCAAATAATTGCGTTTTGAAGATAAATATATTGCTATATCATTGTCTGATGTTCTATTAATTTTTGATGTAATTATTATGACGATGGTAGATCATAAACAGTTAAACATGTATTTTTGAAAAGTATTTGCTGTTCATTTGTGCTTTATTTCTTCTTATCGTACCATACTGTTTCGAAACAGAATCTACAGTGTAAAGCAAGCACAAATTAGCAACAAATTAGACACTTGTCTCAGGGTTTCAACTAACCCATTGTTCAATGTAAACAAGTGTGATCTTCAGGATGAAAATAATTGTTTTTATGAATCCTGAAATCTTTAAAAAATCTTCAAACAAATTTATAAACTCATCAGTTCCAATAATTGGCACAAAAGTGTTCAACTGAAGCAACTTGTTTAGAACGGATAACTAATTTGACTTTTCTCAGATGACTTTTCATCCTTAAGCAAACATTTATTTGCATTGAAAAAGAGGCTCCTTGAAACCCCGAAGCATGTGTCTGCAATCAGTTTGCTAATTTATGCTTGATTTACGTTGTTTACTTTGCTGCTTTGTTTCAAACAGTTGCGTTTTATAATTTGGGGGTATGATTCAAAAAAGTAATTCATGGTAAGTAAATGATGCTGATGGTTGTCATAGCCTCCTGAAATCTTTAAAAATTTTAAACAGAATCATAAAATCGTCAGCTCCAATAATCAGTACAAATGTACTTTAATGATGCAACCAATTTGGGACGGATGAAGACGTAAAGAAAATGAAGTGCGTTTCAAAGCGTTGCAGTAGTCATTTATTTTCAGGTTTATGACTAATGATTCAGTATTTTTCTAATGATGCATAATTTTGAAGAAAGTATCTTTTACATTGAAACGAATTATGAGTAATTATAAATTTATTTAAATGGACCGATTTAGAAGAACTAATTGAAAATAAGTCTTATTGCTCTATTCGTTTCTTATTTCTATTTTTGCTTTTCTTTTGCTCAATTTGTGTTAGTACTGCAAGAAAGAAAATCTGACCTTCGAAAGGCAAAACTAGATGCAGTCGCCATATTAACTCAGCCAGCGTAAAAACGCAGTCTTGAAAAGACAAATATTAAACTACCAATTAACTAGTTACGCTAGACAGTTCTAATTGTTTTGGTTTCGTTTGAGTTTATTAAAAGTAGTAATCAATCTTTTTAAAGCTCAATTGTGAGTTTTCCCAAGAAACTTTGAAATTATTAAGAAGTAATTCGGTCATTCCACGCAAAAAAAAGAGAAATTTTCAATCTGATTATCTCAGAATGAAAAGCTCATTTTAAAGACAATTTCAAACACTTTAGCTAAATAATTTTCGAGATTTTTTTCTCTAAATTTTTTAGTTCAAAACTTTTAATCTCAGCCTAATTATCTCAGATTTTCATGAAACGTTCTGAAGTCTTACTCTTTGACATCTTAAAATTGTAATACGTAATTAAAAAAAATATCTATCATTCATAATTAATGATTGAGTATTTTTTGCAATTCGTTAAAAAGCAAATTTTTGTTTGTTTGCTGGTAGTGCTTTAAAATGTTATAGTTCATAATTTATGATATCTACAGAGCTGTGTAATTGCTCATTTTAATGACAGTTATATTTTAATTTAATATGCAATTTAAATAATTTTCAATACTTTTTTCTTTCACAATTTTTTTAATTTAAGCATTTTAAGATAGTGTCCTTCAAAATTAAATGAATAGTGAATTTATCCAAATGTTTCATAGTGGGGCCATGAATAGATCAGCAGTTCTACGAAATAAAGTGAGAAATTTTGCAATTTTTGCTAAAATTAAAAAATTTATAGCTCAAGTTTTATGGGAACAACAGAATTGTACAACAGCTCATTTTGAAGATAACTGCATGCGCATTAATTTAATATGAAATTTGAATACATTGCAAGAATTGGTTTTCGCAAAATAGCAAAATTTAAAAAAAAAAAATGCAAAAAAATAATGGTTTTTCAAAATTTTGAGAATTTTTTTTTAATGGATACATCTAAAAAGTCTCAGGTCATCATTGTTGCAGTAACTACTGAACCCTTCATGGTTCCATTCTGAAAATTGTTGGGTGTATTCACTAAATATCATAATTTTTTTCAAATCATTCAAAGAATATTATCACAAATTTTAATATTTTTCAATTTTGTGAAAAAAAAAAATGATTCACGTATTATTTCCAAAATTTCAAAGGATACTGCCTTAAATTTTTTAATTTTTTATTTTAGTGATTTTTTTTTCGTAAATTATTTTGTTGCATATAGAACTTAAAATGATTTATTATATAGTTCCATAGATCCCAAAAAATTAAGTTATAATACTTTACAGCAAAAATTTTAACAAAAATTGTAAGAAATTTCCTCACATTATTTGCTGTAAATGATGATTCACTGAAAATCCCAATCTGAAAATTTTTGTATGTTTTCATTAAAATACACCAAAAAGAATATTTTTTTCAAAATTTTAAGGGACACTATTAAATTCTTTTTATATTTTTTAAATGTTTAAATTTTGTGATATTTGTTTTTCTGAATTTATTTTTGTTGCTTATCAAATTGATTTACCCACAGTTTCGACGACATTTAAAATTTCCTCTCCTCTTAAACATATCAAAAAGTATGATCGAAACTGAAAAACAGGGGGGAAAGAATTTTTTTTATGTCGGCGAGACTGGAGGATACACCACGAAATAGAAGTGTTTGTAATTGTCTTTAAAACGAGTGATTACAAGAATCTGTAGATCCCGCAGAACTTGAGACACTGAGACACGTAGAAGTACTAAAAAGGCAAGCAAAAAAAAAGTGCTATTCAACAAATGGAAAAAAAAAAAAAAAAAAAACCCTCGAGCAGCAGATATGACTCATAGATTTTAAAGAAAAAAAATATTTTTCAACTTAAGATGTCGAAGTGTAAGATTTCCAAAAGTTTTATCAAAATCCGAGATGGTCAGGTTGATTTGATTTGACATGAAATGACCAAATTAATGAATACTTTTAGAAAAATACAAGTGCGTAATAAGCCAGATTGAGTTTTTTTTTTAAATTTGTGGAAAAACAATCAATGCTGAAATTCATTCGTAACGACTGTATAATATTTCAACCGACAAAAGTTACCATTAATTTGATTAACCACTCTGCAAGATATACGCACGTAAACGCTTTCATTTCCTGAAGCTGTGAAAATTTCCTTGTTACAAACTTGTAACTGCACAAAACACAAGCAACAACGAATACTTTTCCCGCTGTTTTCAGATCTGCCTCCTCGAAACTACATAAAGAAATCATATTAAGAAGTAATATTTCTTTACATTCATCATAACTCCGGCCTTGGCCAAGCTGTTAGTCTTTGTAAAATAGCATTGCCAATACACAATTCGAAATAGATGAACAGTTATTTCGTAGCTCAAAGCTATTTATTGCCTTGAAATTCAATTCATTGTCGGTCCACCTCCTAAAAGAAATGTTTGGTATCGGTCTAGATCGTAATCTTTGGCAATTATATCAATTAACTTTCAATTTCTAAAAAGGAATTATAATGAAATAAGAAAGTCCTTAATTTAGCGAATGGACTTCTTTTAAGAGTAGTGTTTAGACTGGCTGAAGGTTTTTTAAAAATACATTTCCCAACAGCGTGATTGGCAATAATAACGAACGAAATTGTTTTAAATAGTAATATTCTCTTAATAACTATATAATTCTATTACTAATTATAATTTTATGCTAATAGCTGCGAAAGAAAGATACAAGATAAAGCAATGGGCCAGAAATACTTCTGTGAAAATGTAATGTTAATGTGTATTCACCAACATTGCAGATAAAAGATTAAGTATTGATAATTTCCATAAATACAGTTTTACAGCAGATCCAAAAAGGGGGAGAAAACTGTCTAAGTCTGAACGAAAGGAACGTATTTTCTTCGAGATCTTAGTTTAATGTTCCTGGAAATTAATAGAAATAATCGTACAAAATCAGTAGGTTACGTCTCCTATTTAGGTTATCTCCAATTTGTCCTTTTATTGTCTTCACTTAACTCTTATTCGAATCTCGGGAAGTTCTTTGAAGTACAATTATAAGATTTGTTTTGCTGAATAATATTAATTGTTAGTTAATTCTGCATACTATGCTCTTCCATGGGCAGTACATATTTCTTGTACAGCGTACAACGGTTAAATGAGAACTCGTCAAACTTGATATGTTGCGAAGTATACAAGTTACAAGCAGGGCCCGACTAACTGAACGTGAGGCCCAAGGCCCACAATGCTTTGGAGAACCCCCTCTTTATTCTATCACATTCAGTCAACGTAAAATAATGTTAAAATAATGCTTGACATTTATTTAAAAGAGGATTTTTTATTATTTTTACAAAAATACATTAGTTTTTAATGCTATGCATAAGTTTTCGAAAAATTAGGGGGCCCTTAGAAAGATGGGCCCCAGGCCCAGGCCTAGTCGGCCTGTGCGTTAAACAGGCCCTGGTTACAAGCTTACAAGTTCTGGCTTTGGGTTTTATCACCGAATTTACTAGTATGTTTGATATAATTAATAGCTTTTTAAGTTGAAATATTTTCCGATAATGTATCAGTGAATTTCATTCATGTGCCTTTTTAAAAATGCAGTTTTAACATTATCTTTTCAAAAAAGAATAATCACTTCAATATCCCTTCAATTTTTTAAAGAGGGATAAGACTTTGTTTCTCTTTCTTAACACTCTCATGCAATGGCGGATTTACGATGTTGCAAGCGTCGAAGGCCCTGCGAAG
This sequence comes from Uloborus diversus, assembly GCF_026930045.1. Lineage (NCBI taxonomy): Eukaryota > Metazoa > Arthropoda > Arachnida > Araneae > Uloboridae > Uloborus > Uloborus diversus. The sequence goes on from NC_072735.1 coordinate 46,784,397, forward strand.
GCCCTCCACTACCATAAGGGCCCCGAAAGGGGCTCAAAAAATGCACATGATAAATTCTTTACCAAGTTTTGTTATAGGCAAAGGAGCCCCTAAAAATGCATTGCGACGGATCTCCAAAGCTTTCAATCGGCCATTGCACACATAATCATCTTCAATTGCATGAAATACACCGCCAGCTTAGTCAGTTCCAGCTGAGGACTGCAGTTTCGTGCTTATTAGCACTCATCAGCCCGGCATAGGAGTGACTGAGCTGGAGGTGGGAAACCTCTTAAGGAAGCCAAGAGTGCCAAACAAACTGGTAGTTAATAAAGAATTAGCACTGACCAGACAGATGACCGAAGCAATGGTTCGGTTCACTGCCTTGCCTTCAATCTTCGAGTTGAACCGAACCATTGCTTCGATCACTCGTCTGGTCAGTGCTAATTTTGTATTTTTTTCTAGTTTGTTTGGCACTCTTGGCTTCCTTAAGAGGTTTCCCACCTCCAGCTCAGTCCCTCCTATGCCAGGCTGATGAGTGCTAATAAGCACGAAACTGCAGTCCGCGGCTGGAATTGACTGAGTTGGCGGTGTATTTCATGTATTTTTGCCTTAGCCTTGGCTATAGGGCGGTAACTTACTGAACATTTTCAATTGGTTTCTTGATCTGAAATAATTCAGTTTGGTTAATAAGCGACAGCAGTTCTAATTTTTCATAGGGAATTTGAGGATACAATTTTGTATAAAATGAACATTTCCTCCATTTTGTTTCAAAGGCCTGTCAGCCTGTTTCTTAAAGGAAAATAAAAAAAGGAAAGAGAAAGACCTGGGCCCTTCCCATCCCGCGAGCTCTGACCGAGTGTTGGTTTCCGGGCACGTCCACCCTAGCAGGTCTCCAGTTTTACTTCTTGTATGATTTCACGATTTATTTTGATGAGTAGTTAGTTCTGTGTGCATTTGATTAGAGTATTTATTGGGTGGGCGGTAACGCGCATATATTGGACGAATAATAACGCGTACGCAATTCTTCTGAAGTTTACGGACTCACATTAATTAATGAATCGGAAAATGATCACCAAACTCTTTTTTTTTTAATCGAAGTGAAATGTTATCATGATTCTACTTTGATTTTAAGGAAAAAAAAAAATCTATTTTCTGTTTTCAAAGTGATAACACAGGTAAAAATCGCCTACATTTGTAAGTTTTTTTCCGATTGCGATTCCAGATCTCAGTCGTAACTGACCTTGGGCCACGCCTGTTTGATACCACACCACATATTGCCGATAGATGTGGCCTACTTTCATTTTATCTTATTATTATTATTTTTTTCTTATAAATCTCGACTTCCACCTCCTCATTGTGAAGTCAGGAAACAATGCAGGAAAATAATATCTGAGATCAAATGCTTCCTAAAGGATGAAGTTTTAAAAATAAAACGAACTGTTGTGTGTGTTTATTTTGCTTAAATAAACGCAGGGTGTGACGAGTTTAATCTGTTATACAACTGTCAATTTGGGTGCCAAAGCTCTGAGAAAATTTAAATTTATCCTTTCTCTTTGTTTACTTAAACAAAGGTGTCCATCATGTGTCTTGAGAAAAGCGTGTTTGTATTACTTTTTTCTCAACCGGTTGAAAATTCTTTACTTTTCAAAGAGTGACAACAATGTGACACTTCAAAAGCTAAATGGATAAATGCAACACATGACATATTTTTCGAAACGGGGGAAGTTAAATTATAACAGGGATTCTCAACTACTGGCGAACCGGTACCGGTGCGCGGAAAACTTTGACTAGTTCTTTGATTTTTACATATGAGGCAGTGAGAAGCAAAGGGATGCAAGTGGACTATTTTAAGTTTCGAGTAAAACACGTTTAAAGATCAGATCCAAGGTAGGCTTTCATTGAATTTTTTTTTCTAAATCATGCTGTACAGCAGCACCTACCAGGGCTACTGGTACAATCTCTTGTCCCAAGACAGAGGCCTACCCAGAGGATCACCTACTATTTCTACTAGTTATCTCCAAATTTTGAATTTTGCCACTTGCGTCCCTTTGCTTCCCACTACCTCATATTCACTTTTAAGAAGTTTTCTGTTTCAATATACTACTGCTAACTACTACTATTTTTTACTTCCTTTTAGAAAAAAGGAAGTATTGTATTCGGGAAAAAAATTTCACTCAAAATTCGACCTTAATTTCCATTTTGCTCATCCCCGAATTAATGTTGAGTTTTTTTTTTTTCAACACGACTACACGCGGATAAGTGCCTAAGAACGTATAAGCACCCAAAATACCCATTTTGACATTCCCCGAGTTAATTACAACGGCGTTTCTCGTCACGCTCGTATGTACGTATGTATGTCGCATAACTCAAGAACGGTATGTCCTAGAAAGTTGAAATTTGGTACGTAGACTTCTAGTGGGGTCTAGTTGTGCACCTTCCTTTTTGGTTGCATACGGGTGTTTCTAAAGGGGACTATTGCCCCTTATTTGGGGTAAATCATTGTTAATTTCGATGTTCTCAAGTGGTGTTATAATTTGGCGGACACTTGGCGATATATCGTCAGTCTTTTGGTCGCCAAATTCTGTCGCCAACTTAGCGACAAATTTGGCGATTTTTTAAAAAATCTCGTTTTAATTTGGCCACTGGTGGTGATATTTAGAGAGTAAACTAGTGAATCAAAACTAGTGTTAAAATTGCCAGTAATGGGAAAATGACAATAAAAAATGGAGTAAAAGGAAGTCATGTTATGCACACATCAGCTCGTTCGTTGATGCTATGATTCATATTTAATGAATCTAATGTTCTGTCTCTGAAGGTAGACAACACTGGAGAGTGCTCTGCTCACATTTGTTACTTGTTACTTAACGCTTTTTCATTTTACCAAACTGGATAGCAATTTTTAACTATTTCTTATAATATTCTGAGGATTTTTTCTCGAATGTTAATTGTCTTGAAAATGATAAGTTAAGTAATTTCTTTCTTACACGTTTGAATGTTATAAATAAATTATTAGAATTTTTACATTTAAGGTGTTATAGTTTTTTTTCCTGCGAAAGTGAAGTGTTTTTGAAAAAAAAAAAAAAAAGGCCACCGATCTACGAATTTTGTTTTTACAAGTTTTGCCATTCTGCGGGTAAGAAAAGTTTTAGAAACGCTGAGTTAGAAGATCGTTGAATGTAAACAGTTTTTGAAAATTAAATACGCACAATAGAAATATTTAGAATTAATTTATATTTCATGCAATTATAAACTAGAGGAACGCTTTTTGAAAATTTAGTGACAAGACACTAATATGCATATTGAAATTATTGCATTATTTTCTTTCTTTTTTTTTGAGCAATCACGATTGCTAATTGCTTTCATTTGACCGTCCTTGACGTTGTGGTTCCTTTTTCAGCTTGGACCAGGGACCTCTGCAACACCACCATCCACCGGCGTGCGCCTCCTCTTGTTCAGAGCACTGTCTCCCGGAATCCGCTTCTCCTCGGCAGTGGAGTCTATGTCCTACACACACGCACGTTCACACACATACACATTCACACACACACACATGTGCACGCACCTTTACACACATACATACATGCCTACATGCACACACACAGGTCTATGCACACACACAAACCTACACACAAACACAACTGGGCACATGGAAACACCCAGGAGGAGGGACAGACTTGGGAGAGGGACAGGAGCGGTTTTTAGAAATGAGAAGGGTCCTGTCGCTACTCGTGATTGCGAAGCACATAATTTGAATTCAAAATGTAAGAATTAAAATCATTATTATTTTAATTTGATCATGATTTTTTTTAAATGCCTGCTCTCAGCAGAGAGGTAAGGTCGGTTACAGCAGCGTTTCTTAAATTGTGCTTCACGGAACATATGGGAATTCCATGAAAATCACTCTATGGTTGAGCAAAAATTACATTCTTCATTTAAATTCAAATTAGTCATTTAAAAATTGATAAAACATGTTTTTGTGAATCTTTAATTCATTATTTTGGGAATAAGAAACAGAGGAAAGATCAAAAAGAATTGCGGATTTAAAACCAATTGTTACCCATGTACGACCTCCGACAGTAAAACACAAAACTTTTATTGAAACGACATATGATTCATTATTGCTACAAAAATTTAAAACAATACCGTAGTTGGAATTATGTAGTTGGAACAAAAGTGTACATAGAGTGGAGAAGAACTCTGCTTCTGATATAACTGTACTGTTACCAGCACTTATCCTAATTCACCAAGATTTGGATAGGCCGAAAATATTGGAAAACAAATGTTACAGCAAGTTTAACAATTATTACCATGTTGCTCTCTTAAATATGTTTTTAAAATTCAATTTCAATTGCTATTATTGTCATTTATATAGCTTTTCTCTGGTTAAATTTAGCTTTTAATCAATTTATTTCATTTCTTTTTGAATTCACTGTTCTACATGATTTTTGGCCCACAAACAAAAATATTAGCTTTTAATAGCATTTTCGACGCTGAACTAAATATGCAGTCAGAATTTTTCTATCACCCACCAATTTTTTATGGGCGTTTTATTATTAGGTATATTACACAATTTGGCCAAAATTGCTTACATATATTAGTGATATAAATTAGTTTGTTAAAAATTCAAAAATACCTCTTTCTTTATATATTTAACAACGGAAAGTTTTCTTTCCTTTTTTTTTTTTTTTTTTTGCCATCAGTCAGTCTAGACAGGGTGGCGCCGCAACGCTTGAGCAGGTATTGTGATTGTGTTTTTTGGATACTTTAGTTTGAATGCAGATCTTGCTCGAAGTGGATGCAAAATAAGTTCGTTTAATTTTAGTTGTAACAAAATATATTGTTTGTAAACATTTTTAGCAAAATTTAGTACGAAAAGGCCGTGGATGTGCTCCAATCATCCAGATAACTTTTGTTATGTATGTGGTGAAGTTACGTTTAAAGCACAACGACGAAATTTTACAACGTTTTTTGAAAAGTGTTACGAACTATATTTCGGATGTCAAATTGGTGATGAAGATAAAAAGTGGGCGCCTCATATTTGCTGCTGTACCTATGTATCTAAGACGACTCACGGAGTGGGCAAAAGGAAAACGTCATATGAAATTTGCAATACCGATCGTGTAGCGGAAACCAGCGAATCATATCACAGACTGTTACTTATGTTTAAGGAACATCAAAGGGGTAACAAGAAAATCAAAACACACAATAGCATATACAAATTTGCTATCTGCTATACGACCAGTTCCACATGGTGAGGACTTACCTGTGCCTGAATTTCCACAACATTTTACGATTTCAGATGAAGACTCTGAAAACTATGTACTGAATGAGCCTGATGAACAAGAAGATTCACCTTTTTCCATCAAGTTCCTCTTATTCTGAGCCACATTTCTTAAGCCAAGTGGATTTAAACGATTTAGTGCGTGACTTGAACCTATCTAAGAAACATGCTGAGCTATTGGGATCTAGACTGAAGAACTAGAATTTACTTCAGCCAGAAACAAAATTATGTTTTTTTTTTTTTTTTTTTTTTGCAATCGTCAAGACGATTTCAAAATGTATTTCACCCAGGAGAATGATTTAATCTATTGTAACGATATTTCTGTTTTTTTTCTTTTAGGCAGTGGATCACGAATATATTTCAAGTGATTGGACATTCTTCATAGACTCCTCTAAAAGAAAGCTTAAAAGGGACACTATTACATAATGGCAATCAATTTCCTTCTGTGCCAATTGCTTACACTACGAATATGTTGGAAACTTATGAGAGCATGAAATTAATTTTGGATAAAGTTCAATATGATGAACACAAATGGAAGATCTGCGCAGATTTAAAAGTAGTTGCTTTGTTACTCGGGTTACAACTTGACTACACTAAATTTTGTTGTTTCTTGTGCGAGTGGGACAGCCGTAATAGAAAACAACATTACACAAAAAAGCAACGGCCAAAGCGTAAGTCCTTTATTTCTGGAGAAAAGAATGTACAAGAAGTTCCACTTGTAAAATCGGATCAAATTTTATTACCACCGCTGCACATCGAGTCAGGGCTTTTTTAAAATTTTGTTATGGATGAAGAGGGTCCTTCATTTGCTTTTTTTATGAAAAAGTTTCCTTAAATTAGTCGTGCCAAAATTAAAGAATAAATTTTTGTTGGTCCCCAAATTTAGAAATTTAATCAAAGATGCAAGCTTTGACGATGTGTTAACTCCAATTGAAAAAGAAGCATGGTCGTCATTTAAGAGTGTGACAAATTTTTTTGGGAAATTATAAATCTGAAAATTACGAAGAAATAGTCAGTGATCTTCTTCGCTCATTTAAAACGTTGGGATGTAACATGTCCTTAAAAATTCATTTTCATCTCGACTTCTTTCCTAAAAACCTTGGCTCTGTCCAGTGATGAGCAGGATGAACGTTTTCACCAAGACATTTCAGTTCCAGAAAAAAGGTACCAAGGAAAATGGAATGTGAGTATGTTGGCTGATTATTGTTGGTCACTTAAGAGAGATGTTCCAGAAGCCAAATATTCCGGAAAATCGTCATCCGCAGTCATCTTTTAATCAAGGGAATTTATAATACAGATAATAGTTTTATATATAGATATGTGTATATGTGTAATGTAGGGCATGTGTGTCACAAAAAAACTGTGGGTAATAGAAAAATTCTGATTGCAGATTCGGAATCAGTGTCGAAAATACTTCTAGGATCACATATTTTTGTTTATGGGCCAAAAAAGAATAATTTTTTTTTGTAGATCAGTGAATTTTTTAAATATTGCTTTTAATTTTGTATTCACTTTTGCTTTTAAATGTTCATTTTCTGCAAATTTACCCACTTTTTATAATATTTTCTGGCACAACATGAAGCAAGAATTTAATTAATTAAATAAATAAAATAAAATAAAATAAAGTGTTTTTTTTTTAAATTTATTTTTCGCAAATTAGCGTTTAAAAACATTTATTATCCCAAACTAAATGAAAATTTAATCAAAAGATAAATTGCATTAAATAGTAATTTATTAAAAACTACACTAACAAACAACTTGTTAATAACTTTAAGCATAGTGTGAGAAACTTAAATTTTCTTTAAAAATATAAATCTTGCCTTCAAATGTAAGCAAAACAAGAAGTTCTGTCTAGAACTAGACAAGCCTACTTTCCCGTATACCCATACTACTTTATAGTACCTAATCAATATTCTCAAAAATAGCTAAAATCGCAAATTTTTTCAAAAATATTTTAAAAATACTTTAAGCTGATTTCTAGGAATAAAATATTCCCCACTCATCTAAAAAAAAAAAAAAAAAACGAACAAATAAAATAGCAGCAACTTTTAAACAAAGCAGCTAATACACTTTTTTCCATTAAAAAAATCTTTAACAGCTTTCAAAATAAAAAATAATAATTAAAATTAATAAGCTCATCAAAATAAATACATCGTATCAAAAAAAAAAAAAATCGTTTCTTATTCCCCTGTTGCCAAAAACATTTTTTTAAATGAATTAATGCACTTACCAAACAAAAAAATTAATTAATTTGAATTCTGAAATTTTGAATTCAAATTATGTTTTTCGCAATCACGAACTGAGACAGGACCTTACTCATTGGAGTTATTGTTTCTAGAAACGGCTCCTGTCCCCTCCCCAAGTCTGCCTCTCCTCCTGGACGGTTACTTGTGCATAGTTGTATGTGCGTGCGTGTAGGAAGGACATGGACGTCTCCGACCAGGAGAAGCGGATAGCTCAAAACCGGAGCAGCCGCGCCGCGCCGCCAGCAGAGGACAGTGGGCTGCAAAGGCTTCTGGTCCAAGTTGAAAAAGGCACGGACACCAAAAACGGTCAAATGAGAACAATAAGCAATCGTGATTGCTCAAAAAAAAAAAAAAAAAAAAAAAAAAATCGTCTGCGCATATCTTTATGTAGAAACATAAATGACTTCGAGTTTATTCGCCAAAAACTGAGTACCTAAATTGAATCTTTAGCGTAAAAATAAAAACAAGTCATATCAACAATAATTATTTCACAGTTAAAACCATAGCTGCGGAGTCGGAGTCAATCTTATTTTGAGATAAAGGAGTCGGAGTCGAATATTTAAGAATAGGAGTCAGTCATTTGTCCTCTGTGTATAAATTTTTGCCAAAACTACGAAGTCAGTGTCGAAGTTGGGGAGTCGGAGTCCGATTAATTGCCGGGCACAGGAGTCGGAGTCAAGTGCCCCTAAATTTGGGCACTTGACTGGAGTTTGGCGTCAAGAGTTATTTTCAACAAAATTTGTTTGAAGTAAATCCGCCTTCAAGTACGGAATCTACATTGACTTTCAGTTTCCCCATAGGCGCTATTGTTAAGGGATTTGAACTGTTCAAAATTGAACGGAAAATTGTTCAAATCAAAAAGATATTTTATATACAAGTTTTTCATCAAAACCTTTTTCCTACAAAGCTTGTTTGAAGCAAATTCGCCTCACAGTTCGGAATTGCCTTGAATTTTCCCGCAGGCGCTAATGTTTTTTTGAACTGTTCAAAATTGAACAAAAATTAGTTCAAATCAAAAAGTGAAATATGGGAATGAGGTGTCCTCGTCGAGATCTTTCGAACAAAAAAAGTTTTTTCGAATCGGACTATTCATTCAAAAGTTATTAGGGGGGGGGGGGGCAGACAGACAGACCGACAGACAGACCGGCAGACATTTTTCCACATCTCAATACCCTACTTTCCAATTTTTAATTTTTCAATATTTATCTAACTATTTAATTTATTTTTTGACTTTTTTTTGTTTTTCGGGATATTTTTAAGATGCATTAAGCCTTCTTTCATGCTTTTTTCTTCTTTCTCTGACTTTTACTGGGAAAGTAGGCTAAAAACCAAATTTTCATGAATTATTATACCATCTGAAGACTTTTTTTGTTTTTAATCAATTTATCTCAGTGGTCTGTCCGATTTAAAATTGACTTTTATTAGAATTTCGTATTTTTTACTGTGAAGAAGAAACATACCCTACACCTCCTACTGTTTTATATACACAGGATATTTTTATTTATTTATTTACTTATTTTTTTGAGACTTCTTGAAGGAATTTATGGGTTAACATTTTAATAATTGACTTTTGAAAAAGATCGCAATTAAACGTTTCTATGAAGAAATAAATCAGTTTGGAAAAATATAGTTAATTTTGAGTGGTATCCGCAAAAATGTTTTACTGTGCTTATATTTCAATATAACAGGTTTTCAGAATAAGAACTAAAAATATTTTTTTGAATAATAATAACATTGTGTCAATTTACTTCCTGTAATGCCTATAAAATTGCTTCTGGTGTTTTTAATGAAAGAAATTACCTATTACGTAAATTATATCGCTATAATTGGCAATGTTTTGTTGAGACGTTTTCCAACTGCTGATGGATAATGCATTTATTTGCGTTATACTTCCAATTCTACTTGGAAAATGATGGGTATTAGCTTTGAGCTGAAAAATTTATGAAAAAAGAATAATACAGTGGACGCCGGTTAATTGAATTAGTGGTGCCCGTTAAATCCCGTCCGCCATGTCCCATATCGACACGAAGGTCACGCCCATGCCCGATATAACCTCGAAAGATGTTGGAAGTAACGTATCATAGGTATAATTAGTGATTGCAATACCAGTATACCGGTATGTCGAATACCGGTATTTCGAGCAATTTTACAATTTTGTAATACCGGTATTTTCTGAGGTAAAATACCGATATTTCCGGTATTAGATGAAAATATTAAACTGTCATAATTAAAAAAAATTCTATTTTAAATGTACGTTTCTTTTTACATGATACAGAACGAAAATTAGTTTATTGATGTAAAAATTTGACTTCAAAATCCCGAACTAATAGAATGTCATTAAACAAAAGCAGCGGAAATATTGCAAAATGATATTTTTATTGCTAGATGGTGAGATAAATCGCATTTTTGTGCACCATCTTTTTATTTTTTCTGTTTCCCTGATCACTCACTTTCCCTTTTGTGAAAGTCAATTCAGAATGTAATTTCGAATGTATTTGTTCTATGAATAGCTTATCCCAACCATCAATTGCAGTAATACTTTATGATACTTTCTTTAAATATTTGTATCAACTGTACTGAATTTTGGCAAGAAACTTTTCCTTGATAGTAAAACAAATGGTTATTTGTTGTCACCGGTCAAGTCTCGCTTTATACTTGGCAAGATAATACTTAGAAACTATCTAGTGCCTAGAAGATTTCCATAGAGGTTGAAACATTTTTAGATATTTAAAAAATTACAATTGTAAAGAATTTTGAAAAGAAAGCAAAAACGAAAAAGAGAAACTAACAAGATCAAATTTAGTCAAATTTATCGTTAATTTCAAACCAAAAGCTAATAATAAAAATCAAACACAAACCTCCCCTGCTAAAGAGAAAATTATATTAATATTGGAAAAGTGTCGTCTCTTAGAAAGAAATTACAACTACAAACCTAAAAAAAAATCTAATAATAATAATACACACAATACAAAAGAAACGCACACACAAAAGGATTTTTCCAAAAATAACACGCAAGAGAACGAATAATTTGAAGGTGAAGGACTTCTAGATAATTTGAGGAGGTGTATCGCGCATTGTTAACAGTACCACCGACCTACGTGAATTCAGAAAGAGTATTTTCAACCGTAGGAAATTTGAGCACAAAATGAGTTCCAGTTTTAGAAACAATTCAATAGCTGCATTATGTTTTATTCTATTACTGATTTTTTATTTTGACATTTGTTTCTTCATTTTATACTAGCAGTACCCGCACAGCGATGCCCGTGCTAAAAATTTAATAGAAGTCCGTTAAATAAAAAAAATTGACGCTCCCTCCCCCTGTGTTGTGAAATGATCGTTTTTCTTTGTATAAAACGCGAACACATCTTTTCAAAAAAAAAAAAAAAAAAACTATTCAAGTTTCATTGGAATTAAAAACTTTTCGTCAAATCATTAAATTAGATTTACAGTTGCTTTAAAACTATATTTAGCAATTGAAGCGGTTTTTACTACAATTTGAAATATTTCGCCAAATAAAGAAAAAAAAAAGACATCAAATAATGTCTTTCAAATGTAAAAATAATTCCGCAGCTCTATTGTTTATCGCCAAACTTGCCCAGCAAACAAGCTATTATAATCCATCTGTCTAACGAAAAAAAAAAAAAAAAATCCCGTGGAACATTTAAAATTCATCGTGAGAAAAAAGAAGAAAATGTCGTACATTTCACTCGGATAAAAACAAATCAAAAGTTTCTTTTCTTTCAAAACAAATCACCAAAACAATGAATTACATTAACGGCTGCCTTGAAACAAAAATCCTAGACCGAACCTGCTCAGCGCCTAACGTGCCAAGCGAATACGCTACCGGAACCCAGCCCTTTTGCGAGTGAAGCGGATATTTTTTCTTTGGCAATAATAAATGTTTCGCCAAACAAACAAAAAGGTATAAAATCACATTAACAGTAGATTTCAAATCTTTATATATTAAGAGCTGCGTTGCCCGACTTTGCCCGGTCTATCTTGAGAACAAAAATTTTGTCAAGTGACATATATTAAACAATTAATTAAAAGAATAACTTAATAACCTAAAGAATAACTTAAATAAAAGAAAAAAAAACGCCATGCAAAATTACCCTTCGAAACAATGACGACAGATATTAAAATACTTTTAAGAAATTAAAATGCGAAAGATGGATTTTAAAAGCGTAACCATGGAAACATGAAATAAAATAAGTTTAAGAAATCAGATACAAAATAAGGAAATATAAACAATGGATTCAAAAAGTATAATCATGGAAACGCGAAAAATGGTTGACAACCTGAATCAAAATGACATATTTCCCAATTGATTTAAAAACGCTTGTAACTTTTTTCCTTTGAAGATAGAAGCTAATATTTTGGTCGAGAGAGATCTGGAGTAACAAATCTCGCTTTTTCCAATGCTGTCAAAAAGAAAACTGCGGGACAATTCCTTCACTTTTTATTGATAGATTTAATGAAGAAAGTAGTGCCTAAATTTTAGCTAAGCCTAAAAAAGTTTGAGCGAAAAACGCAAATTACTCCCGCCGTAATTAAGTTAGAGCATTGAAATAAATTTGTTTAAAACGCAGAAAATTCTACCCTTTTTAACGATACATAATATTAATATGTGCAAGTAATTTTTCACCCCTTAAAGAGCCAATAATAGGCAATTTACGTGAAATTTGGGCCTAAATTTCAATGAAAAAAGAACTATTTATCGGATTTTTTCGAATTATAGCCTATGTTACTCAGTAAGAAAGCACCTTTCATACAGTGAAAGAATTTTTCAAATAGGTGCAGTGGTTCCGGAGATTACCTCGAAGATATAAACACACGAAAATCCACCCTCTCTCTTTATAATATTGGTAAAGATTTGTTTAGAATACTTTTTCATAAATAATACAATTTTTGCACAAAATTAGGAAATATGGCAACGAAACAATATGTTTTCAAGCATTTTTTGAGAAATTTCAAATACCGGTATTCCGGTAGCAAGTTTTAAAAATACCGAGTCCCGGTACGGTAAAATGGGGCTACTTGGACCAGAAATTTCAGTTTTTGCGAGTTTTACACTGAATGCTTTGTTAAACACATAATATGAACTGATAACCTTCACTGTAAAAAAAATCCGAAACGTTAGTATTTCCGTGTAACGTTTCAGGATTTCAATGGTTTTTATCCACTTCTTGGGAAAATCAAGCATCATAGTCGAAAAGTTTCCTGAATTGCTACAATTCGCACGAATGCAGACTTCTCACTGTTGCAAAAATGTTTTTAGCTCCCAGTTTAAAGATTAACTAAGCGTATTTAAAAAGTGTATCAACTTCAGTTCGTTTGCGACCCGTCCAGACTGATAAGGTGTTCAAAAAGTGCAAATCAGTCCATGGACTACGTAGCTTTGTAAGAATTGCAGGCGAGTGAGATGCTTGATACTTGCCTGCAAGTCTGTCTTAGCTTTGGCCATGTTTGCGATACGTTCTTGGAACTTTCCTGGAAACGCACGAAGGTGCCAAACTTTTTAGTATGCTCACCTAAGTTTGATCTAAAATTCCAGAGATACGGCTGGCTTTAAACGGGAAGGTTTCTGAATATTTTCAGAAGCTTCCATGATAATTTAAGGAAGGTAACTGAATTTTAGCGGAAAATGTTCCTGGTTTTTGTGAGATATGTTCCTCGAAGAAATTGGGCACATCAGCTGCCTATTATTTTCCAGGAATGTTTCTGAATCGTTTTTACAGTGCTGTTTTCAACACTTTTCAGACGTTCTGCTACCACCTAAAGCCTTTTTTAAACAACAATTTTAACTCTGCATATTTTTTTTTCTATTTTTAAAAATTGGGTTCAAGTAGCCCCGCGCAGGGGCAACTTGGTTCCACCCAGCAAACCCATTAGAAAAAGCTGTAAAAAAGGTGGTGGTATCAAGAAGGATCAATGATTTTGAAAAATAAACTCAAAATGTACATTCTAGTGATTATACATTTATATAAATTGCAAATTATTTATATAAATTAATATAAAACCAACGTATACATTAAAACATATTTTTAGGCAAACATAATTTCTTCAAATAGAAATATAATCTAACTACAGCTAAAACGAATTGAAATCCTCATTATTTAAACATTAGAGAATGAAAACTCCTCAAGTTAGTGGCATGGGTTTATTTTTTATTCTCTGACATTACTTAATACCTGTTCTCCCTAGCTACTAAATACTACAGAATGCCCAGGTTTGTTTTGTGAACGATATTTTAATTTCCTTTTTTGAGTTGATATAAAGTCAAAATGGGCTGATGCCACTCTCTAAGGCATTTCTCCTGAATTAGTTGAATCTGGACACAATTGTGATTTTTCCTCTTAATAATAAGCACTATTTCCTTCTTCAAGGGGTTCTCTTTTATTGTCAGACCCTTTTTACCCCCAGATTTACAAAAAACGGGTGTAAATAGTAATTAACCCTTTTATTTTAAAATATTACAAACCTTACTTAGCATAATTTAGTGATGAAATGTGGTTTGGGACTGTTTGAACGCTGGGTTCAAGTAGCCCCATTTCAACGCAACCAGTGTACTTTTACTAACTTATATTAGTTAGTGTGTTAATTATATAACTATAACCTTAAAACACTGTTATTTTATTAAGAAATAGAATACAAACATAAAACTATCTTGACCTTGATGATATGAGATGTTTCCATGAACTTACATGTGAAAGTTTGCAGACACAAAAAACAACTGTTTAGACAACTTGCAATCATAACCTTAATCAGAAAAAGGCGGGAATAGCAGAAACTTTGTTGCATGCTACAGCCTCTACCTAGTATTGGTATCTGTCATGGAGAAAGTTTTTTAAGTTTATACATTGAGTTATATAGGACCAGGACGAGTTTTAAATACTTTTTTCTCATGGGTTCAAGTAGCCCCTGGAGGCTAAAGTAGCTCCACTTTACGGTATTGAATTTTCGGCCCGGTATTGCAATCCCCAGGTATAATGAATCAAATGAATTGATACAAAATACGAAATTAAAAATGGAAGAAATGAAATTAAAAAGTAAATAAATACTAGAACTTCAAATGAGTCGATATCATTCAATGGGGGTGAAATGAATGACTCCAATATTCCGATATTCAAAAAAAAAAAAAAAAAAAAAAAAAAAAAAATTAGCACAAATCGGGATGCAAAAAAGTCAACATTCATTTGAGAAACATGAAATTTGCTTAATATATTTGCACCTTTTTTTTTGAATAATTTGATTACAGCATTTCCTTTTGAAAAATAATAAAACCAAACCTTTCGGGATGGTTAGCTACTCATACTCAGTTAAGTTACTTTCAAAGAAACATATAATACAAATAGATCATGTAAAGTAAAATGTATCGCAAAATTAGTTTCAACATTACAACAGTACTATCGCATATAATTTTACAAGAAATTCTAAATGCTTTCAAACGTTGAATTTTAATAGCTTGATATATCCAATGTCCAGATATTGCAAAATAGTAAAATTCGGAGAGAAATATTGCTTTTCTAATAAACGGAAAGTACATTTCAAAACTGCATTTTGACTTTGAAGAGGAAACTAATTTAAATGTCATTACCCTGGTTAACAGAATATTCTTTAAAGATCCCTTTGCTGTTTAGTTCTAAGAGAGAATGTAAATTTTCCGACACAGCAAATACTTTATATTTTAAATCTTACATGAAAATAAATAAAAATTCTCTACAGTAAAACATTTCCATTTAAGTTTGGATGATTTCATTGTGAAATAATTTCCAAAAAGAAAAAAAACAACTTAAAATGAACAAGTAATGGCCACACAGAAGATAGTAAATTGAAAAACTGCAGCCTTATTTATCATGTTTTTCTCCAAGTGCAATTATAACAGCCGTTGTAAGTTGTCGCCGATAGTAAATGAATTTTGATACATAACATATTCCTGCATTAATCAAGAGAAGTTTCAACATTTCTTTTTGTTGAATAAGCGTTTTGAAGAGAATGCGTGGAAAATTTCGATTTATTAGTTTTTTTTTTTTTGAAAGAAAGATTAAACGATTAAACATTTCCAAAAATCTAATGAAATTTATTGTTTGTTTAAGTTTATTAGTTTATTTTTCTTTCCTGACAATAGAAATGTTTGTGAAATACTTTATCATTCGTTCTGTAACCGGAAATGGACCATAGCAATTATTTCGTCTTGAATTTTACTTGAAAAATATTTGTGACGTCAAAAAGAAAAAAAAATCTCCAACAAAAAAAAAAAAAAGGAAATTAATAAGCCTCAGTCAACCGAAGAATATGAGGGAGGAAAGAATTTGGAAAGTCATAAAAGAAAACAATTTTTACTCCTATTCATAAAAGTCTCTAAAATGCCCGATTTGGACTATTAATCTTTCTTTTGCATTGTAATTTGTTAATGATAAAAGTAGGCTAAAACAATTAAATCGTTCATTTTGCGACTTAATTGTTATTGTTCCGTAACATCTAGCAGCGCGTCAAGAAAGGAAGTTAATGCGCATAAATTTAAAATTTAATTAATGATGTGAAAAAAGCTTGCATAAATCATGGAAGCTAGTAAAAGGCGTTAGAGGAAGCTCATGAAGTGTGTTTAAAAATGAATGTATTTATTATCACGGAAAACTATCGTATTTTTACCACGGCCGTCCGGTTTATCTGAAAGAAAGACATCTTTGCTATAATTATGGGCATTTAAAAATCCCACAAGGTGCGCACTTTTTTTCAGCAATTATCCGCCTCAAAATACTGGCTGGCCGAATGACCTTGATTGTCCTTGAGAGGCCTTAAGGCGAATCCAGTGGCTTTATAGAATAAAGCGCCCCTCCCATTTTGTTTTAATGGTCACGGACGATAGCATTGTTTGATTATTTATCGTCTTCGTTTCAAGATAACCCACTTTTGTGCATATATGAAGTTTTGTTACATTTTAGCCTTGAGTAAGTAGCGTTTTTAAGTAACCTTAAACACCACTTTGGCATACACATTTGCATTAAAGCGAATTTGATTGCACGAGCAGTCAAAAGAATCAAAAAATAAAACGAAGAAAAAAGGAAAAGAGCAGAAAGGACCAATAAAAATAAGCAATATTTACAAATGCGAGAACAGCAGACAACAATTTAAAATTCCGGAAAATAAATTTTATTATCACGCGATCGCTATCTGCCAATCGCAAAGACAATAACGTTTAGACAAACGTCAAGCTTTGTACAAAGTGAGAACAATTAGCAATCCTGATTTGCTCTAAAAATAATATAACACACAATAATGTTTTCACAGAAGTTTTCAAAAAAATGTTATTGAATTTTTAAAAGATGCCTTCAATAAGTATAGGAGAGCTTTTTCTTATATTTAATGTCTAGTTTTGTGAGAAATCCCTCACGGCTCATGTGCCCTCAGTTTTTTTCCTTGACAGGAATCGGTGCAACATTTGAGATAGCCCACGCAGCGCCCGACACAATCTGACGCCGGGAATACGATTTTTTTAAGGGAGTGTTATTTTATTTACGTAGTTTCCTTACTTGAATGAAAATTTTAGAAACTAATGTCCAAGTTTTAGTGGGGATTTACAGAGACTGTCTTCATTATTTTAATGTTTGATGGACAATTATACATAAAAAATGATTCCGATTGTTGAACATCCTCCCATCTGACATAACTTTTATTTTTGTGGTAGACCATGCAAAATCGGGCGACGCAGCGAGTGAAGGAATAAATCTGATGTACACTGCCTAACTTTCTTGTACCCCTATTGATCGACCTTTTCGATTATGCAAAAGAAGATATCTGTGTTCTCATTTCCGCGATTTCAAAGTAATACTTCTTAAAATCATATTTTTTTGACAAATATAGAAAGGTGTTAAATATAAAATTTGGCTGTTTCAAATTTAAAGAATTCCGATATTTTTAAACATAAAGAAAAACGCCGTATTGTTTTGTAAGAAATGATGTCCGCAATAACTACAATATATATATATACACATAATAAATAAATAAATAAAAATGCCGCATAATGCGCGTTGAGTTCGTGCATTTTTTCAAATGAAATTGAAAATATACAATTGCAACAGTACTTTTTTCAGCAAAAAAAGTATGATATGGAATGATTTGGAAAACTTTCATAGGGGATTGATTTTGCGACATTCACATCTATAATATGGCCCTTATATACGTTCTTGCTCTGTTGGCTTTGTTTTTTCTGTACATTTCGAAAAAAAAAGTTGGTTAATTTGCTTTAAACAGTTTTATTGTGTTTCTTCTGTGCTTGTTACTCAAGGAATAGTCGTGGTCCAAAAAAAAAAAAAAAAAATCGTCACTTGCACCCATGGTTTCGATAAAGTTTGAAGTTTATCTGCGTTAGTACTCTGAGTTCAGTGCCGAATTCCTCACATTTGTCATTATTGTCGTCGTTTTCACTACTTTTCTCTTTTGAATTAGCTTGAATTTGAACACCATTATCCACGGAAGTAAGTATTTTGTAAGTGATAAAGGAAGTGATAACATTGGCCGTCAACAAATATATAATTCTTAAAAATCTTCTCTACTTCTCAAGTTCAAAAGAACGAGTTATCATCACTTGTCCTCAAGATTAAGGCTCATCACTAGCTTTTGGTTGATGGTGCAATGTTAAAGGAAATTTTCCAAGAAAGATAAGCTGAACTGGAAGTCAATAGACATTTAAAGAACCTCAAAAATATTGCTGCCTATAAGCGGGATTTGCTCGACTAAATGCAAGTTACGATTCGATGGACCATTGTTCCAACCAAATATCCTCGTTAATGTCGGGTTCTAATTAAATTAGAGCTTGTTATATGCTTAAGAAAAGTTTAGCAGTTGAGTATGTTGAGTTCCAAACAAATAGATCGTTGAAATCCGCTGAAAGATGGAATTACAATTTCGTATAAACACAATTAGAGTTTCATTGTTATTTAAAAAAATACTGTATAAATCTAACAATTACACTAACTACAAATGAACAAGTTGAGCATGTTCAAAGAAACTGTACATGTGTGTTCAATCCATTAAAAACTGGAGAAAGACAGCCGTAGATTCCCATTTTACAACAAATAACTTAAAATAGGGATGCCCCTGCCCCTCCTCAAAGGTGGTGGCCACCCTCCAAATATTTTAATGGAGCACTCCCCCCCCCCAAGAACGAGATCCCCCAATACGAGATAAAAATCCCTATAAAATTGAGCCTCCTTAAAAATTTAAATCGTAAAGTCTGCGCCATGGACATCCCTCGTAGACACCCCTACATAAAGTGTGTAAAGAATAACAGCAAAAGAATTTCTGCAGCATAATGTACGAAAACCCCAAAAGCTACATAATATTAAAGAATCAAAGTTTTGTTTTTCCGCCTCAGCTTTTCATTTACTTATATCTATAGACCGGAAATTAAGGTAAGTCAAAAGTAAAAGCTTTTCATCATATTTTTTATGAAGTTGTCAACTTAGCTCGTGAACCTGATGCAAGAAATAAACGCTATCAGAAGCGTGACTGGACGCACGAGTCTGTGGGGAAAACCAGAAAAAAGTGAAAAGCAGGTCAAAGGCAAGCCACCCGAAAATAAAAGTTGTCTTCAAGCATCCACAGAATGTAGAGAATTCCGTTTGACCAGAAAAGGGGAAATTGCATTTCATTTTGTAGTCATCCACGTGACGCAGCACTCTTCAACACAAAACGCTCCAGTTTACTTCCAATAGTAGGTATTGGTGCAAGATTCATGCGAAGATTTGTATGTCTACTAACGTTGCTTCAACAAAATTGATGGTAATCGTCTGTGGCTAATTCAAATGATGGTACTTGTATTGTATGATGCTTTGCCACATTGAACTCGAAATTATGTAACTTTGATACAGAAGTTCGTGATTAGCTCTATAGGTTTTGTCTTTTATATGGAAATGAAGTCATTATGTAATGTATATGCTATGGATTGGATGATTCATAGCATTGTGCTAGTATTCTTAAAGATGCTTGCGTAGTAAAAGATTCCTTCGTTAAACGATCACTTTTGAACTTAAAAGTGGATTTATAATTTTTTCGTAGGAAATATATTTATTGAAAGCATTTTTTATGTTTAAATACATTAACTAAAATAATGATAACCGCAATTCTAAAATTTATTTGTAACGCAATATCTTCCATATTTATTGTTTTGTATTTAAATATCAGTCTGTAGTTATCTGAACGTTTACAAAGCTTTTGATACTAAATATGATTTTTAGTGAATGCTTCCGAATCAAGTGATTTTCTTCATGAAAGATCTAATAATCTTTTTTAAAAATAAAATTTCCAAAAATATTTTCTGTTAAGTGTGAAGGGAAATGCATTTGATAGTTTTTGAAAATCTGTGACTGATGGCTTTGAAATTTAATGTGCAGTTAACGATTTCTTAATTCTCATTGATGCATGCAGTTTAAAAGGTCTCTGTATGTAATAGCTTGAACAGTTTTTCAGCTTAGTTAATTTGGAGAAATTGTTCTGAGAAAATACGAAAATATATTCCGATTACTAAACAGTGTATTTGCTTATACTTGAGGAATATTCAAGAAGAAAAAAAAGCAATTTCTACGTAGTTCAGAATTATTCGGAATAAAGCGGAAATAAATATTAAAACCAATCCATGCACAGTTAAAAAAAAAAAAAAAAACGGTAAGTTACTGGCATCCATGTTGCCAGTAACTTTACCGCACAATATACTATTTTTTTTTTGTAAAATTTTACTATAGAATAAATAAGAGTTAAAAAACGCAAAATGTGAGCACCAGATTCGATCTCGGGGACTTTCGGATTGGCATGCGACTGTGCTGCCCACCATACAAGGGGGAACACATCAAAGAAGAAAATACAGTTTTATCTGCTTTGTGATGTAAGTCACGTGGTGTACTAATCGATGCTGCAATAGGTTTTTTTTGGTACAATTTACTGTAATTTTTTCCTGAAGTGTAAACACTTCATTTTACAGTAATATTTACCATAACAGTTTCCTGAATTTTTAACAGTGCGCAGACAGTTTGCATAAATATATAAAACATTCAACACCTTAGTTAATTATTTTTCGCAACGGAAAGATAATTTTGTGCGCATGTAATCGCAGCAAGAGCGATAACAATTGAAGAGAAAACAGAAGCAGCGTAATTTAAGGAAAAAGAAGTGACTTTTTTATAATAATTTTCCGGATTTTTTTATGTACTTTTTGTTCAAGTATTGTTCATCACTGTATGAGGAGGTGTCACGCAAAAGCACACATATCCACAAAAATACAAAATTGAGGTAATTGACTGATTTTTATTTGTCAGCCTCATTAATATACTGTAGTGTAGTTGGTTTTACCACAAACAAAATCATACCCTGTAGTTTTAGAGCTTTGAAAGTTAACGTTCCGTGCATAAGAGTCCTATCCGTCCATGTGTCCTAAGCAATCAAGAACAAATTCACTTCAGCAATGGGAAGCTGTAGTTTGATCACGTGACTCCCACTATGCACACATCCATTCAATGTTAGCTATGGCATTTTCAACAGTAAAGGAAAAGTAATTCCAGTGCGCAAAAAGTTTTTTATGCACCTTACGCAATTGAAAGCAACAAGGTTAAGTAATACAGCTAAAAAGTTGATTACAAATCAGTCTAAAGAAGAATCGTGCTGGTGATCGAGAGAGAATCTGTAGGAGAAAAAATTCTGTTGAGAGATATTGAAAAAGCTAAAATGTGAGTAAGTGATTATGATTGCAAAAAGTCGAAGATAATTTATTTTCATACTGGTGTTAATGTTACAATACTTTTCAAGTTATACAACAAGTCTGTTGATGTAGCATTACAAGTAAAAAAGTCCATGCTTCGTTGAGTATTTTACGAGTTTAACATTGGCTTTAAATCATCAACTAGTGATATTTGAAGCTATTGCAACAAATTAGATTTGAAATTTTATAAAGTATTAAAAAGCGTGTACATTATAAAAAATGCATTTATGAGAATCAAAAATGTAAGTTATTTCCTCCATAAATTTTATAGCTTCCAGCTTTCGTTATAAAAATATTAAAGAAATAAGTAATTTTGCAGGGGAACATTGAATAAAGAGGTTTTGCGCTAATCAGCATTGAACAAAAAGTAAATATAAAAAAGATTTCTTCTGTAACAACTTAGTTTTATTTATTTACTTTTTTTTTACTTGTTTGTTTTTACACATGAAAGAAAGTTGTAACAATGCTTTTAAGCTTAGTGCTACCTTTTCAAATGCTTTAAACTTTCAAGGACACATTTTCACGACCCAATTACATAGACAATCATCGTACTTTAAAAAACATTTGAAACGCATCATTTAAAGGCGAAGAAAAAATTGCATCCAGACATTTTTTTTTTTTTTTTTAATCTGAAGGTTGTTAAAAAAATTAATCAAGTTTAGAATTCACAATAAAACAAGAAAATTAGGATTACATCGCAATTTCGATTCTTAAGAGTTGGAGTATAATGTTACAGATGCAATTAAGATTAGGATCTAGTTTAGTCTGGCATATTGTGTGTAAGGCCTTGTGTGTACAAATAAGAGAATATCTTATTATAAATGACAATAGCTCTATTTATCTTTTAAAAAAATATAAGTTTTTTAGAGATTTTTAAGTGCTGTAACTGATTGGAAAAGACTGGTAATTTTATATTGCTAATTTAACACCAACGTAGCAGTATGCAAAAAAGAACCAAACCTTAATTTGCAATTAAACCGACTATAAAGAAAGAGAAACAATTCAGTTTGTCAATGATTAGCTTTGGTAAATGTTCGCTCTAGTTCTAACTTTAAAGTTTTTCATCGTAATAGAAACTTTAAAAAACAAAGCAATTTTTGGAATTTTTTTTGTGCAGAGAAATAGCAATTAAAGAAATATAAGTTAGTATTATTATCATCATTATTATTATTATTTGGATCATTCCGCCTGAATTTTTTGTTTAGTTCCGTCAACTTACAAATTTGTCTTCCTCTCTTTCCATTGTTTATAATATTCTGTAATATAATGTAGGTAAAACGTTAAATTTAATTACTACTAGTGAATTATCCGATTCATAAAACTAGTTTGTTCAGCTTGTGAATAAAATTTCTCTCCTTTTGGCTTGGAGCTTCAAATTGCAAATTATGACGGTTATAGAACATCGTTGTACGGAAAGTACTAATACGGTCGAAAACTGCCGGTTCCAAACTCTGCGGTTTTGATGATTTTTTTAAAGTTAATACTTTCCTAAATTGACAGATTTCTGCTTAAAAATTTAAAGTATAATAGTTATATTTATTGGTCTGTATTTTTACCAGTACGAAGTCTCTGGTTTTTCGAGGGACTGATTGTGTAATTTCTAGATAAAAATAAGCTTATAAGGCAAACCAAGCATTTTCTGACCAGAAGAGCAAGTGTTAGACTATGCTAGCAAGGGAATTAGGAACATTTAAAGTTTTGAAATGTACTATGATCAAAAAAGTAACCCACTTTCCCTTTTGACAAATGTTGCATGATGTACTTTTGTATTTCAGCAAGTACTTTATTGTACAATCGATTTGTTAAGTAATCAAAACAGACCAAAACAAAAATCTGTAGTTCTGGTATTTATCATGCTGAAACATTTTTGCCAGTTCATAATACAATTTTGCCAACTGTTTGCGCGATTTTTGTCAAACTTCCATAACTACGAAATGCTGTTCAGATCCCATTTTTAACATTATACATTCTATTATTCATCTGATCAGTCCAAATGTTGTTGGTTTTCCAGCTCATGAATGCATGAATGTAGATGAGATTTATAATATGAAATTGCAGATAGCTACTGCATACTGTTCGATCATGTTTAGCTTGCAAATTTGCAAGCGGTCAGTAAAGCTGAAACCAACTAAATCAGCCGAGTAGGGAGATGTTTCTTGCATATTTGATATGATAACTTCCGTCTGAAATTTTCAACATGGTTTGTTCATTGTAGTAGTTCTAGAAAGGCTCTTAGAAAGTCTTTAGAAAATTATAGGCATTTCTACAAGTACACTTGTCGGAAGAAGTTGATGCCCCTAAAACTAGTCAAAAAATTTACTTTCAGCTGGGAACTGGATGGTCACTTTCCAGCCACGGATTGTACGGAATTGGCAAACGTCCAGTTAAGACGAGTCTATCTAAATCTATCATAAAACTATCTAAATGGTGGGGAGGGGGGAGTAAAAATTTGAATGCGTGTTTCGCTCATTTAAATGTTACTCTGTTTAATTTAGAAACTAACATGCATCAGCAAAAGCTGACATCCCTGAAAGCTAATAGATGCGTCCATTTCCTGCTGTAAACCGGATGTTTGCTTTTCCATACAATTCGTGGTCAGACAGTATGCAATGTACACATTTTTTTTTATTTAATAGGCCGCCTTCTATATTTGCTCATATTAATGTCCTTTTAGTAGCATCCCCTCCTTTAAATAACCTATTGCAACGAAAAGTAATGGTACTTTTCGCCGACATTTAAAATTTCCTCCCTCCTCTAAAGGAAAGATAGAAACTGAAAAACAGGGGGAAGGAAATTTCGTGCCGGTGAAAAGTAAGAGTCACAAAACTAATAGAATGTAAGAATAAATTTTATTGATCTTATAGATGTCAGGAGTAATGTGTTGATAAAACTCTCTCCGAAATAAAAGTCTGGTTACGGCTCTTGTCATTTTTCCATCAAATTGGTGGCAGAACAGTAATAAAAAAATAATAATTATCTCAAAAATAAAAAATGCAATCTGTACGTTTTTCCTATTTAGTTAAAAGAAAAAGAAAAAATGGACGATTCTGATCATCCGTCGCAGATTAGACTAAATGGAATGCTTTTCATGAAAAAGCTTTCTCTGTTCTTTGCAAAAAGGGCATTATACTTTCTGTTTCACAAATGAACTTTCAAAGCACTAAAGATGACCTAACACTCGTGACTGCTGGGTGTTCAATGGAACACTTGTTAAAAGCACACCGCCCTTTCTTTTTCCTCAAGTCCTTTAAAACGGACTTGCAAAAGTAGGTAATTATCTTCGAAAAGCCCACACAAGGAGAGGCCACAGAGAGTAAATGTAGTGCACTTTAAAGGACTGGCATATGCAATATATTTTAAATAATTCGTTTTCAAAACAGATTTTATCTGTTTTGAAAGAAAATAATGATACCAGTATTGTTGGTAATAACCAAAATTGTGATGGAATTTGTGCAAGACTTTTCTTTATGTTTACCCAAAACGAAGTTTTCGTAAAAGATCTGCCACAAAATTACATAACTTAGCGAAAATCATTCCGACTAACTTATGATTATTTTTAATCCTCCTTGTTTAAATTTCAATGTTTTAAAGATTTATCCCCTTATGAATAATCTTCATATTGTATAGCTCAGCAATAATGAAGGTTAATAATTGAATTATGAAGGTCAATTACAGTACATCAGTTATAGATAATAATTTTAAAACACTAGTAGTGACCAATGCTTCAGTAGTGGCTACTTCAGGTTTATGTTTGTACTTTGAAGAAAGAAATGAACAATAATAATGTGATTTTTTGTTGGTACTTGATGTAACTATCATATTGAATCAATTTTATTCATAAGTTATTTGAATTTAAAGTACGTAATGTAAATACTTCGGACGGAAGAATGTCAACTGGTCACCACTTAATTTCCAGATTTTGGAATAGCCACTACTGAATCAAGTATGAGGTTTGAGAAAAAATTGATAAAAGTTAAACCAGTTGTAGTTCAGGCATTTTTAGATATTGGAAAGATTTAGAAAACATTGGGCTATAAAACGCTCAGTGAGTTTGAAGAGGTGCAATTAATACTGTAGACCTACCGTTTAAAAATATACTTCACTGTGGCCAGTGCATTAAAGTGGCCACTACTGAAGTTGTGGTTACTACTGGTGTTTTACCTTATCTTGAATTTTGGCAATTTGAAAATTTTCTGAATGGTGTAGAATGTTTCTGTAAGTTGGTTGAATTTTTGTTCGAAAAACTCTGACTTTTGTATGATGAAATGTTTGAAAATAAAAGCTTAATGAATTTTTTTTTCATTTTTTTAGGCATAATATGTCACTTTTCAGTACAAAATGTCGTAAAGAAGATGTTTATTAAAATTTAAACACTAAAACTAAACCATTACTATGCTCGTCACGTTTGAAGTCCATGTTGTTATAACAGCAGAATTTTCTATAGATTTAATTTCATTTTTCATGAATGTATAGTGTCATTCGAACTTCATTTTCTCTTGAGTATATTTTGAGAATTAA
The DNA here is from genome assembly GCF_026930045.1 of Uloborus diversus. NCBI lineage: Eukaryota > Metazoa > Arthropoda > Arachnida > Araneae > Uloboridae > Uloborus > Uloborus diversus. The sequence continues at coordinate 46,810,174 of NC_072735.1, forward strand.
TAATCAAGTAAAATATTTTAAAAAATTGTTTCCCCCCGTTTCGTTTAAGTCAATGTGTCATGATAAAGTCATATCAACACATTTAATACATTTTATTGATTCTTAGGGAAGTCTTGATGAAACAACATATTTTCCGATTGGAGCCAAGTGGGGTGAAAGGAGATTACAGTGTGGACTGGTAATTTGTTTTTGTTTTGTTTTTTATTTTATTTTTTTTTTTGTTTGTTTTATAGAGAAATATAAGGTTTTATTTAAAGAACAAATAATGTATATTGTTTGGTATTTGCGTATTATTTTGTGGCAACGATATGTTTAGTGGCAGTCACTTTGTAAGACACATGATTAAAACTTGCATTTACTAATATTTAAAAAAATTTCAAAAAATGCTGCAATCGGTTCGATTTAAGGAATATATTGGATTAAAAAACCGGTAAGAAGTATTTCACATATTTCATGAAACATATTTGAAATTATAAAGTGGGATAAAATGGGTGTTCGATAGTCTTAGGGGCATAAAATGAGGAACTGGCTATTAAAAAAACCGCTGAAGAGTAAGTTTTTATAGTGTTGATTTTTTTTAAATTAAATTAAAGGGTGTGTCTGGTGTATGTAGGAAAGGATGGGGTCTTGGCATGCTTTAAATTTTCATACGGTAAATGTATTACAATACCATCAAAAAACAAATGATAGTGAAATTGTTTATCCGAAACAATATTAATCGTATAAGTTTTTTGAATGTTAAAAAACTTGTACGATTAATATTGTTTCGGATAAACAATTTCAGTGTCATTTGTTTTTTGATGGTATTGTAATACATTTATCGTATGAAAATTTAAAGCATGCCAAGACCCCATCCTTTCCGCCATACACCAGACACACCCTTTAATTTCGCAATATATTTAGGAGTTTTGCAACATTTGTCTACAACGATATATTAAAAGAGCCGTATAGAAAAATTCTCATAAAAACTCTAGATTAGGCTATATTTACTTCTTTAAGAAAACTTTTTTAAAACTCTTCGACACATTCGGTCGGAGACTGAGTACTAGTTGGATACCTTTACGAAAATATTTTAAACTAAAAAGATATTTTAAAAGAGTGGGAAAAATTCTTATAAAAGCTCTAGAGTAGGCTATATCTACTTCTTTAAGAAAATTTTGCGATAATTCTTCAATACATTCGGTTTGAGACTGAAAACTAGTTGAATATCTTTCCAAAAAATATTTTATTGCAAAAATGATGGAAACTATAAATACTTTTACTTATGCTGTAAATTTCTTTGCTAATAGTTGGGAAGAAATTATTTCTCTTTCCCAAATATTTAAGAATTGAGAAACAACCGATGATAAAACATTTTTTAGCAAATCAACCCACAAGAAGTATGGACGGTACACTTTCAGAATTACCATGAAATTACACTCGATGCTGTGAAATATATTTTATGCAATATTTGCTTCACACGCTTTTGTGAAAATAAACGTACATTTTTACTTTGACATTTGAATTTAAACTCATCTACTCATTTCGTACTTAGGATGAGATGGACCCAGGCTTTGAAAAATGATATGACAGCTTTAGCAACAATAACAGTAGATGTGCAAAGTTCCATATTGAAATGTAAAAATTAAATTTTTCTGCTTTAAGGTTTTAGGTATCAAATTTAAAAAATTTGATTATTAATTGAAAAATACCTATTTTTCAACACATTTCATCTCTCCCTGTTCAATAAAACGCAAGACACGTACAATCATTAAGTAAGACAGATATGCAATAATCTCTAATGTACATTTTTTTCCATTCTTGTGTTAAAATAGGATAAAAAGAAATGGTTTTAATTCTGTATTCGTGAGACGTCTCGCAATAAGATAGCAAGTAAGGTATTACATGAAATAATATTTTTTGTAAGACCTTGTGAAACCATTTACACAGAATTTAGTTTTCAGGTCATGCAATCAATTAGAATTACATGTTTTTATATTTTAATCACCCTCATTTTGGTCATTTGCTGCTTGTACTAGTACGACAATTAACTGGAATTTTATAGATATGGTTTTTAATGCTCTGCCTATATCAAAACAATTCTGAATAAATTTTAGACATCTGATAAAAATGGGTACATTAATGGTTATTTAAGATGGACAGAAACAAGCATCTTTTCGGAGTAATTAATCGCAAACTACCTTTTATTTCCAATGAAGCAATGGATGAATGAATCAATTTAGTTTAATTGCTGCCTCAAACATGACATGTAATATTAATGAATTAATATTACATGTCATGCTTTTTACGTGAAATGCTTTTTAAAAGTGAAAACTGCTTTTCCTTAGCTTAATTTCCTTCCATATTACCACTAACTAAAATTTGAAAATTAATGAACAATTCAGTGATTGAAAAAAAAAATCGTTGCTAGGTGCCGACTTGTTTGTTTCAAGCACATTTTTAAGTTTTTTAATGATTCAGGAGCAATCTAACATTGTGGGAAAGGTCCCGAAAAGAAAACTGAGTCTGTGCACAAGCTATATGAAACTAAACGTGTTTAACATTGTGAAAAATTTTAATTAAAAAAATGTCAGCTAATTCAGTAGTTATGAAATCAAAATTGCAACAAAAGTTTCAAAATAAGAAAATTCAAAGTAATAACTTTTTTTTTCCGGAACAATTTTTGTGTTAATGTACGTTGCAGGTTATATATAGGGGCAGTGACTTAATGTTACTTACAATGTTCAACTGAAAAACGAATAGGAAATTATGTGATGCCTTTAAAAATATTCTTGAACAAATAAATATTTATATGATTTGAAGCTTTGTTTTTTTTAAACGCAAAACCTCGATTGCAAATAAACGCCTGTTAAACTTTATTTCAAACATAGTCCAATGCCACTTATTACAAACAACTATTCCGATAAGACGTTTAGTTCTCGTTTATATGATTGTGGGAGATTTTAAATGCAATTTGTTAAAAGTACTTTTACTCCAAGGTCAGAACTCAATTTAGGTGCATCAGTTTCGTGCAAAAATCATTTGTTGATTCATAGCACTGATTCATTACCGCAATGTTTTAAATCATAATTGAACACTTTCTTCAATGAAAAGCAGAAATTTAGAAAACAAAATAACCAATCACTGGTACACTCGTTCTCCTATCTGTACAAGTTTAAATGCTTACTCATTTGTCAGAATACCTTATATATTTAAGCGTCCAGACATTAAAATCCATTATATGCCTAGTGTACCTTTAACAAAACTTCCGCTTCTTACAAATTTCCGCATTATATACAATAAGATTAAGTCTACTGAACGCCGCTGAATTTTTAGAATTTAATATGCTACCTTAATTCTTCATCTTTTCGTTAATAGCTTTATGGGTTGTTACGATAACCAGACACTCTTACAAGAGCAATCATTAAGTTTAATGAAATTATTATGCAGCATACGATGAGAGGAATATTAGCCATCGGAAAAGTCTGACGAGCTCATTCCCCATAAATACCGTCGAGCACGAACGAGGGTAATGAATATAGCAACAAAGATACTAGCTCATCAAGCGAATGTATTATCATGAGTAAATTATTCGGCTGATTCTTTTTAAGAGTTAAGCATGAGTTTTAAATAAGGTTCTAACAACATTACTGTTTAGCAAAACAAACCTTCCGGAACAAGGGTGATTGATGTTTGAGACACTTCCGTAAACCGAAGTTTCTAAAGCAAAACCTAGCCATTATCTCTTGTTGCGGTGATCCAGTAGAGAAAGAAAGCGAATGTGTCTATGATTAAAAAAGTGACACACCTTTCCTTGTAGAGTTTAAAAGTCAACTTAGTTACTGGCCATTTGTACATGGATTTGTTATACCTTTTACCACTAGGTGTGTTCGCATTAGGTGAAGTATGGTTTAATATCCCTTTTCAGTTCTTCGGAAGACGTATTTCCGTAAGCTGACATTTGATCTCGGACTCAACAAGACATCTAGGTTGCCCATTCGACAATTTGTCTTACAAATGAAAAGCTCAGACGGGAAGTAAATTGCGTTTGTTGTTGTGCTAAGATTTGATGGTGTAAGAAACTGTTTTATGTGTTTGATACTTTTCGAAACATTTTGCAATGGGTTTACTAATGGAACTAATTAAGCGCTTTGATCTTTTGGTAATAAATTTCCTTTATGGTTTAAGAAATTTACAGTGCGCTTTGATAGTAAAACTGTTATGATGAGAAAAGCGAAACGAGTATCATACAATGTAACGCTTAATGTTTAAATGTAAGGTAATTAATCTTCGGCCATCTATTAGTTACCAAGATTATTACTTGTCAAGCTGATTAAGACTCTGCTAAATTATTTAACGCTTGAAAATTTGCAGTGCCCCAAAAGTGCCTAGATTCTGAATTTTGTATTCGACTACGGTAATCAAAGAATCAATTCAATATAGTAAAATTATGCCAGCTAAAACACCTCTCTCTTCTCATTAACTCGATGTTCAATTTGAATTTTAATTGCTTTGATAACAATTGATTTCTGTCTGACCGATTTGATTTTTCTACTCCAGAAATTGTAATTAAATTAACCACTGTATACTACCCACAAAAGTGTTTTTTTTTAAACAGTGATTTTCCCCTTTAATGAGTAATGGCTAATTTTTTTAAGCCCAATAAACCACAAACTACAAGTATCTGTATACTCTAATGGCAGGAGTCCGTCCTACGTATTGGTTTATGAAAAGGGTACGCTGGCTATAAAGTTTGGGAAGCCCTGATTTAGCATATTTAAATTACTTATTAAACGAATTAAGAACTTTGGTATTTTTGTAATGCGTTTCATTTATAGTGTTAGTCATTTATTGCATTTTCGTATTTTGAAGTTGCTATGATGCAAAAATTGAAACTAGTTTCATTTAATGTTACGTTTAACGTTAGAGTGTAAGACAATTAACCTTTGGCCATCGATTTCATAATAAAAGTGATGAAATCAAAAATGTGAGTTATCTTTTTCATTGTCATCGAGTAAAACCAAACTTAACTCAGAACTCTTACATTCCAAGCTCATAACTTTTCTCATGTATGAGGGATACATACCTAAAGTTTTATGTTCTGTATGTTACTTTAAACAGTTATAAACGGTATTTTTAAGATTTAAAACACGTTTAGGTAACTTATTTTGTAATTTTTGTGAGTCAGAATAATGTTTTTTCCCTGCCGCAGAGTAAAAAATAATGAAATTTAGTTTGCATTTTTTAGATTTTATTGCTGATTTCATGCAAAAAATATGATTTTCAGGAGTAAGTTAGACTGAAGTTTGCTTGCAAAAATTCGCATGTTTAGCATCACTCTTTTAAAACAATAAAATGCTACCTTAAATACAAATTTATGTCTGGAACTCTCCGAGAAACGTAATAGAAATTATTCGTACACATTGTTCCTTTGGTATTTATTTGATTACTATTGTTCTTCCTTGCTTCTGTGTGAATGGAATTACGAAATAAAGATACTTTTGGTCAGATTGCTTTACTTTTTAAAATTTTCTAGTTGTTTATACTTTGAAAATTGCTACAGTTTTTTGGTATAAATTTGGAAATTTGCATTGTTTTGAAATTTTACAGCACGTAAAAGAAGTTAAAATTAAATTGCCTTACAAGAACAATTTCTGCCTTGCATTTGAAAAAAATTCTTCACTTTCTACTTTTAAATCTAAACTGAAACAGAAACTTTCATCCTTCCCCTTTGCGCTCTTAAATAACTTCGAAATATCAGGTATTACTAGCTCTAATAATTGGTAAGCTTCATTACACTCGACTTTTGCTAACAAACCGCAAACGGAAAACAAGTTCATTTTCTGAAAAAAAGGTGTATCTTTTATTTTACATAACATTGATCCAATATTAAAAAATCTTAATTAGGTTTTCTATTGTTTACGTTATGATTAGACAGGAACTATTTTATTTACATCTAATTTGTTTAAAAACAACTGCTGACCTTTGCATTCGACGCATATTAATGAAGTAAGTGTTAGTGGGTAAAATCCTTCCACGTTCGGAGTTGTTTTACTTTAAAAGACACTTTTTCCGTAAGACACCTTTTTTAAGGAAGAGCCTTGACATAAAAAGCGTCAATGATAACGCTTGACTCTTTTTATCGCTTTCATCTGTAACAGAACAATCCGTTACATTTCGGAATGATGTTTCACCTCTTGCGTTACGCGTAACTCTAACAAGATATTTTTTTTTATCTGTTAGGCAATCTTAAATTTCAGGAAGTGCCTGTGCCTTATGAGTAAAAAGCAATTCATGTTGTTAACCGTTAGCCTAAATATTTTACTGGATTTACAACAGGACATAAATCTTAACGTCAAATTTTCGAAAGTTCCCAAGTTTCGTAAAGCAAAAAAAGAAAAAGACAAGTATCACTGTTAAGTGTCCCACCGCCCATCAGGTTGCACAAGAACCATGATTTCTATCTTATTGGCTTACCCTGTTTGACACTGAGCTGCCAAACCGTGAAAAATTAAACTAAAAATACAACATTCCGATACACTTTGGACAGTGAAAGTGAATGGAGGCAGTAAAAGTGGGTGAAGTTGGGAGGTTGCTGGTAAATCTATTCTTTTACTCACGAAGTACCTGACGAAATTGCTCATTGATAGATGGGTCATGCTTAGGTGAAATCAATCTTACTTGAACGTAATTTCGACTTCCCGGATTGTAGGCTTAAAGGTACCTCATGCCTACACCCATATTTTAAGACCTTTACTTTCTAAAGTCTTGTCGTCGTTTAAGATTTTTTTTCTCCTCGTCAGAGCCCCATGACAACTCAAAAGAAAATTTCTGGTCGAGGAAGCATAGGTTAGGGTCAAACGGCAAAGGGTGAGACTGTTTGGGTTTCATAAGATAAAGAATTTGTAGTTATTTTCTTTTTTTTTGTGAAATGTGCAGAAAAAAAGGTTGTCAACTGAAAGTATATTGAAGTGAACATAATGGAATTATATATTGAAAACTGTCAAGTTGCAACATCGCATTTGGGTTAAAAAGGGTGGGTCAAGTACTTGACTAATCTCCCTCTACTCTATACATTTTCACTTTCAACGTCGTTTAAGAAATCTAGAATTCCTTTGAAAACTAAATTCAGTCGAATTTCGATCGCAATAGATATTAATTTTTTTGAACATATCGATTAAGAGCTATTTTCATATTATCAAAGTGACGAAATAGGAAAGAAGCACTACCATAATCTCATGTTCATTTAAGGCTTAAATTGTATCTTACTTCATTCCTATCCAAGGGCGCCCCGATTGGAAGTCACTGGAATCACTGTGACCTTTCATAAATTTCCTTATTCGACAAATTTTGTCGGACGATTCGCACAGAATTATCATCATTCGGCAAAATTTGGAGATTTATTGGACAAAATTTGAAGCTCTATTCTTCAAAATTTGGAGTTCGATTCGTCAAATTAAGTTTCCGTCCTCCCAAAAATCCAACTTCGGTGCACTCCTGTTCTCATCACATGTACTAACACCAAGATCAGGAAGCTTATAAAGATGTTTTTGTGTTTTATTATTCAAAAACAGTAAGATTAAGGATGTATTTACCCTTTTGACGAAAAAAAAACACTAATTCAAGTTCATTAAAATTATTCTTATTTAAAATTTTACTGAACTTTTGATTAAATCAATATGTATCAGCACTTTAATTTAAGATACCTACGTGAAACAAAATTTTGAAACGTATTAAATGATGAAATTAGCAAAATTTTTTCCCTACGCAATTACTCTCTTTGATTAACTCCTTTTAAAATCCCAATTATTTATAATACATGTTCTTGAATGATAAAAAAACGCAAGGAATCTTTTTTTACAACTTTTTGTTAGTTGCTAAAATGAACTAAGACTTATCAATATTAAAAATTCTTAATGATATATAATGCGAGTTATAATGAAGTAATGTTAAATTAGATGTGCATGACAACTCATTTTTTTGACGACGTTTTTAGAAATTAATATGTCGGGTGGAACGGGATGTGTGTGTACAAAACAAAAAAAAGGAAAGAATACGCTGACCACAGTTATTAAGTGCTTAGTTGCACATAATATCAGCCCTTGTTTTTTGTGACAAAAGTGTTTGTTCAATACTCTATAAAGAACACAATATTAAGAACAATGTTTATTCAACCTTTCAATTCACGTTAGTTAATGTATAAAGATTACATAACTAAAGAACTGAATCTTCGATGTGTGCATCAACTTCATTTACCTACACATACTTACATTGATTTACTTTTTCTTCATAAAATTTCGCTGGTTGATCGCTGTTGGATTTATATGTATCATGATCTATATTCCGTTCACGGAAAGGATACACTAGATGTAAGCAAAGAAATAGGCTAGTTGGCAGCGTCAAACAAGTGTTTGAGCCAGTAACAAGCCATCGTCAAGCAAACGGTGAATATAGTTCCGATTTGTTTAACCTCGGCCAGCCTTTTCGCTGAAGAAAGGTTTTCTTTATTTCGTAGCATATTTAACTCGAACTTCATTTAGTTTTTCCTCGAACTTCTAATCAGAGACTAGAATAAATTAACATTCATTTAATAAGTTACCCTGTTTTCAAAGCTCTTATTTTTTTCCTCTTTTCCGCGAAATTCCTACCTAATTGCAAAAAATCAAACAACTCAGTCATTAGAGTAAGGTATTTCACAGTTTCTCCTTTCTTTCTGGCTACAACCTGTTAGACCTCCCACACCTTTTTTTTACTAATTGCACAATTTAGATTTATTACATTCTGCGAATTCTGCTCGAAACGCCATTTCTCACACTTGAGTTTCTACTTTCTCAAGTGAATTTCAGTTTCGAACTTGTGCTTATTTTGAGATCAAAGTAAGACGATACTGCAACACGAAATGTTATGAATGAATGAAAGAAGTGAAAAGGGGGTGCTCAATTAGAGCGCAAGCACCGCTACGGCTGATCTATTGTACTATCCAATCTAGGACCTTTAGTAGAGCTCAATGGCAGAAACGATTTTCAGCAGTTGTCTAACCGAACTATTAGGCTGCTACCAAGGATCCACAGGTTAGTATCATAAATATTCAAATTTCTGTGCGAAATAATAGTCACAATCACACAGTATATGAATTAAGTTTTCTTCTGCCATTTGGCATCCTCGACACGTTGGATCGTCAGTGACATCCATAAAATTAAGATGTCTATTAAGCGTCTGGTCAGTAGTCCAATGGACATTTTAATCACTTTTCTGCTCAAACCAAGCAGCTTCCTGGATCTAAACAAGGGAGCCGCTGGTTAAGGACTTAGGCCTATCTCTGAGAGTCATACCGAAGCCATCTACCATACGGATCACCCATAAGTAGGTTTTTTGTAGTATTCTTTACTGCATTATAGGGCAGACCAAGAGCAGGTTCGGGTTCCTTAAATGTTGTAATGGAGACCTGAGTAGCTAATCGATCAGCCAATTCATTGCCCAAACTGTCACGGTGACCAGGAATCCAGTACAGGGAAACTTCACTGCTATTGGCTAGTCGTACCAATGCATTGTGGCATTCCCACTGTCTTAGTTGAGAAGCAGTACCGATCAAGAACTTTTAAAGCTGCTTGACTATCAGAGAAAATTCCTATAACCTTACAGGTTATGCCTCGCTTTAGGCAGTTAGTAACGTATGCCAGTATGGCTAAAGTTTTTGCTTGATAGACAGCAGCCAGCTTCCCAAACAAAAATAATAGATTTGTGTGGCCGCTGCTGCAGTACGCTCTAAAACCAGTATTAATATGACAAAACTACTATTGATTGCTATTAAGCATCTTTTTAATGTTTCGTAATACATTAGGGCTGTTATGCAATTCGGATGCGTCATACAAGGGGCTCCGATGGAGGTTAATGTGAACTTCCAAAAATGTTCATATTCGCAAAACTTGTCTTACGGATCGGCAAATTTGGAGACATAACTGCAGTATTGCAATTTTTAAATGCCCGAATATCCCATTTCATTAGCCTACCTATGTATGTATTCATACTCTCATTTTATGATTCAAGAAAAAATTAGGAGTTTCATTCGGCAAATTAAGAATTTTTACCCTCCCAAATATTTAAGTACGGAGCGCCCCTGATGGCAGAAGGACTATGCAACTGTTGGACCTGTTTCAGTCTTGGTATACTATTTTTAATTTATTCTCTCCGTTAGTAGTAAAGTAAAGCGCAGTAATTGTAGTTTTTTCATTTATTTATTTATTGTTTTGCATTTTTCTCACCTACTGAAATTTAACTTCATTGAACAATCTTGCTTATTTGGTATCGGCTAAAAATAAAATATCAAAAGAACGTCAAAATCCAACACTTCCCTGTTGGAATCCAAAACAAGTTTCTTCAACTATCTCAAAGGATCACTTCTGCAGATACTTCGCTTTATCTTCCCACGGCAGTATATTCTTTTCTAATATTCGTGAAAACGAGAGCCGTTGCTGCGTTAGTAAAATTAATTCCTTTTCTTTGACTACTTTTGAAAAAAAAATGGCAACACAGAAATTTCAGCAACAAATACGCAAACATTCCATATGAGAGCGTGTGCATAAAAATTCGGGAATTAAATAAACACAGATAAAATATATGTTAAATTTTGTAAAGCTCTTTTTCTCCCCTTCTACGAGAAATTCCCACCTAATTACAAAAAACCAAATAACCGAGTCATTAGAATAAGGCGTCTCACAGTTCTTTCTTTTTTCTTTTTGCAGAACCTGTTAGGCCTCCCGCACCTTTTTCACTAATTGCACAAGGTTTTCGATTTATCAAATTCCGCAAACTCCGCTAGAAACACGGTTTCTGACACTCGGAGTTTCTACTTTCTCCGTTTCCCCCATTTTCGCTATTTAAGCTCCCATAATGGGTTTTCGCTTTCAATTTCCGTGACGTTGAAAGGTCGAAGTTCGTCGACATGAGGTGTGTGTGCGCTCCTGGTTATGCCGAAATTTCTCCCATTTACGGAGGCGACGTTAAAGGGCGCCATTTTTTCTACCTGGCGTCATTGGTTTTAATATTTTTGGCGTTGCGAATGAATACTCATGATGGACGCGCAGTGATGTGTAGGCAAATGGATTGCAGAAAATACTCTAAAAAAAGTTTTGGCGAGAAAAGTTTAATTCTTCGCCAAAAATTTCAAATTTCGCCATAATAAAAAAGATCAGTTGGTATACAGTGTCCGCCACTTATTAAAATTACATCTAAGGCAGTGAGGAGCAAAGGGATGTAAGTGGAATTTTTCAAGTTTCTTTTAAAACAGGTTAAAAGTTCAGATCTTCGGTAGGTTTTCATAGAATGTTTTTCAAAATCATGCTGTATAGCAACACCCACCAGAGCTACTAGTACCAGCTCTTGCCCCAAAGCAGAAGAGAGGTTCCCTTATTATTTGTAACGGTTATCCACAAAATTTTAATCTTAGCACATACATCCCTTTGCTTAAGACATTTAACTTTACATAGCGACTGAATTTAGAAACCAGCATAACTACAATTTCATTTAAAAAAAAAGAAGAAGTTTAAGTATTCCAGAAAAATGAATTTCTTCATCTTTTTTTGTTTTCATTGCTTCAAAATATAGTTGGCATTTTACTTAAACATTACGTACATTTTTTTAATTTGCCCAAGCGTCTTAAAATATGGGCGTATTGTTGTTTGAGTAACAGAATTTGAAACTAAAGATTAATTTTTGTTCGAAAATCAACAAAAATTATAACATTACATTCTCCTCTTTGTTTTAAAGTGCATCGTATTACATTAACCGATTTTCTGACATCTATTGAAGAGGCCAACTTTGCCACTAAGATTTCCCCATATTTTCTAGACCGATTCCTCTACTTCTTGGTGCCTCCTAAGTTTGAAAGACTAGATTTGTGTTTTGAGATGTGTTGTGTCTGTTGAAATTTTTAACTTATTAAAATTATCTTTATCAATCTTTAATGTACGTTCTTCGAAAGCTTGAATACTTCAATTTATAAAACGACGATAATGATTTTATTAAAAGATGATTTTAGCATGTTTTGAAAATTAAATAATTCTGTTCTCCCAGATTTGATTTTAAAAAGCGGCTGATTTTGAAATCCAGTGATTTTTTAAGTGGTGGGTATTGTAATAAACAATTGGAGTTACATTTCTTTTTATGCAAATGATTTGAAGAAAAACTAAAAACAAAGCATTAGTAAGAATATTTAAAATTTTCGCCAGAAATTTTAGCTTATTTCATGATGATGAGTAGATACACGAAGCAATTTGAGTTACATTCCTAACCATGCTAATGGGTTCAAGTTATATTTTAAGAAATATTTAAGGAGAAAATTTTAATTTTTGACCAGAAATTTTAAGTCTCTACATTATCTTACTTGGAGTTGTTCTTGTCTTGTGCCAGCCTGACTGGCAATCTGGCGGGGGGAGGGGGGGGGGGCACTGCTGCACTTTTCCAACTGTGCCGTAATTTGGTATGAAGTTCGATTTCTACAGTAGGGGGGGAGTGTTGTACCTTGAGACCTTTATTAATTGAATCAAATTTAAACTCCAAAAGTCACATTAAAATACCCCAACATACTTCTACGCAATATATTTTTTTAAATTCAGACAATTTGAAAATAAAATGTTGCCAGCCGTTTAAAGCAAAATTCCAACTTGTCCCAAGGTACAGCATCCTATTGTACCTTGAGACACACACACACACATACATACATATATATATATATATATATATATATATATATATATATATATATATATATATATATATATATATATATATATATATATATATATATATTCTTTTCATGGTAGTGAATTAAACCAAGAGTATTTAATAATGAAATATTATCTAACGTTAAATATGTTTAAAAGAGTACATAAGAGTAGAAAATTGTTCCTAAACATATCTTAATTTTTAAGTACCATGCACATGCTGTACCTTGGAACGTGTACTGAGGCACAAAATGTTTGGCTGTCCCAAGGTACAATCACCACGTGGTTTAAGAAAAACCAAAATGATGGTAATCTAGATGCACTATCATTATTTTCTCAAAAGCATATTATTTAAAGTAATTTGCTTCTCTGTTATAACAAAATTAAATTCAGTTGATTAAATTTACAAATACTAAGACCCGAAAATGAAATAAAAATGAAGAAAACATTTACTTTTGTGAGTCAGGAAATGTTCTTTCTCTCGCTCAAAATCTCACTTTTACTCATTTAATGCTGATTTTTAGTATGACAACATTTAGTGGTGACGGTTACTATTAAATATGACGAAAACGTGGCAGCTAAAAATATAGTCTTAGAAATTAGCAGTGTCCAAAGGTGCAACACTCTCCCCTACACACATGCCATAAGGACCCGCTTTTAGGGTGGGCAACCATTTACAGCATAACAACAAATTCACACAAAGAACGGACAAGGACCGGAGAGAGTACACCCATGCCCGAGCCGGGATTTGATCCCGGGACGTCTCCATCACACTCACACTTCTCTGACCACAAGACAGGACGGTCGGCAAGCAATTGGAGTAACACTTTTAATTACGTAATTTAAGTTGAAAGAACTAATGATGAGTTTTACACTTTGAAAATTTCAAAATTGAAACTTAGAAATATCTTCCCTTTTGTTTTTCTCAGCTTTAAAAATCTTTGCAAGTACTTACTTAGAAAAATGTCAAATTATCAAGGGGTCATTGCTTCAAGCTATTCAAATCTTTGGTACTAATAAACTGATTAGGACCAGCCTAGCTGTGCCCAGAGCCTCATGCTGGTCTTCACATATGCATTTGTATCTATATATTAGGACGCCAATAAGTTATGCAAGCCAAGTCACAGGAGGAAAACGAGAATTTTGAACAATAGTTTTCTTATTGGCAGATAGTGCGAAGTTTCAAATATTAATTGAAAAAATTTAGAAAGAATAATTCCTCATTGAAAATTAAATATTGTAAGAAGTTGAAAACAAATATTATATCAAATTTCAACAAGAGAAAAGGATGAAGAAAAAAGACAAAATATAGCTAAACCAACTTATCTTAACATAGTGTAATATGACAAAAACCTAAAGCAAGTATATTTAAGCCAATTTTACGGCTTCTGAAAAATAAATCGACTCCTTTTCTTTCTCAAAAAAATTAACATATAACTAGAATTTCTCCCACCACGACTCCAAAATTTCCCCTCTTACAGATACTTACATGCGATGAGTGCTTTACGTTTTTTTTTCTAAATGGTGACTTAGTATTCATCGCACAGAGAACTGCACATTAATCCTCTCAAATGACTCAATATCTAACTCGTAACTGACACGGAGTTTGTAACTTAAACGGATTACCAAATGAGGTTCATTTAGAAGCTTTATCTTTGATGAATTTGCTTCGCTGTTACAAAACGCTAGGGATGAATTGTTCAATTACTGTTTCACCACTTATGAGTACTCTGCCTTCATTCCGTCAGTGGTAAACACGATTAGCACAAATACATAACTTGCTTGATTGATAAAATAAAGGTGAAGTAAATTAATTGCAAGTCAAAGTTGAAGTTTTATTAAAATCGCAATGTTGTCGGTTTTTTTTTGTATTCAGGAAGCGTGAGAAAATAGAGTGAAAACTTTAAATACTTTCAGTGATTTTTTCAATATAAGTACTGGAAACAGAAGAAATATTTATCACGTTTTCACACAGTAAATGCAATTTGGATATCAATATTTAATTTGAAAAATACGGTCTTAGAACCTTCTGTCTTAAAAAGAGGTTTATAAAACTGAATAAATATATTTCCTGCAACCAATAACATCGATTTTGTAATATTAGCTGTCCCTAAAGTTTTGCATCATATTTAACATAATCATTTAATTTTCTAAAACAGTTATTTTGAAACACATCATTGCTACTCTATGAAAAGTGAAAATAATTCTTTATTGCACTGTATGTAGGTACTGTGGCGGAAAATCATTTTATTCTTTACTAGCGGTACCCGCACGGCCTTGCCCGTAGTAGGAAATTAAAAGGTCATTTGGTTCGCCTGTATATTTACAAATAATGGATGATGAATCGCTTGCCAGTTTCCTATGTTCATTTGCTCGCTCATAATACGGTTCCACGTTATGATAATTTGGTAATTTACTCGTCCACAGTATGATAATTTGCTCGGTAAAATGTTCTTAAAATTGGAATAGAAAAAGAACAAAATCGAATTTTCGAAAAATCGCTTCGAGGTGCTCACCCCTATGCTACAAACTAATTCTGTGTCAAACTTCATGAAAATCGGTCGAACGGTCTAGGTGCTAGGCGCGTAACAGACATCGAGACACAGACATCCAAAGAAACAGACTTACAGCCCTATTATTAGTAAAAAAGATTATTATTTAAATAGAAACTCTACAGTTGTGGAATTTAATCAATATAAAATTAAAAACTATAATAAAAAAACCAGCAATATAAAATAGATACACGTGTGTCGAAATCACAAGGAACTTCTCTTCTTAAAAAAAAAAAAGAGTTTTGAATGAAAAAAAAAGCAATCGAAGAGAAAATATCGGATAAAAGCTAATATTATTCAACAACAATTACTTGCGACTGAAACAATGACAATGGTATATAGCGTAAACAGTTTTTCTAAAGATTTATTCAGCAATGAGATTTAGAAATTTATGCATTGCCTTAAGTTCTTACCAGTGGCTCTCAGAACAAAGATATGAGCAAGTATATGATGAAATTCGCAATTGATATGAATTAAAGGAGGAGCTGCAGTCCTCCAATGGCTACTGAAAGAAGTAAAACAAAGGCAGACCCCATAACATCTGCCCAATGAGACATCAGCCTTGTCAGCAAAACATTGAAATGCCTTACCCTTTTCGCTAATTTCTTAATTTACCACAAGGTGGTGTATCCAAGATCTTGAATTTCAAATAAGTTTTTAAAAACTTTTTTATCTGATCGCGTGATTCAAGAAAAGTTTCGAAAAAATATATTATTCAAAAAGTTTCAAAAATCCAAACCTCAAAAATCTTTGTTTGCTTGACTTCAGCCTTGAAGTAAATGCTTCAACTTTATTAACAAAATTAACTTGATAATTACTGTTGTTATTTTTGGTTTTGCAACGGTTAAAAATCTTGTCCCATGCACCAGCCACAAAGCAAGTATAATAAAATTTCCTGATATATATAATAGCGAATGATCGAGTAACGCTGACATCATCCACAATGAGACTCGCGCCACGGCATGGTAATTAGATAACATTTTTTGGTAATGTTTGACATGCAGGTAAATGCTTTATTTTGACAGGGTTGAACTGGATCCGATCACTTAACTGTTTTACTGTTAAAACCGTCATTTTAGTGGAGTGAAGAAACGAAAAAGTGGTCAACTATTAACTCTATCTACTGGAGTTTAGGGTTAATCCACTGGAGTTAGGGTTAAAATTTCAACAGTCAAAATATCACCAAACAGACTTTGCTAAAAATGTAGAAGATTAAAAGCAATTTTTACCCGTCAAACCTTGACGGGCGATTTTCTAGTTTCAAAATAAAAAGAAAGTTTTTGTTAACATTCACCAATTAAATACATCTCCATAATAAAGATTAATTTACGATCAGGGGTGCCCATCCCCCCCCCAAATTCAATGGCGCAAATTCCCCCCCCCCCCCCCCCAAAAAGTTTTCTCAATCCTCTTTCCCTTTTTTATTTTTAATTTTTAGTTTTTTTTTAAATTTTATTTATTTTTTAGTTTTTTTTTAAATTTAATTTATTTTTTAAATATTTTTTATGAATTATTTCTTTAAATTTGTTTTTTCTTTTCTCTTTTATTGATATTATTTTAAAAGAAAAGTTGTGTGCTACGTCAAAAACATATACACATTGCACACACAAACTAAATAAATGAATAAATTAAAATATAAACAGAATAAAATTAAAATAAATAAAATAAACAATTTAAATAAAAAATAAATCAATACATAAATTTAAATTTTTTCCATTAATAAATTTAAATAAATAAATAAATAACTTTTAAAATCCCCCTCGAAAATTTTGATGGCGCAACTTGCGCCGTAACCCCCCTCTGTGGGCACCCCTGTTTACGATTCCACTTTTGTCTTCTAATAGACGTCAGTTCTAGTCTTATAACAAGCAATTTTGCAATAAGAAGTTGGAGTCGCTTGCTTATGAAACATCCACTTGGAAGTCATGAAACGTGCTGAAGAACAGGAACTTCTAATTGTTCCACTCTGCAGAAATAAACTTCGTTTTACGGGGCATAATTTCGTTTAAGGTAATTCAGGTTCTGCTCAAGTTTGCTTCACTAATTGTCTTAATATCAGATTAGATAATTGACGTTAGTGATATTTATGGGGTGTTTGGAGGATAACAAGGTAATATTTTACGTTGAAACAAATTTATGTCGGGTTTGGCTTGTTTTAATTAGAACATATTATTAGCTCACATTATAATGAAAGTGTTTGGCGTTTCATAAGAAAACAGCTTAATCAATTTTAAGAGAACGTGAACGAAGATATAACAATTGCCTGTTTTCCGAGCAATGCATCTTTTGTTAAAGAGTTTAAACTGGCAATTTCGTAATGAAAAACAAGTTTTTGAGTAATTACTATGGTGTACAAATTCAAGTTTTTTTTTTAGTTTTCAAAATTTAAACTAGATAATCGGAAATTTTCTGAATAAACGTTTTTACGTTTTTCAAAATAAAACCAACCAAGGATAAACAAAATCAAGAAATATTTGTACCGAAAACATTAATCTAAAATTTACATGAAGCTGGAAAAAGGATACGGTAGGAAATGTAATTATTTTCATTAAGTTTTCTTTATTATTAAAGGGGATGAGTCTTCTGCAATTTAACTACATTTTCTACAACCTTTCCGAAAAACTATTTTATTTTCCTTTTTTAAAACTTTGTTTCTAGAGATGATCTAACATAGAATTCATTTTTTTTCCAATTTTCTCATTTAACTTTTTCGCTGAAAAATAAATTTTTCAATGTATGTACAATTGCGGGGGAAAATTTTTCAAGACAACGTTAGTCAAATATTCCTTTTTAATGTTAGTAAATTTTAACGACAAAATTCAACAATCAATCAAAATTCAATCAAGTTTTACTTTGTATTCATGGGAGAAAAAATAACGCTAAGTGCAAAATAAAATAGATGAAAAATGATTTGAGAAGCTTCCCCACGCAAGCAATAAGGACTTCATTTCAAGAAAAGAATTGCGGTAATCCTTCAGAAACTATTTCACGTGTAAATAGTCAAAAATCCCCAAAATATCAAAATTAACACAAAATTGAAAGGAAAGTACAAGAACTGAATTCCCATACAATGGGGTCGTTTCCAAAATTTTAAAAGTATTTTTTTCTGAAAGAGCATGCTTAAAAACATAGGATCGGACCAGTTTTTAAATAATTTATTTAAGTTTAATATTTAAAAAAAATTACTTAAATCGTTGCGCTTTTATTGTTTACACTTCTGTCGTGTGACATCACAAATGATGAAATGGCATTCCATGTTGCCATTCACAGAACAAAATATTTAATTCGCATCTTTACTCACGTTTATTGGCTACGATATGGTTGATAGCAAGCGTAGAGCGCAATTTTAATTCGCTGCTTGATTGTCATAACGTGGAAACGTAGAAGAAAGATGCGCTAAATTACATCACTTGTGACGTCATAAAGGCCACGCCTTATTTGAAAAATCGAACATTTTAAAAAATTAATTAAAAAAAAACTGCTGCGAAAATGAAAGTATTTTCTAAGTTCATGTAATTTTTTTTTGCTCATTCGATCCATTTCAATGACTAAAAGTAATACTTTTGACTGAAGGAAACCACCCCATTCCATACACATTAAGTCCTGAATTTAATATTATGTTTCTCCATTCTCTCAAAAAACAATTTCAGATTATTAAAAACTCCTCATAATCATATCGAGCTACATTTCTCTACTTTCTATCAGATTTCAAGGATCAGATTTAATCAGATATCGATGGTTTACAAAGAACTGGTGTCGAAATCTATTATTCACCTTTCAAAAACCATGTAGCGTCTAAAGCAGGTGCGCAATTTAATTGTTGAACATGTGCATGGACGACAAATTATTTTATTTATTAAAAATTGATTATACGAAGTTCAGGAGGGATGTTCTATTCTCTGAATGATAATGAGATAATTGGATCATAAAACATAAAGAGCAATCGATCATTTTCTGTTATCTTGTTGTGAACATCTAGAATTTGCGAAAGTTGTTAGGAAATGTACAGTT
Organism: Uloborus diversus; assembly: GCF_026930045.1. NCBI lineage: Eukaryota > Metazoa > Arthropoda > Arachnida > Araneae > Uloboridae > Uloborus > Uloborus diversus. Next base: position 46,829,438 of record NC_072735.1, read on the forward strand.
AAATGCGTATTAAAAGAAATTCAATACTTTTTTCGATTAACAGCTTTTATACCTTCCAGAGTGAATGATTGTAAAAGAAACAAAATTCCAATCAATTTTTATTGTTAATAATGAAACATCTGCTACAGAAAATGATTAGTTATTGTTTGGGTTCATTCAGTCTGAAATAAGCAATCGCTTGTTAACATTCTTTCTTTTAATTAGAGTTATTATTCAGGAAAATAATAATACCAAGTTTAACAAATTATGCAAATAATGGTATAGATGAAATTGGTTTCAATTTATCACACTAAAAGTCGAAACAGATTCTTTCTACTCGCGTTAAAAAATGTTTTTAATTTTGTTTCAAATTTGAGGCTTGCAATAATTTGCTTCGAAATTCATGGAAACATGATTTGGATCAAGTTTTGATTATTTGAAATTTCATATTTTAATGGGGTTGTTTCCTTCAGTCAAAAGCAGTACTTTTAGTCACTGAAATTGATAGAATAAGCAAAAAAAAAAAAAAAAAAAACTTGGACCCTGAAAATTCTTTCATTTTCCCAACAGTTATTTTTTAATTAATTTTGTAAACCGTCCGATTTTTCAAACAAAGCGTGGTCTTGATGACGTCACAAATGATTTGGCGCATCTTTGTACTGCGTTTCCACGTTATGATAATCAAGAAGCGAATTAAAATTGTACTCTATGCTTGCTATCACCCATACCGTTGCTAATACACGTCAGTAAAGATGTGAATTAAATATTTTTCTCTGTGAATGGCAACACTGGCAACACAGAATGGCATTTCATCATTTGTGATGTCATCGGCAAGAAATGTAAACAATGAAAGCGCACCGATTTAAGTAATTTTTTGAAAATATTAAACTTAATCAAATTATTTAACAAATAGTTAGGTCCTATGTTTTTAATCATGTTCTTTCAGAAAAAAATACTTTTAAAATTTTGGAAACGGCCGCATTATGTCTTCTGTTCAATTGCAAACGGGTTAAATTCAACAGGAGATATACCCCCAAAAGGTACCCATTGGGGAGCCTTGATACACATTGGGGCTAACAAAATTAAAGTCAGTACCTTCATTACGGGGGTGACAGGCAATTCGCCCCAGGTGTAACCCGTCTTGGGAGTGACACCCCAAATGGAATTGCAAGTAGTATTTGAAAAAAAAAAAAAATGAAGCTAAAATGCATTTTTAAGACGACAAATTTGAAATCCCCGAACCCTCCCCTTACCCACCTCACATCATGGAGTAAATACTGTACTCAGGATCAGGTTTATATTGTCCATGCTTAGACCAAGTAGTGACTTTTTCTTGCACCAAAAACTGAAACCCATTATCTTTCCATGTGTTTAAGATACGTTTGAAATAAGTAAGGGGCTATCAATTTCATACACCTCCTTAATTTTTTACCTCTCAATGGCCTGCACATATGCGTCCAAGGCAAATTATATTAAACGAGTTCATAGTTTTTATTAGTCTTTTGTACATTTGCCCAACTAACATTTTGTTACAATACGTATTTGTTTCTGAAAATTGTATGAATTTCACGTTTTCTTGTTTACATAAAATATTATTATTTTTTTATTATTTCATTTTTGGGCACCACAAATTACCGCCCTGAGTGTCACCCATGCTAGTTATGCCACTGTTAAAGTTAAAGGGCTGTGTCTATGGATTCAACAACAACAACACTTTACGTACCATGCATATTTATTTCAAAATATTTTGACTTTCATTCACGTGTTGACTATGTACTCGACACCATCAACGTTAAACGTATCATGAATTACCAATTTTTACTTCCATTCAAATTTGTTGTCTATGGGCTCGACAACATTTTACATACCGTCCCTATTTATTTGCTACCAATTTTGACTTAATGAATGAATTAGTTGGGTTCTATGGACTCGAAACTGACCGCAGCATTTAATATTTAACATACTGTGCTTATTTATTTGCTACCAATTTTGAATTTGCTTCAGATGTGTTGCCCAGGGATTCGACAACAATAACAACCTTTTAAATACCGCACATATTCAATTGCTACAAATTTTGACTTTCACTTTCCACATTTTTTTTTAATATTTAATTTCACGAAGCAAAATGAAGTGGCTAAGAAAATATTATGAAATTATCTTTCTAAAATATTGTATAACAGCAGATATTTTACTAAAATTTTAGAGTAAAATGAGTTAAAGAAATGTGATTGTAGTCCCTATTTTTTTATCGATGTTCAAACCATGAAATCATTTCTATCGAATGCAGCTTTGAGCGATAGTTTTGATACAGCAATCTGATTCATTCGCAACGCTTCATCAAGTCCATTTTTTCTCTTTTGAAACTTCCATAGCCCAATCACCATTAACTGCATGTGATTTTCCAATGTAACTCATTAAATGCCTTTATTACATTAGTATAAAAATATAATTACCTTTTTTTAATTAAGAAGAGGAAGTTTATGCTTAATGTCAGCATACCTTTCTTATAAAAAAAATAATTGTAATTTTTAACTGACAAACCTTTTCTTTTAAAGTATTTAAATGACATAACTCATTAGCAAAAACTTTCTGCAACCTTTTCATTCATTGCACAGTTCAATCAAAATAAAACAAACAAATTGCTCAACCTTGCGCGCAAGACGTTAAAGCGACAAGCTATATAAATATCAACTGGTAGTAATTATCTGTGCAATAAACAAAATTAACCTTCTTGAAGCTGACAAATTCCGACTGCAAAAACTGTGTAGCGCATTTGAAGATTTAACGCTTTTCATTTTTAATTTCGTATGAATACTTTTTTACCTAATTGCCCTTTCAAAAACATTTTATTTGGCCTCATTATGTTTTAAACAAGACTTCGTAATTGGAGACAATGGAAAATAACTTTTATTTCACAATTAAGAGGATAATGTTGAAAGTGACTGTACATCACTGATGTAATTACTTTCGCTGGTGTAAGGTGGATGCATTGTTTTCCTTACTTTAGCTACACAAAAAATTATAATTCAGTTTGCTTGGAAAGTTTCAATGTTTTATTATTTCACTGTGAGTCACGATCTGAACTATGAAAGTAGTTTTTTTGTTTCAAAACTATACTCTACCATATTTCATGAGCTTTTTATTTATAGCAAAGGAAGAAACAAGAGACATTCATTTAATTAAATATATGAATAATGATACATTTTTAGCATTTGTCATGCATTGAACGGAAGCTCACGATTATGATTACGAAATTAAATTATGCTGAAATATTTATTGATTTCGTGATATGGAATTTCATGATCTCGTTTGTCAATCGCTAGCAGTTGTATAACAAGTTGCTATGGAAATAAATTTCAATAAAATACCCATGCTAAACCTTGAATGAAATGACATGACTGAGATATAAAAATGAGTAAGTGAAATAAGTAACGATATAAAATACGTTGTATGAAATGATTTTAAAAAACATACAGACGTGAGAAAGTGTTTCTACAACTTCATAGTTTCGTTACGTAATCTGTATTAGAAAATGACTTAGAGCATATAAGTGAAGGTTTGATTACATCATTAGTGGAAGTTGAACTAGTCGGTATTAGTTCTTTGTCATTCTAATCTTTGTGAGCTTTTGTTTTCTTTATTAAATATTTAAATACTAGAAAATAGTCTGTAAAAGTAGGGCGGGTGAAAATTGCTTCTACATTTGATCGAAGCAATTGCCTGATTGATGACATTTTGATACTTGAAATTTTAACCCTAACTCCAATGCATTAACCCTAAACTCCAGTAGATAGCATTCACTGATGACCACCTTTTCGTTCCTTAATTCTCCTAAAACAAGTGCTACCAGTAAAACAGTTAAGAAACCGGATCAAGTTCAGCCTTGTCAAAATAAAGCCTTTCCCAGCATCTCAAACAATACCAAAAAATATTATCGAATTGCCATGCTATGGCGCGAGTTTTATTGTTGATGATGTCAGTGTGTTACTCAATCAGTGAATTCTGTTTCAGCTATCGTGATTGGTAGATAATGAGTACATTACTGCAGTACCTGATTAACTGCTAATGCTTGGAGTATTTTCTGTCGTCATTGTTTATCACTTCTTGATATAGTAATATACAATAGCGGGCGATGTAGGCTCCAGAAACATAAATATATTTTGATGATAAGTTAAGCATACTTAATTTCATTATAAATCTTAATTATATTTATGAATGTCACTTCAATCAGTATAAATAATACGGGAACTTTCCTTAATGAATATCTGCTATGCTACTGGTATGCAATATAGGGCGCTTTCAAGGGTTTTGTAAAGTTTTTTTACAACTTGACATTTTTTCGGACATCTTGCTCACAGAGTGAGTTCCAGTGTGTACACTGGTTTTTTCACCGAAAAGAAAGTTAAAAGGATTTAAAAAAATAATAATAAAAAAAACCTGGAGAAAAAGATCGTTTTTAATGATTTTTTAAAAATAATTTAGAGGGAATAACTCCTTCTTCTTCCAACTTGCTACAAATGTTTATGATTTTGAACTTTTCTTCGCTCTAGCCCTTCAGAAGAATGTTAGTGTTTTATTTAATGCTCCTTTCCCCTCCAAATTAAAATAACGGCTATAATATTATCGCGGGAAAAAAATTGCTGCTCTTTTCAAAAACGAGATGAGGGATAACGGTGGTCCCATTAGATTCAGTGAGTCATTTCATAAAGGAATCATCAAGAATGGTGTCAGAAGCATTTTAAGGTATTCTTTAATTTTTATTTTGCCGCGCTGTGTTATCGCTTAACAGTAAGAAATGTTAGGCAATCAAATCAGATCTTTTAGTAAGAGTGAAATTATTCTTTCTCAAAGGTTTTTTTTTTAAATAAAAACGCCTTAACTTCGTCCATAATTCAGCAAACTTTTTATGGAAGATATCATTTTAAAGATTTTTTCACCGCTTTGGTGAAAAATAAACAGAAAACACACATCGTACTGGTAATTTGTAAAAAAAAATGGTTTGTTCTGTGTTTTATTAAGCATTTCTTTATTGCATAGCGTTTCACTAGTGAAGCCGTGTGGCTGAGGTGGTTTGAGTGTGTTACTAAAGACGCGAAGATTGTGCATTCGATCCCATTGTGGGTTTTGTCGTTTTAAAATAGCCTTTTTTTTCTAGGGTTAATCGTGATCAAAATTTCCGAGAATATACACTCTAAACTCACTGCAGAATTCTGAACCGCAGTCATACTGTTGCATTAAAACCTGAAGCGGAAACGTTTAGTACAGTAAATCGCAGTATCACGAATAATTTTTCACTTCATTTCATAAGAGCTTTTTTAGCGCTTCCTTCATAAAACTACAAAAGTAAGGCATCATTTTATTTTATATTTCTCCACCATCAGCGAAAAATAAACGAACAGTTCACATTGTAGCTCTTTGAAAAATTAACATAAAAAAAAATCGCATGTTTGAATTACTGCTGTCAAACGCGAATGCTTCGTGCGAATGTCGGCTGGTAAAGCTATTGTGAAAGTATAAATGAAAATGGTTTATTTATCTTAGCTGATACAGTACGCTTGGGAGCGCCCCTCCCCCTCCTCAACCCCTCCTTGACCCTTTCAACCCTTTTTGCAACAGGAATCTTTAGAGAAATGTATTTTTCAAAGTCTTATAGCCGACAGACAACAATTCTTAAACTCATCATTTAAGAAAAACGAAGTGCACTAAAAATATGAGATATCACAAGCAGCGCCGTACCTTTAAAAAAAACATTTTACGATAATTGGACGACATGCTTAAGTGTCAGAATGTGGTCATAAACTTGTTCGTTTTCTTGTAAGATTGCAAAGTGTTGCATAACTTGCTGATTTTTCTCCCCTCAATTACCATTACTTTTTTGGTAAGCTTTTCAGAAAATGGTTCATTGTCTTATCACGAAACTTTTTCTTAGGTTTTTGAAGAAGAGTTTCAGTAACAGCTTTGTATCATTAGAAAGATACGAACAGGGGTTTTTACTGCATTAGTAAAACAATAGAATGGCGAGCAGGGGCGTAGCTAAGGGGGGGGTTTTGGGGACAAAACCCCCCCCGAAAAGTTAGTCTCAAAAAAAAAGAGAAAAAGAAGAGAGAAGAAAAAGAAAGAAAAAAAAAGAAGAAAAGGAAAAAATTCCAAGCAATTATATATATATATATATATATATATATATATATATATATATATATATATATATATATATATATATATATATATATAAAAGAAGTAACCCCCCCCGAAAGTCGGGTCTAGCTACGCCACTGATGGCGAGGGTCAACATTTTCAAAATTAGTTTCACTAAACATGAAGCAAAATATTTTTTTAAATGCATGATTATTATTTAACAATTGATGCACAACGATTTATTCAAAGTTTTTTGATTATCATTTTGATTATGCTTCTTTTCTCCTGTCCACGCAAGTAAATAACGTAAACCAACAAAAAAATCTGACGAAAAGATTTAAAAAAACTGAAACAACCTTTTTTTTTTTGAAGGTTTTGAATATGTCTTGCCGTTTTGTCGCGCCTAAAAATATCTTGATTGCGAAAAAGCAATGAATTACAGCAATCAAGTAATTCAGAAATTAACAAGGGAAAAAGTTTTACAGCATGTGAGATTAAGCACTTCTCTGAAATTCCAGAATTGTTTTCTAAATCGGCGTTAAATCTATAGAAATACAATCGAGTCCCGACTTACGCGAGGGATGCGTTTCAAGACTCCTCGCGTCAGTCGAAATTTCGCTTTGTAGATAAATGTACGCATACAATTTTTTTTAATAAACATACCAAATTCATTTAGACACTGTTAAACATCCCTTAAACTACTTAAAGCATTTCTTAACTATACATTACAGTTTCTTACATTAAAGACCTGAACTTTTACTGTTTTTAAAAAATAAAAAAAGCCTATTTTTTCAACATAAAGTACTTTAAGATGCACAAAATGAATGATGAAAGTGAGGGAAAGACATGAAATAAAAACAACACGGGCACGCACCTTATGTAGTAACTAATTCAAAAATAAAAGTTATGTCAACTGATGCGTGTTTAACACTCAGGCTTGAACAAAAAAAAAAAAAAAAAAAGTAAAATTTTAAGGCTGATTGTGGAAAAATAACCAAACATTTTAAATCCCCCGATTGCAAAAAAAAAACCTTTAAAACAAAACCAAAAATTTTACTTGTTCATATTCGAGAAAAAAAAAATGGCAACAGATCATTCGTCTCAATATGATTTTCTTCACGGGGTAAAGTGGTCATAAAATCGAAGGTTATCAACTCAGGTGGATGATAAATACAATAAATTCTTTAAACGCTTCAACTTTTATTATTTTACATTGCGTTATTAAAGGATACGGTACATTGAATTTCAGGGGAAAAAATATTGATTTAAGTAGTTTTCTAACACTTTCATTTCCCTATGTATTTATGACCACTTTACACCATGGAGGGGGGGGGGGGAGTGTTTATAGCATTGGGTAAAGCGGTGATAGTTAAAACAGATGCAAAACCGTTACTAATAACTCTAATATTTGTATTTGCATATTTCGGTTACAAGTATATGCACGAGTATATGTGGGTATACACCAGTATATACGTGTCGTGTATGAACATGAGTAAACACGTTCATATATAAGTAGATTCATGTAATGTATGCATCAGATACATGCATGCTTATACGTGCCTATTCAAGTATATACGTGTATACATGAGTAGCGTGATCACCTACAGGAGTGTATGCGTGTCTACACAAGTATATACGAGTATATGTGCGTATAAACGAACATCATATGCGTGTGTGCATTTGTATCTCGAGTATATACGTGTGCATACTTGAGTATATACGTGTATAGTAGACGTATATACGCATATATGTGTACATACATACATATACGTGTGTACACGAGTTAATTCGTGGATATATCCAGTGCGTGTTTGTACGTGTCTAATCACGTATATATACTCGTATATGGAAGCACGAGTATTTATGCGTATGTTTACGTATGAACACGATTATACAGTGGCTCCCAAAAGTGTTCGTACACCTACGACTTTCAATGAAATCGGCCATTATCCATTGATTAGATTAATATTTCGGAATAGGTATTTTATTATAAGATCTATGATCTATTTTTAACAAAACTACATGAAAATTTTCAATAAAACATTAAAACATAATTTTTAAAAAATCAAAAACCAAAAATTGCCGCAAATTGTATCTTACAAAAGTCTTCGTACACTTTGAAAAAATGTTAAAAAATTGGTAAATAATCTAATTTTTTACAAAGTTATTACTTAGTAGAATATTATGCAGTATCAACAACAGCTTTTAAACGTCTGGGAATAGATTTCATTATTTTGTCTTCCTTTTTTTGTGCAATTTCTGAGTAAGTTTTCAGCCGCACTTCGAGTCTTACTGTTTCTAGTTCGCTTTTCGTTTCAATGGTGTATTTTCGTAATCTAGTTACCAGATATCTCCAAATATGTTCCATTAAGTTTAAATCTGGCGATTGAGGAGATATTTCTAAGCTTAAGGATAATTTTTGAAGCACCAAACGCAAACGTGTTCTTATCGTTATCTTGATAAAAAACAAAGTTGTTTCCGATTACCAAATTTTGGGCTAATAGTTTAAAATTATTTTTTAAAATATTTAAATCAACAGCATGATTTATTATTGCATCAAAAAATTCCAAATTTCCAAGTCCTGATGCTGTTATGCACCCTCACACAAGAACACCTTCACCATCCTAATTAACTGATCCAACTAAGTTCTTAAGATAAAATTCCTCATTTTTTCTTCTCTTGACAATTATACAACAATTTAACCCAAAATATTAAATTTATTTTCATCTATAAGTAAGGTGCTGTTCCAAAACGTTTTGAGCTTATTTATCATTGATTTTACGACGGAAAGCGTAAGCTTACTGTTTTTCGCAGGAACAAGAAAATTTCTGCGGGAAGAGGTCCCTTTTAATCCAGTTATTCGGAGAACTTGGCAAACAATCTTACGTGAAAACTAAACGTAAAATATTTCATTCAATTCTGTAGAAACTTTTTTAGCACTCAAATGTGTATTTTTCATAATTTTTTTTAACTGTAAATCTCCGATCACGCTTTGTTAACTTTGCCAGTTGGCCTTTTCTTACCTTGTTTTCGATCCGATTCTTGTCTTTAAAGCATTTTATCAAGTACTTCACTATGGAATGGTATAAGTTAACTAATTTAGAGACATTTCAAACCAATTTATGGCTACTGTGAGGGAAAAAAATCGAATTTCGAATCATGTTTGTTGTTTTCTACGCATACCTGCCATTTAAAAATAATAAGCAGAATATTAGGGAATGAATAAACAAAAAAATAAAGGCAAATGACTTTACAGAGTCATTACAATGCAAAAACATTAAAAAAACCACATATGCTAATTTTAATCATGAATTTATTCGAAAATATTTCAGTGTACGATGACTTTTGTGGCGTATTTTTTCTCTGTCTCTTCGTTTTTTGACAAATTTCAAAAATAAAATCTGGCAATATTTTGAAAAAAACTGCTCGGTTTTATTCAGAATGGCATAGGAATGATGTGAAAAAAAATTGGACTTCATATTCGAATTCAGTTTTGCGTTATTTTGGTTTTACTACAAATTTTCAAGGTGTACGAACACTTTTGGGAGCCACTGTATATCTGTTTAGACGTTGGGGAAAGTAAGGTAAAACCGGAAAGTCGGGAGCAAACCGGGTACCCCCTTCTAGCCCCCTTAAGCGCTGCAATCTCGTGGACAAGAGAGGAATTATCTTCCACCTTGATAAAAAAGCAGCGGCCATTAAATTAGAACGCACTAGACTCGCTTTTATCGTTCCTGCAAAAAAAATTCTGTTTGAGTGGTTTTTGCTCAAAATTTTTGAACAAAACTAGACCGATTATACTACAATCCTGTTTCTGAAACAGTAAAGGCATATAGCTCTCTTTGTACAACATTTAATTACCTTCATTATCATTCAAAGTAACTGTTTGTAGCGTTGTAAGATGACAAGCGAAAAGGAAAAACTGTCATTTTGACGGGCTCCCTATACAAGCTTCATCTTTAGGCAACATTAGAAGAAAATAAAAAGAAAAATGATGCAAAGAAGACCAAAGAATAACGGGAAAAAAACCCGAAGAAAGATAAACGAATCAAAGAAAAGGCAACATTATATAGATGCCAAAAAGGAACAGAGAGCAAATAAAACAATCCAAAAAAAAAAAAAAAAAACGAAGGAGCAAATGAGGGATGAGTCCAGTGAAGAGGATGACAATACTGCCTGCATTTACTGCAATGAGCTCTATTCGGACTAGAAGGGTGGTGATGGATGGGATCCAATGCATCCAATGTCGTCGTTGGGCCCATGAAAGCTGTCAAAGAGGAAGCTAACTATTTTACTTGCGATTGGTGTCAATAGGCCTTATATTAGAGTAAAAAATTAAAGGTAAAGACAATTAAATTTACTGTCAACTCATCAATATGCGTCTTTTATACTTATTCTAGTATGTTATAACAATAGTTAACATATGTCTCTAAATAAAACTAGAAATTTGTGGAAACTTTTAAAAAAGTTTATTTTCCTAGAGCAATAACATGCTACCCGCAAAACCGGGTAAAATGACTTTTTTTGCAAAAAAAAATTAATAAAATTAAAAAAAAAACACTTATCGTTTTGAAACTGTGGTTGCATTAATAGATAAGTAATGCATACTAAATTTTGTTCTTTTATGCTAAAAACTGTGATTTCTAGAAGCCTGCAAACCTTAGGGTCCCGGTTTTATCCCACTTTCCCCTATATACGTAGATTTTCGTGTATACACGAGTACATCCGCTAATATGCATGTATGCTTACAGAGTGAATCCAAGCTTTTGGGCAAAAATCTAGGGGTTGTCAGAGGGGAGGGAGGATATTAGAAGCAAAGAATCATAAGGAATTTATGGTCGCTGACGCGCTTACATGTACAGAGTCAGAAACTAATAGGTGCAAAACAGGTCGCAAATTTGTAACACAAAAATGATTTTTCCTAACATTTTAGTTTTTAAGAAATATTTAGAACAGTTGTTAAAAGTTACGGCCTATATTAGCTCTAATCCATCCACGCATCGTAGACGCAGCGACCGATGAAAGTTTTTCAGAAGTACCGTTATTGAAACAGAGTGTTTTGTGGTAGCGACGCATATATCACAACTGCAGACCGCAAATTTCATCAATCGTTTTAAAACTTTCTTAAGGCTTAAAATATTGTGTAAAAATTGTCTTAGATTAATAAATTTGTGACCTGTTTTGCATCCATTAGTTTCTGGCTTTGCGTGCATGTAGTGCATCAGCGTTGTGTTTGTGACCATATGCTTCTCATATGATTCTTACTTCTTATCATCCCCTCTAACATCTTTTAAACATTTGCCCAAGGGTTTAAACTCACCCTGTGCACATGTATATCATATGAACGAATGTGTCTACTCGAATACGTACGCGTATATACGTGTCTACTTGAATATATAAGTGTAAACCTGAGTCAACCTAAGTATATAAGTATACGAGTATAAGCGGGTATATACGTGTATAGTCGAATGTATATCTGTAGAGATAAAAATACTTGCAGATACCCATACACGTGTTTATTGGTGCATTTATGAGAATACGTATATATACGTGCTTACACGAGTATATGTGTATGCAAACGCATATACTCGTATATTTAACTCCGTTTACTGTAAAAACAACGCATATTAAGTTAAATCAATATTTAATTCATATCTGCTTTATACTTAAAGATTAAGTGACTTTAGAAGAACAATTTTCATTAAGAATAATATTATGATCACTACCCCATATTACATAAATTGTTCTAAAAAATTATCCAAAATGGATTCAGCTAACTACTAATGAGCAAGAGTTCTGGAGACATGTAGGAAGCTCTCTGCGCAGTCAATCTCTTTATAATTCTAAGAAACAAAATTTCCCAAGGAAGTTAAAACAGGTGTTTAGATTTTAAAGTCTTTCAAATTCACACAAAATATTTTTTTTTTACCAAATAAAATTTTGCCAGTTGTAAAATTTTGTATTCAAAATGTAGTTTCTAATTGCCCTACCCTAAAATAAAATTTTCACATTTATTCGAAAATTTATTTCCAAACTACAGCCATTTATTTGATGTATGACCACTTTACCCAATTGACCGCTTTCCCCCGCCTGACCCTATTATTACTTTTTTTTGTTGGTTGTTTTTCTGTTGTTTGTCGGGAAATTTCATACACTTGACATAACTTTTATTTTTGGGGAACACCGTGCAAAGCCGGGCGACGCAGCGGGTATGTCTTCGCATTCGTTTTTGCATGCACGGAAAAACAAACTTAGCGTAAGACACAAAAAATGAGTAAAATAAAAAATTATTTAATGCATGAATAAAGGGTAAATTTCGTTTTGGCCAAAACGCCATGGAAACGGAGAAAGGAAAATCACGAGAGGGAGAGAAAAAAAAAAGTAAGCAGCTTTTTGTCGTCTCAGTCAGATTTCTAGTCTGGAGTTAATCCGTATTTAGGAAATAGATTTTTCCCTTCTCTTTTGTTCTGCGAACTGGCGCACCGCCAGTGCGAATGCAAATATTTTTGAAGGGGGCTCGGGCACCGTAGCACAGCCGGAGTCGCCGCCCCTGTATATGTAGTATAGATGGGGTTCCGTTTTAACCTGCAAGACTTTTATTTTCTCAACTGTTAGTCTTAAATGTATGCTTCCAATTGCAAAAATGTTCAAAATCAGATGCAGAGTTAAGATATTGAAAGTTTGAAGTAAAAATAAAAATGAGTCAAAAAATACAAAATTTAACTTTTTATACGGGCTCCAGGTCCCCTGACTTATGCTTAGAGAAATAATCTCCATTGAAGAATAATTCCAACGCAAAAAGTTTGAAATTAGTACGACCAATATTCTCCGAAATATGAAACGGATTGTTTTGTGTTTTACATCACTTTTCACTTGCCGTCAATTACAAATTTTGGACGAAAATATAGCGGTTAAAAAGTGTTTAAAATTATATGTGTGCATAGCGTAGTTTTTCAAAATGTTCGAGGTTTTGTAGGGTGTTTTTAAGTATCACGGCATAACATTTGCATTTAGTTTTGAATAGCAATGAAAAATATAAATACCTTGTTTTTCTTACTTTGACGACTTGTCATTCTTCTGAAAGGGCGATAAGTTCCAATCTCATCTTCTGTATGGTCCCTTAAAACTTTGAACTGGATCTAATTCAGATTATATCTCTAAATACTAGTTAGGGGACCTAGAGCCCGTATAAAAAGTTAAATTTTGTACCTTTTGACTCATTTTTTATTTTTGCTTCAAACTTTCAATACCTTAATTCTGCATCTGGTTTTGAACATTTTTGCAGTTGGAAGTATACATCTAGGACTAACGGTTTCGAAAATAAAGGTCTTGCAGGTTAAAACGGAACACCCTTTATACATATGTTTGTATTAAAAAATGATGCATTTATGAAAAAGAAAGGAAAAAGGAAAGCAGCTTAATAATCTATTTCTTTCAATTATTTTGTGCAAAGTATTCAGAAAAAAAAAGCTTTTGATTTCCAGTTTGGTGATTCTAAAAAATTGGTAATAAATTTTTTTTCAAAGCTATCAAGATTTTATTCAACCTCTTTAGTGTTATCAGGTTAGTATGCAAATTATAGTCCGTCACAAATGCGAATCGCTTGTTATAAATCACATAAGCACGTGTTGTGGTACAATAGATCTCGCGCTTTTTATCAATTATGTAGATATTTATCGTTCTCTGAATCAAGGCGTTAGTTTCTGAGTTGCGTGGAGGCGTAAGTTTTGGAATTGCTCATAAATGCAGGTGCAGCGGCCTGATAATATGCTACAAAGTCAAAGGGCAAATCCGATAAAACAGACCGCTGATAGGTCACTTCGAATTATGTATTTAAAATTTAATGAGGTCTTAACTTTCGACCCTTTATTTCTTCACACAAAATTGGAGGTTGGAGAAGATAAATTATGAAAACTAATTTCCGAGAAAATTAAAAGAGAGAGGAGGAAGTATTATTGAAAGAAGAAAATAAATTACAACTTTACTTGGATGTAATTTCTTGATTTGCGTAAGATTGTAGTGTATTACAGAATTAAGAAGAACTAGTTGACCTGTGTGGTGCTTAAACACATTCCAAGCACACTTACTCTAAGTGTTACTTTGAGTAAGCACGACATACATGCAAATCTGATAAGAAGTATAGAATGGATGTTAGTTCAAATCACAGATGCAGTTTAATTTCCGAAACTTGTCAAACGCATACAAAAAAGTACAATGAGCGTTTTTACTTTTCATGAACGTATTTACTTATGAAAGCATTTATTTAAGTACAATGAATGCTTTAATACTTGATGTACATATTTAGTGTTTTCTGGGCAAAACTGATAAACGTTAACACAGCGAACTATACTTTTAAAAATTTTGCCCCTACATTGATGACAGCCCAGATCTGTCTTTTAACAACCCAAGTCAATTTTAGCAATTTAAGCAAACAATTTCATCAGAAATATATTTTTTAGTGTCCTTTTTTGAAAAATACCCAAAGTGTGATTTAAGTCAGTCTGTTTGTTCTGGACGAATTTTTTTTTTAAATTCCGTAAAATAATATTGTTATGATAGCTTGCATTCATGTTTCAAATGTTTTATTATTATAACCAATAACATTATTGAATAATGTGATGAAAAATAAACCGTTTCAGCACATATTCTGATGAAAATTAATCGAGTAATGAGAGAAGAAAAACCATGTTTGAAAAACGTTTTGTCAAACAAACATTTTTCTCTGCATCTATAACACTTCAGGCAACTTAAATATCAACTTAAGGTATCTAAATAGATACCTTACGAAGTATTTCCTCGTTTTTTTTGGTAAACATTTCACCTGAATTAATGGTAACCCTTTTTCCTTAGGAACCCATTAAGAGATAAACATAAAAAAAATCTTCGAATAAAGAAATACCTTTTACATTCTCAATAAAACATTTCTGTCATGAAATGCTGTTGTTAAGTTCCAATTTCTTCATCTGAAAAGCAACCAACCGTAACTTATCAAAAATCAATGAAACTTTTTCAGAACGTTTTCAACCATCTTTGATAAAAATGTATTCAATGAATGCAAAATGTTTTGCATTATCATAAATCTAGCTTTACTGAAAAAAAAAAATTTTTTTTTTAGGTATTTTAGCAAGTTATTATCTACTGGTTGTCGCAATTTAAAGCATGCTTTAATTTGGCATTTGCGTGTTGTTCTAGTTTACTGGTATTTGGAATTAAGCACCTTATTTCAAGCTGTAAAATATGTATTTTTGAAATTATTTTTGATTCTAGTAAGCCTTTAGAACTTAAAACATTTTTATCAACTTTATAAATAATAGCCTTTTTTATATAAACTATATCGTTTATTGTAAAACTTTATCCTCAAAAAAAAAGTTTATTGGATTTTATTAGAATAGACATCATCACCATCATCAACTCCAAGGATTAGGCAATATGCCTATTCCGGTCTCATTGATCTATTCACCTCTTTTTTTTTTTTTTTTTTGTTGCTCACGGTCTCTTCTACCTTAGGATCATAATTGAGGGTAGCTTTAAGGAATCTTGTACTCCGCATGCGCTGTACATGATTTTTCCACTTGGTGCGGTATTCCTTCACTCCATCACATAAGCTAAATATCCCGAATTTAAAGATATATTTAATACTTTATCTACTAAAAACTGAAAATAATTGAAAGTAAACAAAGAATGGGCCTAATATAAAAGCAATGGGGGGATTACGATGTTTGTTTAAGCTCACTATTGAAAACAAGCTATTCTATTAACATGTACTAAACGCTGTATCTGATACAAAGTATAAAAATAGTTAAAAGTAACAAAGAAAAAAAAGGAAAGAAAAAGAAAATAAAACCAATAACAGCAGTTTAGAGACCAAGAATTATTCCCGGAAAGACCAGGTCATTTGTTTTGACTCTACACTAAGACAGTTAATCTATTGAAATTTATCGCATGCTGTACCTACTAAAAAGTAGAGATATATTTAAGGGTAAAAACACTTTCATAAAAGCAAAAGAAAGACCAAGTGTTAGCCCATTAAAGACCAGGTTATCTGTTTAAGGCTCAACTTTAGACGGATTATATAAGAAGTTTGAGACAAAATGTCTTATGTATTGAAACAATGCAAGCTTGTTTTATCATTTGCTTATCAAGCTATCGTAAAATTTATAGAAAAAATAATTAAATTTGCCTGAAAAATCCAGAAGAACATTACCAGATCTTATCCTTGGCACAGAGGATTGAATATTCAAAAAAAAAAAAAAAAACAGACGCCTATTATTTCCCAACTGAAACATATTTAACAGGAGACACATTTTGGCAACTCCCTTCATGAATTCCTAGAAGAGGGTTGGTAGGACTAAAGGTGTGTCAGTTCTACGTCCTTGATTAAAAACAAAAAATGCAGAAATTCCCTATCTAACTCAATATCAGTGTCACTATATCTTTTCACTGAATTATTAACTAAAGTTGAGTCATTATTTAAATCTGTATGTCTAAAATACGTGCTTTTTATTACACAATGCGCACTCACAATTCTTATGACTGTGCATAAAAAAACGCTTTGGTAATTATATATTTTGTTTTCTGTTGGAGATTTGAAAATTCACTCAAATTGGTTTCTCTCTTTGCTTGAATTTGTTTGTCGTAACGCAATACGTTACAAATAAAATAAAATAAATCCAGTTTCTTCTGTAACAATTTTCCGTGAGAATATCAACAGTTAGTAAATCGTCGATTCAGCACTACAACTAGATACTAACAGCAAATTTAGAAAAAATAGTGACTAATGTCGTTGTTTGATGGGTAATATTTAGAGTCTGATGCTCTTACTAATTGAGGTTTTTTTAGGAACTGTTGTCATTATTATGAAGAAAAGTTTCTCCTGTTTTATTCACGCCTGAGGACTGATCTTGTGTCACTTGACCTCACTTTGATTTTCGAGTTAAATCGTGCAACACCGAGGCGGATAGTAGTTTAAAAAATCATTCGAAGAAAATTACCAAAGAAAAAAATATATTTTCGTTAACTTTATCATTTTCGGGGATAGGTCCTTCACAGAAATCGGAGTCTCAGTGAAAATGCGTTTTTTTTAAGAATGAAACTGTTAAATAAACACCGTGATTCTTTTTGGAATATACGTGCGGTTTTCACCGGATCAATATTTAACCGGAGTGTGTATTTGAAATAAAATGTTTCTTGTACATGGGAGGAAGGGGGGATAATTTATCGTAATTATCTGTACTATTAATTTCTGTGCTTGCCAGTCTGTGTGTATGTGCGTGTGTATGTGTCTGCAATCGTATCTCCTCTGGACTGTCATTGTATACCAGGTCAGTACTGGTATAGTTATATGGAGAACTTCCAGGGAAAGCCATTTCGTCCTATCTCACCCCTCTTAACCTTAAGGGACCGAACATTCGCACTGAGCCGCCGCAGATAACGAACGAAGAGAGCAGGGTGCTGATCTCTCTCAAAATTATTTTTCTTTCAGGGGAAAGTACGGATTTTTATTTTCCCCTCATTAATGCAAACATTAAAATTTAAACTCCTTATTTTTTGGATAGAAATTTTTACTAGATTCTGATCCGTCACTGCGTGACCAATGAAATTCATTCACTCGAATAAATTTAATCGTCTGGTTTTTTTGAAAGTTTAAATATACTTTTTAGGATTATAAATTTTTCTTAATTTTATTTTTTAAATATTTTTAGATATCTCTAAACTTAGTAGTGTTCTTATTTCTTTGTTTCTTTACTGGCAATACTTTTGGATTGGATACTTGTAATAAGATATTATCTTGTTATTTAACTTTAATCGCTTAGTTACGGAAATTTTTTGAATGATTTTAAAGATGACTTTAATTAGACGCTTCTTTCATTGAAAGAAGGAGTTTTGACGGGCATTTGACTTCCTTATTGCAGGGTTTATTATTAATTCATGCCATACACTTTGAAGTTGGGTAAAATTGTGTGTAGATTTTAATTAACGAAACAGAATCTTTTTTTTTTCTATTCCAGAGTGGGAAGGGAAATTTACGTGTGTTTTTAGAGCTTTTCATTATATCCTCATAGCACGAGCGTAGCTGTGCGGGAACAGTAGGGTGGTTATTTTATTTATTAATTGTTTTTTCAGCTCGAGTCAAGGACACCCTTTATTTTTTTAGACTTATTAATAGTATTATGCTGTATAAGTTCCAGTTTCTTTCTCAAATTAAGAGGGTGCTCAATGACCCCTCAATTTAACATTAGCCGTAGCATAGAAAATTTCACATATTTAGAAACATTTAATTTCTCCAGCTGTTTTTTTTTTGTAAATAATCATTTTATTGCAATATATATGCATATTACTCGCTTATATTATAATATGTAGCATTGTTTTTTAAGTTCAATGCAATTTTTAACCCCCCTTCCCCATACTTATGAAGTATGGGGGAGGGGTGGAGCACCCTTTTTCAGTTGAAATAGGAAGCTAAAATTCTACTATCCACAAGTCTAAAAATATTGAGGGGTGTCTTGTTATCTAGGAGAAACTCTTTTTACGTGTATTTTTGAACCAGTCGATGGTACAGTCATTAAATAAAATGCTTGTTTTCCACACTTTTTTTCCTCTGTTGCAAACAACTGTAATGGAGTGGCAAAAGTTAAACGCTTGTAATACTGATTAAAGTGTTTAATACAAATGTAGCTTGATGAGCCGGAAAGTGATTTCTCTTCTTTCTTGAATTTGTTTGTCGTAACATAATACGTTAGAAACTAAATAAAATAATACCGGTTTCTCTCATATCCTGATCATAACGGGTAAACCGGCAGAATGTGTTAAAAAGTGGGGCACACGTTTTTCGCGTCATCAAACATAAAAAAAGGCGCATGCGCAGGTGAAAGCTGATGTGCGTTTTCTTTTGTTGAGGTCACGTGCTAAACGGGAAAAATTAATGTATTCAGTAATGTTTTTGTTGAAAGTGTTTTGTTGAATGCAAGCGCGGTTTTGAATAAGCTTTCTTATGCTGAATTACTATTGGAGAGAAACATGAAAACCAAAATTTCAAGGGAATTTTATGAAGTCAAAATGATAAAGAAACCTTGAACAAAAAGTATTACTAGGATTTTAATTAAGACATCTTTTTTTTTTCTTTTGAACGATTTAATTACTAATGTTGTGCTTTTATCCTTTAAGTTGAGCAATTTGGTTCATGGTTACGTCGATTTTATTTTCATATAATGGGAGATCTTTTTTTTAAATTGTGCCTTTCCCATATTGCATATAGAAAAAATACTATTGAAGTTAAACCAGTGGTAATAACTTCTTAAGCGAGTATGAAGTAAAACAAACGAATTTGCTTAGAGATCAATATTGAACAAATACATTTTTTTATTCAATCAAATTGGTAAGATAAGAAAGTGAAACGGAAAGAATATTTTAGTGGTATGAAGTATTTCTTCACATTCTAAAAATAAATTCATTATTGGGTGTGATACTTTGAAGTTTCTTCACCTTTTGGACTTATACTAGCACGCCGCTAGGTCATGTGGTATAAATCACCAACAATCACCTAGTAGTGCACTTGTTACTAATTTATTCCTTTACATAAAATTTTGTTCGGTAAGAAATATAATCCATTTTTTTAAACTTTGCAATTATTGATACCTTTTTCCACTTTCACCGCAAGTAATAATTGTGATTTTTTTTGTTTTAAATTCATGCTCACTTAAATCTTTCTGTGTAAAACAAGCCAACTTTTAACTTACATGTATTTAAATTTCCTTTAGATAGTTCAATATACATGGAATAAATGTTAATTTTTCACGAGTTTCTAGAAAATAACTTAATAATTTTTCCGGAAATGTTTCTTCCCGAAAAAAACTTGAAATGAGGTTTAAGCTACTTATTCAAATATTTATTACCAAAAACCAACCACAGTTGTTACTGTATCAATCAACGAACCATTAACAAAACTCATTCGTATATCATTAGCTTATTTTCTCAAAGCTATCAAAGCTCTTTCGTTGCAAAAGAATTTTTCGATTTGTTCAAATTTATACGAAGCACACTTACATATAAAAACTTTCCAACACAAAAAATATTTATTTCAATATGAAGTTGAAAATTTTAGTTATTTAAAGGAATAACACTCAAACGTGCAGGTAAATCTTAATCTTTACTAGTAATAAAGCTGAAGGTATCTCTGTCCGGACATCTGTCTGTCAGGATCTCTGTGACGCGCATAGCACCTAGACCGTTCGGCCTGTTTTCATGAAATTTGGCACAAAGTTAGTTTTTTAGCATGGGGGTGTGTACCTCGAAGCGATTTTTGGAAAATTCGATGTAGTTCTTTTTCCATTCCAATTTTAAGAACAAAATTATCAAAAGATGGACGAGTAAATTACGAAATTATCATAACGTGGAACCGTAACATGGGCACAAGCCAATTGGCGAGAAAATTCACCATACATTATTTGTAAATATGCAGGCAAACCAAAAGAACTTTTAATTGTCTATTACGGGCAAAGCCTTGCGGGTACCACTAGTAAGTAATAAAAAAGGTAACGCTCATATTGCATTTATGTTTTTAAGATTAATGTCTGGGAAGTAGGATTTTTTCAGATTTTATTCTTTAGGTTCTAAATGTTGTTCACATGATAAGATGTTGTACGCATAATAGAAAACAAGTATAGTGAAGTTTCGATACGATAGGCTATGACCCTGACAATATTTACCTATTTTTGGGGAGTGAAAGAGAGATGTGTTATTCGCGTGTATTTGAGTTGGAATGCTTTAGCAAAGCTATACTGCCCAACCCAAATTAGCGCCAATTACCCTTCCCTACTACCCCAAAAAGAATTGAACACTGTCAAGGTAATAGCTCAATTTATTAGTCCCACTATAGATTCTCCAGGCTTAATTACTTACAGATTAACCAAAGTGTCAAAGAACCGATTTTGTGCTGTGAAAGAGTCATTTTCTTTAACGCATCCCTGCAAAAGCTTTCCTACAAATCATATTTTTGTTTTTATATTCCACGTGATCTTCAACATCATCAGATAACGACTCGAACAGTCACCCGGGGATCATGCTGCCCGATGGTTGGTGTCTTGCGGCTAGCTGCGCCGGCGCCAAAAACCGGGTAAATAGCCTTTGTTTCCTTCACGATATCAAGAATCTCTATCATTTTCCCTTTCAAGATTGCTTTGGACATTGCCACAGAGCCAACAACTGCAGTGTCTTTTTTTCCCTAATACCTTCTCACACCTAAAAGCTGCTATTAAAAAAAAAAAAAAAAGGTTTCAAATTCCTCAAGGAAAAAAAAATCATACTAATTCATTGTTCAAAAATGATCCAAGTTTCATCTTCACACAGATATAGTGAATCTATTATAAGATGAGCTGTGACCTTGACAATGTTTACCTCTTTTTGGGGCAATAGGGAAGGGTAATTGGCATAGATTTGAGTTGGAATACTTTAGTAAAGCTCCTGCCCGACCCAACTCAGCGCCAGTTAGCCTTAACTACTTTTTAACCCAAAAAGTGGTAAACACTGAAAAGTCAATATCTCAATTTATCAGAGTCATACTATACATTCTCCAAGCTTAATTACTTACAGATTTACCAATAAGTCAAAGAACTGATTTTTTCTACAAATCATATTTTGTTTCTAGATTACCGCGTCATCTTCAAGATCATTAGATAACGACTCGAACAGTCACCCGGGGGTCATGCTGCCCGGTGGTTGGTATCTTGCGGCTAGCTGCACCGGCGCCAAGAACCGGGTAAATAGCCTTTGTTTCCTTCACGATATCAGGAATCTCCATCATTTTCCCTTTCAAGATTGCTTTGGACATTGCCACAGAGCCCAAACACCTGCCGTGTCTTCTTACCGTACGACTTATTACGGAACTATAAAAAGCGTCAGTCTTGCCTCAAGTTATGAACAGGATCAATTTCAATATCGCGACAAGATTTTCCGCTCCAATGATTGATCAGTGGATTTTATTTTCAAATTTTTTCGCCGTTTCCTCGACGAATTCCTTCCGTCAGTGAGTGTAACAAATGTAAAATGGTCGACCTCGAAGTGCTTCTGGCTATTTATTTCCGTCTCATTACCTAACTGCTACTTTCACATGCCAATAATAAATCAAAAACGATGGAAAAAGTCGAAAATATGTTGTTTTATAAATTATTGAAATATTTTCGGTGATAAATTGTTCAAATGATTGTAGCTGAAGGAATTCAGGACGTTATGACGAAGTTATTCTGGCTGTTGAATATAAAGTACAAGCTTGTCACGTATTTTAAAAAAAAGTGAACTGATTCTTATCATTTATAACAAAAAACCTCATTTGAATGTTCATAGATAAAAATTGATACCTTTTGTAAATTGTTCTAAGTATGAGAGCTGTAGTGGTACAAATATATATTTTAGTTTGTAATTTACTTACACTGGTTGTTATTTAAAATGTCTTCAAAAAAAAAAAAAAAAAGTAAATTATTACGTGCAAATTAAACTGCAGTTTTGTCAAACTACAGTAACAAAGTATTTTCGTTTTCGAAAACTAACTTTTGAACTAGTTAATTAACAATGAAGAAATAAAAATAAACAGAAATACATATAAGAGCCCCCTAAAGTAGTTAAACAATCAAAATAGAGATATATACTAATGACATACACAGCAAAAAAACTCAAGCTACATAAGCTTATTTCATGATTTGTGGCTGTTTTGGGCGTTTAAAAATTAGTGAGAGATTAAAACACATTTTATACTCGTACAAACATTGAAAGACTTGCTTCAAAAAGGAAGTACCTCCAGTTTTATTGTTATCAACAGGTTTGAATTAGAACTTAAAAACACTCCCCTTGTATGCTCCTCAATATATGAGGAGTCATGAAGATTTAAAAAATAATAATAAATAAAATATGATTTGGTGTTTTCTGCTTGAATGCGGACCTGTTGAAAATAGAAATTTGGAGCTACCTCCATTTTTCAGCAAGCTCTTCAGATGCTTATATTAAGATGCTATGCCGATGCTTAAATTTTCTACGTTCTATTCAATTGCAAATGTTTTCAAGGAAAACATTTTAAAGTGTTTATTAATTATGGTATGAAACTCAATTGAACATGAAAAACCTTCGTCTTTAAGACTAAATTGCTTTCTTTACTTAAATTTTGCACAGTTTGGAAATACAACGTGCGAATTATGTTTCCAATATTTTAAAAATGACAAGTCTAAATTTATGTTTTTGTGTTTTGCTTGCTACGAAATAGACAATCGGTGCAACATAATTCTTAATCAGTAATTTAAAAGCAAATATTACGAACCAGTGGACTGAAATTTTGGTTACGTTCAGTGCTTAAGTTCTAATAAAAAAAGTGCAGGAACTCTAAAGAGCACATTTTAATGCGTAAGTAGGCATGGATTCTATATATCGTGTAAAATGCTGATAACATTGAAAAGAAACCATGAGCTTAGCTCCCGTGCAAATCAAGTATTGATTACATTACTTAAGTTGCATACGGAACTTAAGCTAAAAATGAGTTACTCTACATTTCATTTATATTTCCTTGGAAACATACAGTTTATGTGCAGTCTTTACGCATCGAAAAGGCTGACAGATAAAACAAATACAACGCGTTATTTAATTAAAAGCGTTGTTTCACAATTATTGCAATTTTTCTGGATTGCAAAAAAATCTCATGAATGCAATTTTTTCCTTAGCCCAAGCGATCGGTAGGAAAGAAAACATTTCAAGTCCTTGGGCGACGGATGTCAAATGTTGCAAATTGTTCGTAATAAATTTAATGTTGCTGAAAAATAGCTTTCAAGTACGGTCTGTTGGTTCAGAAAATGAAACAATCCTGTCATTCCTGTCCCCTTGCGACGACAACGGTTGGCACATAGTTGTTGCTGGACCAGAACAAAAATGGCAGTTTAAGCTTTTTTGATGCAGTTTGTGATAATGCTATGAAAGACGTGCTTTAATATTTCAAATATTGATTTTTAACGGAATACTTTTCGTATTTTTTATTAGTTGAAAAGAATTTGAATTTTTTAAGCCGTGCATTTTTCGATGATATGATAATTAAAGCTCTTACCGGTTGAAGGCGCTATTCAGGAATTACTGAATCGGGAAAAAGTCAGTATTAAAGTTTTTTAAGCTTGCTTCTGGATCTCACTTAAAACAAAGCCTGATATCGGCATCCCCTTTGAGATTTGTAGTTAAAAGTCACGTGACTCGTTTCAGTTTCGCTGAATACTCAATTTTATTTCGTTGAACATCATCTACAAAAACATTACAGAACATTGATTTTTACATAAAAATTCGTCTTAAATTCAGCCCTATTTTTAAACGTAACAAACTTAAAACTCTGTCACAAACATCAAGGAGTTTGAAAAATTGAAAATCTCCCTAGCTTTGACGCAAGAATAAACGTTACATTTGCAATGATACTAAAAGAAGCACTAACTTTCGTCTGTAATATCTTTTCACCATAATAATATACAATAACATAATTTCTATCTTTCAACTCATATTTAAGTTTCAAGAAAATTTCTCAATTTTTTCTGAAGTTGTTTAAAGAATTTGGATTAAAAAAAAAAAAAAAAAAACGTTTTTTTAACAAAGTTTTAAGGTTATTTAATGTTTCTTTTCTAAAACGTATTTATTTTAACTAAACATTTTAAACTTTAAATTAAATGAAACTTCAAATGACCTAATTTATTATTTGGATAGAATTTTCCCATTTTAACAGAACTTTCGGATTAAGCACCAATATTTCTAAAACGCATTGACCTAGTTTCTGTTAACTCTGTCACTTTAAAACCTATTTTGATTTATCAATTCTGGATGAAATAAATCGATTTTTTAAATTTTTGAATTGAAGACTAGAATGCTACTTTTACTTCTGTTTGTTAATTATTTATACTATTATTACTTCCTTTTACAAAAAAGGAAGTATTATATTCGCGAAAAAATTTTCACTCAAAAATCGACCTCAATTTCCAATTTGCTCACCCCAGAATGAATGTTGAGTTTTTTTTCGACCCAACCACACGTGCATAGATACCTAAGAACGTATAGACACCCAAAACATCCATTTTGACGTTTCCCGAGTTAATTACAACGAGTTTTCTCGTGACGGCTGAATGTACGTATCTATGTACGTATGTGCGTATGTATGTCGCGTAACTCAAGAACGGTATGTCCTAGAAATTTGAAATTTGGGAAGTAGATTCCTAGTGGGGTCTACTTACCAAATTACTTACCCTTTTGGGGGGGGGGGGGAGGGGAGGAAATCATGGTTAATTTCAATGCAAACTCTAGCGGTGTTATAATTTAGCGGACACTTGGCGATATACCGCCAGTCTTTTGGTCGCCAAGTTTTGTCGCCAACTTGGCTACAAATTTGGCGATTTTTTTTTTTTTAAATCTGGTTTTTATTTGGCCACTGTTGGTGATATTTAGAGAATTAAAATTTGAATCACATTAAAATTGCAATAATGGGGAAATAACATTAAATTGGTGTAAAATGAAGTCATATGATGGTATTAGTACATAGTAACATCAGCTCGTTCGATTTTTTATTAAGGTTACAGTGGACAAAAAAACTTTTTTATTTTAATAAATGATCTAGATGCCTAAAACTTTGCGTGCTTGCATATTTATTACATCTAAAAAAAAAATAAGAAAAATTTGGTTCATAAAAAAAAAGAAAAAAAAAACAGAAATTTAAAATTAAAAAACAATTTAAACGAAAAATTCACACGTTTCAAATTGTTCCATGCGCCCTAATTGTTTTTCAAACTTTGAATTTCCACTTGTTTTTCAAACATCAGGAATAATTACATTACTTTACGCATTACATTATTTATATAAAAAAATAGTTTACACACACACACACACACACACACACACACAAAAAAAAAAAGCCGAAAAGGAGAATTGTGGAATTTTACACAATTCTCCGGTATACGGTAAGTTTACGGTAAGTTTAACAACAAAAGAGTTGAACTTCGAATTTTTTAGAACCGTCATTACTGAAATTTATGCGTACAACTATAACTAGATATTAACCGAACGTTTTCCAAAGTTTCATTATAATCCGATAAATATTGTGGTGCATGGAATTTTTAAAGTTTATGTTTTCATGTAAAGAATGACAGCAGTGTATACCTGCTGCAAAATGTAAGCTAAGGGGAGTGATCACCGATTCGCAAAACAAAACTAACCCATAATTCATTAAATAATGCATTGGATGAAAAGAATCTTGTTGTCCTGAATACAGTAACTGATATAATATTTAAAAAAAGGCTCAAATGCTTTTTCGATTTTTTGCTTAATTTTCAGCATTTTTAGTCTCCACTGTAGCCCTAATCCATATGCATTAAACACCACTTTTCTTGTTTCATGTTGCTTAATATAACAGTCGCCATTTATATTTTGAACTTAGAGGAATGAAATCTTAAGGTTACATGTTTTGCAGTTGAAGATATAAACAGCACGTTACACATTTAATTTTCATCAACAAGAAATAATAAAAATATCTGCTCTCACATCCTATTTTATATACAAAAATAATTTCATAAATAATGTATAACATTTTGTAACGAAAAAAAAATGAAGCACTAAGACCTTTTCCGAAATTTAAGACTTGAGACTTCTATTTCGCTTTTTATTGTTACTTTGTCGTGACCACAGGATTCTTTCGCATTAACGTAGTTTCAACTTCAGTGATTACGAGTTAAAAACCATTAAAGCTCTCTAAAAATGTAGCGCAACTTGGTGGGGAATCATGGAAAACAAGAAATAAAAGCTTTAATGTCTAAAAATAATGCGCGCCAAACAAAGAATTTATTGATTTCGGTTTCAAAACTCATCTAAATCGAATCACAGGTATTTTCTTTGTGTTTCAGATTTGCATTATTTAAAAAGATCGTGACGTTTTCCTAGTAATAATCTTGAGCGAGAGCGTTTGATCTTTACTGTGTGTAAGACATGAGGAAGAAACAAAACATTAAATTATTTTTATGTTTGACGTTATTGTGTTTTACAACCCTGTTTAAAATGAAGCATGGCTAATTTTGTCTGAATGTTTTATGAAGCTCGATTGAACTGCTGTTTGGACTTTGGAAGAACAGTAAACTCGTTTCATTCAGATTTAGCCTAAAACAATCGAAAACATTCTCAGAAGCTGGACATGATGCTAACTACAGAACGAAAGTGCAATTCTTAAAAAAAGAAAAATCGTAATAGTTTGCGCCAATACAACGAATAAAATATAAAAGTCAATGTTTTGAAAAAACTTAGCACAAGAGATCGTTACAGTTTGTGTCTATACAATCGACAAAATATTAAAGGCAATGTTTGAAAAAACATTGCAAAAGACCGTAACAACTTATTGCTATACTGCATATGAAATATAAAGTTTTGAAAAGGTTAGAAAAACATTGTTATTACTTGCATCTATACTACAGATAAAAAGCCATGTTTTGAAACGCGTAAAAAAAGGTTGTTAGATTGTTATAGTTTATGTCGGCACAATAAATGAAATATAAAATACAATGTTGTGAAAAAACGTAGCCCAAGATCGTTATAGTTAGTGTCTATATAATAAAAAAATATCAAAGGCAATGTTCTGAAAAACATTACAAAAGTTTCGAAAAGCTTCGAAAAACGTCATAACTTGCATCTGTATTACAGATAAAAGGCAAGGTTTTGAAATGCGTACAAAAAGTTGTTATAGTTTATGTCTACGTAATAAATGAAATATAAAAGGCAATGCTTTAAAAACCATAGATAAAAAATAGTTTCAGTTTGCGTCCATGCTACGAACAAAATCTACTCCAATTGCGTTAAAAGAAGTTTTAATTTCAGTTCCAATATAGTATACGAGGCGTGTTTTTAAAGTAAGTTCCGTTTTTATATAAAAAAGGAATGAGTACAGATAGAGCTAAGTAATTTAGTGTACAAAAATCTACCACCCTTACGCTATTTTTCGACATTGCTCCCGTGATTTTCCAAGCATTTGGCATAGCGTGGTACAGGTTTTTGTATACCTATTCGTACAAAGTTACCGCCCGTTTAGTCAACCATGAGGACTCTTACAGGGCTTTGGCTGGGGCGTTTTTGAACATCCTCTGGTCTGCCCTCACCTCGCTCGCAGCATCTTTCATTTGTTTCGGCATCTAAAGTCTTTCCAAGGTGGTCTGTGGCACAACAGCAATAATGAGCTCAGAGAACATGTTATCCCATGGCTGACTACACAGGCGGCAATTTTCTATGAATAGGTATACAAAAACCTGTACCACGCTATGACAAATGTTTGGAAAATCACGGGAGCAATGTCAAAAAATAGCATAAGGATGGTAGATTTTTGTGCAATAAATTTCTTTGCTCTATCTGTACTCGTTCTTTTTTTTTTATATCAAAACGGAACTTACTTTAAAAATACGCCTCGTATAAGAAGCCATTCACGCTGAATATCACTAGGTTGTTTAAACCTAATTTTAAAAATTGAAGGATAACATTTGCGTTATAAGGATATGATTTTAGGCCTCAAGTAGGTGTGTATACTATTACAGTTAGACGACAGAGCCCTCACTCAGGGGCGCCCCAAACTGAAATTTTTGGGAGAGCAGAGATTTTCAATTGGCCGAATGGAACTCCAAATTTTGCCGAACAGAAGTCAAATTTTGACGAAAGAAAATATCTTTGCCAAGTGCTGATAATTTTGCCGAATTGTCAGACAACATTTGCCGAACAGGGACATTTTATGAAGGTCACAGAGACTTCCTATCGAGGTGCCAATGTCCCCACTTTGTTTGCACTGCTTGGTAACTGTTCTAGGACAATTTAACTTTTTAGAAAAAAAAATCAAAAGAGTTGGAAACAAACTATGAACAAATTGCAAACAAGTTGAGAAAGCGGATGAAAAAAGAAAACACTGGAGCAAACGTGCAGTAAGTTACCAACCCAAGTCAGAACTACGGCATAACCATATGCAATTTACCAGGCAACCGAGTTACCACATCTAGAGACAGCAGTTTCGTTCTTGTTAGAGCTCATCAGTCTAGAATAGTGACTAACCAAGCTGGAAGCAGGTGTCATCTCATTGAAACTGAAAGCGCCAACAAACTAATACCCAAGCTTCGCCTTCATTTTTAGAGTCGAACTGCACCATGCTGCAGTCACTCGCTGGTGAGATTTGGCACTCTCAGCTTCAATGAGATAACATCTGCCTCCAGCTTGGTTAATCACTTATTCATTCTGATGAGTTCTAATAAGAGCGAAACAGTTGTCTCTGGATGTGATAACTGGGCTGTCTGGTATGTTGCAATAGAAGTAAAGGTTTTCCTTTAGAGTCTGTTATTCATATCAGATGAAGTATCAATGAATACGAGTATGAATTTTATGCCTAGTTAATATTTACATCTTTTAGACGTGGAAGTACTCCAATAAATATTGATTGCCACAAGGACATTGCTGATAATTCTCTTTTGCAAGCGAATTAATCATATCTTATCATTTTAATAAATTATAGACGATCTCGAATTGTATTGTTTTGTGGATTCATTCGCATACAGTCAAGTTTAATCAACCAATGAAAATTCATGTCATAGATGACAAATTTAAGAGTGCTACCAGTGATAGAGTTGGCAATGTGTGATGGATACAAAAACTATGAATAAATACGCAATCGTTAATGTTTCTCAACGAATAAAGCAATCAAGAAACCTCTTTTGATTTGCATTTTCTCGAAACATGATTCACTTTATAATCATAAAACTTCCAAATTGTGGTGTAAAAAGGGGCATAAATTACACCTTCCGCTGGATTGATTACACGTTATATCACGAGAATCGAACGCTTCATAAATTTTAACGCATTCTACTCCACATTCCAGCACGAACGTCATATTACGCTACTTTTAATTGAACAAGGAATAAATTCGCCAAATGTGCCTTTGTTCGTGACCGTTGAAAACAATAAATACTGAAATTAGGCTACAACTGGAATCTTTGTATCTACGTACCAGAAGATGTCGGAATTTGCGGTTGAGGAAGTTATAGACGTAAACAGCATAGTTTGACACTTTATGTTGTGGATTAAAATGTAAGGAAATAGGTTTCATAATTTAAGTGTGAATAGTGCTGGCCAAGTCTTACTGTGGAAGGAAGAATTTCTTTCCGTCATGATGGAGGGAAGGGGGATTATCGTAAAGGGTAAAATGAAAAATTTATTTACTCGCCAGTCGCTAGTTGTAACAATTTTATCAGGACTATTTCTTTTCTTTTTTTCTTTTGAAATAATGGTTCTTTTTTATATTCAAAGTATTGAGTGATACATATTTTAACTTGTTGAAGTTAATAAGCTCAAAGCACCAATTAATGTAAATAACATTTTTTTTTAAAATAAATTCGTTCAAAAAGGCTTTATCTTGATTTTGGTGCAAAAGATATAACCTATAATTGAGTGTCTTTTTTTTTTTTATAAATTTACATTTAAATCATAAATTTACATTTAAGGTGGCGATTGGATGTCGATTGACAGCTGATTAGTTAATCACCATTAAAAAAAAAAGTCCTCTTTTCCTCTTTGGCTGACGATGATTCTTCGATGTGACGAATACAATGTTTATTTATCAGTCACTTTTTATACACGAATCGTATAATGTTGGCTGGTTAAAAATATTTCTGGCTGGTAAGATTTCTCAATAGTCTCCATCTACAATCATCATTATTCAGCAACCTTATAGAAAGCAGTACATGTGTTGCTACTTCCACTGACAACAGTACAACATAATGTTTGACGAAACTTTAAAAGTGTAATGGGATGAGTTAGCATACTACACATATGTAAGGGTGGTTTTGTTGTTTTTAGATAGATTATTCATTGTATTTATCCTATGATCCCCATCCTCCTTCAGAAAAAAGTTCAAACGAATAGCCAGACTCCCTCTTAAGCTTAAACAAAATTCGCAATTAATTAGTTTAACAAAAATATGTGATAACTGCTATGGCCGCCTCCATTTAGTGGTACAATTTTTAATGTGCATTGGAAACTACTGAAGTCTCATCGTTTAACTTGAATTTGTTAGCTGACAAGCACTTTCAGATTGCTTCATTTTTTTTGAAATAAATGTATGACTAAACGAGCGTTGTAGCTCCAATTTGTCCCTATTGTGAGAGTTTTTCACACTGTACCGGTTCTAAGATAACACAATCGTAATAATGGCTCAATTATCTGTCTTTACATGAAACCTAACGTCATTAAAGAAAATGTAATTAATCCAATCACACACAAATTGACCTTCTTTTCCTCGATGGTCCAGCCAAATAAGTTTGCGGCATTGGAACTACAAAAATAGTAGCTTGTAAACATGAGTTCCGTTTCTTTCACGGGCGCATAATTAAATATGAAACAACATTAAATTTTGCACTGTTTTACGAAATTTATATTTTATGTTGAAGGCTGGACTGTCAGACTGCATTTCCATTTGAAGTTCTTTAATTCACGAAAAGCAAGTATATATTAGTCAGAAACATTTGTGTCAAAGCGTTTTGTTATGTGATGCAAAACACAGGCGATACATATAAATTCACAGCAATTACAAATATACGGTATAACTTCAATTTAACGATTGTCAAGGGACTGGAAAAAGTTATCGTTAAATCGAAGTTATATATATATATATATATATATATATATATATATATATATATATATATATATATATATATATATATATATATAATCTACATACTATTTATTTTATAAATTATAGTTTATATGAAAAAAAAAATGTTTTTCCTTTTTACAATTCAGAAAATGATCATGTTCAGAAAGTGAATACGATAATGACGGTTTTCTCAAAATGTACTTTAAAAATTTTCTGAACATATTCAAGCATTTCTGAAAGCTTTCTCACGTTTTCTGCTGAAACTGAAATGGTGGATTCCCTAAGATAAAATCCCGTTGCAGAGTTAGAAATCAGATAGTTGCGGTTAAATGATGGTATCAAATGGGAATGGAATTGTAAACCTCATGGTCACCTAGATCTTCCGGCGGCTCAGAGCGGAAGTACTAACACGACCTAAATTCATCTAGTGAAAGTTTTCACAGAGATAAAATAAGTTTCCTCCTGAAAAACAAATCAATCACCTGCAGAGACATGGAAAAAAGTGCATGGGCTTTTATAATTATATCGTTCATCGACGACAATACTGTTGCATCTCATCTTTTTTAAATAACGTAATAGTGTTTGATTTACTATCTAAATGAAATGCTCTTCTTGCCTGAAAAGTTATTTCAAAGTCAGATTAGGGGAGAGCAAGGCATGTTGAAACATTTTTTAGTTTTTTTTCTGTAAACCTAGTTAGTTAAGGATATTAGTTCACCGACTTAAGCTTATAGAGTAAGAGCCCATGGGTGCCAGACATACGTCATAGTATAAAGGCCCAAAATTTTACTGCGTAAGCGCACTGGAGCAGGTATGAAGGGTTCGCTATTAGTTAAGCTGACTCGCGCTGGCTTTGGCGGGCAAGAGGTAGCAAAGGTGCGAAAAAATGGTGAACAAAAACATCATAGTATAACGCGTGATTTTTTAATATTTTATTAGGGGTACTATTACGAGTTAAACCTTACAAAGCCAGACACTTAGCGCGCTGGCTTTGCGCAGCCAGACACTTCAAAGCAGGGTAAAAATGGTGCACAAAAACATCATAGTATAAAGCGTGATTTTTTTATATTTTGTAAGGGGTGCTACTAGGAGTTATGCCTTACAATGCCAGACACTTCGCACGCTGGCCTTGCGCAGCCAGACACTTCAAAGTTGGGAAAAATCGTGTCCAAAAACATCATAGTATAAAGCGTGATTTTTTTTTATTTTGTAAGGGGTGCTACTAGGAGTTATGCCTTACAATGCCAGACACTTCGCACGCTGGCCTTGCGCAGCCAGACACTTCAAAGTTGCGAAAAATCGTGTCCAAAAACATCATAGTATAAAGCGTGATTTTTTTATATTTTGTAAGGGGTGCTACTAGGAGTTATGCCTTACAATGCCAGACACTTCGCACGCTGGCCTTGCGCAGCGCTTTATATTATGACGCTTTAAATCACGCTTTATATTATGATGTTTTTAGACACCATTTATTTTAAGTGTCTGGCTGCGCAAGGCCAGCGTGCGAAGTGTCTGGCATTGTAAGGCGTAACTCCCAGTAGCACCCCTTACAAAATATAAAAAAATCACGCTTTATATTATGATGTTTTTAGACACGATTTTTTCCAACTTTGAAGTGTCTGGCTGCGCAAGGCCAGCGTGCGAAGTGTCTGGCATTGTAAGGCGTAACTCCTAGTAGCACCCCTTACAAAATATAAAAAAATCACGCTTTATACTATGATGTTTTTGGACACGATTTTTCCCAACTTTGAAGTGTCTGGCTGCGCAAGGCCAGCGTGCGAAGTGTCTGGCATTGTAAGGCGTAACTCCTAGTAGCACCCCTTACAAAATATAAAAAAATCACGCTTTATACTATGATGTTTTTGGACACGATTTTTCCCAACTTTGAAGTGTCTGGCTGCGCAAGGCCAGCGTGCGAAGTGTCTGGCATTGTAAGGCATAACTCCTAGTAGCACCCCTTACAAAATATAAAAAAATCACGCTTTATACTATGATGTTTTTGAACACGATTTTTCCCAACTTTGAAGTGTCTGGCTGCGCAAGGCCAGCGTGCGAAGTGTCTGGCATTGTAAGGCGTAACTCCTAGTAGCACCCCTTACAAAATATAAAAAAATCACGCTTTATACTATGATGTTTTTGTGCACCATTTTTTCCCTGCTTTGAAGTGTCTGGCTGCGCAAAGCCAGCGCGCTAAGTGTCTGGCTTTGTAAGGTTTAACTCGTAATAGTACCCCTAATTAAATATTAAAAAATCACGCGTTATACTATGATGTTTTTGTTCACCATTTTTTCGCGCCTTTGCTACCTCTTGCCCACCAAAGCCAGCGCGAGTCAGCTTAACTAATAGCGAACCCTTCATACCTGCTCCAGTGCGTTTACGCAGGAAAATTTTGGGCCTTTATACTATGACGTATGTCTGGCTATCATGGGCTCTTGGACTATTATGTTATAACTACGAATAACAGCTAAAATTAAAAAATCATTTTTTTAAAACCATCTGTAAGAAAATAGCGAACTTTAATATAACAGTGAAAAATCTGTCCTAACGTACCCTATGGTAGGGCATGTTGGAACAGTCAGGGAGTAAGTTGAAACATAAGAAAATAAGCAATATTCCTCAATAATAGCTTAAATTGTTTAGTACTGTGTCTGTTATTTTTTTAATGGAAAATGTTCATTCAACATTTCTTTCACTTAAAATAAAATTTTATTTCTCGAAATTTTCTCCTTTAAATTAAAATCTTACTGTTTAGTTTGTATCAGTGATTTTTCTTTTATTTTCTTCAAATCAAGTTGATTTAAATCAGCGAACCCCAAAAATTACTTTTATTCCAATACACTATCTTAAGTAGGAAGAGGTTAGGAACGGGCATAATAAAAGAACTAGCTAAGCTTTCTAAAAATAGGATGACAAACAAGAAAGAACCGCAAGATCTCAAAAATACAATAATAATACAGGAGAAGGGGGGGGGGGATTTTTCAACAAAATTTCTAGAGAGTCAAATTATTGCGATATTTTAGAGTAAAATAGGTACACTCATTTCAGAATTCGAATTAGTTGTCTTCTACCACGTCAGATTTTTTTCTTTACACTTTATGCGAATGTAGCCATTTTCAGCAGGCGAGTGCGTACCGCAAGAAGCTATCCTGCTTCCCTATTGTCTGATATAAATTTTTCATACACAAATAACTTGCTTCATTCCCAAAATATTATTAACATTACTCGTGACAATTTTAATTCACTTTGTTGTCAAGGCAAAAAAAAAAAAAAAAAATCAGTAAGGGAGGTAAAATAATTCTGTTTTCCTCAAAAACACACACAAAAAAAAATATATTTTTTGCATTGTGTATGTAATGTATGTAAGTATTACTTGGCAAACACATATTTTCTGCTGTCCTACAGTAAAAAAAATTGTCTTCATTACTAGAATTTCCTTTGTCCTATACATAGGGCTTGTGAACGTCGTCTTGCTGAAATTACTGTTGCCATCTTTTTTTTTTCAAAAGTATTCCTATAAAATGAGTTTCAACAATGAAGAAACAGCGAATTGGTCCCATGGTCCATTTGAGTTCTATGTAGCTATAACTTGAAGTGATGGAACAAAACTGATATTGCTTTTAGATTCAGATGCCAAAAGTTAATCAAAAAGAAGTCTGATCTAAGGCTGCCAAATAACTGTTTCTCTGTGTAGTTCGTGTTTTAAAAGTTTTTACATTTGAAAATGTACAATAAAAAATTTTCTTGCGCCAAGTAAAGCAACGATGTTTATTTTTTGCAAAAGTATCACTTGATGAAATATCGTCTGCCTTTGATCCTTCAGAATACAATTTATGCAATGGATTTCTCAAAAAGTTTTCTAGTTCATTAGCACAATGTCAAAACTGTAGTCTCATGAAAGTTACACCACGTCAAAATTTGACACTTCTCCTTTGAAGGAAATTTCCAAAAAAAAATACATTGAGCCGTGGTGTCTGAAATATCGGGCCCACCTGAGGCTTTTGCGTGAATCCATCGAGTGTTTAATGGGATTCTGTCTTTGTTTGAAAAGATGAAAAATTTAAGGAAGAGTCTCCAACTGAGCACGATTTCGTCCTCTGTTCCGTGACGCCCGAATCTCAGTCGGCTGTCCGTGATGTAATCCCAGTTGCCATGGTGACGCTATGCCATGTCAAGATCATACCCGTCACGCACCCGTCACAGATGACACTAACTTCGCCAAGGGTGTCACACCGGTCACGTAACCACTTCCAGTCGTTCACCGGCGGTGGGTGCAACGTTTCTTTTCGTTTCTTTTTTCTTATTTTTTGGCGACTTGTCAAAATGCTCTTATTTATTGGAAAAATGACCGTCGTCATTTACCTTCTGTGGTTGTAATTGAGAAAGTGGAGTTACGAAAGTGAAAGTGAAAAGATATATATGATTTTAACTGGGGTTAATAGATAAAGGTTATTTCCTGGTGCAGTAGGCTGCAAAATTTTGTTTTTTGACAGCGTTGACAACGGACTTTTATACCTTTTGATTAAAATGAAATAACTCATCATTTTTTTAATGCTCAAACTTAATAAAACATCAATTAATTTATCTGAAAAAACTTAAAATACCAAAATTATTAGTACTTCTAATAACTATTAACAACATGGATGTTGACTTGTGCCCGGCTAGACTGGCAATTTTGGGGTGTGCTGTTTCACTTTTCCAACTGTACCGTTATTTGGCATGAAGTCCGATTTCCGCAGTATACACGTGCCATAAAAACCTGTTTATAGGGTTGGCATCCATTCACAACACAGCAACACATTCACACAAGGAAAGGACAAAGACAAGAGAGAGAAAGTACATCCATGCCGATTCGAATCTTTATAAAGTTCACTTATATCCCTTTGCTTCTCATTGCCTCAAATTGAATCGGTTCTTTGCCACAAATGATCATCCACTTGAATAATAGTATCACCAAAGTAAACGTACGTTTTAAATTCACTTTGTCTGAAGAATGGAAAAGTAATCGTATTTAAATGGGTTCATCTACTCTAAAAAATAAATTTATTTGACCGTAAACGAACTTTTATTGGAGAAAAATAATCTTTAAAAACATAATCCATTTGCCATGAATATATTTTTGAGAGTTAGAAATTTTTTTTACAATGAGCATCTAATCGGATTAGCTTTCAAACGTGATTGGTGGTTTGTTGCATAGAAAGAAAAATACATAGATGGGGACAAAGTAAAAATTATTTCTTTTTCTATTGTTTTGCGGATTATTCTAAAAGGCAAACAAAAATACTAAAACTGCAGAAAAACAATTAATTTCAATGAAATTTTACCTTGATTTCGTGGCTCTAATTTTGTTTAACTTGGGTTGGACGAAAGTTTTACTGTTCTTTCAGTCTTGAAACCAGGACTGCGGAGTCGGAGGAAAGATGACCGACTCCGAGAATTTAAGAGTCTTCGACTCCGACTAATTTACCTCAAAATCAATCCAACTCTGTCTCCGGCTCCGCATGTCCTGGCAGAATTGCTGACTTTGAGGAAAAATGACGGACTCCGACTCTGGAAATTTCAAACCGTCGACTCCAACTTCTTTACCCCAAAATCTGTCTCTCTGACTTCCACTCTTCAACTCCGACTCCACAGCCCGGCTTGAAATCAATTGAAGAGTTCAGGGACGAAAAGCGAAATGCCATTAATTTTATCTTTCAAATTGAGTTCTATACGGCAGCACTGAGTGTTTGTAGAGTTGAATTTTCTGCTATGATAAGGAGAAAGTTCAAACTAAAAATCACCCAAAAGCTTTCTGTGCAATGCAGATAGGTTGGCATTTTGAAGTTTCAAATGTGCTTCTTTCAAACTCGGGAAATAGTAACATTTCCTTTTTCTTCCCTGTACCCTTTAATTATCACCCATTTCTCAGAATTTTTTAATGGTTCTCGTGTAAGCGAAGGGGATGCGCCAAAACTTTTAAAAAGCTAGTGATTCAACAAAAAGTGCTTATGACATATCTGTACAGTATTACTTTACAAAAGGAAAGGAAACCGTTTGCCTGGTGTAAAAAAGGATGGGACTTACGCTCTTTAAACACTGGTAAACAGTTACAAATATTTTTCTTTTCTGTTTACAAATTACTCGATCAGGCCCGGATCTGCGTACCCAGAGACCAGTGCGGGGGGAGGGGCGTCTTTAAGGGGACCAACTACCCAAGAAATTCAAAAAAAAAAAAAAAAAAAAGCAGTAAGGGCAGTATAAGCAGTTAACGTTGCAAATATATATTGCTGGCCTCTGGAAAAAAGCCCTACAGATTTTGTTGCACTGGGGCCCAAAATTTATAGATGGCCTGGACTCGATGCGGAATGGGATTTTGCATATAATGCACTAATAAACTGAAAATCGAAAGTTTTGGACTTTTAAAAAAATTTAAAAAGATGAAGCACCGTAAAAAAAAGAAAATAGAAAATTTACGGAACTGAGACAGTTTAATTGAAACCTAACTGGGCATAGGAAAACACCTCAGTATTATGTTAAGTAATTTACCAAAGATAATACAAGGAAAACAACGATTTTCATAACATCACTTGTTTTACATTTTAAAATACCGTTCAAGGTTATGCATGATTAATCAGCAATCAGATTGATTCATTACTAATGTGTGAAAAAGAAAGGAACTAATTCTTGAAAGTATTATCGGTTTTGCCAAAATTCAGGTTGACCTAGACATAAATACTGGCGACAGCAAATAAAGCTTGTCAGTGGAATTTCTGGTTGAGCAAACAAAGCGCAAGAACAAAACGTAGTCCATCCGTGTCTAAGTTGAGGACAATCGGAATGCTAAGAATTGTGATTGGGTTGTAACTGGAAGACAAGGGTACTTTCTCTAAAGTTAAATTAGGTCGTGGGAGAAAGAATAACAAAGTTCAAGACATAATAAGTCATTTGACTAGAAAGTAATAGCGCATTTAATTTTTTGATCATCGTCATTCTGAATTTTAATTCGGAAATATCAATTATCTTCTGCAATTATTAGAGGCTAGGTTAATATAAATACTGAATGATGGAATTTTACAGCACATTTCTTGTGTGACTCGTTTTTCAAAGGTCTTTGAGAAATTATTGATAAGCATCTTGTTTGAGGCAGATGAAAAATGTTGATAATAGTTCATCTTTTTTTGAAGTTTTCATTTCGTAATCATTCGATGTGTTTTAAATTCCGCGAAACAGCTTTTCAAGGAAAATGATTATTTAAGTAATCTAAACATATGATGCTGAGTTTGCTACTTAGATTATCTTACAGTTTTAATCCAAATTTAGTGAAATGTTTCAAACTTGACTTTAAAATAAAAAGCGAGAGAGAGAAAGAAAGGTCTCACTGTTTGCATGATACCTTCGAAGAAACCATTCCATCCGCTAAAACTTTCTTCTTATTAAAAAGGGTTTAATTTTGTATTTCTTAAGCAATATTTTGTATACCCTAAAATCAAAGAATACTTTAGTGCAGTTGTTATGTAATAAACCGCAACTTGAAAATTACAAAACAAATTAGCTTGATTCAATGGATAGCTGTAATGAGACCTAATATTTTGAGAAAAAAAAAAATTCTGCTATCATCGAATCTTTCGGCTCGCGCTTGGGGAATCATTTTGGTGTCGAATAAAAATAATTTAGCCAAAGTTTCAGCTCATTATCTCAACTGATCTTCGAATTTTTCAAAAAAACCTGTATTTTCGATTTAAATTTTTTTTTCATAGTAAAATTGAAAATTGATGAATGGTAATTTTTCCCTTTATTCTTATGAATAAAATACATGAAAAATTATTATAGTCATAATTTTTAAATGAAAAACCGATTTTTGGCGACGGAAGTGATATTTAAATATTTTTTTTCAATGCCTTTCTAAAAAGTGTCACTCACAAAATTTTGTCAGAAAATGTCTTTTATACCCCTCTACACTCAGGAACGTTTTCAAACTTTTTTGAAGTGGTGAAACATTACCAAAAAAATAGAAAAGTGATTTTTTTTCATCATTTTGCGTTTAAACAAATTTAAATATTTTTGGTTTAAAAAAAAAGATTTGAACTAAGTCAGTAAAAAATCGTCTGCTAAGTGGGAAAAAAAAAATACTTCGAAAATACTATCTTACCAGAAAAAAAAAAACACCATAAAAAACTAAGGCACATCCTTCATGAAGTTATTAGGAATGTAAAAAAAAATGATTAAAGAGTTTTTAAATAATTGTTATTCAATGCTAAATTGTACATAGAGACGATTATATAATTTGTCCACGCTATTTTGAATAATTTTTCCGTCTGGATCCAATAAAGAGAAAAATTTCAAACATTAAAGTAACTTTTTTACACCATTTATCATACTTTTTTAACTAACTGACATTAAATACAATAATTTTCAACAATTTGTGGTAATTTTTTAAGTAAGGTTAGTCTTCGTCACTGTCTTCGTTCACAAAGACACTGACTTTTTCATCAATGAACAGACAACTCAATGTTTCAGCAGGCTTTAATATTTTTGCCAAATATCGAGCGTGAGGCAGAAAATATAGGATCGCAGCAATGTGTGAGCAATGGCAGTACGCCTACCATTAGCACAGTCAAAACAATATTTTATAATCCCAGTGACGTCATTCTTATCTGACTGATAATCAAGAAAGCAACGATATGTTTTTGATTTCATTTGTCACGATCTTACTTCAAGTTTTATAATATTAGATGTAACTTTTACATAAGGGAGACATCATCTTCATTCATCTTCTCAGCTAAGTATGATATAGCTTGAGACATTTGATTTTGACACACATTCTCTGTCTCATGCTCGATATTTGGCAAAAATACGTTGTAAAGCCTGCTGAAATATTGAGTCGTCTGTTCATTGATGAAAAAGTCACCGTCTTTGTGAATGAAGACAGGGACGAAGACTAACCTTACTTAAAAAATTATCATAAATTGTTGAAAATTATTACATTAATTAATGCAGGGTAGCCAACCTTGCAGAAATGGTTTGGGGAGCATCTGTGGTGATTTTGAGGAACATTTTGAAGTTTTGCGAAGCAGTTCGGTATTTTGCATATATTCAATAAAAAAATATTTAACCACTTATCTAAAATTGTTTTTGAGCTTTGATAACCATTTTAAGCACTAGCATAAGAATTAAAAAAAGTTTTAAACACTTTGTCATGCTTGAAAACACACGGCCGGGGAATGCGGAGAAAATAATTTTTTGTGGAGCTGCGAAGTTTCGCTATTTTTGTGGAGCAACTCCGCAAAATGCGGAGCAGTTGGCTACCCTGGTAATGTCAATTATTTAAAAAAAAAACTTAAATGGTGTACAAAAGTTATTTTAATATTCAAAGTTTTTGTCTTTACTGGATGCAGATTGAAAAATTATTCAAAATAGAGTGGACAAATTATATAATCGTCTTTTGAACAATTTAGCATTTTTTACATTCCTAATAACTTCATGAAGGATGTGTCTTAGTTTTTATATAGTGTTTTTTCTCTGGTAAGATAGTATTTTTGAGACTTTTTTTTTAATTTTCTTTTCACTTAGCAGACGATTTTTTTACTGACTTAATCAAATGAATTCTTTTGGGAATCAAAAATATTTAAATTTGTTTAAACGCAAAATAATTAAAAAAACACTTTTTAATTTTTTTTTGTATTGTTTACCACTTTAAAAAAATTGAAAAAAATCCTGAGTCTAAAGGAGTTTAAAAGACATTTTCTGACAAAAGTTGATGAGTGACACTTTTCAGAAAGGCATCCGTCGGCAAAAATCAGCTATTCGTTTAAAAATTATGAGTATAATAATTTTTTATGTATTTTATTCCTATGAATAAGGGAAAAAATTATCATTCATTAATTTTGAATTTTACTATGAAAAAAAAATTAAAATCGAAAAAACAGGTTGTTTTTTTTTTTGAAAAACTTGAAGGTCGATTGAGATAGAGCAGAAAATTTAGCTAAATTACTTTTACTCGACACCAAAATGATCCCCCAAGTGCAAGCCGAAAAAGTCGCAAGGGCAGATTTAACATAGAAACCCGACTACGGCCTTTAACCCGTAGCTCCCTATATTTTCACTTTAGAATAAAATACACTCAAAACCAGATTTCATAGATTTACTT
Source organism: Uloborus diversus (assembly GCF_026930045.1). Taxonomy (NCBI): domain Eukaryota; kingdom Metazoa; phylum Arthropoda; class Arachnida; order Araneae; family Uloboridae; genus Uloborus; species Uloborus diversus. The sequence continues at coordinate 46,871,338 of NC_072735.1, forward strand.
GTAGCAGAAGTTTTGAATGTCCTTAAATTAGATAGTGTCATCGCCAACGGGGGGGAGGGGGGATTCGCCTTGGCGTCCCGCGTGTGGAAGGATGATGCCCAACCCAAAGTAATTGCAAATTTTTGAAAAATATGAACCTAAAATGCATTTTTAAGACTACAAATTAAAAATGTTTTTGAAGGGGAAACCTTTGGACCCATATCCCCCTCCCAGCATCATGGAGTAACTATAATACTTTGGATTAGATTTATATTGTCAATTCTAAGATCTAGTAGTGACTTCCTCTGGAACCAAAACACTGAACCACATTTCCTTTCATTGTGTTTAAGAGACGCATAAAATAATTAAGGGGAGATCATTTTCATACACTCCTTTACTTTTTGACCTCGCGATGGCCCTGCACACATCAAGGGCAAGTTATATAAAAAGCCTTTTTAGTTTTTATTTGTCTTTTGTACATTAGCCCACTTCAAATTTCGATATTACTCAAGTGAAGTTGTTTCTAAAAATTGACTTTTGTACATTAGCTCACTTAATACATAAATGTAGTTGTTTCTGAAAATTGTATAAATTCTAGTTTCACGTTTGCATAGAAAATTAAAACCTTTGCGCGCGCGCGCGCGCGTGTGTGTGTGTGTGTGTGTGTGTGCTTGCGTATTAAGGAGGTACGTACTAGCTTTTGATTTTAAATCTAAGTTAAATACTCTTTCTTGCCTTAAAACCCGTTCTAAGTTAGCTTGAATAACTTGTGCATGGTGTCGGAAAAAGAATGTTTTCAATCGTAACGCATCATTAAAATTTCATAGTTTGGAAGAACAATTTTCGAATTTTAAGAATGCACTGCTAATTTAGATCATCACAGTCACGTGATTTTTTTTTTTGCGTGTATTAAATTTGAGAATAAATCGATTAAAACTACTGTTGTAAAAAATCTTGATCATTGCTTTTTTTTTTTGGGTTGTGTCACTTTTCCTTGCTGGAGTGCGAAATGTAGAAGAACAAAAAACGGATAAAACTATATAGGCAGCTTTCTGTTATAAAACACAAACCTGTTTTTTGTAGCTGTGTAGCGGAATTATGCATTGAAAATTTGAACGGCGCACAGTGGAGTATTTGACTGAAAATCCTGGCCAAAACTAGTTTGAAATTTTCACCCTTCTGAAGGCGACATCCTTGTGTGCGTTTGTGCGCTGTACGGCGAAGCTATTCCACTTATAGACATGAAATTTGGTATACAAGTTGTCTGAAATGTCTAATGTTACAATTTGAAACTCGATTTTTAAAATTTGAATTAGAAAATGAAATATTTAATATTTTATCCACGGTTTAGACTTTTGCATGTTTACGACCGTAAAAACGATCCTAGTAAACGTAGAAAAAAATCTAATGCATCACTAGATAGGAAAAATAATTTTCTTCAAGATTATGGTTTGTTTGAAGTTCTAACGTAATTAACCGAATTTCTAAGAATTTACATAGGGAGGTCACTTTTTCGACTTTTTTCAATTATTCAATCCATGTAAACTAAAATTCTTGCATCCAATATTCTAATAATGTTATGGCTCTGAAACTTTTTAAGGAAATAATATAAACACCTTACCTTCATTTACAGCGAAAACGGTGAAGTTATGTTCTTTCACTGATTTATAATGAATTTTTTTTCAATGAGTTGAAATAAAAATTTTCAATTATTTTCACTCGATCCGAAATGAGTGCCACGGTTGGCTCTTTGCCAATAATGCTTAGACAAGTGATAAGTAAACATGTTCGATGCGAATTGCTGTTTTCCTTTGAAGATATGTAATTAAGTGCACTGTTCGAGGGGGGGGGGGGGGAGAGCAAAAAGCGGTTAAAAAAATCCTAGTATTCTGTACAAAACCCTAATTTGAAACCAAAAAATAATCAATTTTATTCTTTTCGTTTGGTTTCAATTACTAAAACCCTGAGTTAATCATGCACAAAAATAATTAAAGACAAGGGTTTCGGGGTTACAAAGAACCTTTTTTCTATTGGAAAAATAAATAAATTAATAAATGAACTAGGATATTATAACTGTAAAAACACTCGAAAATGGATATTCAAAAGCTCTTTGTTTTTGAATTGTATATATTGTACTCCTACCTTGGGTCGATCCTTAGTTTTACATCGTGTGATGTGTCCCGCTAAAAATTGTACGAACAAATTTGGAACTAAAATTTTATGCAACTTTAATTTCACAATGAGTAGGTAAAATGTCTTAAATATGGATAGCTCGCTAGCGTAGGAACGTTAGGAGACAATTACAATTGTCTCCTAACGCTAGCAAGTGTGGGGGGGGGGGTATTTCCCCCCTTTTGCTACCTAGAAGGGGGAAAGACCCCCTCCCCCGGCACATTATTTGCAGCAATGAGCTGAAAAAATATAAATATTTATTTATTTTATCGAAAATCTATCTCAATTTTAAGGAAGAGCAAATTTTCTTAGCGAGATCACAAAATAATTTAATTTATTAACTCATTAACGTACATGAGAAAATTAACATAACTGAACGCAAACACATGTTTTAGGGGTGCAGTGAATCTCTTTAGCGATGCATAAAAGTAAGCGTTTTCGAAATTAATTGGATGATTTTCATTCCATAACTTACATCTTTACACATTGATGAAGCGGTTTCTCATAACCATGAAACTCGTGTCTGAAATTTTACTGTTGTTTGTGCGCTCAAATATGTCGATCTTTTCATTCAGTAGTACTTATGATAACTTTTTTGCAAATTTATTAAATCTTTGTAGGTAAATTCAGTTTAAAATCATGACTTGTCACAAAAAGATCGGATTATGCACTTTTTTTTAAAAAAATCATTTAAAAAAAGGGCAGTTGTAGGCGGAAGATTTTTTTGCTGAAATTAGCACTAGAGACTTTGCCAAATACGATGCAACTTTCAAAACAGCCCGACCAAGCCCGACACCCATTTAAAAAGCTTTCTCTAGTTATAAATTAAGGCGAAAAGCCTTTAAAAATCTCACGTACCAAGTTTTCTTTATTTTTTTCACTAAAAGAAAATAAAAATATTTACTTTGATTTATAATTAGCACTAAGCCCTGACATTTCTTTATACCGTAAAATTGGTTTGGTTCAATTCCATTCATTTAGAAAGCCACAAAAAAATCTACATTGAAACGTAATAATTAAGCTGAAACGTAACAAAAAAGCGAAAATTCTTATAGAAATCTCATCTTTCACTGAGGCTATGAGCAACTGTATGTGACTCAAGTTTCCAAAACAGGTGCCGATCGATGCACCAGTTAGTCAACTATCATGGAATAAATTTTCATAAAAATCGGGTAAATTTTTAATTTTGGACTTTTGGCCAGGATTTTCAGTCAAATACTCCACTGTGCGGCGAAACGTTTAACAGAAAACTACCAAATATCCCTCAATATAGACATTTTGTAAGAACAAAAGTCAATTTTTTTTCGTTTCAAACTCCTTATAAATTGTTTCTGGCTTAAAAACTTTACTTCATTGTTTAAGTTCAATACATTTTTTCTGAGGGGAGAAACATTTTAGTTTCATACTTTCAAAAGGGGGAAGCAGGTCAATAATTACTTTGCTCTGAAACTAATAACAGGGCGTGTCTAAAACGCAACAAAAACAAATGATTATTTTCTATGAAGGAACAGATGCAATATGTCAGGTATACACACAGAGGTACTTCTGACTCAGTTTCGATTAATTAATTAAAACTTAAGAGCTTTGAAACCAATAATTTTTAAGTTATACGTGTCCTGAATGATGTTTCTATGATAGTGGTTTGCTATCTACGTTTAAAATCACGTTGAAACATTGTGATAAACATACCAACGTTCACTTTCCGGTGATTAATTAGATTTTAATTGTTTTTTGTAATTTTTTCATTATTGAAAACAATCTCAGCGAATATATTGAAACTCATTAGGTTTGAAGGGTTTTTTATACAATAGGAACTAAATGTTATTACAGCCCATTCGAACCGCAATTTCATGTAACGTTATCTTTTTTTTTAATCTACGTTGGGGAAAAAAATAGGCTAATGAAATTAAATAAACAGGCGTCCCTCGTGTAACACGGTACTTCTACAACACGGTTTCGATATTACACGGTGCCAAATTTGCGATTATTATAACACGGTTTCGATATTACACGGTACAAAACTTTAATTAATAACTACACGGTTTTGATGTAACACGAATTTTAAAAGAAAGAATTTAATTTTTATACAAATACAAATGTGACGACCAGCAACAGGCTCTTGGCCCAGCTAGGCTGGTTCTAGTCAATTTATTAGTTCCCAATACCACCTTTTCCGGTAAGCTGTTCCAAGTGCCCACACAACTCTACTAAAGCAGTAGTTTTTCCTTATTTCCAGGTTAGCCTGAGATTTGAATAGCTTAAAACAATGACCCCTTGTCCTGCTTTCGGTGCAAAAATTTAATCCATTAACATTCCATACATTAACATTGTTCAATACACTGTTAAAAATGTATGATAATACCTGCAATAAGTTTTTACTTTGTTTTTATGAAACTTTTTCGAAAAATGATCTGTCTTGACCTCAAAAGTTTGGTTTCCCCGTATAACACTAACTTTTTAATTTTAAATACATACTTGATTTTTCTCATCAGAGATCTAAAAGCAATAAGGTTAACATTATTTTGTTTCTAATGCATTATAAGAAAATAACATTAGGATTAAACATAAGATAAATTTGGCTAACGATAAATAAAAAATGTTAGTCGAAACAAAACATGAACTTATAACACTGGTAAGTAATTATGCGGGAATTTTCTTTTGAAGAATTGCTTTCAAATGAATCTGTGCTGAATAAGATTCTACATACATTGCAACTACCTGAAAATTGCCTTTTATCGATTTTCTGGTTATTATTTCGAGTAAGTCTTTACAGATTATAGTTAGACATATTTATTGATGCAATTGACTTGAATTGCTTAATTTTAACTAAAGCATATATTTTTTTTATGTTCAATTAAATTATTTGATCAGTAAATACTACTAAAACATTTTAAAAAGCGTTTTAACAAGTTCTATATTTGTAATACATATTTTTGCGAATTGTTTATGATATAATGTTGTTGTATAAATTGAAAACTACTTACAGTATAAACTGACCCTTTGCGTATCTCATCAATACCGAACTATCTTTTGAATTTTTTCAATATTCACTGTCAAGCGGCGTGCTCCATTATCTTAAAGACTTGGCACAATTGAAAGTTAGCCAGAAGACTTCTGAAATACCTCATCGGTCAGGTAATCCTTAAAGTTCTGAGAAGTAATTCTCTAACAAGTGTAATTAGTATTTTGTAGCCAACATAAAACTTTCTTCTGTATCTTTCATATAAATGCTCAAATTTCAAACATACTCTCAACTACGACGATTTGACTTCTTCGAGTTTTTTTTTTTTTTTTTACCCCGTCGGCGTTATTTGCTGCCTTGGTGAAATGTTTAAAAATGTTTTGTTCTAACTTCTTACAACTGGTTCCATTGCTGTGGCCGCCATGCATAAGGTAATATAAAATGGAATAGATTATGAATTAAGTTCTATACCTCTTGAATAATGAAGCTATGCGATTTGATTTATGATAACACACATTGGGGTATATAGATATTCTCAGCGGAGAAGCTTTTACCTCTAATAATCCACAATCTTTTTTCACATTTTATTTCCAGGACAATACACATGAAAGATGTACATTACAAGAGAATGAGGGAACGCCCAGTGCTGCAGGCGAGACTCGAACGCGTGCCTACTCTGCTTACAAAGCGGTAGGCGAAACCACACGACCACCGAGGCCCCAGCTATACGATATTAAGACTAAATTTCCTTTTAGTAAATAAACAAATGTAATAACCAAACATAGCCACATCATTGGCGAGTATTGTGTAAAAATTATCCAATTCAGTGTTGCCACGCAAAATTTAAATAAAATTTTCACCAATAATAGCTTGACCCTTTGCATGACTAATAGGCAGTAAGCACTTGCTCGGAATGCTATAAGAGCATATTAAGGGAGGTCGTAGGTTCGATTCTCTTCGAAGTCTCATGTGTTATTTCCTTCTCATTGCGATGTCTTTCCTGTGTATTTCCTGTACGGAAGCAAGGCGCTTTGTTCGTAGTTCTCAGATGTGAAGCTGTTTAGATTCTTGAATAGTAACGTTAAAAGTAATAATTATTAAAATTCAAAGCAAAGTGATGCCTTCATCGATTTTTTTTTGTTACAAGGTCAAAAAGATTCGATATTTTAGAAAAATATTTTGTCAAATGTATTTGTTTAACTGAATGCAAGTAGTTGAGCGGAATAAATTCTGAACAATTAATTAGCTCATTAGGTATGATATAACGCCGTTGAAACTGAAAAGTTGCGTATGGCACCTTGCATATTGGGTGAAACGCTTGTAGTATGAGAGACATCCCCTAATGGGTGCTATTTTATCTCCCTATGGTGTGCCACTTACCCCCCTTATAGGTGCCATATGCAACCAGAGGTTTTAACAGTGTATAGTTTGCACAATATCCCTACATTTATTTAAACATGATTTTTTGCCTGTTTGAATGAGAATACGAATGATGCATATCTTCATTTATATCATATTTTTTGTTGCGATACGGTTTCTGCTGCTAACTAACAGCGATAATTTCTGTTCCCCTAAGAATGGGAGCCTGGGACAAGGTATTTAAAATCTCTATAAGAGTCGGCAAGTTTCATGTTATATGGTTTCAATCGGAACATTTATATGAATTTCCGAAAAAGATTTTTTAAAAAGGTACAGGCGTGATGACGTTGTTTATTGGTTATATCTAGCAAAATAACAATGATCGATCAATGATGACCGAATCGAAATGAACGACAGTACTGAGGTTCAGCAGAATGAAAATAAGGACATTGCTATTAGTACTAAGTTTTAATTTATATGTATCAAATCTAGTTTTACTAAGTTTACTGGCACTTAGCCCACTACAAACCACTTAGATATTCTAATGATAATGTAAGACGCATTTTCTGATGAGGCAAAGAGGCCGTAGCATAACTTTTCCACCTGTTCCCACTATATCTCTCCTCTCCCTCATTCAAAAATTTCCCACGGAACCGAGACAAGTTCCTCGCCAATTCAATTCCCCCCTAGTTAAACAAAACACGGTAAAAGCACCTACAGGCCTACACACACTCATTTTCCTCTGCTCCTCCGAAAGACAGGTTACTAGAATATGAAGGGAGTTAACTCAACAGGCCAACATACGTAAAAATGTAATGTCGGCATTACAACAGGTTGTTTACATAATTGTTTAAAAGTATAGTGCAGCCCTGCAGGGACAGTCTTCACTTACATTTATGGGGAAAATGGAAATTTTCAATTTGCCAAATGAAGCTCCAATGTTTTTCGAATGATAAAATATGGGCATGCATATCTAAGCGCGTTAAACAACACGTTCGTCCAGAACTAAGCGAGCCTATTTTTCCGTATATCAATATCGACTTTTTAGCATCTGATCAATATGAGTAGGAAGTTCATGATTAATTTTTTGAAGCTGTATTAGTTTGTGTGAATCTACTACACTAAGAGTTATTTTCCCCTGAAAAATCGTTGTCTTTTTATAGTATTTATTTTTTGCTTTACCCTGAAATATTTAATTTTTCGTACTTCGGTACTTGAGATACAAGGCTCATTTTGATTTATACGTTTGACCACCATTTTTAAACTAAGGTGGACCTAGTTTAAAAACCTAAGGGCCTGAAGTGGATATTAATGAATGTAAAAATAGGATTTCACAATATAAACGCAGTTTTAACTTCCTTTTACGAAAAAGGAAGTATTGTATTCGCAAAAAAAAATTTCACTCAAAAGTCGACCTTTATTTCCATTTTACTGACCCCCAAATGAATATTGAGTTTTTTTTTTTTTTGACTCGATCACACGTGGATAAGTGCCTAAGAACGTATAGACACACGAAATATCCATAATGACGATTCCCGAGTTAATTACAACGAATTTTCTCGTGACGTCTGTATGTACGTATGTATGTCACATAACTCAAGAACGGTGAGCCCTAGAAAGTTGAAATTTAGTACGTAGACTCCTAATGAAGTCTAGTAGTGCACCTCCCCTTTTGGTTGCATTCGGGTGTTTCTAAAGGGGTCTTTTCCCCCTTTTTTGGTTGAAATTGTTAATTTCGATGTAAACTCATGTGGTGTTATTATTTGGCGGGCACTTGGCGATATATCGCCAGTCTTTTGGTCGCAAAGTTTTGTCGCCAACTTGGCGATTTTTTTTTTTTTAAATCTGATTTTAATTTGGCCACTGTTGGTGATATATAGAGAGTAAGTTATTGAATCACATTAAAATTGCCAGTAATGGGGAAATGACATTAAATTGAAGTAAAAGGAAGTCATGTGATGCACACATCAGCTCGTTTCATTTCCTTTTGATGAAACATCTTTTTTATTTAGACTTTCATTTATTTAAAATTTGGAAAATAGGTGCGTAGTTAGTAATTTAATAAGTTAAATTGTGTCAAAACAACTCTGTCACAAGACGTGCAATGCTGAGATTTTATGTTTCATGTTTTATTGATATAAGTACTGTACAACAGTTTTAGAAGTACTCCTTTTATACAGGAATTTTAAAAAAAGAAAGAAAATGAAAATAAAGGAAAAAACACCGGAAGAAAGGGTTTAGATGTAAGAATATTCCACTAAATAATATTAAAATGAAATATTTAAAGTTCAATTTGTTTATCAAAAAAAAAGTTATATGTCACATTACTAGTTGCGTTGCCCGGCTTTGCCCGGTCTATTTTGAAAACAAAAATTGTGTCAAGTGACGTATATTCAACAATCAGGCATAAATAAAAGAAAAAAAAATCATCATGGAAAATTTCAACTCCAAACAATGACGACCGATATTAAAATACTTAAGAAATTAAAATAAAATGAGAAAGATGGATTTAAAAAGCGTAACTATGGAAACACAAAATAAAATAAGTTTCAGAATTGAAAATTAGAAAGATAGAAACAATGGATTCAAAAAGCGTTACCGTGGAAACTCAAAATAAAATGGTTAAAAACTTCATTAGTGAACAGATTTTTGAACTTCATTTAAATCGCTTGTAACTTTTTTTCTAATGGAGATAGAGAATTAAACTTCCGACCATAGGTCGAGTTAGATCTGGAGTAAAAAAGGTAGCTCGTTTCAATGGTGTCAAAACGAAAACTGTAGGACAATTCATTCACTTTTTATTGATAAATTTAATGAAGAAAGTAGTGCCTAAATTTCAGTTAAGCCCAAACAAATTCGAGCTAAAAACGTAAATAACTTCCGCCGCAATTAAGTTAGAGCGTTGGAACAAATTGCGTAGAACGCGGAAAATTCTTCCCTTTCCAACAATATATAATATTACTAACTGCGAGTAATTTTTCTCCCCCATATTCGGGAATTTATGTGAAAATTGGGCCTAATTTGGAATAAAAAAAGAACTATTCATCGAATTCTTTTCGAACTGGTCTGCAAACCTTCTCAGGACTTAAAGGAACAAATTGTGAAAATTTCAGCGAAATCGGCCGGGTAGTTCTCGAGTTTTGCGAGTTCAAACAAACAGACGCTTTTTGGACACTTCATTTTATACTATGTAGAGATATAGTATTTAAAATATATAATGATCTTGTATTTAGTAAGAACGCTTTAAAAAATACTACCACTAATGAGAACGCAAAAATCGCTTACGTATAGTATGTATACTAGTCAGAAAGTGTACCTAATGCATTTGAGAAGCTTTATGCTATGAATGAGCTTCTATATTATTTTATTTTCTGTAATGAAATATCATTGTCTACCAAAATTCAGAGAATGATTGTGTTCTGGAAAAAAAAGATAAACTAATAACATTTACAAAGTAATTTTAATTTATTCACAAGTTTACACATTGAAACACATTTAAGAGAAAGCCCAGGACAAAAATAACGAGTAACCCACCAAAACCAAGATCAATTGGAAAAACTGCATCAACCAATGTTCATTAACTTTTCTTTTCTAACGTCAATGTGTAACGACTTAAAAGTATTTTTTAAAAACTGAGATTGCATTTGACAATCCAAGTATGGCAAAGATAGTTAATTGTTATTAAAATATTCATTATAATTTTTATTTAAAAACAAAAATTGATGCAGTTCTTGCATGAAAAGACATTAGCACCAAGCGGTTGTCAAATATCATTAGGATGTATTAATTACAATTTGTGAAATTTAAAAATTGCAGTATAGCCTGTTTTCTAAAAACGATCAGAAGAATTTAGAAACAGGTTTCATTTGAAATAAAATACAGTTACAATGAAGTGTGGGTAGAATGTAGTTTTAATCCAGCACCAATTTTGATTTTTTAAGTACAAAGCACACATGTGATAAAATTTTCGTTCATTTATGAAGGCGTAGTTTGTTTTAGTAATTTATGATAAAAAAATCCTTCCGCCCCATTTTCGTAAAAACGCTTGGTGCTTATAGATAAAATACTTTTTATGAAGCCCAAGTAGTAAGAAAGATTTCATCACATTACAGAAAGTTTTCAATGTACAAAAGAGAACCAGAATCAATAAACCACAAATCATTTGGCATGGCAGAAGAAAGAGGTGTACCCCGAAGTTGGCTTTCATAAAGCAGATAATCAATTTGGCAACTTTCAATAAACTCGGGAAGCTTTCTCGTGCCACCGAAACACACTTCATAAATTAATTGCTGTACAAATGGTAGTTATGGCATCTAATAGTATCTTAACACATTTTCAATGAAAAGTTTTTGGTGTCCAGTTTAAAGCTTGCACTGCATTTGAAAGTATGGCAAGATAATTGTCCAATTCGCAATATTTTTTATTTTTAAATGACTCTAAGAATGAAAGGAACAACAGAAGAATTAAATAACCAAATGAAATCACAATTTCCTATCGATGTTCTCGCTAAAATCTTCACTTTAAAAACATGCTAAAACATTTCAAGACATCATCCTCGGCTGTTATTGTCGTAACCTGTGCTTCCCACCCATGGATATTTCACGGGACAAGGCTGGCAAGTCTTCATGTACCTGACACCACCCTGATACCACACATTGCACACAGTTGGAGTAGGACAAGGTGGAGGCCTGTTGAGCCTCCGACAATTAAACGGTTCAAAACTGTTCAATTCTTTATTTGGAGTCGGATTTCGCATCCACTGGATCAACTGCCAATTTGTCACAAACCAGACATCATCCTTCTTTAGAACTTCGTCCAAGAACTTCATGAAACCTCGCCTGTGATGTTGGGTGTTGAACCATGCTGAGTGATAGAACAGACCAAAAGGTGCCCTGTTTGATTTGTAATGGCGATTAAAGTTCTTCATCAACATTTTTGTGACTGCCTCTTCATCCTGTGGGTTGGAGCATGCGTCACCCATAGAGCAGCGACCACCTCTGAGGTCCACCCACATGACCATGCCCACTTCCCATAGTCCTGGATAGGATTTGGTTGGACATGGGAAGATCATACATTCATGACTTTGGGCATAATCGAGTGTGTAAGGCCAGAAAGGCGGATTGTTCTCATACACTGGCATGGAAGAGTCGTAAGTGAAATTTGCATCGTACAACATTTCGAACATCTTGTTGCCACCAATCTGGAGGAAGGGTGCGCGCATTCCGCGAATATCTTCCATCTGGACTCCTCCGTACAAGTGCAGAATTTCTCTTTGTCCATGAATTTCTCTCATCCATTGATTCTTTGAGAACTTTTCACCGTAGCTATGACTGGAAAAAAGAAAATGATTTATAAGTCGTCACATGAAACTCATTCATAGAATTGCATACAATGCCCTGACGTAAATTTTAAGTTTTCAATATTATTTAAAGGTGCTTCATTCAGGTAACGTAACTATAGTTGAGGAAGGCCTAACCTCGCAGCATTGTGAAGGCTATACAAATCCTAATTACAGCACTACGACGCTGCAAGGTTAGGTTTGTCTCAACTTAAATTGAAAGTACATGAATACAGCAGCGTAAAATAGCATCAAAAATTTAAAGTAAAATCTTTGAAAAAAATACGTAATAGGAAGTACAACTGTCTGATCTTACTTTTAAGAGCCAGTTTCTCCACTTTTACAAAGCTGCTTAATTTTTTTTTTTTTAGGAAATACTGATTAAATATACAATAAATTTTTCAAAATAGTTAACTGCTAATTAAACTCAAAGAAAATTAGGAAAAATTTAAAACTCTGCATTTTCTTGTTCTAGTTAAGATTGCTAAAACTCCATTTTTACAACACAGATTGATTGGTTAAGTTTGTGTGCAGTAATCTGCACTTTGCGCGATTCGACGTTGCTTTTTCTCATTTTACATAGATTGAGTGGTTTGAAAAACAGTAGCTGAAAAGTTAATGCATCATATACTTCGCTACAGCGTTTTAAGCAAAAATTCTGATGTATGGTATAAACTCAGTTATACACTTCTTTTCTGCACCCCTCAGGGTTTTTATCGGTTCTCCGATTTTTAAAATACACGGACGTAACTTGAATGTTTTAATGCTTCAGTTTTTTTTTTTTGTTCTGCATTTGCTTGCTGTTAAGTCAAATAATATTTTTTCTCTTTTTACCATTGTAAAATAGTTTTGATTTCAAATCTTATACTTTTCAGTTCATTAGCTTAAAGGTTCAATTTCATTATATTTTCGTACTTATTGGAGAAGTTAAAATAATGAGCCAGCCATTTTACTATTTCTGCGTTTATAACTTTGTTAATTAAAATTCTGGTCTTTTTTAAAGATAGGAAACAAAATGAAATGTCAAAATAGGAGTAATGGTTTTTACTAGAAGTTTTAATTTGGATAATTTGACAAGAATAATTCTTCATAAACTAGCTTAACTATACGAAGCATTCGCGCTCAACACTAATTAAAAAATCCGTTTTTTAAAACTAATTTTTTGAACTATAGCAAATGTGTGTCTTGTTTGTTTCCCCCCCCCCCAAAAAAAAATCTTGCTTTTGAAGCTTGATAAAGTATTAAGGAACTAATGGCGTATCCACAAGAAACACCTTAGAGATAATTTTTATGACACTGATTTACCATATGGTGAAAAAAAAACATTTTTTGCTTCTGATTTTAATGCAACAACACAACAGTGGTTTAGAATCCTGTACTCGATGAGTTAAATTACAGATTCACTTGAAATTGGACCAGAATTCATCTGAAGAAAATTAGTCATTCAAAAGCTACATTTTCTGGCTCATGGAAAGACAGATAAAATGAACTTTGCTTCATTAGCAGGAAAGTTTCACCAAAGCAGGGGCGTACTGATACAACGCAGGGGATGCTAAGCTTTAAAGCAATACAAAACAAAATTAACTGAAATCGCTGGCTGTACTTTGCTTTAACATTTTTTAAAAGTCATACTGCGATTTATCATGCTGAAAAATTGTATTTTTTTTTTAATTTTTAGTCCGAATCTTTAAAAGAGACTCGGAATCCTGCAATGAGTTTAAATTCTACATTTACAGCTATTTGGATCAGAATTCTGCTGCAGAAAATAAGTTATTAAAATGACAATTTTCAGCCAATGGTGATTCGAACTCTCGACCTACGAACTATTAGCAAGGCGATCTGAGCAGCTGATCCAGTTGGTCTTCATTTCAGCAATGAAGCAATGCGCAATAAAAAACAGAAAAGAATCTGTCTTTTCGAAGAAAAAAAAATCAAAATGTGCATTGCCTGTTTATTTTTCATCTAAAGCTTCTAAAAACATCTTAAAACGGTACTTTAATTTTAAAGTTTGATAAAGTAGCGAGGAAATTATGGCGATCTTACAAGAAACACTTTTCAGAAATAATATCTACGTATGATAGCTTTAAGATGACAAAAGTTGTATGACTTACGTAATAGAATGAGATGCAATTTCATGACCGTTGGAATATAGTGTTTGCACCTGGCCATAATCAGTCCATTCATGTGAAACATAGAACGTGCCTAATATAGGGCATCCATTCGGGTTAGCTCTGCCGGTATTGAACAGTTCATCATAAAGGTCATTGTTGAGGTCATTTACAGCATCATCGAAGGTCAAGAGGACAAGTTGAGGGATCTCATTGACCCTTAGACCATCAGGGATGTCTGAACCTCCACAACGACAATCAGGCAATCTGCATTTTCTAGGATCACATTTCTGAGCCTGAGTATACGGCTCGGGTGTAGGAAACTGGTTTATTGGCCTGGATGGTGGACTGGCAGGGGTTGTTGCAACGTAAGGGGGCTTTGTCGGCTTTGACACTTGGCTGATTGGTGCTCTGGTTCTTATTTTTATTGGTGCTGGAGTTGTTGTAGTAGTGGTTGTAGTAGTAGTTGTAGTAGACTTGCGAGGCCTAGTGGGACGAGTTCTAATTGCAGCTTTAGTGGTAAGCTCTGGGGTGGTTTCCTGAGTAAAAAAATCGTCAGTGAAATAATGCTTGGAAGTATCGTAATCATAGCTTGCTGAAGAATCATCTATTTTTTCTGGAAACAAAATTTCCTTTGTTCGTATTTCGTCAACTGCTTTATCAGTCTGGCGGTAAATTATTGGTTTTCTTTGATTAACTGAAATGTCTTTCTGATTGTTCAAAGTCTGCGTATTATCATCCTCAGGTAATGTATCAAGTTTTTTCCCTTGCCTTTCGTTTCCAGTATATGCACCGAAATTCTTATCTGACGGTTGATCCGGGAATGTAAGGTCTTCTGCGTTTTGTGCATTGATTTGATGTGTAGGCAAATCGAATTTTTTACTCTGGTAATCTACAAATTCTTCAATATTTGCTGGATACAAAACTTTGGCATCAGAGAAATCTTTCAATTCATCTTTATTTTTCTCGTTTAATTTGGGAGTTTCAGAAGGTATTCGACTAGTTTGTGTAGCTGTAGGACGAATATTTCTAACTGGTTCATGAATCACTTCAGGGAAAAGATCAAAGTTCCCATAGTCTTTTTCTCCATTTGGATTATTTGGAGGATATCGCACACCAATATCCGAACCTTTACCATTATTTACATACGCATCATCCAAGTTAAAAACTCTTTTTTCGTTCTCAAGTTGATCTTTTCTTCCTAAATCAATGATAGTAAAGTCTTTGCTAGGAATTTCTGGACCAAATCTATTTCTCTGGGAAACAAGAGATACATCGCGACCAAAACTGGAAGGCTGATCATCAAATTGTACTTCGGGAAGTGTTACATTTTTCAAACTACGATCACTGTCAAAATTAGACTTTTCAAAATCAGCCAAATTTGTGTCGATTGGATTAACTTCTGATTTTCTTTCTGACGAAAAATCTCTATTTCCTTTTTGCAAAATTCGTGGTAGATCAGGAACTGTAACAGGATTTAATAAGTCAAAGTCCAAAGCATCTTTAGATTTAGGAGGATCCCTATTGAGATTAAGAGATTCAGAGTTTTGTTTTTTGTTGCGAATTGGTGTAATAATATCAAAACCGCCGAAGTCTCGATGGTCAGCATTATCATCAAATATAGTTGGAGGTGGTGTGTTCGATTTTTTCCTTTCTTGATAATCATAATTTAGATTTTTATCGTTTCCGTTAGAATAGTCTATTATTACATCTGGATCTTTAGATTGCCCATTACTGTTGGGATAGCTTTCAAGACTTCTTGGCCGCGTGGATAGCGTTACCTCTTTATTTCTCTGGTAATCTTGATCTTTTTCCCGGTTTCCAGTATTAGCATTGTAGATTGGTTTCTCAAAAACTCTAAAATCTCCAAGACCAGGAAGATGAGCCAGTCCACCAAAAGCATCAAGACCGTGGCCACCATCTGCAATATGGATCCCACCTTCAGAATCAATCAGAGGAGGAGCAGCTTCATCGAATTTTGGTTCTTGAGGATCGTAATTATCGAGAGGAATCTGCAATACAAAAGTGTTGAGTTTAAATTTAAACACAATAAAAAAATAACCTAATAGTGATAAGAAATATATTTAAGCCAAATCAATATACCGTTGAAATTACTTTCAAACTTCATTTTGTAACAAAAAACTTAAAAGTAACTCACTTACTTCTATACACACCGTAAGTTTCACGAAAATAAAGATACCAGCGGTTTCACGAGCTGAAATTTGTGAATTTCATATGAACGGAGCCGAAAGTTTACATATTTTGCATGGCTGAAGTTTTAGTAATAACGACGAGCTCGGAAAAATAGTGAAAACATAAGCTACGAGAAAATAAGTGATTGTATGTATATTATTCAGTCAGTAATGTTAACCCTTAATTGGTGAGGGGATATTTTGTATCGCTCGTGATGAGATAAATGTATACAGGGTGTACCTGAATGTCGTGTACAGTCTTGAACTGGAGGTAGAGAGCAGGATAACAATCAAGAATCTCTTTGGAACAGATGGTCGCAAAAGCAATGCTGACGTAATACATGCACACAAAACCAGACGCTGAGGGATGTGAAGCAAGTCATACATTTATTACACAAAGACGATTTTACACAATATTTTAGATTTTAAGAATGGTTTCCAAGTGGTTGTTTGAAATTGCTGCTAGTAATTCTAACATGCGCGTCGCAACGACAACGCAACCATGGAAGAAAACTTGTCAAAATGACTCGTAATTGCTTCGCTCGGTACGTTGTCAATGCGACGCATGTACTACAGCTGCAGTCGCAACATTACAAGCCCTTCTCAATAACTGAAATGCAGGATCAACTTTTGTTTACGGGATAATTTATCATTATTTGTTGTCTTTTTCGCATCTTTTAGTGTCTGGCTTCGTGTGCTTGCAACGCGCCAGCATTGGCGTCTCGACCTAATGTGAGTGATTCTTGTTTATTATCGTGTTATTTGCTTCCACTTTAAGTTTGTACACGACATTCAGGTACACCCTGTAAGCCCAGCATTATATTTCTTATGCCCTTCACAAATTTTAGCAAGTTAAAGTAGCAAACTTTCAATGATTTTTTTTGAGTTATTTATATGACTACAAGTGACACCTTGCCGTAAGGGACATCTATATAGAGCCATGTATGAAAACAGTACAACTTACTTAAAACTTAAGCCCTAACTTAAAACTTGTTTGTCGCTCTAATATAAACTACTAATATACAATTCAAGGAACTTGTAAATCACTGGAGTAATGAAATAAAAAACAGTTTCAAAATTTTTAATCCATTTGGAATAAATTACAACCTTGTAGTTGGAGCATGCATCCTTTTTTTCTTTAAACAACAGCTGTCAGTAAAAGTTAAGTGTCTCAAACTATACATGGAATTTAATGAATATTGAAACACTAAATAGTTAGAAATATATTTCAATCTTTTCATTCTAACTAGCGAACAATATTAAAATATAGGTATTGGTTTAATTGGGAAAAATATAGTATAATGAATTAAAACAAGTTGAAAGCGAAATTACACGAGTGTAGAATAAACTTCCGTATTTAGTAACTGGAAAAATTCTATTTATCCACTCTACTAGAAATAGCGCTTCGAACCCAAAATAATTTATAGTTTTCAATACAAAAGTGTCGCGATATCTCGAATGTTTTTTCGGGAGTTTAGTTTCCATTTTATGCATACATTTTTCCCAATTAAACCAATACCTATATTTTAATATTGTTCGCTAGTTAGAATGAAAAGATTGAAATATATTTCTAACTATTTAGTGTTTCAATATTCATTAAATTCCATGTATAGTTTGAGACACTTAACTTTTACTGACTGCTGTTGTTTAAAGAAAAAAAGGATGCAGTAAAAATAAGGGGAAAAAAAGGAAAACTTGAAGAAAAATGAAGCACAAATATTTGTTGCAATGCCTATATGCATGCTTGTTATGTAGAGAGTCATGGATATTTATGGATTAATTTCAAATAAATTGACATATTATATTCGACAAAAGTTAGAATATTTTGTCATAAAAATAAAACTTTCCAACTTATGGCTTTCTAACCAGGTGATTATTTAGAGAGTTAATTTTAGAGAGTTAGATTTTGAGAGTTAATTGCTTATATTTTAGAAATTCAAAAAAAACTTAGCAAGTCACCGTTTACTCTTCGTCTCTTGTTTCCTTAACAAAAAATACATTAATGCCGAATTGCATACTTATATACTTAAAAACCCATTACAAAATAAATGGGTAACACTCATGAGATTTGATTAAAATACTCTTCACATTGAATTGTACATTTCAATACATAACATAAGGAATAAATATTCAATTTTCGACTTGCATATTCTAAGAAGATACAAATATGGCTTCCCTAACACTGTTGCCAACTACGGTAAAGAAAGATTTTGCACATAAAAAATATTCAATTCCCTAGGGTAACACTCATGAGTTGCACTTTAGGACCCAAACTGCATTGCAATTTTAAAATGTTAGATGAGCAGTTCTGTAAAATCATTTTCAGCTGTGTTTAAATAACAAATATTACTTCTTTCTTTAATGCACAAAAAATAAAGAAGCTCTTTTGAAGCGTACAAAAAGCTAAAGTTTATGCGAACTTTGTAGTCAGGACAAGGAAATTTCCATTACTAGTTAAATACATTAGTAGGAAAGGCTTATAAATTTACAACCACGAAAAAAGACTGAATGCAATGAATTTAATGTAATATTGCCTCACAACATGCTTATGCAACGACAAAAAATAGTTTTATTAACATTTAATTCAATGGAAAGAGTCAGGACACCTAACTGTCAATCATTTTGAAAATCACCCTTATACAATTGTTAATGAATTTTGCTTATTCAAATTAGTTACTTAAGGAATTAAATAACAGAGTGTTCACTTTTTATTAGTTATCTACTGCACGACTATATCCTTTTACAAAAAATCATTTATTGCATAAAATACCTAATACAGTCCACTCTCGATAACTCGAAGCCTTATAACTCGAATATTCCTTTTTCTCGAAGTTTTTATTCGCTCCCAATATAATTTAATGTTTTCAATACAAAGTTGTAGCTATATCTCGTATGTACTCCCTTTAAGTCTAAGTGTTTTCGAGAGTTTAATTTCCATTGTATGCATGAAAATGCAGCCAAAATACGAAACAAAAAGTGTTTTTCCCCTTTAGCACATTGCTTTGATTATCAGCATGTGTGAGAAGGAAAATTAATTTACAATAGTGCTCTTTAAATGCACACAGTGTTGGAAAATTACGTAAAAAGTAGCTGATTAGGCAACATTTTGCCGTGGCTGGTCTGACTACCTGAAATTTAATTGTTGGCTATTCTTAAAAGAATTAAAATTTTGGCAAAAATTTTAAAAAATAGCCTTTATTTTCTGGATGACTCAAATGATCTGCTTTTAGAACAAAAAGATGTTTACTGAAATCAAGAGAAAATAAATTGGACCTAAGACATAAAAACTCAATAACGCTTTAAGATGCAATAAAACAAACAGTAAGCAGTCAAAAATAAATTTCACTTCCGAAGTATTTATTTAAAAGTATTTTTCAATAGTACTAATACTAATAATTTTATGCAATCTATAAGTATTATAATCTATCCATTATGCACTATTCCTGAAAATAAACTAAAAATAAGAAGGCTGCGAAAGGAACTTCCGATAATTCGAACTACCAATAACTCGAAGATTTTTGCCAGTCCCTTTTGATTTCAAATCATCGAGAGTTGATTATACTAATCCTGCCAATAAACCTGTATGGAAATTTTAAAAAATAATTTATGAAATAATTTTGGGAAATGAAAACGAAAAAAGACATTTTCCTGAATAAAAACAGGAAAGAAAACAATTTCCGTTTTAAAAGAAATTAGTGTATTTCTATTTAAATAAAAACTTTAATTAAAATTTTCAAAATTATCTTGTAGGGAAATCTTCTATCGATCGGAAAAATTTTCTGGCAGAATCTACAGCTTATCTAATTTGGAAATTTTTGTCAGGTGAAAATCTCAAAGCTTTCAACCTCAAAAATTTTTCCTTACCAACCATCTTTTTTGCCCGCGGGTACAACAACCGTTCACCCCGCGGACAGGTGCCTTTGTGCCCATGGACATAAAAAAATACTATATAACTAGGTCTGAGAAACTCAATTATACTCAATACATTTTCATAAGCCATTTTATGTTGAAATACTTCAAACATCAATTGAAAATAATCTTAAATAAAATATGCAACAGAAATTAAAATTTAAAAATTAATCGAAGTTTTTTTTCTCTTTTTAATTCTCCTTAATCATTAACATCAGTGAACTCTTTAAAAAAGTTATTAGTCTTAAGAGAGTTAATGATGTTATGAATAATTAACATTTTTTTAAAACAAAAAAAAAAAAAAAAAAGAAAAGAAAAAAAACTAGACTCATGATAGTATGGCTCTCTATGTACCTACATGCAAAATGAAACCTTTAACTAAAATTAACCCGTCACAAAAAACTCAGTTTAGATTAAATCAAATCTAGAAAAGTCGACTTCAAATGAAAACAGGTGGGATTGACGGTCTGAAGATCCTACAACAGGTGTTGGTTATTTCAACACTACATCTTCAAGCCCTACTTCAAATTCATTATTATTGTTAAAAGCAAATTTCGAACTTTATGACAAGGCACCATTTTGAGGTTCTTCATATCGTAAGAAGACTCAAGTGTGACCCAAAGCGACTAAAAATAGCCGTTCGTGGGTACACATGGTAGTGTGTCCTTGGGTACAAACGTATGCCATTTTGGTTTTGCAAGGCAGTCACATCGACAAGACCACAGTTTCACAACATTAAAAATCAGAAACAAAACCTTCAAAATATAGGGAATCATGATACCTACAACAAAAATAAATAAAATATACGACGGACGAAAAAAAAAAAAAGAAGTTGCTCATGTTATTTTTTACTTAGATCCTACTAAAACCGAAAAAATGTGACATAATCTGAAATGTTCGTTTGATGGGGTTGAAACTTTCTGGGGTATAGGAGAGGGCTGTGACTAACACGTTGACCCCCACTTAGGATCCCTCTTGACGATACCCGGAATTTCCCGACCAACGTCCGTAGGTACAACCGTCATTGGGTACAGCAGCTTTCCCAAAGTTTACTATCTATATCATCCTTAACTTCCCTTACTATAATTTGCTTGAAATAAAATAGTTTTTCAAAAGATGACACAAAATTTATTTTCGCATGCATCTAGTAACAGATGTTTTTATTTAAAAAAAAAAACCTTTTTCCTCTCTCTCTGACATTTCACTTTGACTGTAGTTGATCAAGTATAGAAAAGTTCTCTTAGCGAAAAAAAGGTAACGTCTATAGAAAATCGTTATTTCAATAATTAAAGCTCTGCTTATAGCTTTTACATAAATGTAAATAATAGTTTGAGAACAAAATATGTTTTACCTTATCGACCAATCGTTAGAAGAAAAAAAAAAAAACACCGGATTTAACCCAGCATGATTTCAACCAAACTTTTTGGGCTATTTGAAATATCTATGTATTTTTTTAAATAACAATTCTCTCTTTTTTAAATCACAAGTATTTGTGAGAGAGAGCACAAAGTATACACAAATTATACAAATTAAATTTCGAAAGTCTTACTTTACTATCTTCATCGCTAGCGTATAATGGGTCTTCAGAGGTGCTTTGCAGAGAATCTTTTTCTGAAGTTGGTTTATCCCCAAATGTTGATTGACGATTCAATTGATACTGAGTTGTTGAGGTGGCTTCAGTTGTCGTCTGTATCCTCTGAGGAGAATGACTTTGTGGTCTGGATTTTTGATTTGAATCGTTTGAAACTTCTATGCTTGTTTTTGAATAATCATTTGATTCAGCGCCATTGTTGTCTTCAAATGGTTGATAATTGGAAACTGTTTCTTTTACAGGACTTTTTATTTGTTGCACTCCGTCGCTCGAAGCTGTTGCTGAGGTTCTGCGACTAGAGCTGAAAATTTCATCTTCGACATCGTATTCAGGTTTTATTAGAGCAGGATCTTCAGCTGAAAAATATAAATAATTACTTCTTTTGCTTTTGCTAGGATGGTTAAAATATTCACTGCATAAATTGTATATTTTTTAAATATTACCAAGCATACTCAAAAAGTTAAGGTACGGGGACAAACATTTCACTGATGCTAAAGAGAAACTTAGGTCTTGCCATTTGTGAAGTGGATGGTGTCAGGGCCTGATTAAGATATGAAGGGGCCCTATTCCGCATGCTTTTTCGGGGCCCCTGTGTATTCAACCCTCACAATTGGATTGTTCAGTAATCAGGCCCTGGATGGTGCGATTCGATTTTTGTGGTGAAAGGATCTTTAGCTGCTGAAACCCATCGTGAGCTATGCCTCGTGTGTGAGATAACAACCTACGCCCTCACACCCCTGCCAAAATTAAAAAGATTCGAAACGTTTGTCGAGACCTTCTTCGATCGAGCTCCGTACAATCCCGACCTTGCCCCAAGCGAGTATTTCTTCCTCTTGCATTAAAAAAATTGCAGGGTAGACGACGATTTCAAAAGTACAATGAGCTCGAGACTGGAACTAACAACTGGTTCAATTCCCAGGACGCAGTCTTACGCTGAGGGATATACCCTCCAAAATTCGCGTCAAAATGAGTGATTTGAGAACTCGCGCGTCAGAATTTCTAACACTACCGATTTCCCATTAAAAATGGTTAAATTTTTTTTTTGTTGAAAAATTTTCATTTTCTAAACACCCAAATCTTGTATATAATAATATTTGATTAAACGAAATTAAAAATAAGTTGTTTTTTTCTTCTCAAATTAAGTATTTTGCTTACGCCGCTAGCTCTGGAGGGCTAAAGAGAGCAGCGTTACAGAAACGGCGTAATTTTAAATGGCGGTTATGTGGGAAAGTTAGCAAAATATGTAATAAAACACCCTCAGTAAAATTCTTTTCTGATAAGCTTATTTTTTTTTTTTTATAAACAAACGGATTTCAGTTTTCGAATTAGTTTCGAAAATATTTTTACTTGCTAGTATTATACTGCTGCGTATAACACCAGTAAAACATCGTAAAAACGTACATCTGTTTAAATAGCCTACTGTGATTCGCAATTGAAACATTTTATCCCTGAGCACATTTTGATCTAATTTATTTTATTACTCAATTGAGAGATTTTTCCTGACAATTGAACTTTCAGAAGCAGTACTGAAAACTAAAATGCATAACTATATATAGTTAATATAACTAATAGTTAAGTTTTCTTTTCCATCCTTACTCTTAAAATTGAGGGACAGTTATAAATTTTAGAAAGTATGACTGAAAATATCAGCTGTTACACGTGCATCGAATGTTTGAAATACAAGTTGTTGAATATTCCGTATGATTGTACAACAATTGAGTATTTGTTTAAAGTTAAGAATCTTTACTAATAATAAAGCTGAAAGTCTCTGTCCGGATCTCTCTCTGTCCGGATCTGTCAGGATCTCTCTCTGTCCGGATCTCTCTCTGTCAGTGTCTCTGTGACGCGCATAGCGCCTAGACCGTTCAGCAGATTTTCATAAAATTCGGCACAAAGTTAGTTTGTAGCATGCGGGTGAGCACTTCGAAGCGTTTTTCCGAAAATTCAATGTGGTTCTTTTTCTAATCCAATTTTAAGAACAAAATTATAAGATGGACGAGTAAATTACGAAATTATCATAACGTGGAACCGTAACATGGACACAAGCCAATTGACGAGAAATTTATCATCCATTATTTGAAAATATACAGGTGGACCAAATGACCTTTTAACTTTTTACTACGGGCAAAGCTGTGCGGGTACCACTAGTAATAAAATATTAGAACTAAAACTAACAGTATACAGGGTGAGTTCGATCGAATCTGCCATACGAAAGGGGGTGATAGATGAGCCCAAGTGGAGCACAGAACCACCCATTATCGTGTCCAATCCTTAACCGTAACCGAGTTTTGGTAAATTTAAGGAAAATGAGTAAAAAAACAAAATTCTGAGAAAACGGCCGATTTCTGAAATTTTTGTGGGACATACAAGGAAAATAAGTACATATTTGGAAAGAGCAGACTAAATCCTACAAAATGATACCTTTCGGACTAAGATAGTCGCATTTTACCGAGAGCTACAAGCTTTGAAATATTGGACACACTCAGAATTAAGATGGTGCCAACATTTTTAATCGACATTTTCAAAAACAACCGTAAGAGTTACAATCGGGCAAATCTACCAAAAACTGGCCCATTCCATTAGCTTTCAGATGATACAACAACAAATCATATTGGGCTTCATGTTCAGCTGAAATTCAGGCTTTTGTTTGAAACAGTGTAAAACTCTGCATTCGTTAAAAAAAGGAAAACCAGCGAAGAGTCGCACTTTTCTGTTTTAAATTTTCTGTTTCACGATAGCATGTTGCTTTCTTTGTTTAAGAAAATATTTTTATATAAAAATAATAGTTTTAACAGTTTAATAAAAAGAAAAAACACACGAGATAACGATTCGTAGAAATAAAACAAGCATTACTTTCCCGTGCTTTTCACAAAGGGGAAAATCAAGAACAAAAAATGTTACACCAACTTCAATTAGTACATTTAATAAACCTTCAAAATTTGCAATAGCTGCTGAAATTGGTCACCGCCACACCTGATACACGCTCTTGCCCTTTTGCGAACGAAAACAACCGTTGCTCTTAAAGAAATTTCATTCCTTAGTTTCCCTACTGCTTCAGCAAGCCGGTCGCTCAATCCTTGCAAACTTGCTACTTCTGTTTTGTAAACTTCTTGTTTTAAAGAATCCCCAAACAAAGTCCACTGGCGTCAGGTCTGGGGATCTAGGGGGGCAAGGGATGGGGCCCATACAACCAATCCATTGGGGATACTGTTCAGTTAGAAATTCTCGAACGGCATTTGAAGAATGTGCAAGGGCTCCATCGTGTTGGAAAATGATTTCCGCTCTCTCCTGAACAGGAATAGTATCAAGAAGGTCAGGCAAATGATGTTCAATGAACTCTAAATATGAGCTTCCTGCATTATAAGACCTTTAAAACGTATACAGACCCATCAAAAGACTTCCGAATACAATTTATGATTGTGAAAAATATCGTCTGAAAATAAAAAGCATTTGTTTAACAAAACAATTAATGATAAAAACTAAACAGAATTATTCATTTGTCATAATATTTTATGCATCGTTATGCTTCTTTCTGATATTTTGTAAATGTGTTTTGAAAATTGCTAGAAATATGATTCTTTTTACAGTAAGTCAGTAGAGAGTGTGTTTTTAGTTTTTTGAAAGTTTTCGTTAAAGTTTCTAAAGATAAGTTGCTATATTCTTTTCTCGATTTTTGGGTATGTCTCGATTTTTTAACGAAGAGTATGCTGACATGCATTTCGTGTACGGATTTTGTGATGGTAATGCTCGCAGAGCCGAGAAAGAATACCGGCTCCGTTACCCAAATCGTTCTGCATCTAATAGATGTGTTTGCCTCTATACATCGAAAGCTCAGAGAGACAGGTTCATTTGCTACGTTGTTCGAGAGGGGCCAGGATTACCGTTCTGCCAATGTTGAGGAGTATGTGCTGGACCGAGTAGTGGAAAACCAAAGTGTGAGTTCACGCTCGATTACTATAGAAGGTGGACTATCACAACGTAAAGTGATGAAAACATTGCACCAAAACAAGTATCACCCGTATCATTTTACTCTAGTACAAGAAGCTGCGCAATTAAGATTTAGAAAAGTGGGTAACATTTTGCAGATGGCTACTAGCCCGAGGCACGGAAGATCACCATTTTCAAAGAAAGATATTGTGGACAGATGAGTCGTTTGTTCACTAGAGGGGGCATCATATATTTGCATAACTGGCATCATTATACTGAAAATAAACCTTTCTTAACCCAAAACTCATCATTCCAAACTCGATTCAGCATAAATGTTTGGATTGGCGTAATAGGAGATCATTTAATTGGTACGTATGTGTTTCGAGGTAACCTAAAAGGAAACACATACAGTGAAACCTGTGTAAGTTGACCACTTGCGGTGCAATACTTTGGTGGTCAACTTAGACAGGTGGTCAACTTATAGAGGGTAGTAATGAAAGCTTTTTTTTTTTTTTTTTTTGCCATTTTTTTGTCCCATGCATTTATTTTTTAACTAACTGGAATACTTTAAACTCACTTTCATTGTTTAACATTTTAAAACAATAAGGAAAAAATGTTGTTTAAATATTTTTAGAGATATATTTACCAGACTGACTCGTAAAGTATCATACAAATTTAAAATTTCTGTGAATTGATTAAAAAAAATGCTTCATTGCTTATGAAAAACTACTTACTGATATTAACAATTCTTAAAAATTCATAACAAATCAAAAGTGACTCAAATTCCAGGGTTCGTACGCTCCTTCAAAACACCTCCAATACTCCTTCATTTAGGAAATTTTTTGAAGGGCCCTTCAAACTCCTTCATTTTGGTTTATAACTCCTTCAAAACTCCTTTTTTGGATCAAGACTAATCGTCCTTTATGACAGTAATTTAAAATACTTCGATCGACAACTTAACTTTGTCACAGGGGCGAAGGTATAAGAGCGATTTTAATGTAGTAATTTGATATATTTTTTTTCATAAAGATGTGATTTACAAATTGGTTATAGAAGTCATAAAAGCTGAATGTGAAAATATTATTAGATGATGACTAAGACATTTCATACGTGAATTAAATCATGCTTAAATGGTACTTGACTATTTTGACAAATATTATGTTTATTGCTTTTTACTCCGCCACACTCTCAGTAGCAAAAGTCAGTTTGTTCAATACTTAAGTATTAAAAAAATACATTAGTAGATGTTACTATATTAAGTGATTTTGTTAAAAAAAGGCAATTGTTTAGTGAATTGCAGTTTTTACATTGTAAAAAGAGTCATCCACAAGGGATGTCATGCCTTGAGAGGAGACAGGCTCAAGAAATTGTGACAAGGGAAAGAGAGGGTGCCAAAAAAGTGACATCACAGTTATTATAACAATATGTTTATGAAAGATAAGACATGTGACAAGGGAAGGAGAAAGGTAAAGTGTGACGAAGGGGAAAGGGGTTCAAATCTGTTGAAAAAAAGTGACAAAATTTATAAGGATAGCTCAAAATTACTCCTTCAAAACATCATTTTACTCCTTCAAAACTCCTCCAAAACTCCTTCATTTAATTTCTGAAATTGAGTACGAACCCTGAATTCTTCATTTGATTTTTTCTTGCACATTTGTAACCATAGTAATCTATTTTTCAACAAAATAACTCCTTATTGAAGTTTGGCTCATTTTCTGGGACTTAACATTAGCCCAATGTTTTTCGATGGCAACATAAATATTCATAGGTTTTTTCCAAAATGGTCTGGTTGCTTATTTGAGGCATAACTGATGAAACTTTTAGCACATTTAATGCTTTTGCCTAGTGGTCGACTTACAAAGGGTTTTTTACAATACTCCAAACCAAAGCTGGTGTATATTAGTGGTCAAGATAGACAGGTGGTCAAGATAGAGAGGTGGTCAAGTTACAGAGGTTTTCCTTCATTACATAAGATAAGACTAATTCCGTTCCTGACAAAAGCGGTCAACTTAGACAGGTGGTCAACTTACAAAGGTGGTCAACTTTACAGGTTTTACTGTATTTAGAGTTCATTGAACATCATTTGCCTGACCTTGATGCTATTCCTGTTCAGGAGAGGGTAGAAATCATTTTTCAACACGATGGAGCCCCTGCACATTCTTCAAATGCCGTTCGGGAATTTCTAACTGAACAGTCTCCCAATGGATTGGTCGTATGGGCCCCATCCCTTGGCCCCCTAGATCCCCAGACCTGACGCCAGTGGACTTCTTTGTTTAGGGATTCTTAAAACAAGAAGTTTACAAAACAGAAGTAGCAAGTTTGAAAGAATTGAGCGACCGGCTTGTTGAAGCAGTAGGGGAACTAAGGAATGAAGTTTCTCTAAGAGAAACGGTTGTTTCCGTTCGCAAAAGGGCAAGAGCGTGTATCAGATGTGGCGGCGACTAATTTCAGCAGCTATTGTAAATTTTGCAGGTTTATTAAATGTACTAATCGATGTTGGTGTAACATTTTTTGTTATTGATTTTCCCTTTGTGAAAAGCACGGGAAAGTAATGCTTCTGTTATTTCTACGAATCGTTATCTCATGTGTTTTTTCTCTAAATTAAATGTTAAAACTATTATTTTTATATAAAAATATCATTTTCTTAAACAAAGAAAGCAACATGCTATCGTGAAACAGAAAATTCAAAACAGAAAAGTGCGACTCTTTGCTAGTTTTCCTTTTTTAACGAATGCAGATTTTTACACTGTTTCAAACAAAAGCCTGACTTTCAGCTGAACTTGAAGTCCAATATGATTTGTTGTTGTATCATCTGAAAGCCAATAAAATGGGCCAGTTTTTGGTAGATTTGCCCGATTGTAGCTCTTACGGTTGTTTTTGAAAATGTCGATTAAAAACGTGGGCACCATTTTAATTCTGAGTGTGTCCAATGTTTCAAAGCTTGTAGCTCTCAGTAAAATACGACTGTCTTAATGCGAAAGGTATCATTTTGTAGGATTTAGTCTGCTCTTTCCAAATATGTACTCATTTTCTTTGTAGGTCCTACATGAATTTCAGAAATCAGTCGCTTTCTCAGAATTTTGTTTTTTTACTCATTTTCCTTAAATTTACCAAAACTCGGTTACGGTTAAGGATTGAACACGATAATGGGTGGTTCTATGCTCCGCTTGGACTCTATCACCCCCTTTCGTATGGCAGATTCGATCGAACTCACCCTGTATATTAGTTCACTTGACTTCATTTATTTAAATGTATGGTTTTAAATGAAATAAAGGTAATCAAATGCTTGAAAAAAACTTGTTTTAAATCTATCACTCGAAAACTAGTGGCTAACCACAGACCTAAAACTTGCGTTTTGTGTGCAAATCTCAAAATACATGGATGAAATTTTTGATTTACTTCTTTAGTATGAACTTCATTAATAAAGAGTTTTTTTTTCTTTATTTGTGAGGGTAGGTGGAAACTCAGCAAGTTTAATTTTAGTTTAACACTAGAACGACTGACATTTTCTGTATACCTAGAAAGACTGAAGGAGCCATTGTGGCCCCTACCCATTTTTGGAGTGAATTCTTTTAAAAATTCTTCCTGAGGGAGTCCACATGCCTGATACACCTTCTTTCATGACTAAATAAAAACTTAGTACTTAATTATTTTTAGTTTTTCTCTCTATACTGGGCAAAAGGTTGAATTAGTTTTCCTTTCTAAGAGCGATGGCCACTGTTTGGATGGTAAGCAGTCGGTACTGTTTATAGCATTTGGATACCCAATCGGCTGCATAAAGAGGAAGTTACAGGTTAAACTAGAGTGAATGGCTTTTTTTTTTAATGCTACAACAATTAGGAGAAAGGAAAAAAATAAATTTTTTAATTGTCAAAATGCTTAGGGGCCACTGTGGCCCCTCCCGTCTTTCTAGGGATAAGGATCAATATTAACAGTACTATGAGGCGAATGATTAAATGATTAAACACGCATTCAAATAGTGTCATATAATGAAAAGTCAGAAAATTCCATTAAGTTCCGTTAGATATTATCCGAGTTATTAAACTACAAACCACGCGAGGGGCCACACAGGCCCCTCCGTCTTTCTAGTGTTAATAAACTCGAATGAACTGCTAACTGTCTTCTGGTATTGATTGCATAATGTGCTAGAAATATTTTTTCTGAAAAAGGGCAAAGTTATAACTGTTGTAAATTATTACAAACATATTTGTTTTGCGGATGCGTAAAAAATAGTTGAATATTAAATTACAAGTTTTCTTTTCTAAAACGTAATGAAATAGATCGAAGATTATTCCTTTACTTTCTTTTGTGAAAAATGCAAAAATATTTTAAAATCTTTGATTTAGTTGTGAGAACTTTAAGATCATATATACAGAAGATATTTAAATAATCTTCCCGCTGGAATTTAAGTCAAGAAATTCAAGTCTTGCTGAAATTGAATATATAAGTTGTCATTTTAGCATTCAAATTCTGAGAAAGAAAAGCACAGAAATCTCGTTAAAAGGAACTTCAAGGCTGCAAATTTTGTTCGTAGTGACGGGATATTTGTTCTAATGGAATTCAAACAATGAAAACACCAATTAAAACGAAACTGAAAATTTATT
This sequence comes from Uloborus diversus, assembly GCF_026930045.1. Classification (NCBI taxonomy): domain Eukaryota; kingdom Metazoa; phylum Arthropoda; class Arachnida; order Araneae; family Uloboridae; genus Uloborus; species Uloborus diversus. Next base: position 46,901,479 of record NC_072735.1, read on the forward strand.
CTACAAAAATGGACATTGTATTGTATTGGTGTAGTGATATTTTAGCGTATCCTATGTAAATAAGCGAAAACTTGCGTCCGCTTTTATATATGAGTCAATTCATATGCATAAAAGCAAGAGTTTCTTTTAAAATTGCAAGTTAAAAGCAAGAGTTTCTTTTAAAATTGCAAGTTAAAAGTAAGAGTTTCTTTTAAAATTGCAAGTTTTACTTACTTTTTAAGCAATTTACATTCCTGGGCCAATCGCAAGTTTGAAGTTCCAAGCTGAAGTGCAATCCCCCCGTGCACTTCTCGTGGTGAGAATCCCCGAAAACGCAGACATAATATTTAGCACAATCCTTAGCGTCTCTGTAGTACCCAAATTGTTCCGGACATTTGAAAAGTTCTTCGGCAAAGGTTGCGGAAAAGAGATTAGCTGTAAAAGAGAGAAATTAAAATTATATTAAAAATACAATTGGTTTGTTATTTTTGTTCCATAATAATTCATTTAAGTAGCAAATCGAAAAACTTTGAATATCAATCAGCGACTTCAAGCAGTTTTAACATTAGAAGTGAAGGAAAAATTAACGAAAATATTCGCGTGAAACGAATTTGTATAGTGTATGAATGACGTCGGGGAAATATGCAGTGGAAAAAGCTTAAATCTCCAATTTTTTCTTCCGAGCGCTCGAGATCCACGGCAAGAAATGACATATTTTGTAGTAAGTTACACATACTTGGGGAAAATCCAAATACTTTAAATTCGTAACAAATTTAGATACGTTCTTCAATCAACCCTTTGCAAGTTTTTTAACCGTATAGCTAAAGCATGCTAAATTGTACAAATGTATTGCATGTGAAAGTTTACCTTAGTTATAATAGGAGCGTTGTTGATGTTTGTGAAGATGACTTAGTTTGTCAGTTACACGTTGATGACCTAATGTACTGATTTTATGTTCCAACTTGATAAGAAGTGACGCGGTTATAAATGATCACCTAATTCATTGAACTTCAAAGGGGTCCCTTTGTGGGTTGAAATAGCACCCTAGGGGTTTAAAGGGGCCAAGAGACTGGTCCGAAAGCCAGAAACACTAAATTTTTTGACGAAAATGCACCTAACATACTTTTTTACCAATATACTTACATAATGATCATTCTTATACAATTAGTAGGTAAATTGCCTTCTTGCATATTATTTCTATCTATTTCACCAACTTTTGTAAATGGTGTGTAGTTTCTTTGGTTTTGTAACTAGTAAAAACTTGTACATTTGAGACATAAACAAGGCCGTTGCCAAGAAAGGTGTGCCTCCTCCCCCGGCACTCGCAGAAAATTTTGAATGTTTTTGCATGATGTTAAACTTTACATGATCAAAAAAATAATTCATACAAAAAGTTCTCAAAAATTTTATATCCATGTTTTCTTTTACAATTTTCACATGACATCTAAATTTTTTAATTTCTCGTGACTGACTTCAAATCGCTTCGGAGGAACTTTGTTACCAGTTTTCCCCTTTTAACAAACTAACTTGGTTTTGAACGACCCCTGGTGGATGGGGTTTACAAAAATTTAACAAGTGATCTGTTTACGGGAGAAAAAAGTCTAGAAACATCTGATCTTATAGCTATTGAAAGAAGCAAAAATAAATCCGCTCATACGAAGGCTAGTTTAATTGTGTTATTTTGGGTATAGGGTATGCAATGCAAATTTGCGCACGTAGATATTCCAGACAATTCCCCGATTCTTTACAAAAACAATGATTGACAGACGTCTTTGACTCAGCTTAAAATGAAAGAAAATTTTAACAGCAGTTTTCCTCTAAGAAACTAGGTTAACTGTTTCAGTTATTCGTTAGAAACCAGATGACTGTAGCCGTGACTTTTAGTAGTGATGCATGAATTTAAACGCGCTGCCATGAATGCATCAGTTTTGGGAGAACAAAAAACCCATCTTGAAGGAAAGCACGTGTAATTTACATTTAGGGGGGAAAAAACGTTTCTTGTGCCTCAATTTCTCGACATCAACCAATAATTATAAGCATAAGTGTGCTAACCGTTACCTTTTATTCCTTAATGACGTCAAAATGGGGAACCTTGTCAATAAAGGAAAAAAAAATGTTTAGGGAAAACCGGGATGATATACCAGAAAAAAGCATCTTTCCAAGCCATTGAGAGAAATTCTGAAGATAAATGGAAAAAAAAAATAAACTCAATGAAATTGTGAATTTTTCTAAATGTTACAGTAGTTCGACTAAAACTACTTAAGCCAATTTTATAAATCCACACTTACGATGCAGTTTTGGATGTATTTTGCAAAACCTGGCCTCTTTCAGCTAAGTTTATTTATTGCAGTCCATGTAGATTCTTCCGACTGTACGCACATATGCGATGCATGAATGTTTACATAAAGAAAATGTAATCAGTAACATTCAAGTATTACGTTCAAATGTAGATGAAGATACTGAACGAGTTCACTAAATTGTCTATTCTCAAAAAACTGTTTTTGAAATTGTTTAGAATAAATGAACAGAAAATTCAAAATATACTTTATGTAAAACGTACTATTGTCAGAAATTTTATTAATTTGCCATACACATGGAATTTTTTTGTCAAACATTTCTGACCATAAAAATAAACACATGGGTATAGATAACAATGAGAGAACAAACTTTAAAAAAAAATCAAATTTTCAAAATTTAAATTACGTTTTTCGCAATCACGAGTTGCTATAGGACCCTACTCATTGGTTACTACCCCACTCGTTTGTTTCCAGAAACGGCTCCTCTCCTTCCTTTTGGGCGGTTACTTGTGCGCAGTTGTGTATGTGGTGTAGGCTTGTGTGTGTGTGCGTGCGTAGACCTGTGTGTATGCACATTGGCGTGTGTGTGCAAAGGTGCGTGTGTGGATGTGTGAGTGTGTATGAGCGTCCTTGTGTGTAGGACATGGACGCCACCAGCCAGGAGCAGCGACTACAGGAAGGAGTCGCGCCTGCAGAGGACGGTGGGGCTGAAAAAGGAACCAAACATCAAGAACGGTCAAGTGAAAACAATTAGCAATCGTGATTGCTCAAAAAAAAAAAAAGGTAAGGAAGTGATCAAATAGAGAGTAAACACCACGTGAAGTGCTCTAAATCTGCACAGAAATGTTTACAAAGAGCCTTTTAACTTTCGATACTATAATTACAATCTACCCAAAACAAAAGTGCTCCCCGCACAGTTAAATATACAACCATTCTCTTCTAACGACCCAAAAAACTTGGACACTCACTTTCACAAGCTCATTTCCTAGTACCACACTTTCCATCAACTGTTGAGAAAGTTCACCCGAAGTCAAACATCTTCCATTTTAGTGAGATCCACTGACCTCTGAACCGCTTGTACTTTTTCCCAAACAGCGGAAGGTTGCAGACTATGACAAAAGGAGGAATCCATCTTTGACAATGCAGCCAAATGTCGTGATGTTCCTCCGTCACGATCCAGCGGGAAGATTACATTGTCTTTAGGATTGATGTACTGGTTATAATCTTCGGATACTACTAGTTTCTGATACTTCCTTTCGTAAAAGGGATGATGCAACAGAGAGACATAAGTTAATTTCGAGTTTTCTGTAACTCATTGTTTCTTTTCCTTACATGTATCAGGAGATTCGCCCACCTCCTCGGCGTCGTTAATTTGATGATATCGGTCAATGCTGAAATACAAATGCTGAGCCCATCTGAGGAAGGGGTGAATCCTAAATATCTAGGACAAGTAATTTTCTGCGCAACATGAAAGCGCTAAAGTGAAGTTTGGTAAATAACGGCCACTCTTATGGAATACAATGCATTTTTCTACAAGACTACTTGAGTAAAAAATTCAGGAGATGTATTAAAAAAAAACTTGCAATTTGAGAAAGCATTGAATATGTTTGAAAACTTAAAGCAACATCATATTGCGCCTCTCAACCTGCTTCATTTCCATAGTTATTCATTTGAGGTTAAGCATAGATAATTTAGTTCTGTATTTTATTGTAGACAGAGTTAAAAATGTTTAATAAATTAACATGAGCACTTATTGCATACTGCGGAATTGCAACAGTCACTTATTTGGTGCTTTAATTAATTTTTTTTAAAGAAAGTCCTTTTGATTATATAGTTATAGAATTTTAAAGTTAGATTTTTTGGACTTCGGATTTGGTTTAGTTATAGGGTGTTAAAGATATTTTGAACTTTTGGAATTGGACGATTAGGATTAGATCTATTTCTTGAAGCGAAATAGTAAGGTTTTTTAATTTTACCCTATTTAAAACAAATTAAGTATTAAAAACTTCGCTGATGGCACATTACAAACTTTTTTTTTTTCAATCGTTGTTGTTGATTTCAAATAAGTTATTACACTTTTATAGCAAAAATTACTTGGAGTGCGTTAATATCATATAAAATGCACTCAAGCCACATTATATCGAATACACGATATATCCTAAGCAGCATCAATATATAGGTATGGTTACAAACAGCGATTTCAAAAAGCAACGACCACATAAATTTATACAAAATATGAGGCGACCGATGGTAAGCCATTTCGTGGGATAGAATACTGCATTTTCTAGAGTTGTTCTGGTTAAAAATAAAATGTTTACTGAGGAGGCGATCAACGAGCGATCACATCAATTAAATTGCGTCAAAACGACACGTTCAACGAGTCTAAGCACCTGAGGTTCTTGAGTAGCAAGACTAACATCACTTTTTAGAATACTTATTCATATTGTCACGCATAAGTGTGCCGAAAGCAGTAAAAGGGCAGCTATGAAGAGTGACTTATGATCATGGAAAAACCTTAATTACTGATGAAAAATTTATTTCGGAAAAATAGGCAAAGAAGAAGTCAACAATATTTTTGGAAAGAACAAATGCCACTCTAAATTGAAAGAGAAAATCTTCTAAACGGAGTAAGAGAAGGCATCTTACATTCTGTATTTCATAACACCGGTCAAAGTTGAATGGATCAAGCACTGACCAATATCATATCTAGAAGTTAGGATATTTTTTTTTCTTTAGAATTGGCATTAAGTGACAACAGAAAACGTCTTACAGAAATCTTGAAAAATACATAGTGATATATGGCAGTATACAAAAGTAGTGTTCATCCATTTTCCGTGTGAATAATTGTATTAATGCATGTTGATCACTTCAATAGCGAAATGAAAAGGGGAGAAAAGCCATTATTTTATTAATGTTATTTCTTTAATGTACACTATTTCTTTATTGACAGTTTGTTGCGCAAGTTAAAAAAAAATGCAAAATTTTCCCGAGCACATAAGTATTTTAAGTGCAAATTTAAAAGTACGTTTCGAGGGTTTTTAGTACATACAATTCGGGATATAAATTGCAAGCTGTTTTTCTTGATGAAAAGTTTATTTAACCGGTGTGCATACTTCGATATTTTCATTAAAATAAAAAATGACTTAAAATAACTAAAATAAGCATATGCGCATAAAAACTTTTTTTCCGCAATGTAGTAATTTTTTTTAAATTTGCGACTCTTTCATTAAGTTAAGTAAAATTGCTTTTTTCAAAAATAGGATCTGCATTTCATATAAGACTCAAATGAAAAATAAGTGTGTACATACACAAAATGTAGTGTTCTCAAGAACTACTTTAGTATCCGAGTAAAGTTTTCATAAGATACATCCACATTCATGTCAAATACTTCAAAGTGCGCGGACGTTAACCTTTTTTTTAAAGTTAACTCTGTTTTCTGAAACGTATTTTGTAACATTAGCCTCAATATCTAAACTCATCCACATACCATTAATCTCTCCAGCTACAAGTAAAATATCCCGTCAAAAACTTCACGACAAAAAATGATAATTAACTCGTTGCCAACTTAAACGTAAAAGTGAAGACGTCAGGTTTTTCGCTTTTGTGAAGAAAGCAATCCGAATTATTACACTCGAAATCGGTCAAGATACCTTCAGAATAACTTTCTTGCGAACAATCGGTCATTTAAAACGTTATAAGCCGGAAATGTTTCTGCTCGGCTATTTCATGCATTATGCATTGCTTCGTTTCCGAGAAAGTTAGCAGAGCAAAATGCATTTATGAAGCTAGCGTTAATTTAAAAAAAAAAAAAAAAAAAAAAAAAAATCATGCATACTATGATTTCTCCTTACCTTGTTAGGTTTTCATTGAGTGTGACATTTGCACATATATATTTGCGCTTTGATTAAAGAATTTTTAACTTTACCTCTCAGTTTTTATATATGGGCCATTCTCCAGAAAACGTAACTTTTGAACGCAAATATTTTTCAATTTCAAAACCTTTTTTTTTCATTCTTACATGAAAGTGTTACCCACTAGAAGTAACCATAAATAATGGGCCAGCTAAGTTCCAATTATTTGACTCATAAATTAAAAAAAAAATAAATAAAAAATGCCTTGTTCACGGAAATAAAAAGAAAAAGCTTAATATTTAAAAAACGAGGCCAATTTAATATCAAAGTAGTAATTTTGTTAATTGTGCAAAAAATCTGTTATTTTAATGATTAATGGGAATATAATATTAAGCTCTCTTAAAGTACGGCTTAATTAGTCATTTCAAATTTATGTTAAATGGTATTTAGTAAATTTGAGGATATATTGGCAATTTATAATTTTGATAGAATGCCTATCATTGATGTATTTCCCCTCCATTTATCTTCACCTCAGAAATAATGACATTGATAAGGCCGTTCACGGATGTGAGGAATTTTCCATTAATATAGGCCTACTAGGTATTATTTTAAGGATTTTTTTTCTTCGTTGCTACAGTCTGCACATGTTACGCATATGAAAACATGTTCATTTCTTTTTTTACATTGATTTACATCCCTGAAATTCAAGGTAACGGAGGTGAAAAGTCAGAATAACCATACTATGTTTTTAAAGCAACATCTATCTTACATGAAATAAACCGTCAGCTTAGCTAATTCCAGTCGAGGTTTTAATATTGTGTTTTAATTAGTTTTAGTTCGACAAGAAGTTATGTCACACAATACATTCTCACTTCCGTTACCAAAACACAAAATACCATTCCTCATTAACACGTGGCGGTAATGAAAACAAATTTTATTTTCCATGATACAAGAGAGCCCCTTTGTTCATTTTCAACCATAAAGAAGTTGTGAGATTTTTGTCTAAAAAATGGATAGATTTTGTTCAGTAAGTTACCGCCCTAGAGATAGGGCTAAGGCAGAAATATATGAAATACACCACCAGTTCAGCCAATTCCAGTCGAGGACTGCAGTTTCGTGCTTATTAGCAATCATCAGCCCAGCATAGGAGTAACTAAGCTGGAGGTGGAAAACCTCTTAAAGAAGCCAATAGTACCAAACAAACTGGTAGCCATCACAGAATTAGCACTGACCACACGAGTGACCGAAACAATGGTTCGGTTCAACAGTCCTCGGCTGGAATTGACTGAGTGGCGGTGTATTTCATGCATTTCTGCCTCAGCCCTGGCTATAGGGCGGTAACTTACTGAATATACCTGCCTTGCCTTCAATATTAGAGTTGAACCGAACCATTGCTTCGGTCACTCGTCTAGTCAGTGCTAATTCTGTATTAGCTACCAGTTTGTTTGGCACTCTTGACTTCCTTAAGGGGTTTTCCACCTCCAGCACAGTCACTCCTATGCCGGGCTGATGAGTGCTAATAAGCATGAAACTGCAGTCCTCGGCTGGAATTGGCTGAACTGGTGGTGTATTTCATATATTTCTGCCTTAGCCCTATCTCTAGGGCAGTAACTTACTGAACAAAATCTATCCATTTTTTAGACAAAAATCTCACAACTTCTTTATGGCTGAAAATGAACAAGGGGGCTCTCTTGTATCATGGAAAATAAAATTTGTTTTCATTACCGCCACGTGTTAATGAGGAATGGTATTTTGTGTTTTGGTAACGGAAGTGAGAATGTATTGTGTGACATAACTTCTTGTCGAACTAAAACTAATTAAAACACAATATTAAAACATTAAATATGCTTAAACAATTAGCATTTGAGACACTAGTGAAAGAAATAATCAATGAATAAGTATATACGTTTAATTAAACGAGTTATTAAACAACATAAACAGTCACACAAGGTGTGTGACCCGCCACGGAGGTGAGAATTCACATGTTGTGAAACAAAAATATACTTAAAATAAAAATTATTATTAAAAAAATGTTGGCAGGGCTAAATAGATATATTTTTAATGAAATTAAAAATCATTGTTAAATGAATTATTCCTGAAAGTTTCTCTGTAAAAGGCGTGTGACAGAAAAGTTACTTTTGAAGAATGACCTATATTTGCAAAGAAGTTACCATCGAGTAACTTAATATAAAGTATAAATTTTCTAACAAACATTTGTGCAAATAAAGCAGTAATCTGCCTATGTTGAGGTTGTTTTATGTCGACATCCGCAACGTACAAATTGTTTTATCCAACCTAATTTTTATTTTATAAAAAGTTGATACATTGAGATAAGGGATGTGTCGTTCATGAACGAACGGTCTTTAAGACCGACTCCTTAAAAGGCACGGTGTAGTACAATCTCCTAAAAATATGAACAGCCGTTCTTTTGAACGATGGTATTTGTATATTTCATTTACTAATTTATTATTAGTATTTATTTTATTTAGTGTACTTTTAAATATAATTGAATTTTATACATTCAAAATTTTTTGCATTATTCTCCCCTTCAAAATGTTTTATAGGACGGTATTCGGCAAATGTTTTTGTAGATTTATATATTTTTAAAAGATCAATTGTGCAAAATTTTCGACGTTATGTCAATATTTTTTTATGAAATAAAGTAAACCTGTTTAACTCTGTTTCATGCAGGAATCGAGTCTACGACTTTCGGAATAACATGTCTTAGCATTCACTTACGGATAAAAAGTTCGCAAAATGAACTATAATTGCTTCATTATACACCTGAACCCAAAGAAAACATTTTTTGATTTAATTTTAATTAGTATATTTTCTAAGTGTTAGGTCGTTTCAGTTGCTTTTCCTAAAAAAAAAAAAAATATATATATAACGACATCAATGAAACATTTTCAATGTACGCGAGTATATCTCGCAGAGATTTCTCCTCAACTGTTTTAATGAACGAGTTCACTGTACGGGTCAAAAACGTGAAAGATCCTATGACGAACGGATAATTAACGAGGTGATGTGGGCATCACATGACTTCCTTTTACACAAATTTAATGTTATTTTCCCACTATTGGTAATTTTAATGTGATTCAATGGTTAATTCTCTAAATATCGCCAATAGTGGCGAAAATAAAACCAAATTAAAAAAAAAAAAAAAAACCCGCCAAATTTGTTACCAAGTTGGCGACAGAACTTGGCGAACAAAAGCCCCTTGGCGATATATCGCCAAGTGTTTGCCAAATTATAACACCACTTGAGTTTGCATTGAAATTTCAATGATTTCCCCCGTAAAAGGTATAAAAGACCCCATTTGGAACATCCGAATGAAACCAAAGAAAGAGGTGCACAACTAGATCCTATTAGGAGTCTACGTACCAAATTTCAACTTTCTAGGACATGCTGTTCTTGAGTTATACAACATACATACGCACGTGACGCGAAAACTCGTTGTAATTAACTTGGAGATCTTGAAAATTGATATTTCTAATGTCTAAGTTCTTAGGCACTTATCCACGTGTGGTCGAGTTGAAAAAGAAAAATCAACATTCTTTCGGGGATGAGCAAAATGGAAGTTAAGGCCGATTTTTGAGTGAAATTTTTTTCGCGAATACAATACTTCCCTTTTTGTAAAAGGAAGTAGAAAGAACAACATTGCCCATCTCTGAGATAGTCAGCGGTAAATTTTATTTAAATATACAAAAACTAAATGATAAAGTTGAAAATTACTATATTACTGAGCAAAAACGTGAGTACAATTGTCACACCATGAACAATAGTTTGACTATGAGACATATTTATCTGCCCGTCTTTGTGTGAATTCGAAAATATACTTTTAAACATTGGTTTTCCTCATTTGAATGATCTGTTTTAAATTGAAAAATTGTGTCCTCCAAAACATTTAAAAAGCTTTCATTTTGTTTTGCAGTTACATGATTGTGACTTATGGTTCCCATGTTTCTTTTTATTTGGAAGCACTTAAAAAAAAAAAAAAACTATACCTATACAAATATAGTGGCATATGGTTATATATTAAGTTTGAGCTATAAATTCAACTCGTCTATTCAACTACCTTTACACAGCATTTCATGTATTGTGGTACGTCTGATTGTTAAACTTCTAACTGCTGATTTTTTTATGTAAAGACGCTTCAAAATATTTATATGTTTTTACGCGAAAAGAAGCGATATTTAAATATACAGGTATATACTCAATTTTCTCGAATTCCCTTAACAACAATGTTTTCTATGATAAATTTCATACAAGGTTCTTGGGAAACTTTTAATTTCGTATTATTGGCAATAAAATCGAACTTCTTTACTATTTTTTCCCATTTTTATGAACAACAAATAACACACTTACGGTAAACCATAGAGCAGGATTATGTAAATGGAGCGAGCAAGTCCAATTATTGGCTAAGCAAAAGCTTGGGCAAAGACCTCCAGTTGACTCAACGACGAATGGTTAACACGTTTTGCGTAAAACTATTGAAAGAAACCCGATTTCTGCCAATGCTTTTCTTTAAAATCTATCACGTGACTTGGGGTCTTTCCTTCACGAATGAAAGTCTTCACTCCCTCTATTTATCTCTTCTCAATAGGCAAAACTCTTTCATAAGAATAAGCTATGGGGCTTGCAAAATTGACACGTGGTTAATATAATTACTTCAGAAAATGCATTAACGACATTTAAATGATAAAAAAACGGAAATAAGGTTTTCAAAATACGTGGAAATCACGGGGAGAGCAATTTTTGCTGCTCCCACGTTTTCCGTAGAAGTCGCGAGACATGGAATGAAAGGCTTTTTGACCGAATTAACCCATTACTGGACAGGATAGTTATAATTTTTAATTATTTTATTTCATTTGACATAAGTGGCAGTGTAAAACGTGTGTAACCCTAATATTTCTTGTGCACTTCACAAAGTTTAGCGAGTTAAAGTAGAAACATTTCGAACGATTTGTGTATTTTGTACTTATAAATAATATAACTGAATCAATATCGCAAGTGACAAATAGTCATAAAACCGTGTAATTAAACATTACAGAACATTGAACTGCAATAATCGAATTTTTCTGGGGTTTAAGACATCCCATTTTACCAGTTGAGAAACACGATAGTGTTAAAATAAAGGTCACTGCTTAAACTGAACTTACTTTCTGAACGTCCCTCGTAAAATAAAATCTAATTGAGAGTTCTTGTAGGAAATTTACGTAAGTACTAATTCCGTATAAAAAAATCAACAGCAACCGTCCGAGTCCCTTGAAGGTCCAGTTTTAAATAGAGCAGGTAGAATTAAGAAATTAAAAAGCAAATAAAAATAAATGAATAAATAAAAATTTCACTCAAAAGCAAAATCAAAGTTGCCTTTTCCACGATAACAGTTTGCTTTAATATTCAAAAATGCACCTGCAGTCAATGCATTCAACTAAATAAGCCATTAAAAATTATATGAATGGACAGGTTGGGAAAACCTTACAGAAATAAACTTGAGAACGATAAACACGTAGAGTTTATAATTAACACTATATACGTGCCTTTTTTTTAAAAGCATAAATAATTTCACAGTAAAAATGCAATTAGAAAACCTTCTTCCAATGCCGATTTAAATTATTTTTTTAATGATCGAGTGTCCCCGTGACTGCAAAAGTTGTCATCTACTTTTGTTCCCTCTCTCCTCCACCCAACTTTACCGCAAAGGAGATCGGCTTTGTTCACAAAACTCCTCTTCGAAAATTAAGGTATATTCAAAACGTATTCTGGGACTTTTTTTAAAGAGGAAAATCACTGCAAGATTACGGCGCGGCGTTTGATTGATTTTTTTTTTAGTTTAAAGGCGCAACCAAAAGCATGAGATTTAAACAAGCAAAGAACAAAACATGTTTGTTCTAAAATTTGGTTGTTAAAATAGGATATTGAACTTTTAAATCTTCAGCAGAAAAAATATCAATGTTTCCCTAGTCATTTCATGCATCATGTACAGAAAGACAAATATGTGAAAATTATTATGATAGTTACTTACTACTGTCTTACGTTTTGCAATTTAAGTCATAAAATACAACTGCAGGCATTGGATTTAAATGCTGAAGTGCTTTAATTCGAAAATTTTAGTACGTAGTTTTTTTTTTTTTTTTTTTTTGAAAATTAACTCAAGAGTAGATAAATTAAATATAGTTGCACAAGCTGGCCAAAACATCGAAATGAAAATACAAGTTGTGGTCGTTCACAAATTATGCCACACTTTGAGGGGGGGGGGGAAGGGTTGTGAAAAAGTCAGTTTGTGAGAGGAGGAGGTAGGAGGTAACAAGAAGTATGAAATCACACATTGTTTGAAAAAATATGTACTATAGTATATACAGTGGTCACCGCATGTATGAATCACATTTCTTCTGAACAGTTGATTCCATAAAGCGGTTGATTCAATAAGGAACGACTAATTCAATAAAGCTGGATCTTATTCTGCTTTTGAATATTTGATTCACTAAAGCGGTTGATTCAATTAACCACTGATTCAATTAACCGGCGTATACGTTTATAGAAAAATGTTTACGTGATAGTGCGACTTCATACAAGGAGAGAGGAGAAGAAGGTTGTGACAAAGGGACAGAGGGAGGTTTAAAATGTTCAAAAAGTGACATTTATGCAAGGGCGCCTATACACAAATTTTCAAGGGGAGTCTTCAGATATTTTCCCCATGATTGAGCAGGATACTTTCCCCATAGAAACCAATTTCAGTTCAGATTAGAGTTATTAAAATTTGACATTTTTAATAATTTATTCATTAATTGCTGGAGAAGAAATGTTTTTACATTTTTGCAAAGAAAAATTACTAAAAGCAAGGAAGTTCTAACTTCAAAGGGGAGGGAGGCTTGAGCTTAACTTGCCCCCTTCCATATGGGTGCCTTTGCATTGATGGGTAGTTTCGTAGTAAAAAGTGCACCTAATTTCGTTACTTGTAAAAAAAAAGAAAAAAGACAATTTTTTTCGAATAAAAATAAAAAACGCAACTTATAAATCTAATAAAAATAGAAGTCCTCGTTTTTAAAGCGAGCGAAAGTGAAATGAAAAAGCAAAACGCTAAGATATCGAAAATCAGTATCTCTAAATGCAAATTTACCTTATGTAATTGAATTTTTTTTTTAAAAAATTGAATGTGTCCAATGAAAACAATTATAATTCAAGCACCGTATTACAAACAGTTCACAGGTTTTGCAAATTTCGTTAGCTCTAAAAGAAAATGACTTTTTTTTAAACAAATCCTAGAAACGCAATTTATAAATCGAATAAAAATAGAGTCCACGTTTTTAAAAGGAGCGAAAGTGAAATAAAGATGTAAAATGCTAAGATATCGAAAATCAGTATCTCAGAATGCAAATTTGCCTTCTATAATTGGACACTGATTAACTTTAAAAAAACCTCAATGAAAACAATTCTAAGTCAAGAACTTTATTACAAACAGTTCACAGGTTTTGCAAATTTCGTAACTGAAAACGAAAATTGAAATGTCAAGGTCGTGTGCTATGTTCTTCGGGATGTAACACTAGCTCAATATGCAGAAAACGTGTTGGAAACGAGGCTACTGAATGTGGAACACTAGCCTTTCCTGCTTGACGAGCAAAACATTTGGGAAAAAAGTGGCTTAATAGACGACAATCTCTTTTACTGCATATATCACGTTTGTTTTCTTATGACAGAAGAGAAAAAATATCGGCTACTACACAAACACTTGAACTCCTTTGTAGTAAAATGTCTTGCGGCTACTATTACAGGTTTTTTGCGAGTCAAGTGTTGTGGTGACTTGACGAAATATTGTTGTTTCTTTTATCATTTTGGTTAGTTTGTCTTACGTGCTGTGAATTGACCATGAATAGTTACGTTTTTGGTTCTGGGGTTAAAAAGAGGGTGCTCCTCTCCCATAAGCGTTTTTTAATATAATTTAGCTGCGAAAGGCGTTCCGAATTTACCGATTTAAGATCTTTTAAACTATTTCTTTCTTAGTTTTTAAAGGAAAAAAAAGCATCTCCTCGTTTGAATTTTGATTTCTTGAATTCATAAGTTTTTGCAGTCAGGCGCTGCGACAGGACCCTTCTCACTGGGTTTGTTTCTACAAGAACTTCTTTTTTGGCTCTTATCCGAAACATAATTGTGAAAAACATAATTTGATTTCTAGACGTCTAAGTTCAAATAAGTTCTAGGTGCAGGATACTAGATGTTGAGTGCAGAATGCTGTTTGTCTAAAGAGGAGAAAAATATGGTTTTACTTCTTTGCTAATGATAAAATCACTATTTCTAAAATTGAAAAGGTCCTATATGTTATTTTCTAGCGAATCTATTATTATCTATTCTCTACGTTTTAACTATATTATTGATTGTATAGAGTCAAGAGGGTCGGGTATCAATGAAGCTGATTCCGGGGGACAGACGCCTCTGCCTAGGAAGTGGGACATGCCCGCGCAGGCCCGCACATCAGAGGCTTTGAACTATAAGCCGGAGAAAATAAAACCAAAGGAACATCAACTATGGTCAAATGAAAACAAAACACAATCGTGATTGCTAAATAGCAACTTTTTATGCTTAAGTGACAATTTATATTAATACACCAAACATTTGAAGAAATTTAAAAAAAGGTGAAATAAAGAGTTTGTGGGTATTTTGTTTTCAATTAAGGCTTCATTAACGTTAGTTATTTTTTCTTTAGTTTTTAAGGTTCATTATAATGATGGTTAACATACAATTTTATGAAGAACAACGACTTCAATCAGTAAATCAAGAGTGCAGATTTCAGATTTCTTTTTTGAAGTAAAATGTAAAGGTATAAAATGCCTTTCCAATAGTAGATCTATTGGTTATAAATTATTCAACCGTTACAGTAATATGTAGTACACCCTCTATATTTGATCAAAAGTATTATCAGTTACAAGTTATTCATTAAAAAATACTGTGAAGAATTTAAAAAAGACATACGAAGTTTGAAAAGAGAGAAATTTGGTTCGTGCAGCCTTTAAATAATTTATTCTCTTAAGTAAAAACATAGAGCATATAGTATAGAGTGTGCTAGACTCTTGTGGGATAAGAAGTTCGCTGGTAATGGAGCGCAGTAGCTAAATGAATTCAAAATGGCATGAAAAAATGCGACTTCAATGAAATGTTTTTTTTTTGTTCAAATTTGTATTTAATTCTAAAGGCTCTTAAAAATGTGATCCTACAACATCTTGCTTTCAAGTTACGGTTGGAACTATAGGAGATATTTCCGGGTTTAATTGCTTAAGTTGGCGATTGCTAACGAGTACATTATTTGATAATTATATTCATAAAGCTACGTAAGCAAATTTTTACGAAGTTATCAATAGTGACCAAATTGATTACTCTGTCTGGGAAAAAGCGATCTTTGGTGTCGCCAAAAATCCAACTATAGTGTTTTCAATGCATTTTCTTAAACATTTTATACGATTACTAATTTCTCATATGAGTAAGGAAACTCATAGTTTTACTTCAAATGTAAAGTAAAAACATTTTTTTGTTACTTTCGTATGTAATCCATTCAAATATCCAAGGCTACTACAAGACCATTCTCTTATATATCAAATCCTCCAATCGAACCCGCTTAATGGAATAGCCATTTTGAATCTAAAAATATTTCAATAAGAGGGATATTTCATTAACTGGAATCAAAATAACACATTACAGTGGTTTGGTACATTAAAAATGTATTTTTTAAGCAAAATACTCTTAACCGATATTCTAATAAGCGGGCTCGACTGTATTAAATATTCTTTAGTTTATAAAAACACTCGCATAACATAAAATATTTACGTTTTTCACTGATATTTTCTGTTCTACTGAAGATTGTCCAGATTCGTTGAAATGGTATTGATTTGATATTTCTATGTGTTACAAACAAAAAACAAAAACTTACGACTTAAAGTTTTTTTTTTTTAGTCGAGTAAGTTATGTTTTTAATATCCACGAATATATTGGTAGAATCAGCGATAACGCTCAGAGCAGTAAGCGTCGCATTGTTGCTGATCATATCCATTACAAAGTACTAACAAACAACCTACTACAAATTGTACAAATGATATTTCCTCTTCTAGTGCACTTTCATTTATCGTTACGCAAGATTTACTAACTACTTTGATAAAAATAGACATCGGTAGTGTAAAGATGTAACAGTCATGTGCTACAGTAAAAACTAAAGATATGCAATAATTTTCAGAATGCTTTGAAGTATATTTCCTTCTGCTTCTCTATGCTCCTTTGCGGTTTGAAACGCACAAGGTATCACATGTTTTTACAACCTTAGAGTTTCGAAATTAACAGTCAGATTTTCAAGAAATTCGACAAAGCGTCCAGAAGCAAATATGCTTCTTGTTTAGGACGAAATTGCGTCTAATGTTTTTTCAAATAATACCTTTTAAAGTTACGTATTATAGTTCGGTTGTCAAAAACTGATCAT
Source organism: Uloborus diversus (assembly GCF_026930045.1). Classification (NCBI taxonomy): domain Eukaryota; kingdom Metazoa; phylum Arthropoda; class Arachnida; order Araneae; family Uloboridae; genus Uloborus; species Uloborus diversus. The sequence goes on from NC_072735.1 coordinate 46,918,068, forward strand.
AAATAACCAGTACCAAGCAGTTATGTAACTTAATTCATCTATACCTAAAAATTAGCATTCTTGAGCTATCATAATCAAATCTTTGCAAAATTATTCATCACAGCTAACGTACAAAAACAAACTAAATAGCTTCAACTGCTCAAATTGTTATTTATGAACACCAAGTTTCATCACCTACCGTTATCACAGAAAAATTGGTTTTGATCAGGTACAAGTAATGAATCCATTAAACGCACCATTAGACTTGGATTTTAAGCAATTACTCCCAAATTAAAACACCTGTCCAATTCTCCAAATATGCATACTCAAGGATGCAAATTACATCGTTCCCATAAATGTACCAGTCGGGATTCACATTAATCAGCTCTGGGGTTTAACGTAAAGGCAAACCATTCATCTTTATAAATTGACTACTTGTCTTGCTTACTGAACAGAAGTTGCGATAGGTATGCGACCTTGAGTTCGGTTCAAAGACTTCTGTGGCTCATGCGAAATAATTTGTAGGTAAAAATATCGACCTTGAAAGGTGAAGAAATGACGCAGTTCAAACACTTTTAGATTGGAATGTCTTGATAAAAAGTGCAGCAAGGGATTATTGCACCGCTTTTTACAGTTTAAGAAGCATAAACATTGTGGAAGAGTGGATTTTTTTTTTATAAACTATCAAATAGTAATTTTAATAAGAATAATTATAAATTTGACAATTCATAATGTTTTTGTTAATAAGATTTAGTATCAATAACATGGGAAAAGTATGATTTATAAATTATTTACATTCAACGATTTTTAAAAGAAACTTTGAACTTAGGGAAAATACCTGTACCCCGGAGCGAGGAGAACGTATGGTGGTTTTACAGGAGAGAGGAAAAACTCGTTTTCTGGCGCATTCAAAGGATGAGACACCTGCTCTATTAATCATGGTAAAAAATTCAAAAGGATTTAAAAAAAAAGAATTACGTTCACATGCCTCGATGCGGAATAGGTCACTACATACGATGTGCACTAATAAACGGAAAATCGCAATTTTTGGACCGACGTCAGTCCGACTTGGAGGTACAGATATGTCCCCTGCTCTCATCTCTAAGAGAGACTAATAGAAAAAAAACATTGATCAAATAGTAATCAATTACTTCTGCCAACAAAAAGTCAAAACTTTATTATACAATGCTGCATTTAAAGAATTTTAAAAATATTCCAAAACTATGAAAGTATATCGCCGTGAAAAAAACCCTGCTTAAGACATTTTTAAAATCAGCAGAATAACATACACCATTAGGTAAGGTAAAGATTAGTGACAATCAGACAATTTTTAAAATTTGGTTGAAAGAAATACAACAAAGCACTTTTATTTCCATTCTGATGCTGTTGATCAATCAAGCAGTAAGTTGGAAGTACCGTTGTGGCTGCAAGTAAAACCTTGGGAAAGAAACAAAGAATACCAGTCGAAGAGGGGGAGGTGGTTCAACAAGAGGTTTAAGGTTATACTAAGCGAACTGAAAACGGCAATTTCAATGCAATATTACTGTCTTTAGGAAGGAGCCGCATTGAGTGATTTCGAAAGCCTTTTGTGCAATTATTTAACATTCCTCGGTATAGAAATTCTGCATTGGGCTGATGCAACAATCATACAAGTTTGGCTTAAAAGGCGGGATTGAAGAATTAAAGTACTGCTACATTTTTTTTTCACATGATGAAAAAAAGTCATTTTATTCTTGATAATATAACCGGGAATTTCATAATTTTCCCAAAACGATTCCATCTTACATCTTCTAAATGATTCAGTCATTTACATATTAGGTTAAAAAAGATTAAGAATCAAGAAAAGATAAGGATTAAATTAAATTTCCGAATAGGACTAGTAATTTTACCAGAAAAACCCTGCAGGAATTTCAAGGTTTTCTTTCTTTTTTTCTTCATAAGTCAATTTTCGAAAAGACTGACTCTTACAAAAGATTTAATTCTTTGACTTGATCGTATGAGGTTTTGACAACACAAATGTTTTTTTTTAGGGTAAAGGACAAGCTCAAATTTCAAAATGTTCTCATTTACGAGGGCTATCTTTCGTAGTGTAATTTTTTACGGCGTCGACGTGATATTTTCTTGCCTTTAGCTTTTCTAAATAGCAAAAATATGTTCATAAAATTATGATGTCTGTTGAAAGGACCCCATTAGGAAAGTAGATAATTCATACTTCATAAATTCAGCAAGTTCTCCTAATCAATCTGAGAAAAAAAAAAGACTCATTTCGCTTTTTTTAAAGTAGTTCGTGCTAAAGTGGATCTGTAATTTCAGTAATGTCACAAAATAAAAAATCTGCAATAAAACGTAACTATATTATTTCCAACAGCAGCTTCTAAAATACTTAAACAACGCGTTCAAAAAAGTTCTAAAAAAAGTTGTGCTGATGCAATTATCGTTTTGAAATGTATACATTTCCTTTGATCTATACGTAGTTTTTTGAAATCTTGTGATATAATTCGAACTGTTGTAACTAGTTGCATAAGTTAAAAAGAATTCATATGTAACGTCGATCTTCAAATTCAAATTTTTAATCCATTCAAATTGCGCAAAACGAGGAGACCCTATAGACAATGTATCACAAACATATTTATGCAAACTGAGAAATATTTAAGTGTTCAACAGTTATAAAATTTATAATTTTCTCCAAAACAATTTTTTTTTTTGAATATTTTTTAAAGAAATGTATGTTACATTTTAAGAAATTATCAACCTGAAAAATATGAACAGTAAAACAGGTAATTTGCGTTAATTATAAATCTTTGCTGTCTCCTACATAGTACTCAAAGACGTGGTTTTTTGGTTTTTTTTTCAAGTTTAAGTTAAATATTTTATTCTAATATAATTTTTTGTTATTCATTTGAAAATGTTAATGTCATTTTTTGAACTTGATATTTTATTCAAATTTGTATGTAATTTGTTTTAAAAAGTAAGTAGAACAAAATCTTTTTTTGAAGAAAATTATAAATTTCAGGCCTCGTGCTGGACACTACGGCTGGGCGATATAGGAATTTTTCCATTGCGATACTGTGATACATCACGATAAAAGACAAAAGATATTTTTTAAAAAAGATTTACTTAAACTTACTTGTTTAAATTTTACAATATATACACATTTTTTGTAAGATACTTCGGTGGTAGAGAAGATTTGAACCTTGTCCTAAAAACACGACCAAATATCTTATCAAAAAAAAAAAAAAAAGCGTAAGATAGTATTGCAGACATGTGTTTTGTATTACAATGAGTTTATCTTTTCAATGCAAAAGAGTATGAGCTGATGGCAGTCGAAAGCAAAGTCATGCACAAGCTCACATTTTCTTGCACTTAAAAACAGTTTTTTGAACATCAAAATAACTTAGCAGCAATTTGTTGCTACATTGCCGTTTAAACTTTCCTTCTTTATTTTGTGAGTGATTGTATGTTAAACTTTGTTCCTTATATTTTCTATTCGGAGCTAAAACAAAATTTGCAATTCCTTCATGTTTTGAAAGAAGTGAAAGTTCTTGTTCACTTATAATATTTCTACTAACGTTAGTTTGAAAAGAGTATCTCTTCACACCAGCGTTGCTATGCCAGATTAGCTTAACACTCTGCTAATTTAACATTGGTACGAAAAAAAAACAGATTGAAACAATGAAAATCGCAAACTAATATCTGTATATCGGTGCTTGGGTCTGTAGTGAATGCAGAATTGATGCATCAGTTTAAAGAAAAATTTTAAACGGGTTGATTGATGTGGGATTATATCGTTTTTTTACGATGCATTGTCCATCCCTACTGGACACCTAAATTTTTTTTATTTTTGTGACATATGTAGAGCTGTAGGGGCAATGTTTTGTTTAAATGAAATTTCGAACTTCTAAAAAATTTTTTTGTTTCGATTCTGCCTAGTACACAATCCTGGTTTACACTTTCAGGCGCAAGTCGGCACGGCTTGCCGTTGTTCAACCTATATGAAACATTTTTTTACAATTGTTCTGACATACAGGCGTCCCTCGTATTACGGTACTTGTACAACACGGTTCCGATGTTACGTGGTACCAAATTTGAAATTATTATAACACGGTTTCGATATTACACGGTACGAATCATGAATTTAATGCTTCATGGTTTCGATATAACACGAATTTTATCTTTATACAAGATAGAACTTCATTTTTGTGTAATTCATTTTTTTAATGGTTGATAACTAAGTTTTTACTTTGTTCTTATGAAACTTGTTTTCGATATAACACGATACAGATCCCTTGGTTTACTCTATTTCTAAGTCTCGTATAACACGATTTCGATATAACACGGAACAAGGTTTCAATACAACACGATACATATTGACATGATTTTTACTATGTACATGATTAATTAGCGTAAAAAATAAGTTAAAAAGTTATTTAAAAAAAAGTCTCGTATAACACGGTTCCTCGATACTACACGGAACGAATTAACCGCGTTATAGAAGAGACACCTGTATTTAAATTAAAATAAAATTTTAAATATTAGGGGCTACCTTACTTTTGTCTTGAATCATTATACATACAGGAATACTATGATTTTAATCGAAAAATTATAATGAAAAATTCTGATAAATTTGATTTTAAGCGATTTACTCCATTCACGGGAAAGAAGAAAGTGCGCCATTTGGTGCTGTCAATTACGTATTTGTCTTTGACGAGAAAAGATTAGTGCCAAGCAGACGGTACATGAGAATACGATTTGATTTTTTTTTTATTCTAGAAAATATCTCCAAAAGTAGACCCCGTAGTTGCAAACCTTCTAGCAACTGTTTACTTTCGTTCTATCTTTCCCATGAACAGAGTATAATGTGCTAAGGAACCTTGTCATTTATTGAGAAAAAATAACAAAACATTCTTTCTGGTGGAAACGGTGGAAATAACAAGAACATTCTTCGTGGACATTCTAGAGCAAAACTGTTGGTGTTTTGAATCTTTTAACTGCACTGCTTTAAAAAATGTTCTTCAGATAACATTTAATGATTTGGATTATTAAAGCATATTTTATGCACGAACAAAAAATCGTAAAAAGTGGTTTATTATTTTTTTCTTTAGAAAAATGACTATTCGTAAAACATTTTTAAATTTATGTATTGTACTTAAGTGCATTGATTGCAACTCTATCAAAGTGTAAATCAGCCATCTAATGCTCTTACATTTACCTAGACAAAAAAAAAAAAAAAAAACAAAGTGCTGCTACATATTGGTGACGTTACCAACAGCTCAATGTCTAATTCGAACAACTGGAAGAAGGATCAATAACATCCGCGTCTGACCGGGATTCGAACCAGCGTCTACATCTCGGAAGTTCTCCACTATACCACTTATGCCGTTGGATGGGTCAAGTTATGCATTGGGAAAACATATATATTCTTTACTTTATCAGAAATCAGTAGAACATAACAGGAAATAGATTCAATTTCTATTCAAGTTACTCGACTCCTTTCTATACGTTTTACAGTATGCTTTTCTGTGCTTTATATTGTGAATAACGAAGATACTATCATACCCGCTGTTTGTTGTGTAGACCGAATTCTAAAGCTTTCTGAGCTCATTACACACAAAATCAACACTAAACATTTTGGAGTGATTAATGAATTGCAGTGTTTTTCGTGAGATATCAAATCTGTACCATAGAGGAGAAAGGCACACAAACCCGTTTGTGTTGAGAGGTGATAAAATTACAATTATCAGCTCATTTACAGTTTCCCACCTTCATTCTTGAGCAAACACTTAGAGGTCGGCACGAAATTCGTGAGGCGAATTCGCCATGGTCCGTGCTTACGGGACTCGTTAACGGTAAACAATGGTACAAAACGCGACAGAGTGAGCGATTAGATCACTTGAGCAGAGCTAATTGTGGCTGAAAACACTTTTTAGAGGTGTGTGAAGAATGGTAGAAAAAAAAATTCAGAAAAAGGGTATGAGAAGTGGAACTGCATTTCATTCGCGTCATATGGATCTGTCCACGATGACTGACGTTACAATTTGACTATTTTTAACTTATAAATTCAGCACTGTCTTGAAATTAAATTGTTTCTTCTGAAATTGATCTAAAATATCATGATATGGCACATCACTGCCCCCACACTTGTTTTAAAGCTTGAGGAAAACTTTTGTATGAAATTAAGGGGAATAAAAAAACGTGACTGATGTTACGCATAAGAGACACTGAGAAAAGTAACAATAATAAAGTAGATAATTTGAAATTCTCTTAAAACTAATAACGTAAAATCTAAACAGATTTCTTCCCCTAAAAATAGAGATTTTGGACTTTATGAAAACACTTTGTTTTATAGAAAAAACTAAAAGCATAAAACTTATTTAACACTCGTGACTGATGATAAAAAGATTTGACTGATGTTACATTTACAATGAACTGCTGTAATTGTAAATTATTTCTCCTTAAAAATAAAATTTGCATTTAAAATTATATTTGAAATACTAGAAAAGTTCATTTATAAAGTTTTAAAAGTTATGTTTTTGATGTATTTCATAAAATAAAAAGTCCTCTTGCCTTTACTACATCTAGTGCGCTAAATATTTTATTCCTTTCTCATGTGAATAATAAATTTCAGCCACATTGACAGGCTATTTCCAATGTTTTACTGCTTGAATCTTGAGTCACTAAATACTCCTACTTTTCAATTTCAATGCATCTAACTTCTCGTGATACAATTGTTTGTCATATTCTTCAAGAACCCGTTCTCCAGTAGCAGTCAACAATTTTGGAACATGTTCTGCTGGAAGTGATTCCCTCTACTGTAAAAAAAAGGTTGTTGCTAAACACCTGCTACAGCTTCTGAATAAAAAAAAAGTATTACTCAAATATAACTCTTTATAACATGATTGTGCAAGTCAGATGGTGATAACTATGAAATTTGCATAAAGCTGTGATATTTAGAAATATTTCTGTATCGACGACGTAGCACTTTTATTCAAATGCAATACATGAAGAAATAGAAGTATATATTTATCAAATTTCATGCCGGAAAATTTTTTACAGTAGCAGTTTTCTTTTATGAAGATATAACAAAGAGAGCTTTGAATGACTAACATATTTTACGAAAGTTTCCATAACTTTAAAGAAGGGCATTGCAGCTGCTAATTTAAGCTAACTTTGGTAATTATACCAGGTTTTTAAAAATTATTTATTTTTCATCATCCGCTCTTTTCAACTTCTACTTTGTTTTACTTTTTGTAATTTTCATGCTTTTCTTTATTTCTTAATTTATATCGCCTCCTTTTTTGCCTTTCTGCAGCAGCCAATGCTACTTGAGTAATTTGTTTGAGGTTTATTAACGAAAAGAGAAAATGTGACTCATTGTTATTGTGACTGATGTTACATATTTAAAATAAGTTTTAAATAATTAAATTCAGCTATTTCTAAATATTTAAGGGATTAATATTAAAGATATCAGCATAAATGAAGAGAATATGAATTTTTATAAACTTGGGTTTGTTTTTGTTTAAAGCAATGCAAACTTTTATGCGATTTTGTGACCGATGTTATATAAGTATGAGGTCTAGTTTAAAAATGTTTGCTACAAGACATTTATAACAGTTTAAAATTTCTTTGTTATTCCTATCTCTTCCTAGATAAACCACATTTCAATAAAAAAATAAGATTGTAGACATAGCAATTATTTTCCTAAGAGAAAAAAAAAAGATTAACTTTTAGAATCGCTAATGCAACGGCACATGGACACTGAGTAGTGTTGTCAAAATTTGCCTATAAAACTTAAACATATATTTTTTTTTGTAACTTTTTTCGCATAGTTTAATAAAACTACAGTCTTTTTTATCTGATATGAAAGAAAAAATTGCTGATACAATGGAATTTTTTTTTTACTGTGATGTCACTAGTTTCATGGACATGCCCATATGTATTTAAAGCAATTTTATGAATATCTTTTTTTACATTAAAAACGATTCGCAGTTCTTATAAACTATAAAAGGTACTGCAGTTTTTGGCTAATGGCGGCTAAAAAAGATAAAACAAACAAATGCCGTAACGTAAAGCCCGATTTTAAGCTAAAAGAATGACAGTAATTTTTCTTAAGATTTGGGGTTTTTTTTAATGAATTTTTTGTTTTGTGAATATTTAGGCCAATCTAGAAAATGATGAGAAAACGTTGAATTGAATGTTTTACCTTTATTTTCCGTTCCTCAATCGCCGCGAGGTAGCGTTTTAAAGTTTTGCGTTAAACACGTGCAAAACCTTTTATAGGTTTTCATTGACAGGGGCGGTTTTACCATTTCGCAAATGTCAATTGCCAGGACGCCCCCTCGACGGAAGGATCTTGAAATGGGGTCCAAAAAGGTACGCATGTACTAACTAATCAGGCACTTATTTCAAAAATATCATTTAAATATATTTAGAATCTAGCAAAAAAGAGATTTACCTTTTCTAAAATTGCTGATGCATTTAAAATCGAATAAAGTACTCAAACAATCGTCATTAACAATGAAAAATTAAATTTCAGTCCAGTTTTACTGTTTAAAAGAATTGAGTAGTTTAAACTCTCAGTATTTTAGAAATATTTAATGAGTTGAATACAAATACTGAATCTAATGCGTCAAACAATTTCCTACTTGTTTTAGAAGATTTAGACGCCAAACATATAACCTTAAAGAATTGTGCTCTAACAGGGGCGTGCACAGAAATTTAGGGATCCGTCACAAATGGTTTTTACGGCCCCCATACATATTGCTTACTCCCTCTGGTCCCTACATATATTTCACCTCTTATTTCTAAAATCTCGGGCTCCCTTCAGGCTCGGCCCCGGGCCATCAGGTGACCTTTCTCGCCCCCCCCCCATGCAAGCCCCTGAGCTCTCATGCGGAACAGAACATTTTGAACTTGGTTTAAATGTACGCAATTTATATAATTAAGTGCCTGCAATCTACTTTAGCACATAAATAGTGAAAAAATAAGTACGTAATATAGCAATAATTTAGCATGTTAAATAATTCACCTAACTCAACCTACTTCCGAAGGAAGGGTATTATCAAACACGACATTCAGTTGAAAAAAAAGGACTTTAAAAGATTAATGTTCCTTCTACTATATTTCACGGATTAGACAAATTGAATCAAAGCTTATCCAATCATCCATGGTATTGTTTCCTGGCCACCAATTGTATTACTTTTTTTCCCACTCACAAGAGAAAGTTTCGGAAACATATCAGTGTCAGGCATCCGAAAGTAAAAACGCGCGTTATGCGGCCACACACGAGCGAAACAGACCGGAAAAGTTGGATTTTTTCATTCCTCCACGCTTTCATTGACTAAACAGAGAGTGTAGTACAACAACATGAATTTTAATGTATTTCGTATTTAATCAGTACTGAATTTAGTTCTAAGCCAACAATGAAAATTATTCGTAGCCAACGGCGGTTGAGTCTTAGCATATGTATTTCGTTAGCTAGCGTATAGCAAAAGTGGCCGGCAGGTTGACCGCAGAGCAATTTTTAGTCATGAGTTTGCCAATATTTTTAGAATAGAAATAAATACTTTACTGCAATTATGGGGGGAAAGGTATACCAAAGAATATAGGTAAAAGCGGTGGAAATAGGATGGGGGGGGGGAAGTACAATGGGGGCATAGGTATACATAGGTGCATCCAAGAAAATTAAATCTAAATTTGACATATTATACTCTATTACTTTGGACATGAAATAGATTTTAATGTCCATTTCAAAACTTCAGTGATATCTTTATTTCAATTATGAGTTTAGTGAATGCAGTTTTTAATCTATAGGACAGGACTATTTTTGCTAATTTTAACACTTAAGTTGAAACTTCTAGTTCTTTTTAGTTTCATTTATATTTAGTAATTAATATGATCATCAGTTTTATAATAAATTTTTGCTTGAAAAGCGCACCAAATGGAGAAATATGAGAGTGAAACAAAATTTATTAGTTAACATTCAAGAAACAGTAAAAAATTTATCTGCGAAATAGTGTTTAAATAAAATATATCATGCAGTGCATGAATGATACATTTTAAAACTTTATTTTTCTTCCTCTGTTTTTACAACCTGCATCAGTAAACCTTAATATTTATTCGGTTTATAATTATAAATGTTGTTGAATTTGTTTTAGGCTAAAAATCAATGTTAAAAAAACTTATGTTTTGAAGTTTTCCGAAAATTTACCACCTTTTTACTCCGATGAAACTTTCTTCAATACGAAGTCAAAAATGAAATGAGGCATTGTAATACTAGTTAAGGATCCGAAAAACTGATTTCAATTCCTTTGTAACGTTTTCGAAGAAGGAAAATATAAGCTGAAGCATGGGTTTGATTATCGAAAGTGCGAGAGATTTTTAAATGACAATATTCAATAAAAAAAAGTCTCAGACGAATGATTCTAACGATAATGTCTTTTTTTAGGTGTCATTACCTACCAATTGGATAAGGCATCAAAATACAGTAAAAACCTCTGAGCGGCCACCCCTCCGTTCCATAAAATTTCGGCCGTTGAGAGGGGGTGGCCGCTTTAAAGAGTTTTCGTTACAATTGCAATATAATTTCTGTAATACATAATATAAGCAAGTCTAACGCATAAATTGAAATTTGAGACCTTTCTAAAGGGGAAATAGTATAATTTTTAATTATTGTGAATATTTTTCGGAGAAAGGATACAATTTGTGACTTAAGTTTGTACTTGGCTCTAATAGTTGTTTTTAAATTTGTTTTTCAGTGCAAATTCATATCTCTAGCCAATTTATTTGTCATTGTATCTGAATTTTCGATGACTTTATTATCCCCAAAACCACTTCAGTTGAAAGTCGAGTTTGTTGATTACAAAACGTATTAGTAAATTGGTCGTCAAAGGCCAAATTAGGGACTGAAAGGCACAAAAACGTTTTTGTTCAAAAAACTTTAATAATGCATACAGCGAATTGGTAAGTTAATTTAAATCAATCCATAACTAATATTAGATTTGAATAAAAATGCTTATTTTCGCCGACTCGTTGACCAGAAGAAGTTTTTTGCAGTCGGCACTGTAATTATCAAAGCACTCCAATGCTCTTCCGTGCTGATAAGAATTCGAACTCTTAATTCTCTCGCAGGTTTTCCGTGCTCATATTGAACAACGTATTGAAATTCTGAGCAAGATTCATAAAAATGATCTTCGACAGTGTTGTTTGCAACTCAGATTACACACACATACTGACCAACTGATAAAATTAGCATGAGTGACATTTTTACTCCGAACTATCAGAATTTGTTTTCAGCCAATAAGACTTGAACTGAAGGCCTTATTTGCTGAAGCCTCCTTAAAATGAATGGCTGTTAGAATGGCCATTAGAAACAGAAAGGGAATAAATTTCTGAAAAATTGGGATGGACGCATCCATTTGGCGGTCATTCAGAAGGGTTGGGTAGCCGTTGCTAGAGGTGTCTTTAACATCAAGTCTACGGACTAAAAAATCCGTGGCACAAAAATTTCACCGCTAAGAGAGGTGACCGCTTAAAACAGGTGGCCGCTCAGAGAGGTTTCCCTGTATGATTTTAAATAGCTATTATATACAAGATTATAGAAAAGCCAAATGAGATGGTTTTTTATTTAATCAAGTTATGCATTGAAAGCATGCAAGAGCTATTTAATAGCACACCATTAAACGTTTTAGGTTTGAATTGCTTCTGGCGTGGAGCTGTTATAATCAATGATAACTTTCGTAAATTTCGACACATAAAATGAATGTAATGGCTGTTAATGACTATCGTTTACAACTTGATGTGTTACATTTAGAAGGTATGAGGCAGTGAGAAACAGAAGTATGTAAGTGGACATTTTTAAATATTGATTAAAACGCGTTTAAATTTCGGGTCCTAGATAGGCTTTAATTGAAACGATTTTATAAATCATGCTGTATAGCAGCACAAACCAGGGCTACTAGTACTAACACTTGCCCAAGACAGAGGAGAGGTTCACCTACCATGTACACTGGTTATCTCCAAATGTTTAATTTTGGCTGTTACATCCCTTTGCTTCTCACTGCCTCATATGTGGTTCAGAACGACGTTTACAGGATATTAACATAGCAAACAAACTTTACTTGGAAATAAAAATGCACAGAATAAGTGAAAGTACGTGTTAAAGAAATTCAAATAAATTTTAGAGTTTACTGAGGGGAAAATTTAACCATTTTTTTTCTTAAAAGAATAAGCAAATTTAACTTATGCAAACATAAATCAATTCTAATAAATAGAGCTGAATTTGGTAAATATACTCAAAAGATGCTTTCATTTAACAAAATACTCCTAGAATTTGGCATTCAAAAGCCATTAAAAAATATTGAAGAAAAATCAATAAATCAGTCAAGGTAAGTATTAAGCTTAATGCTCTGCAGTTTTTTCTCAACCTATTAAAATCACTTCCGCAAAAGTTATTTTGTGCCCCATTGTTCATTTATTTTCATACAATCCTAAAAGATAAACGATTTGATAGGATTTATTCGTGAAGAGCAATAGTGCATAACGAAATCGTGTTTGAAGCTGACAGGTGGTACAGAAGATTTGAACCTTGTCCTAAAAACACGACCAAATATCTTATCAGTGAAGTTGAATTTGCATGCTTACCCAAATAACTAAAAACTTACAATTTAATCATAAACAGTTAATATAATACTGAAAGAAATTTTAATTTCACTACAATTCATTGTTTCTTATCAACGTTATTTTAAAGTAACTTTGTTTTTAATTGCGTTCATCGTCATGTTTCAAAAGCCGTAGACTCGTCCAAAGTTTTTACAATTTTCAAAATATTGTTAGATTGAAACCGTGTTATAAATTTCAAAGTTATACGAGAGTTCCCAAAATTTTAAAATTTATTGGACTGTGCTAGAGAGAGACCATGACGTATTGGAGCTAATCGTCGCATCATCGTGTAGGTGCGCGCAGTGTTATACGAGAGGTCCCGAAATTTATCATACCGTGCTAGAACAAAACGTGTGCTATACGTGAGTTACCTGTCCTAAATGTCATTCAAGAGTTTAAGGACAATTATATAAAATTCAAATTAAACCCTCTTTTGGGTTTTTGTAAAATTCCAAAAATTCAGTCATTGTTATAAATTTAAAGGTGTAAACATTTCGCTTCCCGGATTTTAAGGCAACCTTCCTCCCTTCCTAATTGTGGTTTTTGATCCCCATTTTGAAGGCAACTCCCCCTCCCCCATGTGAATTCCTGAGCATCACGGAAATTCCCGTGCCAAATTTGGAAAAGATCCGATGTAAACTGGATTTTATTTAGGAACACACACTCATGCAAACACTAATTTTATGTGTATAGATTTTCATGAAATTGAGAAATTATGTTAATATTAGCAAAAAGTGAAAATTCTTTGAGGAAGGTACAGTTGCTAATGAGGCGGAAACATAATTTAATTCAGAGCTTGTGATTTTTATAGGGTTAACGATAAATCCATTTTTTCCAAAGCGTTTGCATATCACCTAACGAAATAAAGTCAATAATTACAACATTGTCAGATGTAGATTAAGATGCCCACGATTTGTGAACAATGAACTGGTTTTTCAATCCTTAATACCCAATTAGTTCTTAAGAAAAACTTTATATAGTAAAAAAAAAAGACCTATCAGAGTCGTTTTTAATTTTAGAGAGAGATTCAGTTCGTTGCCCTATGAAAACATCACATGACTTACACCTATTAAATACTCATATTTTATGTATAAGAGGAAAGCAGTAGGAAAAAAGTGCTTTGCTTGAAATTCGTTAAGGAACAACTGATAATGCAATTTTAAACTTCAATGCAGTTATAAAAAGACAAAAAGTCATTAAACGATTAATGTTTTTTCCCCAACCTCAGAAAAACTATCGAAAATAGCTGGAAAGGGAAATTTACTAATAGTTCTCGAAGGAATGTCCATTATGACAAATTTTCTTACTAAATATGAACTTAGCTGAGTTAATCTTACATTTTAGTACCACTTTTATGCATTTGATTTGTTTTTTGGTGGAAACACCTTTGTTTTACTTCTACATATACACATCTCGAAGCAATAGGAGAATAGTCTAATCTTCAAGTATAGTACATAATGGCATTTTAAATTATTCAGATTTTAATTTTGAATTATAAAGGAAACAAAAAATCAAGTTTTGAAAATGCTGCAGATCTTTTCAGTTTTCTGATAGAATTTTACAGTGAATTAATTATAGCTGGCTATATCAGCTACCTATTAATAGGAAGAATTTGCACCGTATTTCCCCAGGAAACCGAAACTATAACGTGACTGCTTTAAAATTTCGAGTTTCGTCTATTGACCTAAAATCAAGTACGAGTAAAAATCAATTTCAGTTGTCTTTAAATACAAATTATTTCTAAAGAAATCTTATGTTGCTTAAGCCATTAAACACATGATAGTGAGTTAGTTTCTCACGAAAGACATTTTGCATAATTTGTTCTGGCATACTAGTTAGAACATTGCTGCGAGAACTGAATTAATTCAAAGCCAAACCTGCATTAAAAACTTCTTACTTTTGATAAATCAGTTTATGCATATGTTATGTGTTTTTGTACTGAAGTTGAAGCATTTGTGACTTTAAAGCTTCTGACGTAATTTGCTGAGAGGGATAACTTCTTTGTTTCTTATTAGACGGTTGGAGCAAAAAAAAAAATAATTAAAGACCACTGAAGTGATATTCTTGATTTTGTACAGTGCAATAGGATTTTTTCGATGTTATCCAAAATATAAAAAAAAATGAATCATTTTGGACACCAATCAATTGTGAAAGGCAGGTGAAAAAAGACTGCAAAAATGTCGAAGACTCAAAGAAGACAACTATTATAAAATAGATTCTTTTTTTGGGTTTGTAAACTTCTCACGAGCCGCACAAAATAGGTTCAAAGCTAGATGTGACCCGTGGGTCGCAGTTTGGAGAACCCTTCCGTACGGAATGCCATAAGACTGTTTCTTATTCTCTGAACCTATTTGACTTTTGTGTGTATTAAAATTTGTTGGGCATTGCTGCCCCTTCCTGAAATTATATCAGATTTCTCCGGTGAGGCAAGTCTGCTAGATTCAAAAGAACTGAAATACAGCTTCTTTGCATTCACAACATTTTTTCTGCGTTTTACTTTACAAATTATTTTACTTTAACCCAGGAACATGTGCAAACAATCCTTTTGCAAATTTGAGCTTTAATGACAATTTTTGTTCTTCATTGCTTCTACACAAACGTTTTAGTTTTATTCCTTGTATTTCGCATTCTGTTCCTGATGGTTTTACGATGACAAACACATAAAACATTTAGATCTATTGAAGTTTATTTTACGGTGGACGCGATGTAACCTATTCACGTTCTGCATAAGACAAAACTGTAAAGAGTCAAGAGTTACTCATAGTAAACGAGATGTAATCCTTCTGCTTTGTAGGCCACGGAAGAGCAATTTTTTATCTAATGCAAATCTAAAGCGAAAGCAGACGGAACGTAGTAAAACGAGGTAATCAAATCTCTTCTTTTTAAGGTCAGTTGTGAAAATGGCATTGTGGCTATAAAATGGAAAACCTGCTCCATTCAGTGGCCTTCTGACTTTTTTTCTTTCCAAAAGAGAAATTGACGGTAAAGCATCGCCGCGGACTGCAAAAACCAGTTCGACTTCCGTGGGAAAACCCAATCTTCTCTAAAATTTGAGATATTTACAAAGCACCATAATAAAAACAAGATAAATCATACTATAAATTCTACCAATATGAAAAATGCAAAGTTTGGGTGCTGTCAGATATTTTATTTTTTAAGGTCGGATGTATCACTCGACAACTTTTACTATTATTCCGTACCGCATAGAAATCATTAAGAAAAAGGCCATGTATCGCAAGTGTTATGGCTAAGTACACGTTATTTAAATAATAACTACGACCCATAATACATATTAGAAGTTACTTTTTCTTATTAAAAAATCAATTTTTTTTACTGATAAAAAGTTTCCTTGTCATTTTTTTCGTTAGAGCTGCGTAAAACATTTTCCTAAATAAAGAGGGAGCAAAAAAAAAAAAAACCTTTTGCAAAAGTATCGTGCTAGATTTATCCTCCCCTCCCCCATACGTGGCACAAACTCTGCAAGCTTTCGTTAAAAATGCTTTCTTTCCGTTCACTGGAACACAAGAACTGCTATGCACATTTATGGTTTATACAGCATGGAACGCACAAGAAAATAGAAAGCTCGAGAGCAGGCCTTGGTAGATGCTGCAAAACTCAAGGAAACTCGTGAGTGGTCTTTTGCAGATCCACCAAACACGAGATAACTCGTGTTCACCATGCCAACAGGAGATAGAAAAAAAAAAAGAAGTGTGTTTAAATATTGCATATTGAAGACAGCAGATACCTTTTAAAATTTGATCGAAAATAAAGTGTGTCCGCAATACTGAAATGGATAGGTGTGCTTTTCCAAGGGATTATGTCCAATAATTTCCAATAGCAAGCTTTTCGAAGACAAAGAAAACCGTTTGAGTTAGATGTAGCGTCTGTTAAATGGTAAGCGTATGGAAATATGTATGCAAAAGATGAATAATTTTCTTTTGTCAATTAGTCTTACTCCATAAAAAAACATAATTGAAAAGTTTAGAGGAAATCTACCAATTCCTTTTGCAACGATTAACATATAATACACTATTTTCCTGTCCATTCTGAAAGGACATAACAATGTGTTTCTTTAGTTCCAATTTTTTTTACAGATCTCAAATCATAAGAAGAAAACAATGTTAATAAACGAGAGTAATATGCGCTTCAAACTGCGTTTGGAGAAACTAGGCTTGAACCCTTTTACTGATTTTTTAATTTCGAGCTCCAGTTACAGACAATAACATACCAAAATGTATTTAAACGAAAAGAAAGGCTGTCATGCACCAGTAATTTCCCTCCAGGCAAATACAGTTTTTCAACCCAAACGTTTGAACTAAACCAAGCGGACTTAACAGAAAGTCCTTGAACTTGTCTCTGCACTAATTACAAATCCCATAATTCGTTGGAAGACTAAATCACTCATGCGGTATCTTCATTGCATGATTTTCTTCTTCAGAACTTTAATGATCAATTAAACTCGGAATCTGACGTTCCGTCATTGAGTTTCAACTTGAGATGGCTCAAATCGGAACGCATCTATCACGGAATAAGAAAAGAAAATGCATATTTTATGTTTGTTAACGGATGTCAAAGTGAAAACTAGATTAAGAACAGTTTCAATTTTACTTCACTAGATAAGTTCGTGCAAAATATTGAAGAAGTTTCCTTGGCTTTTTCCATTCAAAATGCACTGTTTATCGTTGTCTGAAAATTTCTACCAAACAGGGGTCTTTAAATTTGCAAGAATGACTTCAAAGCTTCACGGATTTGAAGACGTTTGCTTTTCGCAAAGAAACAGCATTGATATAACAAGCTTCCACACCTGTTAATAAGCGAAATATTTTGCAGTTTCAACTATCCACTTCCGAAAACTTTATATTTTAAATAAGGGTGTGTGTGCTTTTTTATTTGGTTTCTACTTTTTCTAGATAATTTATTCTTTGATCAAGGTAAAGACAGAAGTCTTGAAACCGTTGTTTATTTTTAAAAACAAATTCGAACATACATTGAAGACCTCTAAAAAATCTATATTTCGACGCTTGGTTATTCTTAGTCTCTTGTTACAACTGTATACATGTTAATTTTTACTCTCGCCTAACAACAGCATTAACATTTATTTTGAAGACATTTGTTGTGCAGTACTGATTCTATTTTAAAGACATTCATGCATAGTTTGATATTTGCAATGTTTTGTATGCTTTGAATCTGCACATAATTTTTTCTTCCAAAATCCCCATTTAACCCTAAACCACCAAAAGCAGGTGTCGGCAATTTGCGGATCAGCCGACTCCTACCGAAGTCTGACTACGGTAGGACATTAAAGCGGAAACATTTCGAACAGGTGGAATCAGCCAGAAAGCACTGAGTGAGAAAAGGTGCGCTCTCGCTGATCCTACCTATTACAAAAAATAAACAACCCATTACAAATGACACAAATTTTGTTTTCGTTTGAAGGTTGTCCGCCATCTCTTCGTGTTTTCGTGTTTCCCCGAAAATAAGACTGGACCTTCTGTCAATTTTTGTCAGATGTGGCAATGGGGCGGGGGGGGGGCGACTGTTCCCGCACTTTTTTCAAAGATTTCCTCAACGTTAAGATTTTAATTTCAAACCACATTCTGGGCGAGTTTGCCCGAACGTTACCAAATATCGTTTAAAATTTCAGTTTTAAAACTTCAATTTTCAAAATTTCCCGGGAGAAAATCTCCGAGCGCACTCTCTCCTTCCTTTAAAGTCAAAGATGACCTAAATTTGCATCATAATGATTATAGTTTGAGGGGGGAAATCAGGAAAAGAATCCACCAAGATAGCGCAAAACAGCGTTTTTCAGACTCAAATTTAGGGGGGAAAATCCGGAGGATTTTGTTCTGAAGTCCCCACAGGATGTTCAAAACTGAGTTCTTAGGATTTCATCAGTTCAAAAGAAAAAACCAGGAGAACCTCCGAACCCTTTTGTTCCTTCTTAAGTCAATCAAAGAGAAGTTCGAAATAACGTTTAAAAATACTTTTAAAAAACGTTTTAAACTTTACAAAATTACTGGGAGCGAACCCCAAACCCCTTGTTTCAAATTTGCTAAAAGGTGAATTTAACATGAATCTTCAAGACATCAGTTTAAGATTTTTTCCCCGGCAGAGCCTTTCTTATATCTCTTGCATTACCAAAGACAGTCCTAACTTCGTTTTTATTATTAATAGTAACTTTATATTAACTTTATTTTTAAAAACACATTACGGTGACTACCCTGGAAGCTTCTTTTGGTTCCCCAAACGTTGACAAAACTCTACAAAAACGGCGTTTTAAAAACTACTATTCCAAAACATTGACGCGAGAGAACATCAGAAGCTTCCCCTTCCCCGTCATCCAAAATAGCCTAAAATATTCTTCAATTTACAAAAACAATTTGCCCCCTCACTTGTAAGCCCCACTCACCGCCTCTGATTTTTGTTGAAAAAAAAGGAGGTTTTGTTTCAGAGGATGTCTCATTTTTTATGAATCAAAATTGATATTTGCTCTTTGCTATACATATGTATAAAAATGAAAAATTCATAAAAAATAAATAAACTATAAAAATATTCAAGAATTACGTTGATTCAAATCTAAGCAAAAATACTAGTTCAAGTTCGATGCATTTATTCCCGTGCAATAACTATGATATCCCATCAAAACAACCAAATCTGCAATTTAAAGAAATCAGATAGAAAACTTAGGGAGGTGGTGAGCTCCAGGACCCCTACTTGTGCCCCAATATTGCAATTACAACCTCTTTTCAACTTGTATGGTCATTTCAATTACGGCTTAAAAAAGGGCTTACGTTAGAAATCTTTAGAAAAATCATGCTAGGATTTATTCATTTATTTTTTCATATGCCAATGATATCTTTATGTTAAAATAAAAGAAAGCATTGTCAAAACAATACAGAAATCTTCTTACATACGCAAGTACTACGCAAGTTTATAATGTTTCTCGTCGACGTTCAAATACAGAAGAAAAAAAAATAAATACAAATTAAATGAAAAGTGATTAATAAAAAAAATCGGTTGGGAATCTTACGGTTGATCTTGAGTAATATGAATTCGGAAAAAAAAGCTTTCAGCAGTAAAAAAAATATTCTCATAAAAGAAAAATGTTAAAATCAGTTCGGAAAATTAAATAGCTTTATCAAGAGGAAGTTTGACGGACAGTATTTGAAAGCAATGAATTCCATAATAAGTTCAATATCGCATCCCAGCATTACTGGCACACAATTTAAAAGTTTGGAATAACGTTCTGATTTCTGATTTATAAGCTAAATTTAATGATCATTCTTCCTATAAAACTCGCACGAAATTTAATTTACATAACTGGTGCGTGACGGTTCACATAAACGATTAATAATCATGTAATCAATAGTGACATATCATTAACATTTCATAATTTAGTGGACACATTTTCGAACAGTAGGTCTTAATTTAGACTGCAAAAACCAACCAGTAAAAATATCGAATACTTTGCGCGTGTAAAATCCTCACTTCTTCCACTCAATGCTGTTTTTCCAGTTGTGTCACTTCGGTTACCGGGGTGTGATATACTACGCCATGAATGTTATTTAACATTGAACTCGCAACATTCAACGTAAAATGTCACTGAATAACTTTGAATTGTCCGAATAATTGATAATTCCCCCGAAATGAAACACAAAATATTCAGTAAATCGTTAAGAAAGTGACAGACAAAAACGTGTCAAGAGAATGCAAATTAAATTTCGAGACTTGTTTAAACCTCTGCTAAAGTGTATAACCTCAGGGTGGCTCGGAAATCATTTGCATAGGAGACTATCAACCTGCTGCAGACGTGAATAAGATACATTAGAAGGTGACCTGGGAGATTAGTTTGGTTAGTTGGATATTGCACAACATTCTTCTAGGTTATTTTTCTCGGCACAATACAGTATGAAATTTAAATTTGTGTATGAAGGCATACAGTGCTTGCTCAGTTAGAGAAAACCATCTCTGTAGGCGTCAGCAGAACACGAATATACAAAATCTTTTCGATTAAAATTCAGTGTTTGTTATGCTACGAGCTTTACGTGAAGATGTTCTAAAAAGGATCGTTCTGTTTCAGCGGATTTATATATATATATATATATATATATATATATATATAAAATGAGCAAGTCAGATTGGTTTTTTGTTCTTTCTTGACATTATGCAAAACGTGAAAACATTAATTCAAATTTAAACGTTGGTGAAAGTTGCTAAGAAATATTGTCTCCATCAAGTAGTTGATTTTACTCTAACAACTAGTCATTTTAATGTTGTGTAACATAAATTCTGTATCAAATGCTCCATGCAATACATGTTTTTAACACATACTTAAGTTTAATAACTGAACTGTGCGAGAAAAATTGGGTATATATGAATCAAGTTTAAAACCAGCGAATTAGTCTAATTGAAATTAAAAAAATGATTCTTGCAAATAATTTGTGTTTTTTTTCCTACAAGGTAGCAACTTTTTTTTTTGAAAAAGAAGCAAATTTTACTAGTTTGTCCTTTCTTGAAATTATGCAAAATGTGAAAAAGAAAAAAAAAAAAAACTTGAGGAAAGTTATGAAATATTGTCTCCATCTACTAGTTACTATTGCTCGAACAACTAGTCATTTTATTTTTCTGCAAAATTTAAATTATATATAAAATACAATATTTAAATATATGTCGTGTATCATACTTAAATGTACGAGCACAAATGTGGGAAAAAAATAGGATATATGAAAAAAGCGTAAAATCAGCGAATTACTGAATTAAAATAAAAAAAAATATATATTGTTGAAATAAATTACTTCGATTTTTTTCCGCAATATAGCTTCGTTTTATGTTTTTCTTAGACACAATTTACTTTTTGTGATAGAGATTAATTTCAAAAAGCTTCACTCTAGTTCACAAAACTGGGTTGAAAAACCCTTGCAGCTCTTGTACAGTACGAGGTGGTCGGAAGTTACTGAAAGAAAGAGCAATAAAAGCTTTATGTGACACTGGAACACATTTAAGCAATTTAAGATTGTAAGCTTAAATTTGGTTACGTATTTGTACGTAGTTGCAGGGAAAAGTATGTCACTAAATAGTCACATTTATGCAAAAAAGCAATATTTTTCATAAAGAGGTAAAACTTAAAAGCTTAAGGAACAGTTTTCAATCAATTTAACGGCATAAAAGTTTTAGGAACCTCTTTTTACCATTTATCTTTGGTTTAAATGTTTCCTATTAACAGTAATAGGAAACGTTTAACGTTTCCTATTAACGGTACCCTATTAACGTTTCCTATTAACGGTACCCTTTAAAGAATGGCTCACAATCATTTGTCTTTTCTTAACATTTAATGTTAAAAGATTGGCCACATTTTCTGAGCTTTGAAAACGTTTTTACGCATTTGTACTTAACATGCGAATGCAAATATAATTGACAATATGAAAAAAAAGGTTGCAATACGGGGCTTTACGGAGGGGGGGGGGGGTTATAGAGAGTAGGGATTTTTTTTAACGGTATGCTACTTAAAATTTGGAACAACAACTTGATTCATTATTTCTTGACAAAAAAAAAACTGATGCAAATTTTTAAAATTAAACTGCAAAAATTTTCGACATGTAGGTATAATGGACAAAAGCGTGTTTTGGGGATCAAAATGTATCTTATCTTAATTCTGAACTAGTGGATACAATACCGGTATACCAAATACCGGTACTTTGAAGTTTCGAAATACCGGTACTTTCGGTATAAGCTGAAAATAAATAATTTTTAATTGAAGAGTTTTCAATTTTACTTACTAAATATCTACTGTTATTTTTAATGTGCACATTCCTTTCAAGATGGAACAGTACCAAAATCCACCCCCCTCCCTCGATATACAAATTCATCTTAAAAAGCACAAATGAATAGAAAATCAATAAAAAATAATTATTAAATAAAAATAAAAAACTCGACTGCGTAAAAAACAAAAAAACTAAAAAGAAAAAATATAAGCCCAGTAGTATGTGTTTAGAAAGTTAAGTGTTATTGAACAACTACACCATTGAAATAGTTTTAAAATCGATACACACATAAGACGAATCATAACTGCAAAAGCAGAATAGAAGGATCAACAGTCGGGGCCCATTCAAATTTTAGAGGGCTCCTTGATTGGTCAAAAAGGAATGAGCCCCGACGACCGTTGAACCTTCTATTCTGCTTTTGAAGTTATGATTTGTTTTATTTGTGTATGGATTATAAAACTATTTCAATGGTGTAGTTATTCAATAACACTAACATTCTAAACTACTGGGCTTATATTATTTTCTTTAGTTTTTTTTGGTTTTTACGCAATCGGGTTTTTATTCAATAATCATTTTTTATTTTAACCTTTTTAGTTAATTTTCATTGACTTAGTTATGATTATAAGACTGTAAATTTTGAAATCTTGTCATTTTATTGTGAGAGTTTATATCGTGAGGATTATTAAGTAACTTGCGGTGATCTAAACTACTGATCATTAATCCTTTTAGAAACCTAACTCAGCTTAAAGCTACATACGCTTGACCATTAACAAAAATGCGCGAACTTAAGTGAACTACAGCTAGATAAATATCCTGTATAACTGATGACGACGCGAGTTCGGAAACTTCGTCTGTGAGATCTTTCTCGGAAAGCTAAAAAATCCCGTCAAGAAAGTACACGTCGCGAAACTCAATCTCCTGAATCACGGCAAAAACAAATGCAACATGTTAGAGATGAAAATCGAGTTAGTAGACTTAGAAAACAAAAATATCAAGCAGCGTAAACGCTATCTGCATTTGTTGTACATGTGTCGCACGCAGGTAGCGTGCGACAAGATCCCGAACTGACAATATGGCGACTGGTTGTTGGTATTGTGAATTTTGATTACTGTCATGTGTTTAGTGACGCTCCCACAGTTAAGACAAATCGATTGAAGTAAGAATTATCAAAATCGGCCAAGACGTTTAGCCTATACAACGCCACATAGGAACAAACATACATAGACTCCTAAACACATTACCCTCCTTCGCGTCGCGCAGTCGGGCAATAAACGTAGCGGAAATATTGAAAAATGATACCTTTATCACTAGTTGATGAGATGACTCGAATTTTCGTGCAATAATGTGCACCATATTTTTGTCTTTCCCATTTCCTTGATCACTCATTTGCCCTTTTGTGACAGTTAATTTTAAGCGTAATTACCACTTGTGCTATGAATAGTTTATCCCAACACTCATTGCAGTAATACCATTTGATATTTTTAAAAATATGTCTTAGAGACGTACCGAGTAGCACTTTGGCCGAGTAGCCGAGTACCGAGTACTCGGCCTTTCACTACTCGGCCGAGTTACCACGTACCAATTATGTTTTAAGAAGAACCACCGACGCACATGTGATGAATTTTGAACTTATTGGAATAGTAGTATAGACCTCCTTGTCCATATAATAGTTTTTAAAACTAAATTCCTGCTGAAATTTAATTATGCATTATATAAACAATTTTGTTTGTGCCAAAAATTTTACAAAAATTTTTTTAAAATTATAAATAAATAAAAGGCATGATTAATCAAGTTGGAATTAAAACAAATTACAGTAAAATCTCTCTAATGCGGACACTAACAGGACAATTTTTTTTGTCCGCAATTGAGAGGTGTTCGCAGGATAGGGGCTTAATAATGTTATTTGCATTGGAACTGGAGAATTAAAAATTGTCCACATAAGAGGGGTGTCCGTTATTAGGGGTTTCACTGTATATCAATCAATTATAGTTCCAGTCCACCAAACATAATTTTTAAAAGCAGATAAAACAAATGTGCAGGAACACTGCAGACACGCGTTTCTGCCACCCCCCCCCCCGTTACAAGGAATGTCTTTTTCAGTGCATAACATGTGAGCTAAAGAGTGTAAAGACATTCGACAAAAAAATTCGACATCTGTCGGATGCCTTTAAACCCACGAGCTCCCATTTTGTGCATTGAAAAAGGAATTCCTTGTAACGCCAAAACACGTGTCTGCAGTGTTCCTGCACTGTGCTTTTAACGTTGTTTTATTTCCTTTTAATTTTTCAGCAAAAGTATTTTTATATTTTGTATAACTAGTTTTTGTTTATAGCAAAAATCCATTTTTAATATAAAAAATTCCATATTTTCTATACTTACCTTGTTTGCATAATTTTTGATAAATAAGTTTTATTAACTTTGGGGACATTAAAATAAAGATTTATTACATTGAAGCATTACAAACTTCATTATTCTAAAAATTTAAATTTGACTTATAAATTTTAATTGTAAATGATTGCAGAATATAACGCTTGCTCTTTTTTTTTTATAAATTTTAGTATCTGTCTCGGACAATATTCAATTTTTCGCAACTACTCGGTTTGGCCGAGTATCTGAGCAGAATTTGGCCGAGTACCGAGTACTCGGCAAATTGGCCGAGTAGGCCGAGTAGTTACCGAGTACTCGGTACATCTCTAGTCTTAACAGTATTGATTTTTGAGAAAGAAATTTCATTTTAGCATTAGTGTGCTATTCTGTAAAGCTATTTTCATTCATTCCAGGCAAAATACTATTTAGCAAATATATAGTGTCTTGAAAATTTGACATAGAGCAAAGGCATAATAAACTGAAACATATTTTCAATCATTTACATAATGGTAAAGAATTTTGAAAAAAAAATAAATAAACTATAATGAATAAAAGATAAAAAATAACCTAATAAATGATCAAATTTAGTTAAGTTTATAGTAAAGTTCAAACAAAAGGCTTAATAAAAATCAAACACAAACCTATCCTGATCAAGAAATAGTTGAAGATGATGTCAATATTAGAAAAAAATTGTCTCTCGAAGGGAAATTACAAGAAGCTATCAAAAAAATTAAAACACTACTGACAGTAAAAATAAACATACACACAAAAACAATGATTTGTTCAAAATAAAAACGCAAAGGATGAAATTATTTGAGGGTGAAATAGATTAGTGGAGGTGTGTATCGCGATGTATACAACTGACCTGCGTGAATTCAGAAATAGTATTTTACACTGCAGGAAATTTGTTCACTAAAACAAGCTCCAGGCTTAGTGGCAATATAATAGATGCATAATGTTTCTTACTATTAGTGAGTTTTCATCTATAATATTTGTTCTTTTATTCCATATTTATTCACAATAAGTTTTCATTAATAATGCACTTTTTTCAGAACACTATGAAATCAGGGAACGAAGCAGTATTTTTTTTTTATCAATTTTTGTTACATTTCTAATTCTAGTTTTTAAACCGGTACTCTGGTGTCGCGTTTTAAAAATACCGAATACAGGTATTGCAATCACTACTCTGAACATTTGATTTCGTAGTGTAGGATGTGTCTTATTATGTACGCTTTATGTGACCTAAGTGTAAAACGTTAGCCAAATAACAAAAAATATCCCACCGTATATTTTCTATTAATATTTGAGTAATGTTTCTGTAGGTGCGACCGTGATTTATTATTATTTTTTTAAGTACATTGTTTTTTTAATACACTCTTTTCGATGTTCTAAGCATCTAAACGTAAATATCCAGCTAAAACGGGGGTAGCTGTACAAAATAAATAAATAAATTCATGTGTGATACACCAATACTTCTATTAAAAACAGAATACACTAACATAAAATGTGGTTTCTGGAGTCGAAATTTAGAATCTACTAATTTCTTTGAAAGAAACGGATGGCAAGGGATTTCTCCCAATTTTTTTATGCATATGTACAAATGTGAAGAAATATCTAGTACTTGTATCTTTTACTCCAACTTCCCCACCTTTTGTGAAAAAAATGTCGCATAACTTGGGCAGCAACTATCTAGCTCATTTCCTATCATTAAGACAATAGGAAATTAACGATATATCAAACCTTGTCGAGCAGAGCGTTTATCAAGCAGGCTACACCGCCCCAGTTCGGTTCATTATAGCTTAATTAAAGGCAATTTGAAATACACCCTATTTAAAGTGAACAGCACTTTCTGCCAAACTGTTCCAGATTCAAAAGGCGCCTGCGAATTGTCCCAGTCTTGGAAATGCATTTTCAAAGTCGCGGACACGCCCGAAAATTTGTAACACATTCCGTCTACCACACGCTTAAACGGAACTAATTTTAATGTAGGGGTGATACAGAAATTGGAGATTTTTTTGATGTTTTTTATGGGAATTACTTATCAGTATTGGTACACTATGTACTGGATTTCACTGTAATTTAAAATCTAATTATGTTCTATGAGGACATATAGCAAAATTTTTTATGGTTCATGGAAAAAAGGAATTCCACTAAAGTACCTAAAACTACACGGTCACTGGAATTTAGTAACTTTTTACGGGCTTTAGATAGCTGAAATCCTACAGAAAAGGTCAGACGCGATTTACAAATCCGGGCCATAAAAAAGCATGGTATAACTTTATTGATTGGAATCAAAATGGTTTCTATGATTGTGAATGTATCTTTAAAAATAAAGAATTGTTTGTTTTATTAATGCATTTTTTCTTTTACATTTATAAACCGCATCAGAGTTCTATGAAGATAGGCTGAGTTTTAAAATCACTTCTTACTGGTTTTGAGTTTCACATTGAAATGTATAAAAGATGAGTATTATCTTTCGTTCTGCACCAGAGATGTCTTTATACAATATTCCGTCAAAGAAACGGAATTCTAACAAACTACATTTACAGAAAAGATTGATAAAGCTCCTCAATAACTCAATGTATTATTGTGAACCTAACGTGGTTTTTGACACAAAACTCATATTTTCTTATTGCAGCAAACTATTTGGTTTATTTAAAAAACCAAAATGCATTGGATCAAAAAACGTATTTGGAGAAAGAAGACATCTCCAATACGTAGCAATTACATATTAAAAGAATATTTTATCATAATGTCATTGAAATTGACTAGATAGACGCAAATTCTTATTAAATATAGACGCTTTTATTAAATATGACGGCAAAATATATTAAAACGAATTTTTAAAGTTTTTATTTTGTGATTCTTGAAAGTTTTTAAAATTCATTGTTGTCCTATTGGTGCACCAAGGTAGTCATTTACAAAGTTACGGTTCTCGATTGTTTAATTTAAAATGACATTCTTTTTTTATTATTATTTAAGTCGAAAATTGTTTAAGAAACACTTTTGGCCACAAGTTTTTTTTTTTTTTTTTTTGAAAACTTATATCGCTATGTTTCAAATTGAAATGCAGCAAATAGCTTTTCTCAAAAAACTTAAACATTGTCTTTGACATTGTGTTTTGCATAAAGACCATTATTGTAACTTGGATAAAGAGTGAGAAACCTGTCCAGAATTAATTTTTAATTTAACGCCAAAGCAAAATTAATGCAACGTTTTGCAGTAAAGGTCATCTTAATAATTGAGAAATTTTTTTATGATGCTTGAAGATCATCCTTTAGTTCACATAGTTCTTTTCACCTAAGAAAATAATTTAAGAGTCACTCAATAATAAACCTTTTGTTACAAAAATTCCTTCCTCAGCGGCACAACAACCCCTAGGTGGACTCTCAAGTACCTTCTTAAAAATCTCTTTTTTGGCCATGGTTTGTCAATTTTTGACTCTTATGGTGGAAAAATCCTTTTCAGAGCTATCAACCCATTTGAGATTAAGTCTAATTCCCGTAGGTTTAGCCAAAAACATTTTGTTGATTGTTATTAAACTAGCATTGCGTATTTCCGTAAAAAATTCTCGAAAACATCAATCATGTAATTACAAGTAAGACTGCACTCTCTCTATTACTCCTCTCATCAGTCTTCAACTGTCAAACAAAATTTACAAACAAAAGACAAAGATTTGGAAACAGGTTAAAGAAAGTTCGTTTTAAATATAGCAAGATCACTCGTGAAATCGACACCACACTCTGAGAAACTTGAGAACTTTTCACTTTTCCTATTCTGAGATGCGATTTTCAGTAGCTTAAGGATTAATCAATGTACTCAGGGAAGGAAAAAAACAACTTGAATGAGGACGCGAGTTTACATGTTTTTTTTCTTCTCTTATCTTTTCAGCGCACGACTTGCTCGTTCAGGACTTACGCGTTTAAAAAGACCTAGGGCGTTTCAAGTATGCGACAGTATCTACCTACGAATGACCTCAAGTTAGGTGCAAGTGAATCTTTCGACACTGTTCTTAGGAGGGATATCGGAAGTGCCGCCAAACTTTCCGTATTTATCCTTCGCTTAAAAAAAGACTTTTGTTATGGAGTGAAATTTATTTTGAATTCCTGTTGAACTATTCAATTCCCAATCTGATGTCCAAGGATTGGTTTTTGGCAAGAGTTCCGTCTTTTTTTTTTTTTTTTTGTCGAAGGGTGCCCGAGGCGTGACATATCTTCAGCTGACATGTTGCAAGATTTGAAACGGGAAAACCACTGTTGATTTCCTTAAAACATCATTAAATGCTTGTCGAAGCATCCCAACGGTGTTTGCGTCAGTTTTTTTCCCTAAGAAAGCGAAATTTCACACACGCTCTTGATTTGTCATGGTTAGTCATCTTTCTAATTGTCAAAGGGTTGAAACATAAATGTATACATCAGAGCACCACAAGCTCAACTCAGACTGACGCCAGTTCACTAACGATCATAGGAGACCCTCAACAAACATTACTTGTAACTATAACTATAAAGCATGAGACTAAAAAAGTAAATCTTCTGTTTATTGGTGCCTATTGGTAATTTTGTTTTTACATCTGAAGCGTAAAATGTCTTCGAAAAATACTTTTCGCGCGAAACGCTAATCATATACTAAAAGAAATGAACTTACAAGCACAACAAAACACGTTTTTTCCTTCACTGACAAGTAAAAATAAAACAATTAAAATGTCGATGATAATTATTGCTAAAATCAGTAAGGAAAAGTACAGATCAAAAAATAAATGGAATGTGGTCATAAAGGAAAAAACTCGCAAATACTTCATAAAATTATGAAAGTGAAAAAAATAGAAAGCAGTAACAAGTTTTTTCTTCAGAAAAACACCATTTTGTCTTTTAATTTTAAATTTGTAAACTATTGTAGACTACAAATTAGAAATGGGCAATTTTCTTTGTAATCCGTTTTCTTTGTTGATCCGTTCATCAGAGGATCGTTGCTTTTTTCGTTTCTGGATCTTTACATTGAACTCTTTCATTTGAATGACTTTGTTCATTTAAAAATGTTGCAGGTGATATCTCTATGAAAGAGTTACTCACGTAAAGTTAAAATATTTCATTGGTTTCGTTATATTCTTGAAAATAAAACATGCTAAGATCACTGAACACTAGGGAATTTGCCAATAAAAATTCAATCAAAAACCTTTTTACTTTTATTTAGATGCATAAAGCAAATTCCTCGTTTATCGAATGGGAAAAAAAATTTCCATTCCAAATGTATCATGTTAGATTCCAGCATGGAACAAAATAAAACTAAACTTCATTTAATAAAAAGAGTAAATAAAATTAATGTGACGTCAAATATTTTTCAAACTTTACTCTAAAAATATATAATCACCGAATACCGTCCTATAAAACATTTTGATGGTGAAACAAACATTTTGAACGTGCAAAATGAAAGTGACATCAAAAGCCTTAAAATTTTTGAGCTAAATGATAGAACTATATAAAATCAGTATCCTCGTTCAAAAGAATATTTTTGAAGAGTCTATTACACCGTTAATTTTAAGGAATGTCTTTTAGGACTGTTCGTTCATGAACGACACATCACTTCTAAAAACCTTCGGAGAGTTAAAAAATAATTATTTCAAACATGTTACACACTGACGATACCAGCGTAAGATAAGGGAACGTATAAATAACTAATCTTTTAGCACGTTGAACTTATGTTGATTAAACTTCACATCCACCCGGTAAAATGATCTTATTGGGTACTCCCCCCCCCTCAATCTTTAAGGATAAACTGTAGGTAGTTTATTTCACAAAACGTATAACGGAATAAGCTTTAGGGTCGTTCACAAATGAAGCAGTGAGAAGCAAAGGCATGTAGGTGGACATTTTCAAGTTAAATAAAACGCGTATAAAGATTACGTCCTATTCATCGAGTTTTTTTCTAAATCATGCTGTACAGCAGCACCTACCAGGGCTACTAGTACTATTTCTTGCTCCAAGACAGAGTAGAAGTTCACCTACTATTTGTACTGGTTATCTCCTCATTTTTAATTTTGTCACTTGCATCGCTTTGCTTCTCGCTTCCTCAAATGATGTTTCGCTTTAAAAGTGGGAGGTAGATTCATGAAAGGGTGACAGGTTCGAAAACTATGAGGTAGGGAGAGGTTAACCAGAACCGAGACGTCACACTTTTTGGTTGAAATCAAAATTCTTGACGTGGGAGGGGGGTAAGGGTGACACTTTTTGACAAATAGAGGGAGGCTGGTCAAATATGTTGGAAATAAGTGTGACAACTCATGGACAGCCCTTTCCATACTATGCACAGAAAAACTTTGGCGAAATTTTTATGCGAAAGCTGTGAGAAATAAAGTTTTAATAGCTTAGTGGATAAAAGGTTAACTTCAAAAACTGAACGATTTTTAAAGCGTTCTTCCTAAAATAGGAACTTTCTATTTTACAGTGAATCTATAAGCAAGGAAAAACTATATTTAAATTCATCAACATACTTCGTAATTAATTGATTGCCCTTGTTGAAGATAAGTTCTTTAAATTTATCATTCAGAGTAAATGGCAGCACAGTTTTCTAATTAGTTTATGCTTTAATCGCACCCTTTGAGATAAGAGTTTGAAATTAATCATTCAGTAAATGACAAGTCTTTTTTTTTTTTGCACTTAAGTTTCTTGTAGTTTGTTTTTGCTAAATCTATCCCCGAAGTTAAACTTTTTTTACTTCGGCCATATTATCGAATCAAATTTAAGGCCAAAGAAATTCACAAAACTGGCAAAACATTTTTTTTTTCAAATTTAAGTACATAGCTTTTTGAAACAAAAGAAATTCTTACAAGATTACACCATTTTCGACTTTTAAGATGAAATGTTGGACCATTAACATAACTTGTACAATCACAACATATATCTAAGCGGAAGCAAACTGGTGACATTAATCTTTCTTTGCACCAAGTTAATGTATGTAGCACATTGAAACACGATTTTTTAAATGCTTTTTACCACAGAATTTTAATATTATACAATGGCAGCATTAAAATGACTACTCAGACGCTTGTTTAAATTTTATCCATGCTTTACATCTAAAATTCTAGATTATCAAGAATGATAATTTCAATGAAATACTAAATCTCCATAGAATTTGTTAAGACAGCAAAAAAAATATATATATATATGTGAAGAATTGAAAAAAGCGTTTTACATATTCACAAAACTGAGACTAAATATTTTCTAAAAATGACCATAACAAATGCTGAAGTTTCCAGGATCCGAGCATTAAAAGATAATTACGGACATATTTTTTCAAATTTGAACACATAGTAGAACCAATTCTTAAAATGCTGCTCATTGAAAAGATCCATACATATTTGAATGTTGTTCAAGCAAAATATGTTCTAAGGAATAAGTGCTGTTACAAGCTCTTCTGAATTTCCTTTTGAGAAAACAATTGTTCTACGGTATCTCCCCTTCCACAATAAACAATGCACCACTTAAATAAGTGTAAGAAAGATTAGGAAACAAACTGTTTTTTTTTTCTTTTTAGAGAATTGATAATTTGATGTTGTGCTAGAAGTCGTTTAGGTATAACTTACAGATTCACGCAATTGTTGTAGCACTGTCAGGCATAATGATAAAATCTAAATTTTGACGTTACAAAATTAAAGAGTGCAATTGCAGTTTAAGAAAACAGTCTGCCTAACAGACAGATTCCTACAAATGCGACCAGAACCAACAAATGGAAGATGCTTAACTCTATACCAGATAGAGAAAAAGTCCTACAAAAGAACATGCCTACATAAAACTAGTATGGTTTTTTTTTTTTTTTTTGAAATTCGCTTGAAATCCATAATCTCTTTTAGAAATTTTAGTTTAGTAGTCGAAATCCCTTTTCTACTACTAAACTAAAATTTCTGTTTGTGCATATTTGGTTAAAACCAAACTAAGCAATTTTTTTAGCTTAACATGTCATTAAATAAACAAGTAAAAACTTTGCCAATGAAATTTTATGAGACATTAAATTGTATGTTCTAAAGGAGTATTAAGTTCTGTTTCAAGGGCATCACAGACAATGAGGTTTAGAACTCACTGTGTAACTTGATTCTTAGTAAGTCTGAACAACAGACATTTATAAACGATTAAGAAAGATGATAAAACTATACTTGAAGCGGTTGCAAAAAACAATCTAAGGACAAAATAGGAAAATTCATTCTATTTTTAGGCCCTTAAGAGCAGAATTTCTGTGGTTGCATTACATGTCATAAAACACGGGTGTGGTAAGTAGCTTTCTAATGATACTCTTCGTAGAATATTTTACTGTCTGAAGTTTTCACAAAACTAGAAACTAGTTCACGATCTTAATTACGAGCCATTTGAAGTCAACAGCCTTTAGAATACGGAAACAAAGAAATCCACACCTTAAGTAAAATTGCAGCAAACGTTCTACGCTTTGTTATCTTCATCATACATTACAAGTGGTTAAGTGTTTTTTTTTTTTTTTTTTGGCGTGATCTCAACATAAATCTCAAATGTTATGTATGCAGAAATAAGGAATCCATTCTTCCGCACATGTTGTAAGACGTCAAGAACGCGTTTGCTTTAGGATGAATGGACCCAGTCAAGATTTGAAAAAAACTTCGCAAACTTTTACTTGGAAAATCATTCAAAAAAGTAATGGTTTACAGGTTGAGTCTTTTCTGTAAGCGTTTCAATAACTAACGATTATCTTAAACACTTTTAAACGTGAAATGTAAGATAATTACTTAGAAATTTCTTCTTACCAAGACTAAGTAGAAAGTAACCCATTGATTCGTAAAACTGTTACAGAAAAAAAAATCGAAAAAGTAACAAGATCTAAAACTTAAACTTAACAAGAGAAACATTCATGCATTTTTAAAAGAGTTATTTCTAACTTTCCAATACGTACATTTGTATTTTAAAACTTATTGTGGAATTTTCTGACTGAATGATGCATAGATACTCTTATAACCTTATTGCAACTATTCGAAAAAACATACCTTCCACTATTTTTCATGTTAACACAAGTAAAGACAGTTCAATCAAATTTTCAAAGTTTCCTGGTAGCCTTTCTTTTTTAAAACTACTAAACAAAGATATCCTAAGTCTTCACAGGGATTTGTTTTTGAAATGCAAGCATTTGTTTACAAAAGGATTCTGTCCACAAACATCCATGCAATACTTCATCACAGCCAGAAATTTTCAAAGCAGGAAAATGTCAAAATGTAATACATTATTACACCAACAAAATGTCTTAATAACACTAATCTTCCTTAATCTCTTTGTCCGCATGCAATGAGCACAATTGATTGGAATAAATGACGCGTAAAAGATCCAAAATTATCAATGGAAATCCGTTATTTCGCCTATTTCGTACGTTTCCCCATTTGAAAGACAGAAAAAGCTCCCACGAAAGTGATTAAAGCATTTTCCTTTTCAACGCATCATGGAAACGCACTGTTTGCCCTTTGTATTGGCACTTCCGTCAATTAGGAGACTCATTAAAGTGTTACTGGTTATGATAGAAAATCGGAAGAGAAAGGCACTACAAGGACCATTTTGCCAAGCGTGACGAGAAAAAAAACATTTATGTTTAAGTTTTATTCTAAACTAAAGTGACTTTTACTCGAGAATCAAAGCTGGAACAGTGTTAAAATATTGCTAGGAATGGTCATAATCTTCAGTTTATCTGTATCTCTATGAATGGCTTGCTGCGAAATTAAAGTAGCTCAAAATTTAAATTTTCAAAAAGTCCCAATAAAGCTTAAAACATCAAATCATTTAAAAAAAAATTGTGTGATTACTCATGCAAAACTATGGAAAAACATAAAGGGAGTTATGAAAAAAAAGAAAAAAATGAATTGTTTTTTTTGCTTTAATGCATACCTTTTGAAATCATTGAAATTGGGACTACTTCCATTTTGCAGTAAACCCTTCAATTTTCATAAAACTAGAGATACTAGAACTAGATAGAGAAACAATTTCGATTAATGCTTGAATTCACGTTTAAATACTATTCATTGTTCAGTAAAACTTTTTTTTACTTTTGCTGAAAATAAGGCCGGAAAAATACTATGCTTCAATCATTTCACTTGGGCAAGTACTATTTAATATCAGACAATTATGGAATACAATAATCTTTAGAAAATGAAAACATTATTGCGAGAATTTATTTCTATAAAAACTCTTCATAAAGACATTTAGTTATCGGCACGGCAAAGAAAATACAGTTAAAATGAGATTGAGTTATACAAAATTATCCAACTTTCACGCTAAAATGTATTAAACTTTCAAACTAAAAAATTAATAATCGGCAGTGATTGCTATTGCTGTGTATTTTTAACTATTGTACTCTGAAAATATGCATCTAGAAAAAAAAGTTACGAATTGATTCAACAAAATTGAAAAGGAAGGGTGAATAATTTAAATCGAGCTTTTAATAATTATATTTCGCTATTTTTAATGCAAACTAATTTTTCCTTCTGCACTTTTCTAACAGACTAACTCCTGAAATCTTTTACTCATCTTATATGGTGAGTCTTTGGGACTGCTAGAGATCAATGAAATAAAATTAAAAAAAAAAGTCATTAGAAATGATCACAAAGTAACTGATAGGTGAAAGAAACGTAAAGAGTCAACACCTTTAAACTGAACTTCATCGCTATTTAATCTAAAAGGTACTGAGAACTTTGCGAGCTATGTTCGATATTTATGTCTATAGATTAATGATTTTTTACATTTCACTTAATAGAGAAGGGTCCTACAAATGAACGACAGCAAGAGCAAACTCTTATACGACTGAAGCAAAAAGTAAATAACTAACTAAATAAAATGTATTCATAACGTACGACTACTTAATTACAAGCTAAGCAGTTTAAAGATTCAAATTTTTACGTGAATATAGTTTGATGATCATTTAAAATTTTATTTCAAACTGCTTGAAATTAACTCCAAAAAGTTTTTAAAAGAAAGATAAGTTACAGCTCAAATTCAGTTTTACAGTTTAACACAAAAAGTGTAAATCCAAGATTTGCATGCATAGTGTACAGCGTACACAGTCCTATAAATTCTAAGATCAAAATGAGAAAAAAAGCGCAAACACTTTGATTAGCGTTTTGAAAAGATGAATTTTAAAGTTTGCAGTTGATTAGTTATTTTACTTAAAAAGGTACATTTAGTTACTTCATTAAGTTTATAAAGGCTAATATAAAAGAAATTAAATTCAAAATACTTTTTGGCAAGCTGCGCTCAGCCAGATTCCCAGCTTATTTTTATTCCGTGTAACACCAGCTGATTTTTCAACTTTTCGTGAACATTTCCTAAGGGTCATTTTTAAAGAAATAAAGTACTCTAATTGCGCACATATTAGAGTGGTCCTTATTCTTGATGTTCCAGGTATTTTACGCGACGCCCTCTCAATTTGTTCCATTATACAAATAAATGATCCTTGCAAAATTTTAAGTCAATCCATGAATCCATGAACATGTGCCCCTAGAGCCTCCTTCTTTGAACTTCGAAGAAAAAAATTGCAGATTTTCTCATTTTTATGTAAAAATATTCTAACGTTTTATATTTAAAGTAATTTTGAACCTCAATAGGTGTTGCTACTTCCAGACTGACCATACTCCCACTTTCATTCTGTAAAATTTTACATATTACAGAGGGTACATGTACACCAATGGCCTTGGGTCAAGCGTAATGCTTTTCTGCGCTTGTTTCAACCAAGCGGCAGGGGACATTAATGAATAATCTTTGACAACAACAAATTGCCTCCTCCAGGCTTTGGGGTTGTTGATTTACAAAATCTCCTGTGTATGTAATAGGTGTGGCAAATAGAGTCGCAAGGTTTCAATGCTATAAATATAAGCAATTCTTGCGATTCACAATATTTAGAAACCGAAATGGGTATCTATCCTACCCTGTTGAACTTTTGTTTTCTACAGCTGGTCTACTACAATGCAAAAAAGCTTACCAACTATTGATATCATCTTGCCTTTCATCACTGTTAGACAAATGCCATATTATGGATAAAGATCTTGTTTACAGCCTATTTAGATGCAGTAAATTTAAATCCAAACGACCTAGTGATCAATCGTACATTCCTCAAGAGAGCAAGATAAAATTTATGAGAGGTAAAATTAAATTACATGAATTTAAATTTAGATTTTGTAGTTATTTACTGGGATACAAAGCTACATCCAGATGTAACTGGAGAAAGAACGCCTACAGGATTATCGTGATAGCTTCAAGTCCTAATATTGAACAGCTACTCGGAATTCCTTAGATATTTCTTCTTTTATATAATATCTTAAATGATAGCTCTTTATTGCTAACTGCTCTAGCTGTAGTGTTTGATACAACTACTTGCAATACCAACCATATAAATTGTGCATGCAATTTTTTACAGCAAAAACTGAACGGTGAGATATTACATTTGGATTGCCATCATCATGCACTTGAAATCGTACTGCAGAGTGTGTCCTTAATGAAGTTCTTGCCTTTCTTAGTTCTAGATCAGATATTCAATTATTTAAGCGCTTTAAAACTTTGTGGAAAGATCTCCATCATTCAGAACTTATAACATTTTAATTAAGTACACATACCACTTAAATTCTAAAAGACGAAGTTGATGACATATTATTGTTCGTAAAAAACGGAATTGGGAAAGATTACAGAGAGTTCTCATAACTTGTAATATTTCCTGGTGAATTTCCTCCTACAGGGATATGTTTTCGGTAACCTGGAGCTTATCCCTGAGCCACATGGGTGGCAAAAGAAATTTGTTTGAAAATTTTATATTTAGGAAACAATTTAAATTGACCTTACATGAAAAGAAAGCAATTCAATGCTGTTTTACAATTAAATGCTGTGTGAAGATATGGTTTTTCGCAGCAACCCAATCGAGGCTCCTTTGAATAATATAATATGGCTGAAAAACTAGCAGTGTACAAAATGACGACAAACATGCAGCAGGGGATAAACTAGTAGCTTTGTCCGTATTGGATGAAGGAATTAACTTCGAAGATAGGAAAAGACTAGTCCAAAAAATGCTTGTAATAACGAAGACTTGTCTCATGACTGTTTATAACAAATTTCAGATAACAGCAGATGATTTGGAATACGTTCTTAGTAAAGATCTTCCTCTTTATAGAATCAATTTGGAGTCAATAAAACTGTTTGATAAGTTACAAATAAAAGTTTTTTTCCCATTTGGTTCTGATTCACGACAAAATGAAGGAATCTATTTAAAGGGAAGAGAAATCGTTAAAATACTGGAAATTGTGACTGATACAACTGAAAGAGGAGCACAATATTAATCGAAGAATTTCACAACTAATTTACCAAATATGAGTCACAAAGTACAGACCGTCCAAGACCATCGGAAAAAATACACACTATCAAGATACATTGAGAAAAGCGTACGATTAAGGAAAGTTTCTAAAGCTTTATTTCATTCTTATTCAACTTAAAATCTTTAGATGATAAAAAGTAATTAAAAAGATTAATTTTAGTGCTACCTCACTGTAAAAATATTTTGCAAACCTAGGAGAAACGATGTACTGGCTCTGAAGTAAAAACTCGAAGATTTGTGGGAAAATTATCAAACGTGTTAAAGTTCAACGGCCTAGGGGCACGTGTTATTTAACGATCGAGTTCAAATTTTGCACACGTTACATTTTATTATAGTGTCACAAAACTAGGGGGCGTCACTTGTTGAATTCCGGAAAAAAAATTTCCCATATAAATAAGGACCACCCTAATACATATATGACTCCAAATCAATAAAACATGCAAAAGATAGCAAAAGCTATAGAAATATTACACTAAAATTGCAAAGTTTACATTTCAAAAATTTTAAAAACTATTTTAAAGAATTTTTTTTACTATCATGAAAAATTTCGGTTTTTTTCTTTAGCATTTCCCATTTGCAAGATTTACAAGATAAGAGCACAGAAAAGAGCAAAAAACATAAAATGAAGAAG
The DNA here is from genome assembly GCF_026930045.1 of Uloborus diversus. Taxonomy (NCBI): domain Eukaryota; kingdom Metazoa; phylum Arthropoda; class Arachnida; order Araneae; family Uloboridae; genus Uloborus; species Uloborus diversus. The sequence continues at coordinate 46,956,816 of NC_072735.1, forward strand.
CATATATTATATAATTTAAAACTAGTTAGCCTAGATGCTTATAAAACGTTCAAGTATTATGTAACTACATTGGTAAAATTATGAGGATGATTTTCCTAAACGGGATTCCGTCTCGTTGCTCCCCAGTTGAATCTTATGCCCCCCCCCCCCCACCTTTTTACATAGACACCTCGTAGATTTAAAAAGAAACAGTTTCTGTTTGGCCACTTAATGAAGTATTCAGTTAAACTTATTAAAAAGAAAATAAGCACAGAGATCAAAAATAGTTCGTCATAGTCGCATACTTACGAAGTTACACTATTTCTATTTCAAGATTAAGAGCCAAAAGCAACTTTGTTCCGAATGCTAAATACGTGCTTTCTTCTAATATGTCTTTAAAATGCGTCGGACGTAAAAACTAGAGATGAGATTAAGAAGCAGCTTAGACGAGACATGTGTCGACGGCATTTCAATGAGAAACGTGTCTTACAAAACTTTCCCTTAATTAAAGTTTGAAAAAAAAAAAAGTCGAATGTAAGCGAGCAAGTAAGCTTGCTTATTAATGAGAGGAAAACAAATTTTTTTTGCTATAGAGCTTAAAGGAAAAGTTTTCAAAAGCAGAAAACTTTTCTCTATATCAAGTACAATGCTTTTAAAACGTATTTAATAAGATAATTTCATACACAAAACTAATTTTAACGATGAACAATATTCCGCATTTCATGAGAAATCAATTGCCTTACATAACATTATGACTCCCAACACATTTACTGCTAAGCGTTATTACTTTTATTTGTTGTAATATATTTTTTTCAGTTCTTGAAAAAAAAAAAAGCCAAGTGGAAGTCAATTTTACACCCACCTCAATATCGGCGAAATTAAGGCACAAGTTTTCGGAGGAAAATTCATGATCGTGATTTGGAGTTAAAAAAATCATTTCTTCAGAGAGAAAAATGGAGTTTTGCAATATCTATCTCTATTTTAGCAACAGCTATTCTAGATGCGTACTTCTTGCAAAAATGGTCAAAATAAGGCGCGGAATTAAGATATTGAAAGTTTTAAGCAAACAATAAATTTCGTGAAAGAAATAAAAAATGTAACATTTTTTACGGATCCTAGGTACCCTGATTTGTATTTACGGAACTAATCTTCATTAAAAAATAATTTGTGACAACCACTTCACACAATAGCAGACCTTTGCACCTTATTTGGGGGAATGGGGTATATTGGTTAACAAGGGTTTAAAACTATATGTGTGCAATGTGCAATCTTCAAATCTTACGAACTTAAGTGTGTTTTTACTCAGCATAGCATGTCATTTACATTAATATTTCAATAGCAATGATATATATATATAATTATTTATGTCGACAACCTGTGATTCTTCTGAAAGTGATACATTTCTCGTTAAAACTATATGATCAATAAACTATATGATAAAATTATTCTATTGATTCTTGTTACAATAGATTGTTTCATTGCGGAAGTGCTGTTATTTCATTAACATGAGCAAATATAAAGCATGGCGAATAAATTAAATAAAGGAAAAAATCCACCTATGTTAAATATTCGATGCTTTCTTAACAACGCAAAAGAATAGATGCGTGTACACAGATATGCACTTTTTAAGTCCCGCTTCTTGAATTCATATTTTTTCGACACTCATAAAATACGTTAAACAGAGTTTAGTACTTAATTTAAAGAATTGATGTTTTTATTAGCCACGGGTATTCAAAATCGGAAAGAAAACGTTGCGTTATTTTACAAAAAAAAAAAAAAAAAAAAAATGCGCGCAGTAACTACTTTGAAAATACACTAAGTTGAAACAACTGTTCAAAAAGAATTACTTCATTTTCAAAATGAAATTAAAAAAAAATATCTATGTATATTTTTAACAGTAATTTTTTTCAGCAAAAATTTTTTATTTAAACCATTTTTTGGAATAGTTTTGAACAATATCGAGAAGGAAATTTAAACTCTGTCAACCAGATCCTAAGATACAACCCTAGTTTGAATGCAAGTCTTTTTTTCATATAAGACACCCCACTCCGCTAGTTAGTGGGAAAAGAAAATTTTTCACCCCTTTATTCCTCTTAGGAGAGAGGAAAATTAGTTGATTAAAACAGAAAAACAACCTCTTTCGAAAAAAAAAAAAAAAGAATTTAACATCGTTCCTCAATTTAGTATTTCTGCAATTCAAATTCTTTAGGCGAACCAACCTTGAAGGAAACTCGAAGTTGGTAGAAAAAGAAGTTTTTGCTCGACATTTATTGTTTTTGTTTCGCGGGCATATTTTACCAGGAAATGTCGAACATTTTGCAAGGTCGCTCAGACTCCGTGACTTAACAAAGGCGTAACGGATAAACTACACATTCAAATACCAATCCTCGTAAATTGATTGCAAAAGAAATCCCCTTCTTTAGATTCGATATTAAAGATGAGAGCAAAAACAATTTTTTTAGAGAAGAAAATTGATTACCGAAGTGCCGTTGTTGCTGTGACACATATAAATCTTCTCGCGCATAGTATAATAAAAAAGGTTTAATGATTCAAGGTAAAGGATCAACAATGAATATCATTAGCCTATTTTTAACTAAAAATATTTCTTTGAACTTTCTTTAGTCAAATTTCTGTAAGCTTATTCTTTGTTTTGTTTCTACAAAATTTCGTATCATACATTTTTTTCTCATTTCGTAAAATATTTACAGACAATGCTGATCGGTATGTGATTAAGTTATTAACTCTTTTTGTTTGAAATACTTGTTTTGCTTTCTTTGTACTTATTTACGATGTTGTAATTTCATATTTAGATTCTTGGTGTCTGTGAATCTCTATTAATTGTTAAATAACTTAACTCTTTTGAAAAACTTATAACATAGAGATAAATACATTTGAGAGCTAACACAAACTACACTTAGGTAGATACGGGTAATTAAGGGGAGATTTGGAATAAAAAACTATGTATCCGAATCAACAAATTGTAATATTAATTAATAGGGTCTGGTGGGGGAAAGTGGTCAATGGGGTAAAGTGGTCATACGTCAAATAAATGACTATAGCTTGGAAATAAATGTTCGAATGAATGTGAAAATTTTATTTTAGGTTCGGGGAGTTAGAAACTACATTTTGAATACAAAATTTCCAAACCTGGCAAAATTTTATTTGGTAAAAAAAATATTTTGTGTAAAGATGAAAATTTTAAAAATCTAAACACCTCTTTTAACTTCTTTGGGAAATTTTGTTTGTTAGAATTATGAACAGATTGACGGCACAGGAAGCTTCCTACATGTCTTAAGATTGCTTACTCATTAGCAGTTAGCTGAATATATTTTAGATCATTTTTTAGAACAATTTCAGTAAGATGGGGTAAAGTGGTCATAATATTAGGCTTAACGAATATTGTTCTTCTAATGTCACTTAATCTTTAAGTATAAGGCACATATGAATTAAATATTAATTTCACTTAATATGTATTGTTTTTACCGTAAATGGGGTTAAATATACGAGTATATACGTATGCATACGCATATACTCGTGTAGGCACGTATACAAACGTATTCACATAAATGCACCAATAAATACGTATATGGGTATCTGCGATATGGGTATTTTTTATCTATGCAGATATACATTCGACTATACAAGTATATACTTGCTTTTACTCGTATGTATACGAACACTTATATACTCAGGTAGACACGTATATACACGTACGTACTCGAGTAGATACTTACATACAAGCATATGACATACAAGTATACAGGGTTAGTTTAAACTCTTGGGAAAATTTTTACCAAGTGTTAGAGGGGAGGATAAGAAGCAAGAATCACAAGGAACATATGGTCACAAACACAATGCTGACGCGCTACATGCACGCAAAGCCAAAGACTGATGGATGCAAAACAGGTCACAAATTTGTTACACTAAGAGAATTTTGCACAACATTTTAGGTAGTAAGAAGGTTTTAAAGCGATTGAAGAAATTTGCGGCCCTCAGCTGTAATGCATGCGTTGCAATCACAAAGCACTCTGTTTTAATAACGAGACTTTTGAAAAACATTCATCTGTCGCTGCGTCTTTGTTGCGATGCGTGTATTAAAACTACTACGGGCCGTAACTTTTAAAAAGTGCTCTAAATATTTCTTAAAAACTAAATTTTGAGTAAAATCATCTTTGTGTAAAAATTTTTTGACCTGTTTTGCATCCATCAGTTTCTGGCTTTGTGTGCATGTAACACCATAAACTCCTTATTATTCTTTGCTTTTTATCCTCACCTCTCACACCCCTCAGATTTTTGCTCAAGAGCTTGGATTCACTCTGTAGGCATACACGTATGTAAGCGTATATACTCGTGAATACATATATGTACTGGTTGACGAGTATGTACGGACACATAAATGTACGTATATACGTTTTTTCAGGTATATAATTGTGTTTACACGTATACATACGTATATACTCGTGCTTCCATATATATGTGCATATACGTGAGTAGACACGTACAAACACGCACTGGATGCATCCACGAATTAACTCGTGTATACCCGTATATACATTTATGTACAGTTATGTATATACCCACATGTACACTTGTACATATATGCGTATATACGTCTACTATACATGTATATACTCAGGTATGCACGGTATCTACTCATATATGAACGTGATTACTCATGTTTACACGACACGTATATACTCGTGAATACACGTATATTTTAGTGCATATACTTGTAACCATAAAAATAACTGAAATATACAAATATTAAGGTTATTTAATACGGATTTGCATTTATTTTTAACTATGACCACTTTACCCCATGCTATGCCCACTTTCCCCCATCCCATGGGGTAAAGTGGTCATAAATACAAGGAGAAAAGAAAATGTTATAAAACTAATTAAATCAATATTTTTTTTCTAAACTTCAATGTACTGTTCTTTAATAATGCAATGTAAAATAACAACAAAAAAAGTTGAGGTGTTTAAATTATTTGTTGTATTTATTATCCACCAAAGTTGAAAACCTACGATTTTATGACCACTTTACCCCACCAGACCCTATTAATTATTCGTAGGAAAAAACACCTTCGAAATTAGACTAGAAATTAACTTCCACAAAAGGGAAAGCGAGTAATCGGGGAAATAGAAAAATAAAAACATTGTGCAGAAAAATGCGATTCATCTCACAAGCTAATTATGAAAATATCATTTTGCAATCTTTCCGCAACTTTTGTTTGATGATATTCTATTAGTTTTAGCTTTTGAAGCCAAATTTTTACATCAATAGATTTATTTCGGTTCTGTATCATGGAAAAAGAAATCTACATTTAAAGTATAAGTAGATATAAGTTAAATTGAAACTTATTTTCAGCTAATACCGAAAATACCGGTATTTTACCTCAGCAAATACCGGTATTACGAAATTGCAAAAGTGCTCGAAATACCGGTATTCAGTATACCGATATTGCAATCACTACCTAAAACCAAATTTGGTAGGCCTTATTAGCCACTGACATCGTGTACAAAGTACACAAAAGTACAACAATTGGTTTATATACATAATTCAGACATAAGAGATCAATAAAAGCATTGACAACAGATAACTGGAGTGCTGAACTATATCTGAAAGTGTAATATTACAAAAATAATTTGACATTCAGTCGGACGATTTTTTTATTACTCATGTTGCACAACCGCTCCGCGCAAAGCAATCGGGTCGCACTGGTCGCAACAAGTGGGTGACACGTCGCGACCAGTATGAAGTGCCATCTATGAGTGCTAGCTACCTACGAGTGCGTCCTTGAGTGGATACGAACATTTAAAATTGTATTTTTGTCGTTTAGGCCTTATTAGCCGACAGACTTTAATTTCCGCACCAACCTTACATTTGGTTAATTAAAGTAGCAAATGATACCTTCTTGAAAAGCTTGGTAGACGGTCCTTTTATTCCAGGTTGAGCATTGCTGCTTTACAGTTCATAAGCCTAACCTGTTTTATTTCACCACAATGACTGTTTTTATACTAGTGGTACCCGCACGGCTTTGCCTGTAGTAGAAAATTAAAAGATCATTTGGTCCACCTGTATAGTAACAAATAATGGATAATGAATTCCTCGCCAATTCGCTATGTTAAATGGCTCGCCCATATTACGGTTTCACGTTATGATTTCGTAATTTACTACTCCATGTGGTGATAATTTGTTCGGAAAAATTCTTAAAATTGAAATAGAAAAAGAAAAAAATCGAATTTTTGAAAAATCGCTTCGAGGTGCACACCCCCTTGCTACAAACTAACTATGTACCAAGTTTAATGAAAATCGGATGAACGGTAGAGGCGCTATGCGCGTCACAGAGATCCTGAAAGACAGAGATCCGGACAGAGAGACTTTCAACTTTATTATTAGTAAAGATAAACATGTATATCCGAAAATAACCGAACTTTTGTTGGATGTCTTTTCATCCACAACTCACTTATTTTGCATTGAAATTTTGTAACTCCCCGTGACACTTGTACACAGTAATCTTCAATTTTGTGTTATTATACGGTATTCCTTATTTTTAGAATAATCGTGGTAATATGTTTTTAAAGCTAATGTTTTTTTTTTTTTTCGAAATAGGATCCATTTAACTCAGGAAAAAGTTTTGAATCTTCAACCAAATTATCCATAGGCTTTTTTTAAGTCGCGGTTTGGGGAATTTTCTTTTGCTCTTATGTCACGGCTTTTTAAATGCTGGAACATCATAGTTAAAAGCTTAGACTACGCCTTACAAACATGGAAAATATAGTATAGACATTTCCATTTCATAGTAAGGGATATCTTATCAAAATAAATCTATAGTTATTAAAAATAGAAGAACTTAATGTTTCATTACCTTAAACCATTGTTCAAAAAGTATTTTATCAAAAGTTTTTTTTTTTTTTTTTTAATCTTCAACGAAAGATTCATAGAATTGTTATACAGTAAAACTCCTGAAATAACCTCTGTTTGAAACTTGAACTAATTTGGCGCAACAATTTATTTCACTGTGTGAAAAAAAAATCGAAATGTCAAAAACTTCTACAAATAGATTACAAGGAATTTCTATATTGACTGTAGTCTAACAGAAAAAAAAATTATATTTGGATCAACCTGATTGAATTATTTATGTTTACCAGGAAAAGATTACAATGGGTCACAAATGGGCACCAATCAATCAGTCGTTGACACATTTCTGCTTAGTTAATCAAAATCGAATATTATCTAAAGAGATTGTATTATTTTTGTTGACCAGAAAATTGTATTTTGTAAGACTTGTATTTTATTAATGCGTATTTTTTTTTAAATCAAAGTGAAGATGGATAAGTTGAAAGTTGAAAAACCTGGCAATGAAAAGGGGAGGGGGGGGGGACGGTCTAGAAGAGTTTATACACTTTTGTTGCAATAAACAGCTAAATATGGAGTACTGTCGCTTCTTACTTGCCCTAGCTGTCATTTCCTTTTTAGTATTTAACACATTTACACTTTACAATATTTTTTGTGAACTATCTGTAAAGCTGGGCAAAAGTGTACAAGCGTTTGTTGTGAGATCCAACACAACAAACTAGAAAAAGTATAAGATCAATAATCCTGAAACTCGAGGGACATTGACAATTTAGGGTGCGATTGAAAAAATGCTTATATTTGAAAAAAAAACAACGATAGTGGATAAAGTGCTAGGAGAAATAAATTGAAAATAAACTCGGAATCTTTTCTGTGTTGATCGACTTATCACTGTAAATAGTGTGCTTTCATCAATACATGACAGAGAGCTTTCTTTTGATAAAGGACATATTGAAATTAAATTACTCTGTAGCCCTGAACTAATTTTAAATTGTATTTACAAACCCGTTGTTGATATGTGATGAATAAATAAATATTTTTTAAATAAGAGGGGTGAAATTAATAACAAAACAATGCAAAAAATACCAGGTAAATATTTGAACCGTAAATTATTTCAACTAGTCGATTTTGACTCTGCGGAAATTACTAAAGTTTAACGAGTTTGAGTTAAAAATATTTTTAAAAAAATTTTATGTGTGCAAAATCGTTTCCAAGAGTTGATAAAAATAATTAATTTTCTAATTTTGCATCAAAGAGTATGAGTTCTACTGCAGACTGGTTTATTCTTTAAAAAAGTGATAACCCTTATCTGAAAGTAAATGGAAACCCTGAACACAATTATAGATTGTGATAACCTCACTCCCCCCAGCCCCCCACTCTCAGGAAGAAATTTTTACTGCTATTAAAAAAACAAAGCAATCTGTTTACTATACAAAAATGTCTTTCCAACTCCATTAAAAGAAATTTGTGGGTTATTTATTCCTTCAGTAACGATACGCTCCGTTTTCACGCAGCCTGTCACATTGTCCCCGAACATTGCGTAGAGACGCAGAACTATCCCGCTTTCTGTAAGTTAGCAAATTGAAAAAAAAAAAAAAAAAGAAAAAGAAAAAAAAGGGTACGAAATTTGAGCTCCAGATAAAATAGAGCGGCGATCAAGTTAGTCACGTAACTGAAAAAATAGAATTAACTAATCGTCCAACTTTAAACACTAGTACGCGATTAGTAGATCAGTGTATAGAAAGTTTTTACCATATCTGGCAAACATTAGCCAATTTGGCTTTCTTGAATTATCACACTTGGCAAATCAAAATAATATCAGCGTAGCAGTTACTATATTACCTTGTGGGTAAAAATACGGAGAATGTACTATAAATATGTAAGTGTGGTAGTACAATTGAAGCTTTTAAAATTGTCAAAAGGTGGTGCAGTTCTTCCAAATGCCAACTATTTTTGGCTAGTTTTATGTAGTTTTGGCTATTTTCAAAACTTAATCTGACAACTCAAGTCTTAGAGACCGACACATAGAAAACAGAGTGTCAAATTGCTCATATGTTTAATTATTTATAGTGATTGATTATGTGTACTTTTATATATGTGTCTATTGAAATCTGAGCTACCATTCATCATTTTCATCTGCTCATTTCTGTTCTTTGTAATAAGCACAAACTGTTCTTTAAACTTTTTTTTAATTAGGCATGCTGTTGCCTAAAATTCGAAAGTATTCCATTTTGATGAAAAATTTTTCTAGCCATCTTCGTTATTCATTAAAAATCAATTGATCAAGTTATCCAATTATAAACTTGTTTTTAATATCACTTTTTCGAAAAAAAAGTTTAACACTTATGAAGGGAAAAAATTGACTTAACAGCATGTCAATACTTGTTTTATTGTTTAGTAAGTGAAGTAAGATTGCTCAACGAATTGTTAGACAACTAAGATCAATTATGAAGTAAATCAATTATCAGTTTGAAAATATTTAATATTTATGAAGATTACCGCCGATGCGATGAAAACAGACCAAGCACATACTGTACGCATCTTTTTGAGGTTAAGATGCTCCCTCAATGCATTAATTATCAGGCATAAAAACCATTTCATTCTTACGAAATGAAAATTTAGTTTAATCGAAGTACTGAAGAAAATACATTTAATTCCGCATTTTGCAGTGTTTTTCATCAATGCGATTCCATAAATGAATTAAAATGTTTATCTTCCAGTCCATATCAAGGTAAAGAAAAAATGTAACCAGGATAATAATGCATTGAAAATTATTTGGAAAACATGTAAAAAAGTTATATGCGATTGTACTCCAATAATATTTCCGAATGCCTTCGTTAAATATGTTTAGAAAGGATGTCATATATTCAGGAAAATTCTCATCAATTTAAATCTCGTTTTAGGAACACGTTTTTCAAACATTTTACTCCTTAAGTCTTTTTTTTTATGCTTCAAGTTTTTTACTTACGCATTAAAATTAAAAATACATTTAACAGAAAATTTAAATTTGATTTTTATTAAAAAAATCAACGTTTAAAATTATTTTTCCTTTTTTATAGAATAGTTTGTCGTAAAATTGTTTTGTCCCACTCAATAGTATACATTACAGCCTTAAGAGTTGGTTTTGCTGAAAATGAATTAGTTTGAGAAAAAAAATATGTTATCCAAAAACTTGGTAAATAACAATATCCGCTACTTTGTCATTTTAAGTATTTTATCTTCTCATGCCTGTATAAACTCATCCTATTAATGTTAAGAAGATTGCATTAAGCTCCCTAAAGACTTGTCAAGTTTTTTGAAGAATAACTTCTGAAGTTTAAGCATTGAAAATATTAATTTACTAAGCTGAAAATTCAAACTTATGAAACAACGATTAAGGACTTACGCATAGAACAGTGAATCAGATTGTTTCAAAACTTTTCTAGTAGAGTTATTGGTAAAGGACTCTATACATTTCAAAATCAAAAAATCGAAAATATATATTTATTTATTTTGGACACTTTCAAGTACGAAAATTTTGGATACCTAACATTTAAAAAGACATAATATATAGGGACTCCATATTTTTTGTCGATTATTATCTAAAATATTACCCTTAATGAAGCTCAAAATACTTTCAATTACAATGACGTGATTGCTAAAAACACAGGCGTAGAGTAATCTAATAGTTATTCTCCATCTGTGGTCAGTAAGCAGTTTTCATGTCAGCAAGTGAAAATGCAACCTGTGGTCAGCTAGTGAAAATGTAACCTGTGGTCAGCTAGTGAAAATTAATCTACAACATTTTTATAGGTACAATTTAATTTATTTAGAGAAACCTTTTGAATTAATCTCATGTGAAAATATTATTTATATGGTATGTGATCTGCTTTGGATTCGGAAGGGTATCAAGTGGTCCTCAGTCGTGAAAAGTTTAAGAACCACTGACCTAAAGAATTAGGTTTGTTGGATTACAGCGAGGATGTTGGTAAAAACAAACCCTCTCGTTTTCAACCACATTACAGTGGCCGCCGTTTATGTGAATCACGTTTGTTCCATTCTAAACAGATTTGATTCTATAAAGTGGCTAATTCAATAAAGCAGAATTTAACTCTTTTTGACGATTTGATTCATTAAAGCTGTTGATTCAATTGACCACTGGTTAACTTAACCGGCGTCCACTGTACTAGTTCAACTACGTTAATATACATATGTTTAAGAACTATTACGAAGCGACAACTCACTACAAGAAACTTTGGTTGCACTCAAATATTATTACTATTTCTAATCTCAAAACCTGGACTGAACAATCCAAAAATTACGTTTGGAACTCAATAAAAGTCAAACCACAAGAATACTACAATGTGCAATCAAACAACCTTTCTTCTTGAAACCTTAACTTCTGTTTTTTATTTCTTTCGTAACGTGAATGGTGAGGTACACTTGTATGTAACTTCCAAATATTTCTTATGCACTGTACAAAACTTAACGTATTAAATAAAAAAAAATCTTTTCATTATGAAGATATCTAAATAAAACCAAGCCGAAAGGGACATACACTTTCACATAAGTATATATGTAAACATGGAAAAATGTTCGAATGTAAAAGTGTTTTCTGGTGTGAAAGACACGAACTCATTGGTTACGGGCCCGGTTGAAGAATTATACGCAACACATTTCCCATATTTACAGGTTCCCCAAAGAAAATGATAGCGCCTTTTCATTGATAAAGGATATCTTATTTATAATAGCGAAATAAAATTAATCTGTATCAACTATTTCTCTGCAGTCCGAGTTTTACTAAACATTTCAAACGTCACTTTTTTTTTTTATTTCTAACGAAATTTATCAGTTTAATTTTTTTTCTGGCGATATTCGAATCTGAAATAAAATTCATCCTCGCTTCTTTCCTTAATTCCTAGTCACTACCTCAAATGATTTGGCAACAGCGGGTCTAATCTGAAGTGAAAGTCTCGCCTGGGGTATATATGCGGAACACGGGAGAAAGTGCATTAACCATTGTTTCGTAATACAGTCAAGAATAAGTCAGAAGAGGTCTGTTTAAAACGCTATCTGTATTTGTAATTTGTTATTCATAAATGGGTCTGGAATAGCGATTGTTAAGGTGAAAGTTTCATGTACAGTGACAGCTCACGTAAGTGGAAATGCGTAGGTCAAAGCTCATAAATTAAATATGTGTGCTTACGCATAGCTGAACTTATAGTGGAAAATTAATTAAAATGTAAATGCAGATTTTTCTCATAAACATTAAAAAACTAAAAACACAAAATAAATTAACAATTGAAAAAACAGTCGAAATTTATACACTAAAATATCGAAACTACTAAAATAAATTTGCAACCACCGCTTACTCAATGTGTGTCAGCAATTGGTATTAGCTTTTAAAACTAAAAGTTGTGTGCTGGAATAAAAGTTACTTCTATCTTTTGAAGTTAAAATTTTTAAAATATATTTATGCAAAAACGTTCAATATTTCTACAACTTTGGAATTCGAAAAAACTGAGAAATACAAAACAACATTTCAGTCTATAATACTTTCTTTCAAAATGTTCAATTACTTGAAAAATAGCGATTTTGCGTCCGATAATTTTCGAAGTCTGAAAACTAAGTTTCTTTCGAAAGGTTTAGTCACGTCAATGACACAAAAGTGGGTTGGAAATACCATAATAATCAATTTATACTTAAAAGAAATTATGCTTCACAATACAATCTTGCAACACATGTTAAATCAGAAAAAGCGAAGATAATGCGAATATCATATGTCCCCGCAACAGAAGTTACTAATTTCAAAAAATTGAAAAAACGTGCTAATTATTGACAAAAACTAAACTTAGTTATCTTTTTTGCGACAAAACTAGAACAAAGTTTATATAATGGGTGCGTGGTGGCAAATAAAAATTTTTAATAAATAGCGACACATCAATAAAATATTAAAATTTAGAGGACTTTTTTATGTTTAAGATATACAAAATTGATTAAGACTTCTAAAAGCAAGGAAAAATTTCAAAATAAATTTGTGCATATTGTAATATTACAGGAAAAAAAAGTAAGCAGCTGAAAGTTATTCAGTATAAAATTTTGTTGCCTCTCAAAGCTGTGTTTTTTTTTTTTTTTTCCAAGTTTTATCTCTTATGTTGCCAGAGTGCGATATGAAGTAAGTAGCAAATATACTTGAAAACTCATTAAAATCCCTACGTTTCATCGCATTATAACTCTGATAAGATTTTTTGTGTTAAAAATATGGAAACTACACACATTAAACGTACCTTTTAATTCCTATTAATAGTCAAGTTCAGCATTTCTTAGGAGACTTATTAAATTATTAAAGTACTTTGAAAAATAATAACGGTTAAAAAATGAAATCCATGGCATCTTATCCTTTTTTTTTCCTTCTTGTAACAACACGAAAAATTTAAAAGTACATACTTTAAAATCTCAACAACGAAGATAACACAAACATGACTTACCTAAAATTAGTAGCAGCCACCAGAGAAATTTGGATGAAAAGCAATAAGAAATCATTTTGAAGAAAATGCAAGAAAAATAATCTAAACAAATAGTGCGAAGCAGCAGTAGCCAGGTTACTAATGCAGACTTGTCTTCACATGACCCTCTTGAAATAACTTAACTCACACAAAAATCACCAAAGTCTAAGAATTCAGTAAAATTTCCATGGCGTGGACTCCACTGTCCACATACAACCGTAATCCTTGAGCATATCGAAGCCCGCGACAGAGGAGGCATTTATGACAGAGAGAATCAACTCTCACGGCATCAGTTAAATAAACCGCTAACTGAGGCTGCTGTGGAAACGTGCGAAATCCAACCACCTGTCCGTTCCGTTACCTTCCTCGTTTTGGTTCTGGTATGGGAAAGAACTTTCAACTTCAAGTTTCTGTTCTTAACGGGGCCATGAGTGAAACTGTTGTCGATAGGTGGCGCTTAGGTGTTATGCAGAATGTGGCTAAGGTAGCGCGCGGATGTTTGCGGTCTTGAAAAATTAATTGAATCATCTCTTGCGAACTAGAAAGACGAGTTGTAATCGCTTTTTCTTTTCATTTGGAAGGGGAGAAATGTAAATTTGACGAAAAGAATTTTTTGCATTAAAATAAAAACAATCGGTTTCTATTGAAAAGAAATGTGTCCAAACATTTAAAAGAAAAAAAAATCATTTGAATTTTGACTTCTTGAATTAAAATTATGTTTCTTGCAATCACGAACTGCGATAGGACCCTTCTCGTTGGGCTTCTTGTTTCTACAAATGAAAGGAATGGAAATAGCCAAAAAAATTGCAACTGTCATCTTATGACTAGTGATTTTCTAGAACAAGTATTACGACGCGGTATATCCATAAAAAAGAAATAGAAATGGTGATTAGGATGCGGTAATAAAGGTATTTTATGGCTGATATTTACCAGTACACTTAGCATAACGAGTATGTACAGCGAATAACGAAATGTAATCTTTTTCTTCTCAATCTAAATTGATTGGAATTAGTAATCTAGAAATATTGCATGAAGATGAAGTTGTGCTGTTTGCGTTTATCTGTATGGGACTTTTTTCCTGAAAAACGTAGTTTTACACAAAAAATCCCCCTTTTTTAAATGTAAAGTCTGCTTGAGTTAAGCACTGAAAAAAATATAAATCAAAGTAAAACGCAGACGATTTGTAACTATTTTGCAGTAAGTTACCACCCTAAGCGAGGGCAAAAGCAGAAATCCATAACATACACCGCCGAGCTGAGCTATTGAGCTGGCGGTGTATGTTATGGATTTGTAACTATGACGACAAAAATTATACCCTCGAAATAAATATTAAAAACAAGTGTTGTCATAGTAATCTGAAAATCCAGAGCAACAGCAACTTTGATCAAGTGAGGATAATAAGTAATTCGTGATTGTTCAGAAGAAAAAAAAACAGTTCTCCCCCCCCCCCTTTGTTGAATCATTGTGGAAAAGCCGTTTTAAAATTTATGAACTTGACCCTGAAACATACGCAATGCAACAATAGGCGAGAATTATATGGAGGAAAGTTATCACCATCAATTTGTCAAGTAATTTATAAGAAAGCGGTTGAAGATAGATGGAGCACATTTGTTACGAAGACTATCTAAACAGCATTTGAAAAGACGCCAGTTTTTTTTCTTAGTATTAGAATTTTAAATTAGCAGACCTGAATTCGTTACACATAAAAAATGTTTTAAGATTAATGTTGTGAACAGAAATTTTTTCAAAACAATTATGAGTAGCAAAGCTTGCTTTTCTTTATTAGGATAACACAGTAATATTCTAAAATAAATAAAAACTACATTTTTCCTTGCTTAAAATGTAATGTACATATTAAAAGTATTCAGGGAAAAAAACTATTTTTTGTTTTCAAATCCTTTTTGACTTTCATGTTTCTTCGTTTGAGATTTCCTCGCCACACATTACTTTATACAACTAAAAAAAGCTTTTTTTTCCAAAAGAAAAAACTCTCTTTGTAGTTTGTATTTTAATCAAGAAAATAATCTGAATTTTTTATCCCTTTTTACTTGATTTCTTTGTTAAAATACTACAATAGTATACTAATGCAAAGAAGAACAGCATTTTTCCATGCTAAAAATTAAAGCTGCATGTTAAAAATATTCAGATACAAATCCTTTTCGACTTTTTTTCCCCTTCATTTGAGATTTCCTTTGCACACATTACAATATGCAACTAAAAAAAGTTTTTTTTTCAAAAAAATCTCTCATTGAAAATTATATTTTAAACAATTAAATTATCTCAATTCTGGATTACTTAAAAATGCCATGCAAGAAAAAACAACACTATTAAAAGAAATAGTAATCAATTACGAGTACATAACGCACGCGTTATGTACGCTCGTACATGATTAGTTTACATTTTAAAGTTAGAACAATCATGTTATTTTATGCATTTTGTTTTATTAGTAGAAAAATTAGTTCGTGAAATCTTAGCAATGTAATTCATCACCTAATTAAATGTAACTATGCATAATTTGTTTTAACGAGTAACAAGCGAAGCGAATTTTTTTAGTTGTAGTTACTACTCAGTTGAGAGAGAAAGAGAGAAAGTTATTTCATAAATTTTTTATTAGAATCTTTTATATTGTAAAGCTCATAATTGATGTGTTTGTTTTTTCAAAACCTTATAATTTGTGTTTTATCATATATTAATTTTGACTGAAAAATATTGCCATCAAAATTAAGTTTAAAATTCGAGGAATAAACGAACATTTATGTGGAAGTTTCCTTCCTCAAGTGAGAGAATTAACAAACGCCTCGTTAATTGTTTTTATAAAACTAAAGCAACTTTAGGTTAAAAGAAAAGTTAAAATGTATGCGAGTTTTTCAGAGTTTTTTTTTATTTAACTAATTTATTACGTTCGGCTAAATGATGTAAAAGGCGGTTAACTAGTTAAAATGTAAAACTGCAGCAAAGCAGATATCTATTAGCGCAAACAAAATATGGTTTATGCTGGTGAAAATTTGTTTCAGGGAAGTTGCTTTTCTTGGATTACTGGAATTTCAAATGCTTATTTAAAAGTTTGAAAAATGTAGATATAATATGATTTTGTGAATAAGTATTGCCTTTAACTTTCATATTTAATATTTTGCCTTAACGAAGGCATGCTCGACCTTTTAGTCTTTGGAGAACCCTTTGAAGTTAATGTTTTTTGAAAAGAGCCTCCTGATCGCAAAGCAGAAAAAAAAACGCACAAAAAGAATACGAAAGTTTTATCTAGCTAAATTTAGATTTTTTTTACATCTTTATTTTATCAAAATGCAAAAGTCTCAGTAAGATAATGAATGGGAAGGTGGTTAATAGGGCTTATATTTGGTTTTCTAAAATATACTAGCAAATCGCCCGTCAAGGTATGATGGGTGAAAATTGCTTCAACATTTGAACGAAGCAATTGCCTTTTTGATGACATTTTGATAGTTGAAATTTTAACCCTAACTCCAGTGGGTTAACCATCAATTCCAGCAGATAGCGTTTTTTGTTGACCACTTTTTCATTTCTTCATTCTTCTAAAATTGCAGTCTTACCAGTAAAACAGTTAAATTTTCGGTTCCAGTCCAGCCTTGTCAAAATAAAGCATTTCCATGCATGTTAAAAATTACCAGAAATTTTATCAAATTATCATGCTATGGCGCGAGTTTCATTGTTGATGACGGCCAGGGTTGGCTTTCTGCCGGCAGAAACTAGTTTTTGCCGTGCCAGTGGCAGAAACTGGTTATAACCGGTAAAAACAGGCAGAAACTGGCAAAAACTTAAAAGCGTCTGTAATAACTCAAATTACTAAATGATATTTGTTTAAGTAAACTAAAAAATTAATTTTCATTTCATCATTGTAAAAATTAAAATCCTATGATAGTGCCCTTGATTTAGTTTGGAAAGGGAACTTTTCAATTGTAGATGCTCTAATGATTGGATTAATCTAACAAAGGACGAAAAATCATATGGGTGCTTAAGAAAAGGGGGTGAGACTTAAAGAATTAAACAGACACTACTGATTGTAATTTGCTTGCTTATATGCTTCATCTGAATTTCTTGTGATTGAAATTATCTCGTGCTTTAAGAAGAAAGTGCCAGAATTTTACTTGCCAATATTAACGTAGATTTTGTACCTAATGTCACAGCTTTGCAAAACAAATTGGTCCCATCTCTCCAAACTTATCTTTCTGGTCAAATTTTTACCGCTAACCCAGTTAGTATGTGGTGGACCGATTTTAAAAAATATGCAACAGATGAAAGTTTTACGAACTTTGCTTGTTCCTTGATGCATTGCCTGCTCTTCTGTAGCAAGAATATTCTAAAGTTTTGCATTTGTGCTCATTAAATCGAGAAACCGTTTAGATTTTTGAAACCACCTTTTCTAAGAGGTAACTGCAGGGTCCACAAAATGTGACATTTGATTTTGAACTGTGACAATATTGTAGTTAAATTGTGCTTTGGTTAACAATAAATCATTTTTTCGGTGCATTTTCTGTTGTATGCCATATTTTAATTTTTCGTCATTTTGTGAGTTTTTGCCAGTTTCTGCCGCAAATGTGGCAGAAAGTGGTTTTTGCCATTCCGGTTTTAACCGGTTTCTACCAGTGGTTTTAACCACCTCGGCAGAAACTTGCCAACCCTGATGACGGCAGAGTATTACTCGATCAGTGAATTCGCTATTTTATATATGAGGATTCTATGAATACAGTAGACCCTCTTTTTACGCGGGGGTTATGTTCCGCGTAAATCGAAACAGCGTAAATTGAGACCTAATAGTAGTACTAAAATCGGGGCTACAGGTTCCGTATATAAAAAAACTACTTTATTCTGGTGATGACTAATTGTATAATAAGTTTAATGCGTACTTATATCGATTTTTGTGCACAGCATGCATAAAGAAAACATAACTTAATTTCGTGTTATGTTTATAAAGAGGAGCTGGCAATGATAGTCTTTTGGCAGTCATTAAGAATTTTTCTCTGTAATTCTTTGCAGAGCATTAACGCATCCATGACCACTTGCGTCATTTCCATGATATAATCCTCCTTCACTAACAAATCAGAAATATCATTTCTATTGTCTAGGAATGGTTCAAAATTTTCAATGTGAACGTTTTTGGTTGTGTGTCACCGATCTTGGTATCTTCGTTGGTTTGTGGGCCGCCTTTGTCACTCCTAAAAGCTCTTCTTCCAGTGATTTTTGAACTGTGTGATTTTAATAACTTTACTTCTGGAAAGAGCCAACCAATTGCGCAAAATATCTCCAGTGGCACAGGCTCGATTATTAGCACTCCAAAATGCAGTTTATTATATGTAATCTGCAATCTTTAAGAGTTTGGATTTTGAAAGAGGGGAAAATTTTATCTGTTTGCACTGTCGCATCCGCGTAAAACCGAAACTCATCTGGTAAAATAAAATAAAGGTGTCAAATTTTAAACCGTGTGTAATCGAAACCGCGTAAAATGAACCTACGTAAAACGAGGGTCTATACTGTTCTGTTAAAGCACTTATTTTCGTGAGGCTTTAATTTTCGCGATTTTCACGAGCCCGTTGTAAACGCTAAAATTTCGGTCGATTGAAATATTTCAACTTTATAACCAACTTCCGGTTTTGTTCACTTAAAATTTAAGAAATATTCAGCTCTTGAATTCACCGATATCTTCTTCGCGTAAATTACAGCTCTCGAAAATAAGTTCTGAAACAGAAAAGCAAAAGTAACAAATAAAACATTTGTTTACATTTACTTTTTTAAGCAAATCACCTTTAAGAACTCTATCTTTTGGGAATTAAATATGATTTTACTAAATGTGGGGTACTTCAACAAAGCAAATACTAATTACTTGCGGAACCTTTCTATTTAACTCCAGGGTTCTTGGAACCCTAGTAGAACCTAATCGCATTGTTTAAAAAAAACTTACTGACGATACCATTGCATGACTTGGAAATTTGTCCAAATGTTGGCTCCGTGGTTCGAAATTAAACCTGTTTCTAACTTGTTTCAATTTTTGGATGAGCCTTTAACGGTATTTTTCTCTCTGCGTCATATGAAATGTAACCAATAGATGTGAAGAACTTGATAGAACTGAAGGTTAGGAAAGTAACGGGTTTCGCTTGCCAAGTAGATTTTCAGTGATTATGTCTTGTGTTTTTTAATCTGTTATATGAAATAAAAGTATACGAAAAAAAACTATATTCTTTATTTAGTAGAAGATGGAGCCTAAAGAATAATAAATAGTGCCTCTGGAATTTCTTTTTTCTTTTTTTTTTTTTTTTTTTTTTTTCAGGTTTGAGATGAAACCGTCACCAATGTCGCCTTTTATTTCATCGTTTTTCAGAAAAAAGAGTGATAAAATATTGTGTTTACTTCTGCAAACAAATACTTTCACAAAGGTAACTTTGTTTTATTTAGTAATTTTTTTATTTATTTCTCTTTTCCGTTTAATCAAATAAAATAATGGGAAGAAAAACAGTATTTTTCAATGGGAAAATGATGCCTAAAGCATGCCATAAATAGTACCTCAGGAATTTTTATTTGATTTTTTAGATTTGATAAAATTAATATGGAGAGAGTGTGAACTAATAATCAAAAAAAAAAAAGTAGTTTTTGAGATATATTGTTTTAAACTATATTTACACGCAAAAAGAAAGAAAACAAATATTTTTAAGCAATTACGAATCGCTTATTGTTCTCACTTGACTGTTTTCGGATTTGATTCGTTCCTTTGATTTATTTTTACCACAATTGGTGAATTTTTGGAGGTGCTCCACCTTGGTCGTCCCCTAACGATGTTGCTTTTCCTGTGAGCACCGTCTCCAGGTTGCGTCAATATCCAACTCACAAAGATGCCTACACACACATACGCTTAAACACGCCTTCACACACACACACACCACTACATGCACACGACGCCTACATACACACACACGTTTACATACACACACACGCACGCCTACATGCACACACACGCCTACATATACACATACGCCTATATATACACACACACACACACGCCTACATACACACACACCACTATATACACACACACGCCTACATACACACGCACGCCTGCACATACACAAGTACATGCCTACATACACACGTATATGCCTACATACACAAACACACACACACGCACATGCGTCTGCACGCGCACATACTCGTGATTGCGAAAAACATAACTTGAATTCAAGATGTCCAAATTCAAATTATTTTTATTATTATTACTATTACTATTATCGTACCACATTCAGGGTGGCATACATGAAAATTAAAATTGAAAATATAGTAAATGAAGTATTTACACTAACTATAATAATTTCAGTTCAATAAAACAAGGTCTACAAATCCCGTTTGGGAGCCAAGTCCCTATTAAAATAAGCACAACGATATTATACACCATGTAGGTCATGCATCATTTCTATTGTATCACAAAATTCTCATGAAAGAGTAAATATTGCTCTCATCCAAGAAAATTACTTCAATTTCTGAAACTGGATCAGTTTTAAGCAAGCAACCATTAGTTTTCTCTCAGATAAATGCTTTTTAGTGGGCCTTGCCTGCATTCTGACCTATTTAGAGTTTCCATAAATTAAAAATCGCAAAACTATTTAAATTTTGAATGAAAAGAATAAAAAGTGCATAATTTGTTTGCATTATTTGAGAATGAAATCATGTATGTTTGACTAATACTTCTCAAAGAAAAGGATTTAGAATACTTAAATTTCATTGCTTAAATATGTTTTAACAAAACATCACAATACAATAATTCTTTATTGAACTTTCAAAAGGCTATACGAAGATAATAGGTATCTCATTGTTAAATACCATAACAGTTTCTTTGAAAATGGAAACAGGTTTAAGAACTGACGGTTTTTGCTTTTGAACAAGTAATAAATCATATTGGTCCAAAAGTTACTTTCTCTAGATTGTCCTATATGTGGATTGTTTTAAATCTTAGTTTTCCAGCCTATTTTTGATCAGAAAATGAATTTTCTGTATGGATTTTTTAAGGAATTTTTTAAAGGTAAATGCTAAAATTAGAAAATGATTTAATTGACGACGAAAACAAAGCCACCGATAAGTGGCTTAACCAAAGTGGATAATTGATTTCAGAAAACACCTTTGAAGTTGTGAATGCTTTTATTTGAAATAAACCGAAGTAATAAGTTTCTGAAAATGATTTAAAAAAAGAAAACTACAGCTATATTTTAAATTTTTAAAATGCTAATTCGCTTGTAAAAAGTTTTTCTTTTATGTAAACACGGGTAGTTTTTTTGAAAAGCTTGCCATTAAATCTTCTTTGAAAATAATCGGTCATTAATTCAAGAATATAATTCACAACTTTTCCCTTCAAAAAGGATAAGAGATTTTTCGTTTGCATAATTTTTTTCCGTTAAATAGAAAATGTAGGTATTTTTCCCTTGAAACTGAACACATTATTAATTGAAAGTAAAGGTAACATAAGTTCAATGAGCCTACTTTATAAAAAGAATATTTCACATGGTTGAAGTTTTGGAACTTGAAAATTAAAGTTAATTGGCCCTAAGCAAAAGCGAAGTTGAGAAATAAAAGCATCTACCAAGTGTGGAAGATTGGTGTAATCTTCAAGATTTTTTTTATAACTGTTTCAAAAAAAAAAAAAAATGTCCATAATGTAAAAATTCTAAAAAATTCGATGCTCTTGGGTAGGAATGAAAAATTCAATATTAAGATATCTTGCAAAAGTGAAAGAATTTAGGAATAAGTTATTTTCACGAAATAAACAAGCAACTTAAAAAGACTAAACAAAGTGGTTGAGAGAAACACATGGAACTAAAAAAATCTAAGAAACAATACACACTAAGGCAAGTGTTAAAGTTTAAAAAAACTACTTTTTTTTCAATAAGATCCGTAATTTAGGGCAGGGGAGTTAAGAGGTTTTTTTTATTGCAGGCAAAACTCGGGCCATTTAAGCGCAAAAAAGAATTGTGCGGAGTATGTGCCGTGGGAAGATAAAGCGCTGTATCTGCAGAAATAAGTTTTTGATATATTTGAAAAAACGGATTTTGGTTTCCATACTAACAATACTGGACTGTTGGAATTTAAAGTTTTTCTGTGCTTTATTTTGAGTGGAAATCAAGTAAGCAAGATTGTACAAAAAAGCTAAAGTATTACAAAATTAAAAAAAAAAAAAAGAACGAAAGAAAGGAAGTTGGCACATATACTGTGTTTTACCTTCCTGCAGCAGTATAAGGCTCCTGATTTTTTTTTTTTTTTTTTTTTTAATGACATATCCCTGCTTCTTTCAACAAAATATGTTTTAAAATGGTTTTTTTTCCCACTACATCTTAAAATAGGGTTTCCCACCCTGTGGGTCGCGACCCCAAATGTGTCGCGGAGCATTTTTGCCGGAGTTGAGACATTATTCCTATTCCTAAAATGACCGCCATGAAGAGGTGTTCATTACACACCAAACTTTAAAGGTCTGGAATGGATTCAACGCTGACTTAACTCTGCTATGCGCCTTTCATGTGATGTTTGACTTTAGAAAGTTTGGATAAACTCGCAGCGCCTGTGTGCTGTAGTTGAAAAAAAAACACACACACACACACACACACACACACACACACATTTTTGGACACACAACTCACCTTAGGCTTTGGGGGGGGGGGGAGGGCACTCATCAAAAGAAAATGCTATTTGAAACCAATCGATATTAAACTTGATCATTGTTGCAAAACAAAAATATTTTGGGGGGATAGCATCTCCTCTCCAATTACAGCACTATGCAGCACACTCTAGCAAACTAAAATAACATTATTCTAGTTTTCTTTTTTTTCTTGTGTGTAAGACTCAGGGATGCCCGCAGGGGAGGGGGAGGTATGGCCCAAGTTGCGCCATCAAAATGGGGGGGGGGGAGGTATGGCCCAAGTTCCGCCATCAAAATGGGGGGGGGAGGTATGGCCCAAGTTGCGCCATCAAAATGAAGGGGGGGGGTATTTTTTTTAATTTATTTATTTGAATTTATTTATGGACTTGTTTTAAAAGAATGTGTATGTGTGTGTGTGTGTGTTATCAGTGTAGAACAGAGCTTTTCTAATAAAATAATAGTAATAATAGTTTTTAAAAATAAAGAAATAAATTCAAAATATCTTTTTTAAATAAAAAATAATAATAAAAGGCTAAAAAATAAAAAATAAAAATGGAGAGGGTTGAGAGAAAAAAAGAGGGGAGGGGTGGATTTGCGCCATTGAATTTCAGGAATGGGCACCCCTGGTGTAAGGCACCCTTTATCACTATTTAAGGGTTAAATAAATTGTCAAGTTTTAATAAACACTCTTCATGAAACAACATATGAAGAATTCATGAAGAATTCTGCATTCCGTCTGAAATGTATTGCTGGAACACAGTAAAATTATCTTCTAAAATTATTATATTACCGCATATTCTAGCAATTAAAGTCTAAATCGGATGACGCAGAAGATAATCATACAAACTATATTTAAACTTTCTACTATAACGCGTTAAAAATGAAAATTTGAAAACTTGTGCACTTTATCGAAAAAAGTAAAACTCAAACCAGTGACAAAGAAAAAAAACAATATTAATATAAGCATCATTTAGTTTAAAACACTTGCCCTATAGCAAGATAATATTGATTTACCAGTTAAACGATTACTAGGATACAATGAAAACATTTTAATGATTCCCCTTGTTCGAAAAGATTACGAGCGATCGCAATCGAGCAAAATAAAAGATGATCCGCTTAAATTATTGTTATTAAGATTCATTATAGTACAAGCTCAGGTGTATAAGTTAATGACTTTTAGTTAAGTACGTGTCATTGGTTATTGAAGACTTCCAGATTATGTTCTTAATTGGTTCCTTTGTTATTGATTTATTGATATTATGTTGAAACAATGAAATAATCCAAAATAGTTTCAAAGAGGCTTATTTAGTTCTAAATAAAACTTCTTATGGTTTGTTTAAATTACATACAGGTGTCTCTGGTATAACACGGTTAATTCGTACCGTGTAGCATCGAAATCGTGTCATACGAGATTTTTTTTTTTATAAATAATCTTTTAACAGTGCATTTTGAACAAAAATAAAACTCAATATTTTAAAATTCGTTTTGTATCAAAATCAAAACCGTGCAGTAATAAATTGAAGTTTTGTTCCGTGTAATTTTGAATCCGTATGATATTAGACTCTAATTTCGTACCGTGTAATTTTGAAAGAGTGTTGTACAAGTAACGTGTTATACGAAAGACTCCTGTACTTGAAATAAATATGGGCAATTCCCGGGGTAACTGACTGACTTTTTTAGAGCAAAACATTATTTTATAACGTATTTTGAAACGTAAAAACAAGTATTTTGTAGCGTAAATTGCACAACGCAAAATAAGCGTTGTGCAAACGATCTTTTCTCCTGGAGAATTGTATTTTTGAAGCTGAATTTAATGGTTTAATTGAATTCTCGAAATACATTTTGGAGGATTTTTAAAAGTTTGTTAAAAACACGGTAACTGACAGACATTTTAAAAAGTAGCATGTCAGTCTTTACTAAGCTTTTTATATATATTTTTTTAATAATGTAAAATGTATTTTGAGAATTCAACTATTCCATTAAATTTTGCTTAAAAAATACAATAATCAAGAAGAACAGACATTTTGCACAATGTAGATTTTGCGTTGAATATCGCACATAAGCTCTGTTCTGCTTTAAAAATGTCTGTCAGTTACCCGAGAAGTTGCCCACATACAAAACTTGAAATGAAGACATTCTGAGTTAAAACATCCTCTTTTGTGTCAAACATTAACAATTATTGTAAGAAAAACCATTTTAATAACATATTCGTATTGTTGGACACTCTTTTACTGAAAAAAAAAAAATGTTTATATAAAGAACTCTTACTTTCCAAATCTTATGATCAGACATTGAGTCAGCCTCTTTACTTCGATCGCATGCGTGGAAGAAACACGAAAGCCGTAATCAGTGCATTCCCGGAAGTATAACTATAGAAAAATAAACACCATGTCCATCACAAAGACACAAAACTGTGAGGAAATCTCCGAAACAAAGACTCCGCTAGTTAAAAAAAAGTTTAGGGTCATTCTTCAGTCATAGAGAATCAAAAACATAGCCCATTGATTGTTGAAGAGGAAACAACTTTCAGCAGCAAATCGAGCTTAACTTAATTATGTATTTGAAAAGCTTGTTGAGAAAAAGCTGTATAACGCGATTCGCGACGCGTTTGTAATATGAAATTGAACTATGACCCTTTTTTTTCCTTCATTTTTTGCTGCTTGAGACGGAAATTAGTTCCAACGTGGACACAGGTTTGAAGAACATTCACCCCTCTTTCCTTTCAATTTGTATTTATTAATGTTGGCTATTTTTTATGACATTAGCTCTTTTTGTTAATGTTGATGAGAGTAGCTTAGGGAAAGTAATGAAACTATCAAATGTAAGCAGGGGTGCCCATCCCCCCCCCCAAGTTCAATGGCGCAATTCCCCCCCCCCCCCCCCAAATGTTTCTCAGCCCTATTTCCCCTTTTTTTCATTTTCCAGCTTTCTTTTTTCTTTTTTAAAAATATGTTAATTAATTTATTTTTTCTAAAAATTTTTTATTTATTTGTTTATTTTTAATCATTATTATCATCATTATTTTATTAGAAAAGTTCTGTGATACGCCAATGACAAACACACACACACATACAAAACTAAATAAATAAATGAAATGAAATATAAACAGAATAAAATAAAATAAAATAAATAACTTGAATTTTAAAAAAATCAATAAATAAATCAATAAATCAATTTAAATAGAAAATTTTTTTAAAAAATTAAAAAATCCCACCCAAAAATTTTGATGCCTCAACTTGCGACATAATCCCCCTCTGTGGGCACCCCTGAATGTAAGAGCGGTTGTATTACCAACAGTTCTTGTCTTGTGATACTGTTTAAAAGTTTTGCCTCTATAAATCATATTGATAATTTGATATTTAGAAATATTATCAGTGAAGGAATGGGACGGCGTCTTTTTTCTAACTTCTCTATAACTAGTGGATAAGGCCTCGGTTTTAAACTCTTGCTGTTATATTTGCTGGACAGGCTAGAAATATTTTTTTGACTTTTTTCGTCAAGCTGTCCTATTCCTTCATCCGATTCTTCTTGGTTTTGCTCTACATCATCTTTTTCTTTTTCAGTGTAATTAATTAAGTTTATTAGCAAACAGTTCCAACTAAAACAACGAGAAAAGAAAGGGTGTAAGAAGGAAAAAATATTTTAAGTAAAACAAGAGTAAGAATTAAAGCATATGGTTACTCTACTGAGAAACAGTTTCAAATAGCACTGGATAGTCGAGAGTGGGGTCTAGGTTACTATTAAAATCAATTGTCACAAAACAGATTGGTGTTTCTCCTACCATTTGCGCAAGTTATCTCCAAATTTTCCTTTGAGTTATTTGTATCTCTATGTTTCTCGGTGCATCTATTCTATTTCAGTTTTAGATAATATTTTATATGATTCCATTTTTACTGCGAAATTTTTTGATAAATAACTCTCATGTGTTCGATTAAATTTTTAATGCTGTTCATATTTTTGATCAGTTTCTTTTTTTTAATGAAGTTAACTTGTCATTTTAAGAAAATAAAAATTAAGTTTCTTTCAGAGTTATGTATTTTGGCTTCTAATACACAGCTCATACCAGTAAATGAGACGAAACAACCTTACACCAGAAAGTAAAAGGAGAGAGAAAAAGCATGGAAATACGATTTAAGTAAATAATCAAAACAATAATAATAATTAAAAAAAATAAAGAGCATTTTACATCATCCGAAAAAACATGCCTAAACTATTTACATCATAACAGCGTGGTTAAAAACTACATTAACTGCGTTTTTGATACATATTCCAAATTTATTTAAAATTTTGAAATATTATTATAATAACAATATCTAACACTTTTCCTTTACGTTATCAATACCAGTTTTTAAAAAATAATGAAAAACGTTTTTCGAAAAGAAACTATTTGAAGTTAATATTAATGCACGTAAAAATATTTTGAACAAGAAAAAAAAAAGCAAAATACACTATAATCATCTGCATGTTTAGTCAAGCAAATAGTGTTTATCTTCTGAAGTTCATTTTACTTTCAAATATTCACAAATAATTAATCCTTTTGAACGCGAAAATTAGATTGTTTATTTGCCAGAAAAAACTTCGCAAAAAACACTTCAAAATAAATAACCAATACTGTGAGTAAATAAGAAATTAAAAATAAATAAAATAAAACTTAATAAAGAATGAAAGCCTTTTTTCGCCAAGCATCATTACATGATTATCGGAATTTAGATACTAGCTTAACCATTCTTATCTATCTCTCGCTTAACCAGTTTGCGAATTGTCCTTAAAAATAATAATGATGGTTAGCGTTAGCAATATGTTCTGTTCTGATAACAATAACAATGAACTCGACAAAACCCGCCTTCTAAGAAATCACAATCGCAGATCTGACAAATCACACGCCTAATGCTCCAGATTTCAGCCCCATTATGTCAGGATAGCGGGAAAAACACTTTTGCTTTTGGTGTTTTGACTCTTTTGTTCTCAAGGTCGCCTCTGTGCCAAAAGGGTGGGAAACAGAGAACTGTTATTACGGTTGCTTTAAATAAGTTTTGAACGCACTGGATGGCAATTGGGAAAATTGTATGTTCTTGTCCTAGTCGAAGCTCAAATGTGGCAATTATTCTGTAGCTAAATTTTGCGATTCATTATCAGCATAAATTGGAATGTGTGTAATTACCACCTATCAGGTGTGCAAAATGCTTTTAAATATAGCGAGAAAAATAATTATATACAGAAGCATGTGTCCTTTTAATAATGAAGTGGTACATACTGCATGATAGAGAGACCGCAAGACAATGAGACAATCAAAGACAAAGTTACAAAGTGGAGCTTGTCTTTGGTTTTAAATGTATGGAAAAAATATTTCTTAACCTTTTGCTCGGTATAAATGATTTTTAAAAAATAGAGAGAGAGAGAGAGAGAGAAAAGGTTTTGTGGAGGTCAATTAGAGGCTCTGAAATGAGAATTCTATTTTTACACTCCAACGCAAATGGCAGGATGCTCAAATTTAATTTATGATACCGCATTTAAGAAATAATGTCTTCATTAACAATTCCGTATTGTTGTAGGGGAAAGTGTTGCACCTTGGACACTTTTCATGTTCTAATTTTTAGCGTCAATTATTTGAATCAAATTTAAAATCTAAGAGTCACATTAAAATAACCCAACATATTTCTATGCAATATATTTTTAGTTATACTAAGAGAAAGCCTTCAAGATTCAGGAAACAGCCATATACTTCAACCAATTTTGCACCAGAAAAAAAAAATCATGATAGTGATTTGAATCATAAATAGTAAATTATGAATAATGAATTATGAATTAATATATCTTACTAAATGTGCATAAAAGACTACATAAGACTAAAACTAAAGACATAAGTCTGTTCTAAAACATATCTTAATTATTAAGAACCACGGATATGTTGTACCTTGGAACGGTTCTAAGGTACAAAATGTTTGGCTGTCCCAAGGTACAATCACCACGTGGTTTAAGAAAAACCAAAATGATGGTCAATCTAGATGCACTATCATTATTTTCTCATAAACAAAATATTTAAAGTACTTCTCTTTTATAACAAAATAAAATTCAGTTGATTAAGTTTACAAATGAAAAGACAGAAAATGAAATAAAAATAAAGACAATAAATACTTTGGAGTCATGAAATTTTCTTTCTCTCATAAAATCGTCAATTTTACTCATTTGATGTTGATTTTTTACTATGGTACTATTTAGTGGTGAAGGTTACTATTAGAGATTACAAAAAAAAAAAAAAAAAAAAAAAAAGTGGCTGCTAAAAATAGATTCTTAGAAATTAGCAGTTTCCCAGAGTAGAACACTCTCCCCTAATGTTTACAAATTTTATAATATTAAAAATATGATTTCAAATTAACGTAATAATGTGTCACTACCTAATATTTCCATGACAACGTTCACAGCAAAAAAAAAAGGTAAAAAACTCCGAAATTGTGTTTATAGTAAGGAAGTAAAAAAAGCAGAGGGTGGTTAACCAGTTCCTTCAAATTTTGAAATCAAGTTTTGATCTAATGACGATAGGCAACAATTAAACTACGTAGTTTAATTAATTGTAGTTGTTATTGCTTACACCACTCGCATTCCCGAGCCAAAGTTGCGATGTTACTCGATTTAAGGAAGACAGGTACGGCTTTCGTTTTATCGAGCACCAATTTCGGTGGATGTGCGTTTGGCTCAGACAGCACACAATAGATGGCAGCATCCTCTATCAACAGTTCGATAATTTAGAACCAAACCAGAAGTCGAACCACTCCTGGTTTAGCACCCCCAGAGGTATTGATTCTTTTGGAAGACTTTATATGATCACGAGCATATTTAATGGCCCCCAGTCACCATTTATGAACACAGTGGATGGACCGGGTAGGATCCGAACAAACATTGTCATTTTTCCTCGAGTGTTGTATTCTGTATTTGCCGATAGAGTGGAGATTCCACTATGACTGAGTCAAAAGCAGCATTGCTTCAAAACGTAATAACTGATGTCTGATCTTTTATATTTAGACAGAAAGGAGCAGTTTTATGGAAAACTTGTCCACACACGGGAATGGTTTCGGCATAGCCTCTATAAATGGAAGCACCATCTCTACAATTTAAGCATCGTTCCGAAACGAAAGGAAATCATCAGAAAATCAGCACCCATGATAACTGCTAGCAACATAACACCAGACATTTAAATCCGCAGATTTAAACAAGCACCTACTCGGTGGTGCTTGTACACGTACTCGGTGGATAGCTTCGGTTTCCAAAAAAAAAAACCCAGGACATTCCGATTCTGCTGTTCTATCTACTATACTAGTTCTCGTAAATAAAATAATGATCGCCTTGTGGAATCAAGGAATACTATTTGGTTGCATTTCGGTTCTCAATTTTAATGATGCAACTTTCTGCATTTATGTCAATATGTAATGGACTAGAAAATCAGTCGTCAAGATACGACGGGTGAAAATTGCTTCTACATTTGAATGAAGCAATTGTTTGATTGTTAAAATTTTAATCCTAACTCCAGTGGATGAACCCTAAACTGCAGTAGATAGCGTTAAATGTTGACCACTTTTTCCTTTCTCTTAAAATGACAGTGTTATCAGTAAAACAGTTAAGTTACCGGATACAGTTCAGTCTTGTCAAAAAAAAAAAAAAAAAAAAGCGTTTCTCTGCTTGTCAAACATTGCCAAAAAATATTATCAAATGATCATGCCGTGAGGCGAGTTTGTTGATAACGTAAGGAGCGTTATTCGATTATTGGCTATTATATATATGAGGATTGAATATGATATCATGTCGTACTTGGATTGAAAAAAAAAATCAATGACCACCATTAAAAGCGCATACTGCAGACTTTGAATCCTCCCGTTAACAAGTTTATGTTCATTTAAGAGAAAATCCAAGTTCGTGTCCTTATTTTCAGCAATGCTATTTGAGACATAAACGTCGCATTTTGTGCCACCATTGTATTTTAGAAATGATAAATGTTTTTTTTTTTTTTTCAAACACACCGAGGAACCTTAGATAGCTAAAAAACAATTGTTTCGTTTTTCCTCTCATCATCACTTCTTCACAACAGGGAAGCCATTCATCTCATCTTATTGTCAGAATCGAACAAAATTTAAATTCCTCCAGTCTGCTTTCCTTCAGGTATAAAACCATTAACCTGTCAAAAGTAAGCCATTGTTTCGATAAGAAATGTTTTGTCTTTACAAGGCAAGCGTGTCGGCGTTGAAAAGGAAGAAAATGGTTTCTGATCGGATGAAATGGGCGAGCAATGGTACAAAACTGCTGACAGAATTATGAACAAGAGGTGGAAAAATTTAGGGAGGTCGTTGGAGTCGCGTTTCAGAAATTGATAGGATTTTTTCTCTATCTCACTCAAAAGCGTGATGCTGACCTTCGGTCTAAAATAAAATGAATCTCTTCTTACTACTATTGATTTAGTACTATTTTGTTGAGGACATCGGGCATAGACAGATTAGACATCAAAAGGTAGTTGGGGATTTATCAAGTTTGTGGCTTTCCAAGGTAATTTTGCAGAATAAATTTTAAACAAGTATATGGAGAAGAAACGGTCTTTAAAAGCCTTTCAAATTGATAAAGTGACCTGAAGAGATCCTAGAAAATTGGAACGTTTTAGAAAAGGTCGAAATGTCTCAAAATGCCAAAATACACAAATCTATTCTTGCTTAAGTTTCACCTTCAGATTAATTTGTTAATTTTATTTGAAAATATCTTTGTCATTAATATTCGTTTTTGTTTTTGGCAACGGTCAAAATATTTGTCCCACCCAACCACACTGACACCTGGGCAAAGTGTAACATTTCTTTTTTTTTTAAGAC
This sequence comes from Uloborus diversus, assembly GCF_026930045.1. Taxonomy (NCBI): domain Eukaryota; kingdom Metazoa; phylum Arthropoda; class Arachnida; order Araneae; family Uloboridae; genus Uloborus; species Uloborus diversus. The sequence continues at coordinate 46,988,628 of NC_072735.1, forward strand.
ACGGAAAAGGAAGTAAGAAACTTTTCGTTATTTTCAAATTCATTTGCAGGAAGTAATTTTGAAAACTAAAGTTACGATAAATGAAATTTTTCATGTCAACGCAACACATCAAATGATCATTGTAAATAACCATTAAATATTTTATTTATAAGCACTGTTCAGTTTTTCTTATATCACTGTACTTTTCCAATGTCATATTTAGTTACGCTCGTTTTAATTGAAATTTTTCTATATATATATAACTAATTAACTAATTGTGTAGGATTTATGAAAAAATGAATTTTATAACGTTTTTATTTCCTTTATATCGTCTATAAAGACTATAAAAACGATATGAAAGTCCTGCCTTTCATGTAAAAGATGCATATTTAAACTTCAGAAAGCTTTCTAATTGCAAAAAGTATATTTTAAAAATTTTTCAGCCTCATTGGACTTAAAAAAAGATTTAGTTGGTATGTAAAATGGCAGTCGAAGAGCTTTGTACTATGAAATGCGTACAATAGTTCAACGAGTATAAGTACAAATTAGAGCACTGAAAACAGTTAAAAACTCAGAAAACAGCTGTTTGAGAAAGAAGAGCCCACGAAGTCTGAACTAACGCTCAAATGAACGAATAGTTAATGTTGGAAAAACGAAGATGAAAAACGGAAAAATATGATCGTTTGTTTCCGAGCTTCTTCTGAGAGATCGAGTTTTTCTTCTTCCCTCTGAAGTCAGAAGTGTAATTTTTGACGTCTTGATAGTAAGCAATAATTTTGCAGTTAAATCCGCAAATGCAATTTTATGTAGACCACATATTTGCATATATTGAGATTTTCAAGATAATAGAAATAGTGTTATGATCTTGTAAGCCGATTATTTTCCGAGTAATGAGACACCAATTGCCAGATTTCAATCGCAGAAACTCTCATTAGGGTCACTGTTAGCAGAAGCATGTGATGATCCAAAGCAACAATGTGTAATCAAGACACTAATTCTTAACGTTTCGTTTTATGTTTTAGGTTTTTCGTTTTAGGTTCTTCAAGCTGATTAGTTCAAACATTTTCATCAATTACTTTGGTAGAAAGATATATTGTGTTAAAATATTTAAAATTGTCCGAAATAAACAGTGCAGTTTTTTTTTAAATGAAATATTTCATGAAAAAAATATGCTATTTCAAATTTAGCTTTAAATTTCATTTCTAGTTTCACTGAGTAAAAAAAGAGATGATACTGAAGTTTGGCAAACACAGCACTAAGAAGAAATTAACATTACTATACTACTTTTTCTTTTCTTAAAGAAGGAATAACTTCCTACTTGTAGGATATTTTTGAAAGTTCCTGTTTATATTTAACGAGGGTAAGGTGACTGCAGTTTAGGTTTTAACCACTTATTTGTACTTGCTCACCAACCATTGTGGATGGAAATTATATGATATGCTCTAAAAAGACTTGGAGGCCTTCTTGGAGGACTCTTTTGAACAACTACCCTGCATTTGTAGGAGAAAACAAAGCAGGCAACTTGATCACAGCAAGGTTTGCGTCAGAAAACCTACTTCATCTCATCAGTATCAAAAAAAAAAAAAAAAAAAAAAAAAAAAACCGTTGAATAATCCATTCTGCTGCAGCTTCGCTACTGGAATAATGTATTACAATAACGAAAATAAAAAGGTTAGTGTTCTAAATGTGTCCAACCTAAGATTCATGTCCTATGATATCCCTTGCTCAATTCATCAACGAAATAGCTTGGTTATTTGGGAGAGCAAATTTCTATTCTTTTTGAAAAAACGACAGTCCATCATTTTAAACTTGTTAGAACTTTAATTAGTAACTGGAACATATCTTCTATACATATAATAAAATAAGATGTTTGTGTGTGTGTGTGTGGCGCGCTTCCCGGGAAAACGGTAAGGTCTAGAAAGAAGAAATTTGGTATACAGGTGCAGTTTTTACTGAAGATGTGCACCTCGGGCTTGGATTTTTGATATTTTAATTGAAAAAAAAAGTTATTTTTAATCTTTTATGTGTTTTTTTGCACTTTTTACCTCACAGACCCCGAACCAAATGTACCACACAAATAATTTTTGCACTATAGTTTAGGAAATTTAATTTTAAATATGATGAATGAAAAAATTTTGAAAATTGAGCAATTTTTGTATGTTTTATGAATTTTTGAAAAAACCTTTAATTTGCGCTTTTTCCTGGTTTTATTTTTTTCTAATATCATCCTGCGAGAAGTATCAAAGCCTCATTTCTGAAACTTAAGTTGGTAATAATAAAAACATTTCGCCCTCTTCAGAAGAAAAAAGTTCTCAAAAATACGCAATAGTTGTTTTTAATAGTTTTTTTAATGCTGAACACATTATGTCTTTCCACGCATCGGTCGAAGAAAGCGTTCTTCAATCTTTTATGCCTCTGACGTCACTACTTGGATTTCAATTCGATATTTACGATGGAATCTTAATCGCAAACGATGTTAATCTTTTTTTTTTTTTACTATATAGCTTACTTCTACATTTTAAGACGTGTGACCACGTGTTTTTTCCGGCAGCGCTTGCTTTTTTTTCTTTCCTTTTTGTTGTTTTATTTAGGGATTGCACTTATTTATTTTTCCACCCCCCCCCCCCAACAAGCAGGACGTTTTGCTGTATCTTTATTACGTTAGATTTCATAGTTGTGCGCATTTAATTCAATAAAAACAGCGAGATTTTTTTTCTTTGTCAAACGCTGCTTTTTGCACACTATGGGGAATTTTAGAGATACCTTTTTTTTGCTGTACTTAACTAAAAAAGCGTTTTTTTTAGTGATCTTTGTTTTTATTAGGAAATGGGTGGGAAGGTTAAAATAAATAGAGACGGATAAGAAAATTTAGAGGTAGATGGTAAAGATAGATAGCCTCCGAAGGCGGCAATCTTGGCGTAAAAATGTGAATGGCACAAAAAAATATAAGCTGGATTGATTAATACCGCAGCCAAATTTATTTAAACAGCCACCGAAGGCGGCGAACTTGAAGTAAAAAGGTAAATGACAAGTTAGTCAAACAGCTGCCGTAGGTGGCTGCTTGCATAGAAAGGCGAATGGCGTAAGAGGGCGAACCAGCTGGTTGCCGCAGGCGACTATGATAAAATAAGATGTTTGTGTGTGTGGCGCGCTTCCCGGAGAAGCGGTAAGGTCTAGAAAGTATTTTATTGAAATTAATAATGATATAGATATAGATTGGTTGATACCGCCACGAAATTTTTTTCAAGCAAATGCCGAAGGCTGCGACATTGGCGTAAAAAGGTGAATGATAATATTGATATATAGAGAAAAACATTGATTATATCGTCGCTAAATTGTCTAAGCAGCCGCCGAAGGCGGCAACCTTGGCGTAAAAAGGCGGACCAGCTGGTCGCCGCAGGCGGCTAGTGTACAATAAAAATTAGGCGGAAAAAATCTCATTTCGACATTTAACATCGACAGCAGACGAATATTCGAATAGCCACGAGCCAATACAGCAACGCCTTTTTTGTATGAGTCCCGGTGCTGCCAACAAACAATTCAGAAACTATCGAGTGCTAAAGACAGCCATCATTTGTAATTCAATTGGCTCTAATCTTTTTTCATTCATAAAATGACTCACAAAAATAAGAATAAAAAATCATTCCAATGAAAATTTAAGTCTATGTTATGTTTGACGGCAGTTAAACACAAAAATGGCTAATTGATCTTAGTGACAGGCGCCTTTAATAAGGCCAACTTTTAAAAAACGTCAAAAAAGACTATCAAACTAAAATAAATTGAAAAAATCCTTTTGAAAAACTCAAAAACATCATCAGAAATTCCATATTCACTTTAATGGAATGGATGAAATTTATCATCACTATTGGGGCACAGATAAGTCGTTATTTTTTGTTTTTTTGGTCACTCCTGTGCACAGTTCGTGCACAGATGTGCGGCACATTCAACTCTGGATATATCCTCCGCCTGACCCTTCATTATCTTAAAAAGGGCATCGGAGTACTAATAATCCCTATCATGGCCTTATTGGTTTTCTAAAGTATATTTTTTAATTAATTATCTACATAAATAAGACTTTCTATCACATTAAAAAACTTTTTGATATATTAGAGAAACTACCGTGAATCAAGAAGAAACAAAATTTACTGCAAATCAAGTTCAGACAATTTTGACGAGACTCTTTTGGTTGCAACACTTTACCCTGTTGATTACAAATGGCTTGTTGATAACGCTTTATCATCAGTTAGGCTTTCTAATAACGATGAAATCACGAGCTAGCAAATTTTCGCTATAATACAAAGAAAAACGGGCGATTGGCTTTAGTGGTCTACGTGGCCTTATTTGTTTCACCCACCTTTCTATTAGGCTAAACAAGTACCTATAGTTGTCTAACCTGACAGAGTCACAATGCTGCGATCTGGAGTGGCGTAGCGTTCACAGATCTGCCTGGTTAGGTTAGCCACAACTTGAAGCAATAATGGTTTAGTGATGACATTTACATTTCAAGCGAATAAATTGAATTATTCAATACAGAATGCAGTTGTCTGACATCTATAAAACAAAAAACTCAATGCAATAAAAAATAGACGCAATTTATTACGTTACACTTGAATCCTTGTATTTATTTTCCATTTTTCTAACCAACAAACCCAGTAACATAAATAAAAGAGTCAACGACAAATCATATATTTTATCACTTCCAAGACATTAATGAAAGGGTTTGCCTACACATTCCTTCACGTGTGCGTTTGAAAAAGAGGCGTTGAAAACGCCTCAGAATCTGTAAAAAAAAGTTTTTCACCCTAGTGTTCAACCTCGGGATATAAAGTCGGACCATCGATCAAACGGTAGGGATGTAAAAATGTGAAAAGACTGACGTTGAACACATTTTTACGAGTTCTGAGGCGTCATTTTGTCGATGGTAGAATTTTTGTCGGCTGGAATCCAGTTCCAGGAAATTGCAAAAGAGAAGAAAAATACTTTCTTGAATACCTCAAAACAAACTACAATTTAATTAAACAAAGCGAAGGCGTTGGCAAGAGTTTTTTGTGGGGGAGGGGAGCATATGCATATTTAGAGGGGTTCCGATGAGACCAGGGCTCTTCACGCAGTAAACTTAAAACAACTCATTATGAATAATGAATTTAATGCTTTAAAACTTAAATCAGGAAAGTTCTCATACTATTTGACTTGAACTTCACCAGAAAAAAATTAACATTTACGCTCATGAAGGGGTACCCAATCATAGAATTCCAACTTTCGTAAATCCAGGTATAATTCAAATAAATAAGGAAACGACTAGAAAATGTTGCGTTTTGTGTACTGGTTAAGAGTGTTCATTCACTGGATTAAAATCATTTTTTTCATCTATCCCCCTCCCCCATCCTCAAAAAAAAAAAAAAAAAAAAAAAAAAAGAAGGAAAGAGAAGAAAAGAAAAGCTGACTCAGAGCCTACGCAGTTTTTTTTTTTTTTTTTCTTTTTTCATCATAATGTGAAAACGTTTTTGGAGGTGGTACATGCCATATATATAATAATGAATGCAATAGAAAACATGTAAAAGACAATTTCAAATTTTAATCCCAATTTTTTTTTAAAGAAAACAAAAGGTCCTATATTTAAGAAGGGGAACATAGCTTGTTACAATGAGCTATGTTTTTGATAATTTCTTTTAGAAATTTATGATAAAAAATATCCGTAAGTAATCTTATAAAAATAATTTAAAAAATACGGTTTTAAAAAGAACTTTTTTGAGTCTGACAAAAAAGGGGGGAGGAGGAGGTTAGACATAATAAGGGGTGAGCCAACATTTTTTAAATACAGTTTCATCTTATGGACCTTCTAATTAGCAGTGGCATATAAAATTATTTATTCTTAGAAAACATAACTTTAGGAGGGAGAGAGGAAAAAGAGAGATGGATATAGAGAAAGTGTGAGAGGGAGAGATGGATAAAATGGCTTCTGGACCGAATCGCCCACGAGACAAGAAATCAAAAGCCAAGCCCAAATGATCACTCGCCATTACAAAGAGTTAATCGTGATGTTTATCTAGACTCTGGCAAACAATAAAAAACATAGGAAGTTCCACTTTTCCCTTTTAAAGAACATAACGATGAACTAATAGATAAAAGCGAGACCAAGAGAAAAGATGGCGAAAATAAAATCAAAATGACGTTAGGTTCATGCATTGTTCAAACCTTTGTTTTCCTATCTTTCACTACGTCCACGTGATTCTGCTCATCGTGAGAGCATCTGTAGGCGGAAAGGAAATCTGAAGTGTTTCATTCTTCAAGTTTTTTGAAATTTTACGCCTGGATTGAAGAGGATGCATGATAGAACTTTCATAAAGATACTGGTTCAAACATTCAAATAAGGTTCAAATACACTCCACTCGCTTATCGCAACTTCCGTTATAACCCTATACTGCTGTGTGCAGGTAAAGGGCAGTACTGAATTTTTTTAATTTGTTTTCATTTTTGTCATCTATTGTACGTTAGCTTTATCGTACAAGCTTGCTTATTTCGTTTCCACTGGAAAAAAAAGCTCGAACAAAACATCTAATTCCAACATTTCCCTATTGTTAGCATTGAATTCAAAACGTGTTTCTCCAAACATTTCGAAAACTCGTTTCTGCTGATCCTGTCGCTTACCAGCCCACGGCAGTATATTAGTGAATAAAACAGAATCCTGAAAGCTTATTAAGTTTAGTTCTGTGAGTTTAGTTTAGTTTTGTTAGTTTTAAATTATGTAACGGGCTGTTCATAAATAATGGCACACTTTTTTTCAAAATTGTTGACCCTCCTCTTTTGTTACAAAGTCTCCCCACTTTACCTCCTCACCCTTTTTCAAAGGTGACTCTATTTTTCATGAGCATATTCTTATAAAAATGCATGATGCTCCTTCCCTCCCCCTTATCTCACAGTCACAATTTCGCGAACCTCCTTCCCCCTCAGTGTGACGTCATTTATGGACAGTCCCTCATATACTTCTATCAAAGAGACATTTCGGCAGTATTGGACAATAATTTCTGCTGTTTAAATGAATAAATATTGCGAACGTGAGGTCAAAAATAAAATAAAAATTTGAATTCATTTTTAGCAGTTTTAAAAATATCCTTAATGATGTAATACATATCTGAGACCTTATATTTCAATAGATAGATAAACGATCACGAATTTCAGGTGATGCTGTTGGTTATGAGTGGTTTCTACCATGACGTAAATTCATTCATATCTTACAGCAAAATTAACTGCCTAATTTGAGCAAAAATTCTGTGACGATAGCAGTCTATAGTAGGAAGGGCCCGATTAAGCTATCAAGCTAGACCAAAAACTTCTTAAAAGTCGGGCCAATGCCTAGTTGGCATAATCAGTAATGAGGTCCTGATTCATGGACTTTCGTTTGCGGCCTTTTGACTATATAATCCAGGTTAAATAAAGTGGGGAAGTGAAAATCAATCACTAGAAAGTGAAAATCAAACATTAGTTTCCATTTAAATACGAAACTACATTTAAATTTATGGATAAAATGAATACAAAGGATGTCGAGTTACGTATGCGCATGCTTTTGTAATAAAATCATGTTTGGATGCATAGTAATATTTAAAGGGAGTTTACCTGAAAAAAATGATTCAAAGAAGTACGGCTGTGAAACAGTCCTAACAGAAAACACTATTTTTGAGACTAAAATGTCATTCCAAAAGATATCTACCATGTGTTAGCAATGGAAGGCAAATAGGCGTTTATCTGTCAGATTAAAAAAAAAAAAACCATCAAGTGAGCCTGCCATTAATGGTTTCAGGAATCCCTCTGGATTTCATAAACATAATGTAAATATTGTGTATCTACAAATACCGACAAAAATTGTAAAATCTTAGGGGACAGGAAAGTTTCTGCTTGACGGAGAAGTTATTAAAAATTTCCGTATAACATGTCTTGTTATGATTCTTGTTTTGGAAAAGCTAGTCGCCAAAATATTGTTTTAGTTTCCCGGCGATCGGGCACCTGAGATTTTTCAGACACTGGTATTTATTTCGTTTCTTTTCCTGTAATATGTATTGAATTATAACATTGTAATATATACATATTTGAAACTTTAGCCTCTAGAAAACTTTGAAATAACGAGCTTAAGTATATTGACTTTAATATGACGTGTGCAGGTGAAGATTTCCAGAAAAGACAACAATCGCATAGAGAAACAAAGGGATGTAAGTGACAGTAAAAATTTGGAGCAAAATATGTATAAAGTTCAAAATTTTCGGTATGCTTTTGTTGAAAAGTTTTTCTAAATCATGGTGTATAGCAGCATCTGTTAGTTCTACAAAAAATACGTGCTTTTTCTTTTTATCCGTGGATCTTAAAGAGAATGCATTATTTTCCTTGTTTTGTTTAGTGATTGCTATCAGCAAATCCTAGCTTGAGCCGAAATCTTGGTTCAATTTAGAGTGCAACTCTTGGACGATCAGAAATTTCGTCTGACATCTTACACGGTGAAGAAAAGCAGATTTTATAGTTAGTTTTTTCATGCGCACAGTTTGAATAACACATTTAACACACATTTTAAACATATTGAATACACGTTTAAAACTTAGCTGAGTTGGATTCTATCCAAGATGTTCCCTGTGTTTTTATCTTCTTAACAAAATGGTTTGGTAAAACTTTTTTTGTGATTTTAGTCGCGGTAACATGTCTTTAAATATTTATTTTCTACGTATTTTATTGCTAAGTTCTATGGAGTTGTTCTAAAAGCTTTCATGAATAAAGTATTTAAATTTATATGATTTTTCACAGCGATATATTCACAAACTAAGGATTATGTTTACTTCTAAATTAAATACAACATCGTGAGTTAGTTTATTTTACAGTTTTAAACCTTGGAGTTAATGCATCACATCAGTTAAGCAAATTTGGATGGAAGGGGAAAAAAATGGAGGAGAAACAAATTGAGAAAAGGCTTGTTTAGAGAGTTTAAATTAAGAGCAACTTATTTCCTCAAATTAAATATATTTTAATAGTTAAACAATAATGCTAAATACAGTAATGAAAATTTATGCGTTAAAAGATGAACTATTTAGCAATAATTTTTGCGGCTAATTTTTTTATGATTAATACAAACAATTAGTAAAATGGAAAACAGAAGATTATTAAATAAAATAATCTGGCGAAGACGTTGTTGAGCTGTTTGGGTGCAATTTTACCATCACCATAAACATGTAACTTTCAAAGAAAGAAAGGGATAAACAATTGCATGATTAAGTGAAATAAAATTATTTTCATAAGTTATTTGTAACGTGTTTTAAAGTAACTTCAGATGACATACATCACTGTCATTCTACGTTTATGATTTCTTACGGATGCTACGGTTTACTAATGAAAGCTGGGACTGTTATTCAAATACATGTTAGGAGTGTTTTTAATTGAAAGAAAGCAGAAAATTGCGATTGCTGCTTCAATCCGTGACATGAACCCTGACTTACACCATTATCTTATTTGGCGAATTGAAAATGTAAACTAAACTGATTATATCATCGCCTCAGAACTTCCGTATTACTTGCCCACGAAAAGAAGGCGGATGACCTTGAAGCAAAAACATAATAGAGCATACAGGTCACTTACTAATTCCATAAGTAACGAAAAGAAGAGGTATTTCAAATATTTATCGTTAAATTTGTAAATTGGAAATATTGCTGAAATTCTTCACATTTAGTTCATTAAATGTTTGAACATACTGGGAACGGATAATATTGTCGACGGCTTTGGGGGGGGGGGGGGTCGCTTGTATCCGCTTCCTCTTGAAACTATAGTATATACGAGGGTAACATCTATCTTCTAGTTTAGATACAAAAGAAAAATGAAATTCCCAACAGCTTTTTCGTTCATTTAATTTATTTATTTTTTTTTTTCAAGACATTACGACTCCACTAAACATTACATCCCTTATTCAATTGTTATACAGACCATAACCAGGTCCATATCACAATTAAATAATTGTTTGTTTACTTTCAAAAGATAACATTGTTTAGCAATCTGTTACGGGTCAAAAATGTTACCAAAGAACGTAGTGTAGTGGAAATTTCCCTTTTCTTCGCTGAAATGGACGAAACAAAAAGGTTTTAAAAAAAATTAATTAATAAAAGAGTGTTTGTACTTGTTGAGAAACGTATGGTTAGATGAAATATTGTTTCGCACTGAATGAAACATTGTTATGACGGACATATGTATGAATTTACGTTTATTCAAATTTTCATTGATAACAATCATAACTTCGTGGGAATTGTTTTTCATTTGATTGGAAGAAAGATTACATTCGAAGTTTCAAACATGTTCTTTATTTATAGCAGTAAGTTACTACAAAAAAATGCATGAAAAAGTATTTCGTTAAATTTTTGCGTAGTAAATCAATGAAGAAGCGTTGTCATACAAAATGTATTTTTCTCAAACTAAGGACTTTTAATAAAGGGTTTTAAATATATATATATATTTTTTTTAAATTGTAACACGGAGTGTTCTAAAAATGACATTCCACATCCGTGAAATCTCTAATGTCATTTTTGACACCTCCATTTTATCAAAAATAAATATTAGTGATAACTAAAAAAATAAAATAAAATAACTGGATTGGAATATAACAAGCCATTTAAGTTTAAAGCACAACACATGTGAGAATATACGAGTATATTGTTCCGAATAAACGATTATATTTTGTATGTATATTTAACTCCCAATTATCCGCGGAATTAAGTGGCACAAGTGCCGCGGATAAATAAAAAAGGGCCGATAAACTGCAAAAAGACTGAAATGAGGGATAACAAAGGCAAAAATAATTCTTCCTCGAAAACATGGCATTATTGGTGAAGAGTAGTACCAGTTAAAATATAGGGGGACCCGGGGTAAAATGGGTAGCCGGGGTAAAATGGGTATAGTTGCATTTTTCTTCATTTTATTCTACTGGACAACATTTTTTGAAAATAAAAAAATATGATGAAAATGTTTACATATCAGGCACCATTTTGAGTTACGGAAAAAAAAATCTAGCAACTCATTTACAGAACACAAAACAATGCATTTATAGTGAGTGATAAACTTCTTTCTAAAAAAATTTACAGGAAGATTTTCGGAAGTTTTTTTATTTGGATTTGATAGAAAATGAATTTTTCTAACAGAAAACTCAAAAAATAAGTAAATTTTAATATTTACAAAAATTTTATAGCACTTTTAGTTGTACGGGGTAAAATGGGTATAGCCAACATTTTCGAGATAAAGACATTGAATGCATGAAGATTAAAAAACTTAAATTATCTTTGCAAGACAAATGTTAGATATTATTCATCTTTTAAACTAAAAGTATGTTTTTAAAAAGTTTTATAAATAATTACTCTGTATTTATTTGTTTTATTTTAATTATTATGACTTACGCCAATTAGTACTTAAAGGTATTACATTTTTCGATTTTTATCGCTATAGTTCATGATTACTGTACGTTAGTAATTTATGGTAAGTTTATTATGTATATGGTTCATTGCTACATATTAGAAAACATAGTAAGTATTGATAGCTAATACGCTGTCTTTTTAATTTCCTTTTAAAACTACCAACCTCCCATGCTCAGAACATAGTCTAAGTACAACTTCACACACAATCACAACAGAATCCTAATGTATCATAGCAAAGTTGTACTGAATAACTAAATCCTCCTGCTATACCTCTTGATTCAAAGCCATTTTTTAGCACTGGTAAGGAAATGAAAAATTTATATATATATATAAAAAAAAGTAAGAGTCCAAACAAAGGTGGGAGAAGTTTTAATTACAGAGCAGGTGACTGCAAGATTGTACATAAATAGGCAAGAGACAAACAAAAACAGAAAAAATAAATACACATAAATTAAATAAATTAAAAAAAGCCATTAACAATAATTGATAAAATAACTAATGAAGTAGGAGTGAAAATTAGTGGTTCTCCTAGTTGTTCACCCCAGCAATTGGCGACAGGGTGATTGTTAAATTTGTGGAATTCAAAGATTTTATCACTGAAATCTCAGCTGAAGGTGAATATACTGAGAAGTTTGCTACAAAATCATCTGCCAAATTATCCTATGTGTTCCCCAAGAGAGACAACATTGATGTTGTGCAGGCATCACAAAGTTGTAAAAATACTACCTCAGCCAAAACGCAAGTCTTTGCCAATGCGTCTTTTGTTCATAAATTTGGTTCTGTAAACATTTTTTGTGGTTGTTTTGGATTAAAGTTTTTATCCTCCAATGCAATTATACTCAATTAAAAAAAAAATTCTCCATTAGTTAGTGTAGTTCAACTTTAAACAGCATATACCCATTTTACCCCGGTGTATACCCATTTTACCCCGAAGCACGGGGTAAAATGGGTATACACAGGGGTAAAATAGGTATACCCCTTTACACTAAATTTAAAGTAAAAAGTTAACACAAACAATGTCCAACTTATACCTAAGATACACAATGTATAGAATATTGAACAAAAACACAATTATATTTCATGATATTTCTGCAATGGGTCACTGAAATCAAAAATGCTGTTTTTTATACCCATTTTACCCCGAGTGACCCTATGCAGTGCAGTAAAAATGGGTTGTATTTTTGCACAACGAACTTTTTAACATCAATCAAGTTCATGTGCAGTGAAGAAAGCGCAAAAGAAAAAAAAAAGAAGAAGAAGAAGAATACATAACTATAATAAATAAGTAAACCGAAATAAACTATAAGTTAAACTTTGAAATTATTCGGAAGCAAAAAAAAAAAAAAAAAAAAAGTACTGTTTTTTTTTTTTTTTTTTTTTTTTTTGCTTGCTGCGGAAAGACATGTTCCTGACTTTACTCGCGGATAATTTGCCCGCAGATAATCGGGAGTTGACTGCATTCAGAGGCACACAGATGGGTGGTTATGGAAACTCATTATGGGCTTCCAAAATTCTCTTTTCAGTAAATGTTGACTCCAGACGATTTGGAGTGAGTATTGCAATATTGCAAACATTTTTTTTTAAAAGATGCCTAGTCTCTTCTCATTAGATATAGGTATGTATGCATACGCCTTTTTTTCTAATCATTCTGTAAATTCAGAATTTCCTTCCTCGCAAAAGTTAAGGTTCAAAGCGTCCCTGTGATCACTCTTTTGTTAATCAAATAAAAAAAAAGTTTATTTTTTTTCTCACAAGAATTGCACAACTCATTGACGATTAACTCTAAAATCAAACTTAATCCTTTAATTATGAGACTATTTCTAACAGCATAACTTTTTAAAACATAAATTAAATGCATTAGTCTGAAAGGTTTCCTGACGTTTTGAAAACAAATGGTCTTTGGTTACACTCTGTTGTAGCTGGCATTGTTCTAGTTGACAATGCATTATCAAATTGAAGGACTTCATGTTCCTTGATGAAGAGCCGTTAACACATTTTTGCAAGGAAATTGTCAAAATTTATCGGTCAGAGAGCTTTTGTTGCTTTCATTGATGAATGATTTTTTTAATGATTCTATCGCTCAGTTCATCGAAAAGAAAAGGAAGAATCTGAAGTTGAAACGATTATTTACCCACAACAGCTTCTTTGGGAAGTAAATGGGGTATGGGCTGGGGTAAAAAGGAAAATTTTTGTTTGCTAACAACGACTCATGAAATTGAGATTTTCACATCCATGTATTCTCAGAAAACTATGCACAAAATTATATCACTCAATTCCTCCAAAGGAAAGTGAAGGAGCTAAAATACAAATGAGGTAGTTAGAAGCAAAGGGATGTAAGTACCAAATTTAAAATTTTGGAGATAACCTGTAGTGGATAGTGTTGCACCTTGGGATACTGCTGATTTCTTAGAATTTATTTTTAGCAGCCATGTTTTTTTGTAATATCTAATAGTAACCTTCACCACTAAATGGTTTCATAGAAACAATCAGTATCAAATGAGCTAAATTGATGATTTTGTGAGAGAAAGAAAACTTTATGACTCCATAAAGTTTCCTCCATAAAGAAAGGTAAATATTTTCTTTATTTTCATTTCACTTTCTGTCTTTGTATTTGTAAAACTTATCAACTGAATTTTATATTGTTATAAAGCAGAAGTACTTTAAATATTCTGCGTATGAGAAAATAATGATAATGCATCTAGATTGACCCCACCATTTTGGTTTTTCTTAAACCACTTGGTGATTGTACCTTGAGACAGCCAAACAATTGTACTTTAAGACACGTTTCAATGTACAACATACGCATGGTTCAGAATACTTAAGATATGTTTAGGATAGTGGAAAATGTTATAATATAAGGTAGTACTTTAAACACATTTAATGTTTAATAATAATTCATTATTCATGATTGATTTCATTACCATGAAAAATTTTTTTTTTTTTTTTTTTTTGTTTTTTGGTGCAAAATTAGTTCATGTATAAATGTCATGTTCAAACCTATATGGCTGTTTCCTGAATCATGAACAGTTTCCCATGGTACAACAGGATGTGTCCCAAGGTACATTATTCAAATCGAAATACATGTATATTTAGATGTCCAGCAAAAGGTATACAATTTATAAATTTTTACAAATAATTGATTTTTTTTCTATATATATTTTTTAAAATATAAGGTAAAATTTAGTTATTAAGCTGAAAAATAATAAACAGTGAATTACATAATTAGCGTTAAATAGAAATTTTTGTTCTCTTTCCATGATTAAGTCTCCCACATAGTAGGGTAGACCAGGGCACATTTACGAGGGTTTTTTTCAATGAATTTTCAAATTTTTATATTTGAACCTAGGAAATTTTAGACACTGTGGTTTTAAAAAGCAGTTAATTAAGTCAAAATTTGTATATTCAGTTGTTGCTTAACTTGTGTTTTTAACCGTAAGAAAAATGTTTTTTGAGTCCATGTCGGTTGCGTAAACTTGTCCCGAAAATGGAGCAAGTTTACGCACCGAGTGGGGCACGTTCACGCATATTAAAATTATATTAAATAGTAAGTGGAATAGATTTATTAACGAAATTTAAATATTTTATTTATCTTAAAACACTTTAAAAAAATAAAATCACAAATAATTAATTAAAGATCATTTTATAGGCTAAACTAAAATCATAGGACTTATTGCCAATTAAAAACAAAAACTATTGAGTCATCTTCTTCATCACTGTGAGATTTTACTAACAAAAATGAAGTATTTCTTTGCGCATACTTGTCTTGGGACTGCGTTTTGACATTTAAGACGTTGAACCCTGTCTTGTCCTTTTCTCGATTGGTTGTGTGCTTTTAAACAATTGATACAAGCGCAATTCTCTACTTCGTAAACAGAATCGTTCATTAGTTTCCTTTTTGCAGAGTGTACCAAATTTTCCCTGTCGCCGGTTTCGGTTTCACACTTTTTTCTTTGATATCTTCTATTTCTGCTTAAATAGAAACTTGTAAATTTTAAAGTAATTTCTCTTTTTTGTTTTGTTTTGCCCATTTTGTTTCTTTTCTTTGTAGCTTCTAACTGCTCTTGTCTGAGGGCTTCTTTAATCGGCGTATCAGTTAGCATTGTGAGCATCCTCTTTTTTTTTTCCTTTTCATGATTCCTAAGCTTTGTCCTATTTCAAATGGTCTCAGTTGGGGCAGTCCATTTGTGATGATGTGAAACGCTTACTGAGAAAAATACTTGGATTATTGATAAGCTTTATCATTATTTTGACATCTAACGTGGTTCTGTTTGAACGTAATGTCTTACCATCTTTAAAATAAAGAAAATGTATCATAGGTTGAATAGTGTATAAAGTTAAAGCTGAACAAGCATGAACATATCACTCTATAATTGTAAGTTATAAGATAGGAATCTTTTACTCAATTTTAAATGAATGGTTATTTTTAAAATTAAATAAGCTGAAAATACTAAAGGTTTGAAACAGTACAGAGCGAAAAACGCGTCCGAGGTACATTTAAAAATAAGACAGAGTAGTAAGACACAATAAGAACGTGCGTAAATGTGCCCCGTCGGCAAGTTTGATTTATTTTTACCGAGCGAAAAAAATAATAACTTTTCTGTCCATACAATTGCAATTCTCAAAAAAATGTAAAATTCTGCTATTTTTTATGTGTTTATTTGTTTTTAACAAAGTATTATTTATTCACAATAAGCTTCAAAACGTTCAACACAAAATTTACTCGGCTTGGTAGAAAACAGATTTTCCAATCCACATGTTAAACAGAAGCTCGAATGATGCTCAAAAACTTGTGAGAATATTTGCTAGGGTGCAGCATCAATCTGCTATGATTGTGGCTCTCCAGTTATAACTAGTGATTTTCCGGATATCCGTGTCCGTATCCCTATCCGCGGATATCCGAGGGAAAATAAAGATCTGTATCCGTATCCGTTACTTCTTTGACGGATCTTAAACGGATCATTTCTATTCTAAAAATTTTTAAATATTTGAATAAAAGACTCTTAAATTTCGTTTAAATTAGGTTTTATTCCCTATTTAAATTATAAAATATCTTTTCAGAAGGTAATTTGTATCCCCCCCCCCCCCGTTGCAAAAAGGAAGGGGAAATAAATTTTAAAAGTGTGTATCAGTGTGTCTTTTTGTGGCATTGTAGCTCCTAAAAGATGAACCGATTTTGATAGTTCATTTTTCGTTCAAAAAGTGACTTCATTGAAAATGTTCTTAGATTGGCCTCGTTTTTGTAGAACTTTAATTACCGGAGAGATTAATTAAAAATCGACTTAACGTTTTTCACATTAAGGGTAGTAAAAATTTACCCGTACGTTGAAAATGTTCGCCCTAATTGAAAGAAAGTTTTCTGCGTTTGATATTAATTTGAAACTTTCAACTTATATACATTAAGGAGCTATAATCTTGTAAAGTAAATTTTAAAGGCAATTCTAAGCCTTTATACGCGTAATTGTAGCAATTTCATAGTCGGAAGATAAAAAGAAAAAACTCAATCATTTAAAATTTTTACCTGCTGTCAGCTCATATTTGTTAACAAATGTGTAATCTGACCTGCGAAATTCATCTTAATATGAGGTCAGCTCTTAGAGACATGTTTTTTTTTTTTTTTTAATTTTGAATTTAATATCAGTTTTTGTTATTGATTTGGGGTTTCTGTTATTCTTCATTTTTGTTTTTCTCAGCATCCTTCAAAATAAGTGAGACTAAATTCTCTATTTACTGCTTGTAAAGGTGTTCCCGGCTCTGCATTTCATCGGTCGGAGTAAGTTCGGTGGAATGGGTCAGCGCTGCATTCATGCTGCAATAAAATGCAAAAAATTATTTCTAGCCTGTCCAATAGCAGCTTTACACTCTTGCTCTTGTATCCTACATCTACCAAGTAAGATAGAAATAATTTTTCTCATTCCATCTAAGCATTAATGGAGTGCTGGCCCATTTCTTCCAACCCTCCCTTAATTTTAATGGAGATTTCTTTAAAGAGTAAATCATAGTTTTGATTATATTTTTGCCGCAGTTGACATTTTTTGAAGAAACTGCCATTATTCTGACGGAAATACCTTCCGTAACAAATTTTACACTTGGATAGTTAAATTGGGTTAATTTTTTTTTTTTTTTTGAGTTCCGTATCCGTATCCGTATCCGCGGATCTTGACACCAATGATCCGGATCCGGATCCGTATCCGCGGATCTACTTTTTTAACGATACGGCACATCACTAGTTATAACTCGTTTTTGAAAAAGGGCTCTGCGTAAACGTAGCCAATGCGTAAACGTGCGGCGGTCTACCCTACTCAAAGAAATGGATTTTTTTTAATTTAAATTATTTTTTATCATTTTAAATATATTATTTTTTATTGTTCATATACAAATGCTGCTTTAAAAATGAGTTCGCCAATTATTTTTTAGCTTGATATTTTATTTAAATTTAGATGTAATTTTTCAAAAAATAAATGGAAAAAATCAATTTTCTGAAAAAAATTATAAATTTTAGGCCTCAAGCTGGACAGTTGAATATTTTTTAATTTAGATAAATATGCATGTGGGGTTATAGGGTTAAAATTTTATCAACATAAGATTTCGAACTTCCGATTTTTTTTTTTTTTTCTTTTTCTTTTCATTCGGCCTGGGGCAGTCTGGTTCACTTTTAGGCGCAAGTTGTTGCCGTTGTTCAAATAAAAAGAAACTTTTTACCCGACTGCGCGTGCGCGACGCAAAGGAGGATAATGTGTTTATCAGTCCATGTATTTATGTCTGTTCCTATGTGGCGTTCTACAGGCTAAACGCCCTGGCCAATTTTGGTAATTCTTACGACAATCGATTTGTCTTAACCTTGGGAGTGTCACCAAACACATGACAGTAATCAAAAGTACTATTTCAAAAACCAGTTGCCATTTTGTCAGTTTGGGATTGGCGCACGCTGAGTGTCGCACACTTTGTCGCACGCTACCTACGTGCGACAAATGCAGGTAGTGTTCACTGCCTGAATTTTTTGTTTACTAAGTCTATAATTGGGATCAAATTTGACGGGGTTCCTTGAATCAGAAAGAAATGGGCCCCGCCTGTTGATCCTTCTATTCTGCTTTTGAATTTATGATTTGTCTTATCTGTGTACAGTTATAAAACTATTTCAACGGTGCAGTTATTCAGTAGGACTCGACCGATGCATCGGCCTGGCCGATGCATCGGCGCCGATGGTTCAACAATTTAGCCATCGGCATCGGTATCGGCGGCCGATGCTAACTTGCGGGAAACATCGGCCCATCGGCCCTTAAAAACATCAAAAAGCCGATGAAATTGGCCGATGTTTTTGGGAAAAAAAAGGACCTTTTCTGTTTTACTTTTTAATACAAAGTAAATGGAGTTGTTGTTTTCATATAAAATTATTTACTTAAATTTCAGTATGAATTTCTATTTTTAGTCATCCCTAGAAGAGTTTTTAATACTACATTCAGGTACCAAACAAGTTAATTATTGCGTTGCTTCTTGCAGCAGGATGTACGTATGTATTTGTCGTAAGTCATAACTCAAAAATGATAATCTGTAGAAGGTTAAAGTTTCGTATGTGGGGTCTGCGGACGCTCCAGTTGTGCACTTCCCTTTTTGTTTTCGATCGGGTGTTCTGAAAAGCCTGTTTACTCGTTTTTTGTGGCTATTAATTACTTATTTCAGTGCAAAACTAATATAGTGTCTCAAACAGACGATCATTTGGTGATATATTGCCGAATTGGAGACAATGGAAACAAATATAAGATGGCGAAACCGGTTTTGTTTCATTTTGTTAGGTTCCCGTTGAACCGACGGTAATTTTTAATTTTTCGATATTTGTAATATGAATCACAGTAATGCAGTCTTTTCTGTATCGCTTCGACGGAGTTACAAGTTTGGGGCCCGTCGAAATACATTTTGGGGATCACAGAAGTTGTAAAACTTTTATCATTCTCACTTTTGTAACTCCTTCGGTGGCCCTATGGTTATGGGGCCTCTCGCGCAATTGCAACATTTGCTATATTTTAAATTCGCCATTGCACGTCAAAACAAACTCGGGTGCAAGTTTTGAAAGGGTTTTCTGCTCGATGTTTATGATTATTTTGAACTCTTTTTTTACGACTATTTTTTGAATTTCCGAGAACACTTGCGTGCCCCTCCTCCCACTCCCTCAATTTCTGAAATTAAGCTCTAGTTGTACTTCTGAGTTGTTTAAAACTAACACCATTCATAAAATTGGAGATTTTTTTTTTTCAAACTTTATCTATTGTTTAGAAAGAATTTAGGGCATTAATGTAATAAATTGATAAAAGACGTTTTGAATGATGACATAATTCGGAAATCAAAGGGACTTATGAATTTTTTTTTTTTTTTTTTTTTTTTTTTTTTTCAGAACTGCTGAAGTAGATTCAGAAACTCTTCCGAGGCGTTGGTGGTAGCTGTTCTGTATTAAAAAAATGAGGTTGGGGCCGAAGTGTGATTTACTCCAAAATCAGAGGGTGACCTTTACTCCAAAATCAGAGGGTGACCCCCCTAACCCTACCTCGTCGTTTCAAGCATTTCTTAACTATTTAGCGATTATTTATTTTCGTCAAGAAATGTCATTTTGCGTATTTCTCATACTTGTTTCACCTATATTTCGTAATGCGCCATCTCTTTTGCATCATTAATAGCGATCGATTTTTTTTCCGTTGTAAGTAACTATTTTTATGTATTTATATAAAATCAATGAATAAGTTATTTTCGTTTTTTTATAGAAAAGTTTCAAAAATTTTCTATTATGCAATTTTTCAAATTTCAGAAAATTATTGTTAAATTGAAAAATTTAATTTGAACTTGTTTTTAAAGCTTCATAAAAGATTAAACAATCAAATTGTTCAATACTATTTGTGCAAACATCAGATCAAGTAGTATTATTAACTAAATACATATACAGTAAATATTGAGTTTGTTTATTGTACCTGCGTTTTAAGAACCTTGCTCTTTTCATGGCTATTTTTTTTTCAGCAAAATGTATGTCACTGTTATAGCTTTTATGAAAAATGCAAACTTTTCTATTCATAAATTTTAAATAAGTATAAAAATATTACTATTTTGATTTAATATTGTAATTTATCTGTTACCTTTTTTGTTTAATTTGATGACTAAAAAATGTCTACGTGCAATCTTTCCACTTTAATTGCGTAATTTGTTGACGGTTTCATAGTTCTATTCTTATTTTTTTTTTTGAATGATTAAACAATGTAATTTAATTTTTTTAAACTATGTTTAGTGTACCTAAATCCATACATTATTACAACATTACTGAAATCTTAGTTATATGCTCAATTAAAAAAAAAAACCAAATCAATTGGTTATTAAACAGTCTCTTTGTTTTTCTTCCTTCTTTTTTTTAGCTATTGTTCTTTCTCTTTCATCATACAGCAGTCAAAAAAGGAGAACATGACTACACCCTATACAGATTGTACGTAGTACGATGCAAAAGTTCGGGGACAAACTATATAAAATCTTACCCAGAATAGTTCACATTACCGAAGCACATCCACCTTCAAAAGGTCGCCTTAAGGAACTATGTACTTCTGCCAGTGTTCATATAACTTTTGGAAACACTTCTGGAAGCCATTTTTTGCTACCTTCTATGATGCAGCTTCATCTTCTCCTGACGGAAAAAGCGGCGTCTATGCAAATGTTTTTTTGCTGGGAACAGGTAAAAGTCACATGGAGCTAAGTCCGACGAAACGTTATGTTATTTGTTTGTCATATCAGAGTATTGACCAATCGAACCGTGCATCCTCAACATGAAAGTCGCCTTCTTCCCCACGATGAAGTTAAAGCAGCAGCGCAAGAGGCCTTACAGGAATTTGCGAAAAATGTCTTCCAGGAGTGCTTCTAAAAGCTATACGAACGTTGGTAGAAGTGCATAATCGTTCAAGGTGATTATTTTGTAGATAGATATATGCTTCGGTAATGTGAACTATTCAGGGTTAGGTTTTATACAACTTGATTTCGAACTTTTAGATCATACTACGTACGTATTTACCATACTTTACCGAAATTTTAGACCATACTACGTATGAGTTTTCAATTTACTATTTCATAACGTTTTTGAGTGACGCAAGTTTACGTGCATGAAGACATCACAAGAGTATTTTCGATAATTAACTGAGGAGGCGTTCAAAATGGATATTTGGTTATCTATATGTTCTTAGGTACATATGTATGTACAGATGTGCCGAAAAAACTTGTGAAGTATAAATTTGGGGATAGTAAAATAGAAATTTAGGTCGAAATCTGATTTTTTTTTTTTTTTTTTTTTGTGGTTACAATTCTTTATTCGTAGAAAGGAAGTAAAGTGAAATGAATCGTTGATCCTTTAAATCCCTGACAATCTTATCAATTTATTTCTGTTTGATTTTTTTTTTTTTTTGCCATCGGCCAACGGCATCGGCCATCGGCCATCGGCAATCGGCCATTTGGATTAAAACAATCGGCCATCGGCCATCTTTGAACAATCGGCCAACAATCGGCATTTGCCCATTGGCCAAAAAATGCCATCGGTCGCGCCCTATTATTCAGTAGTACTTAATACATTCTAAACCACTGGTTTATGCATTTTTCTTTTTAGTTTTTTTTTTTTTTGGTTTTTACGCAGTCGGGTTTTTTGTTTTTATTTAATAATTATTTATTGTATTCAGTGTTTGGGGGAGAAATTCGTAGTTTCGTTTTATTTTGAAAGTACATTTATTCATTTTTAAATTTATTTCACTGTAACAGGGGAAAAAAACAAACGATTTTTTTTCTTTTTTGAAATAATATATTTATTTTAATGAACTTATTATTTTTCATTTTCTTTCTCTCTTTTTGAAAGCGATAAAAGATTTTTTCGAAGAAAAAAATATATTAGCTGCTTCGTTCAAAGAGCGCTTCTACTTTACTTGTTCGCGCATTTATTTTTTACGCATCCATTTCTTCAGATAAGCAAGGCATAAATTATTTCTAGAAATCAGATTGAAGTTTTTAAAAGTTATGTTTGAAATAATTTGCGATTTCAGCGAATTTTGGGACTACTGATCAGGTACTAGAAAATCGATATTGGTATACGGGAAAGTAAGCTCTTTCGGACTTGGACGGAACTTTTTGTTTTATTTTAAATATTCATCAGTTATTTATTCTTCTGAACTACTTAAGATTAAAGAAAAGAGAAAAAAGACAATTCCAGTATTTGTGGATTCTGTTTAAGCGTATTCTCACAAATACACTTTCATTTTGAAACAGGAATTTTATTTATTAACTTTTATTATTGTCTTTCGATAGGAACATATTTTTAGGGAATATTCCAAGAAAAAAAGAAAGGCTTTTTATTTTAAACACTAAATAAATGTTTTATAACGCATTGATCGACAGATGGCAGCACTACAAATCACTTCTTAAACGTTATTTTTAAATTAAATTTATTTTATTCTGAAAAGGTTTTGGCTGAAAAAAAAAATGAATGAGCATAATTCTGATTCCCAAATGTGTTTTAAAAATTACGGCAATCTTTTCATTATTGATCAATTGAACTATAATTCCCAGACTACAGCACATTAGATCCACCGTTGCTATCATTTTTGTCAGCGCAGTTGCTGCCATCTATTAGCAATAGAAGCTACATAAGGTTTTTAAAAAAATAATTTGTACTTTTTTTTTCTTTAACATAACATCAAAACAAAACAAATATAAAAGCAGGAGACCCTCCGCTGTCCCTCCCGCGAGCTTCCAATTAGAGGCCTTTCTGACCTCTCAAAAAGTTTCCCTATGCGTAAAATTTTGTTGGCAATCTGGCAAATTTGGATAGAAAATTGACACGTTGATATTTTTTTTTCTTTGTTTTAATATTTTCAATTGTTTTAAATGACGCGTAAAATTGCAATTCCATTTGAAAAATTTAAAATTTTTTCCCTCCTAAAAATTTTAGGATTAGCTTCATAAAATGTCACAATGATCGATTTCTTTGCCGTTGCAATTTTATTACGGCCGTTACTTGTTTTATATTTTAAGTAATCTTAAACGAATGAAATTACCTACTATTGAAACGTATAGTGCTTTAACCATGGAGATTGGTTTTCTCAGTCAAATTGCAGAAAGTTTAAGTTTTATACTTTTAATGTAAATACTCTTAAGCCAGTAAAAAAAAAAAAAAAAAAATCCAGGAAAAGAAAAATACATAAAGTTTTTTTTTTTTTTTGAAGACTAAGTAAAATATAATGTGTGAACATGCAGAAAAATACAGCAGTTTGAAATTTCTATATATATTTTTTTTCATTAAAAAAATCGTGTTAAAATTTTATCAATTCTTGCGCCAAATGTATAATATTAGGCAGTGTGAAACAAAGGGATGTAAGTGGACATTTTCCAGTTTTGAGAAGAATGTGTTTGAGAGATTTTCCAGGGTAGGCTTTCATTGAATTTTCCCCCTAAATCATGCTGTACAGTAGCACCCACCAGGGCTACTAGTACTATCCATTGCTCAAAGACAGAGGAAAGGTTCAACTAGCGTTTGTACTGGTTATCTCCATTTTTTTAATTTTGCCACTTACATCCCTTTACTTCTCACTGCCTCATGTTCTTTGCAACTATTTTTGTTTACCCAATGACTACGTAAATTGGTTGCAGCCTCAGAGTGTTTACTACTTCAGGTGTTTCCAACTTAAGCATGAAATGATGATTTAAAGCAAACGAAAATTACAAGAGAAAAAAATACAGCACATATAATCACATGAGGATAGGAGACAGAGAGATGCACACAACAATTTCAATATTTATATCGATAAACAGATGTACGTTATCTGTATTTTACTCAAGAACGAGCTGATGTGTGCATCACATGACTTCCTTTTCCTCCAATTTAATGTCATTTCCCCATTACTGGCAATTTTAATGTGATTCAATAGTTTACTTTCTAAATATCAAAAATAGTGGTCAAATGGAAACCAAATAAAAAAAAATTGCCAAACTTGTCGCTAAATTGGCGACCAAAGACTGGCGATATACCGCCAAGTGCCCGCCAAATAATAACAGCACTTGAGTATACATCGAAATTTACAATGATTTCTCCCCAAAAAGGGGCAAAAGACCTCTTTAGAATCACCCGAATGCAACCAAAAAGGGAGGTGCACAACTAGACCCTACTAGGAGTCTACGTACCGAATTTCAACTTTCTAGAACATACCATTCTTTAGTTATGCGACATACATTCGCAGATACATACATACGCACATACAAATATACGTACATACGGACGTCACGAGAAAACTCGTTGTAATTAACTCGAGAATCGTCATTATAAATATGGCACTTAGCCACGTGTGGTCGAGTCGAAAAAAAACTCGGTATTCATTCGGGGGTGAGTAAAATGGAAATTAAGGTCGATTTTTAAATGAAAATTTTTTTGCGAATACAATGCTTCCTTTTTTGTAAAAGGAAGTAAAAAATAATTACTTACATAGAAAATGAAAAATAGTAACTATTGCGCTCTTAAGATAAGTCTTTCCGAATGCGACGATAATACACCGGAAATTAATATTGTAGTTTTTTGTTATTACTAAGTGCTATGAGCTGAAAATCAAAATTATCAGAACTTCCCGAATAATGGGAACGTCCCAATCCCAGACAAAACTTCCAAACCAACACTGCCGTGACTGTTCGCTATATTCGAAGGTATTTTTGTTTAAATATATAAAACCGTTACGTAAAAGCTAAAAAAAGTTCTCATTGCAGCTCATTAAATGGCAACATTTGCGAATTGAACAGTAATTGCACATAGCTGTAGTATAGACTAGATGCACAACTTCACAGCGAAAGCCACTAGCCGCCATTGAACACGCGAAACTTGAAATAGACGGGCAAAAGCGTAGTCTATTTAGCATGCAACGCTGTTTGCATCCTCTCAGGCTACGGCAAATTACATGCGCTTTTCGAACATTTGCCCGTCTATACTATGTACCGTCTATACTCGTTGCCCATGGAACCGGTTTCTAGTTGTGTATCTAAATGGTACTACATCTATGTGATTACAGCTAAAAATGGCACTCGTTACAG
The DNA here is from genome assembly GCF_026930045.1 of Uloborus diversus. Taxonomy (NCBI): domain Eukaryota; kingdom Metazoa; phylum Arthropoda; class Arachnida; order Araneae; family Uloboridae; genus Uloborus; species Uloborus diversus. Next base: position 47,014,109 of record NC_072735.1, read on the forward strand.
CTAGCTGATGTGGCTCGACATATAGCGCTTTCAAAGACTAAAACTGAAATAATGGAAAAAAAAAGACACTTTGCTTAAATGGCAAATGCAGCCATAAATTTTATTTTAAATTGCTGACATAATTTCGTTTCACAAATAAATATCTTATATAATTAAACTTTGAGCGTATGTATCTATGTATGTACCTATGTAAGTATCTATGTCCAAGTTACTTCTCCCGAACGCCAGTGAACTTACCATGAAACCAGGTTATTTTCCCGTCTTTATGTTTGGGTATTTAACATAATTATCCGATAATAATTAGCAGAGATATAAATTAAAAACCATTTACTATGACACTTTTGATTTTAACATAAAATCCCTACTTTTCGAAGGCTTTCCTCCATTCAAATTATTATTCATAGACCACGGGACGAAATCTGTATCGTGTCTAGTCGTTTACCATGCCTTGTAACTACGTGAATTTTTGTATTTGCCATCGTATGAATATCCTTAACAAGAAAATACAATGTTCCCAACCCAAAACTTGCACATTTTTTTGCAAACGAAAAACGAATAATGTTAAAATCGATCGAGTGAGATGCAAAGGGATGTAAGTGGACATTTTCAAGTTCTGTGTAAAACGTGTTTAAGGAAAAAGTCCTTGGTAGGCGTTCATTGATTTTTTTTTCTAAATCATGCTGTATAGCAGAATTTATTAGAGCTACTAGTACTATCTTGCCCAAAGACAGAGAAAGAGATTTGTACTGGTTATCTCCAAATTTTAAATTTTATCACTCACATCCCTTTGCATCTCACTTCCTCAAATGATAAAATGCTAGAATGAGCCAAGTTTGTAATCACTACGTACAAACCACAATCATTTTACGAAGCAAAAAAACATTTTTTTTTTTTTTACATTTACTAACTTTTTCACAAATACAAATGCATAAAAATAAAACTACTCAAAAATAATGACATTATATATATATTTTTTTTGTTCAAGTTTCAAAACTTTACTAAAGACATAATGATCCATTTCTAATAATTACGATCAATTCTTTCTTCCGAAAAATTTATGTCAGGATAACAAAAATAATGGTGTCGAAAAATGCTGTTTTCATGTTCCTTCCTTCAAAATTTACGATAGTCATAAATTAAACGAAATGGCGTTTCCCCCAGATTTCATTATTCTGTTTGCTCTGTAAGCGAAATCAATTTATTAAGCTGGTTTCAGATTAGAATTGCGTACAGGAAGTAGTACTTGTTTTGGTTTATTTTTATCGCCGTAAAATATTCAAGCGTTGAAGTTTATTTTGCGAAAACCATGATTTACGGAATTGTTGGATATCTGTAAAATAAATATTTTATTAGTCAAGTTATTGTTTGCTCCTCATTGCTTTGGCAAAGCAATGAGGGTCACGTTTTCCAATTCTTAAGATAGAATTATTTCTTTAAGAATTTGTGGCAATTGCATGTCAGGTGATTTTTTTTTTTTTTTTTTTTTTGCTTTTGGAGAAGTTTTATGTCAGAAATCTCTTTATTTACTTATCCCCCCCCCCCTCTGGAGGTTGACTGGCCCAATCCCCCCCCCCTCACCACACATTTATTTTGTTTGAAAAAAACATAAGTTGGAGCTAGTGAACGTCGATATCATTGAAAAAATAAATGCCACATTTTAATTTGGAGTTAAATGAAAATGTAAAGCAACTTTCAGAAAGATAAGTACATGTTTTATATAGAGTTGGTTGGGTTAAGTGGGTCACCCCCCTAAAACGGAAATATGGAAAAAGTTTTCAAACTTTTTTGCACTGATCTTGTTAAATTTCATCACAGTGATTGATTTTACACATATTTGGGATTCGTGGAATTTTTTTCTAGGTCATAGCAGTAAAAAAAAAAAAAAAAAAAAAAAAAAAAAAAAAAAAAACCTTTTTTGGCGAATTCAAGCAACATTTTTCAAAGAAGTGTTTCCAGGTTATATTTTATTATTTCTAATGATAATTACTTTTTCACGCATATTTTAACTTAAGTTCATACAGCAACAAGAATTTTTGTACAAAATGTTATTAATAAGTGTTTAAGAGGAGGGGTATCCCTTTCCCCATACATTTTTGATATACGGGGTAAGTGGGTCCCAATATATTAATGGGGATTTCAAAATCAAAAGCAAATCTGATTAAATATTTGTATTGGTGAAATACAAGACGACTATTATGACTTGGTAGGAATTGATGTTTCAACTACAAAAACTGCTAAAGCTGATGATTATGTATTTGTGAAACATACGTGAAAGAAAATCCTTAAGATTTAAGTGTGTCTAACGTTGGAAGTTGATGAGACAAATTGAAAAATACTGTTGAATTTGCAAGAACGAATAAAAATAGTAACACTTTTTATTGGCGTAGTGCACATTATGTTGGAATAATTACTGAGGATGAGGCGATAATGTTTCTTCCGTAGTCGAATTTACATAGACGCAGAGTCACTTAGTGTTTCCAATTTCTTTTTCAACTTATAGTTTTGGCAAATTTACTCGAATTGATATTATTCAACTCTATTACGTTCATTAAACATACCTTTATATTCAAAAAATCAGTAATCCAACGTCAGAATGCACAAATATTGCAAAATATTGCAGACACGTGTTTCGGTGTTATCCGAGAAAAGCTTTTCTCAGATGACTTTTCATCCAGAAGCTCACATTTCTTTGCATTGAAAAAGGTGTTCCTTGTAACACCGAAACACGTGTCTGCAATATTTTGCAATATTTGTGCATTCTGACGTTGGATTACTGATTTTTTGAATTTTCAGCACAAAGGTATTTATTCGTTATACCTTTATATGTAAAAGTAAAATATATACTTATAGACTTTCTATAAATTTCACAAATAAATTGTTTGAATTGTTTTCCGTGATACGAAATTAAAAGAAGTAAATATCTCATAAATGGATGCCTTTCCAAAAAGAAAAAAAATGCCACTAAAAATGTACTTTATAATGAAAAGATCCCCTTACCCCCCTTTTTTTAGATATGCTTCATTTAAATTTAAATAAAGTGGGGGGTGACCCACTATCCCCTTACGATGGGATAAGTGGGACATCAACCCGATTTTTTTAAAAAATCATAATCGTTAAGAATATTTTAAGCATTTTTTGAAAAAATAATGATAAACTTTTGTTTATTAATAATGTCCAAGATAATGTAAGACAATAAGTTTAAATCTTTTTTGTTTCAAAACCTTTGTATAAGGTTATAAGAATGTCACATTCTCAAAAGGGGTTCCACTTACCCCCAAACAGTCCTACTATTTATTTCTTTTAAATTGGAACCCGGGGAGAAAATTTAAAAAATTCAATTAAAAAAAAATAAAATAAGAATGAAAGAAAAGCAAAATATGAACTTTATTTTTTTTTCGTTTTCGTTTTAATTTTCGACCTTTGCTGACTTTTTTTTTTTTTACATTTTCTCTTTCAAACATTCATCGCCTCTCTATCGCCCCTCATTAATTTAGGAGGCTCAAAATGAGTTCCTTGAGGAACCAAATTACCTGTTTGAGGGCGATAGTCTCTTGGTTTGGAACTAGTTATTTTATTAATGTTGCCCTCGGGCTATTTAGTTAAGACGAAGCTGATCCATTTGCGACTCTTGTGTAATTGAACTTTATTGCAATAAAATCTTGAAATATTTCTTTTTAACTGCATCCATAGCTAAAGTATTTTTTAGAGCATAAGCTGTGTAAAGAAAATAAGCAAAGTACACCTAACTTTTCTACAAAGCAAAATATTTTAAGCACAAATAACAAAGCAGTAATGCATAAATGTGTGCGAGCTACTTTTCATTTCCTTCTGTTGGCCAGAGGAAAAATAAAGCTTTTTCCAGCATAGCTAATAATTCAACAGAGCTTTTATCAGTAAAGGATATCTGTCTAAAAAAGTTACATCCCATTTTCATTTGATTATTGAGTGAATAAAGCCTTGAGCAATAAGATTAACTAGTTGTGAGCTACATGTGATTTTTTCTGGTTTTGTACTAGAACAATAGCAATAGCAGAAACATTTTTACAATCTTTAAAAAAAAAATCTTTTATTGCAGCTATTATATTTGATGGTAATTCAATCAATGAGGAAATATGTGCTGTTTTACATCTTTTACATCTACTATGTTGTTTAAAAAAAATCATGATTTTAGTTCTGTCAATTTTAAATGTAAATCATTGATATTTCTCGTCCGGAACTGAGACTTAGAAATATATTTATACACTGTCTAAATGTCCAAAAGTAATCTACTGTACTAGTTCCATCTTTTCTAGTTATCTACTGAATAACACCATTGATTTATTTTTCGTTATAACGCTGAAAATGTTAAATAGTTAATGTAGTTATTTATTAAAATGTCAAGTCTTTTTTTCTTAAAAAATATGAATTAAAAATATTTATTGTTTCATCAATTGCTAATTGTCTTTTAAACAATAAAAAAAAACGTTATTGCATATTTCCACAAAAAATAAATAAAATAAAAAATAAATAAAGAAAGAAATAAAAATGAAGTGGCAGAATTAAAATATCATTAAGTTTTACAACCTTAAATGAAAACATAAGTGTATTGGATTAGATTAAAAGAAAGTAGTGTTTTTCCAAAAAAAAAAAAAGATTTATTCCACTTGAGTTTAAATTATTAATTTTCTAATCCGCTTAATATACTTTCAAGTTAAAAATAAACCTCATCTGAAGATGAATGCTTCAAAAGAATAATTTTTCACTTCAAATGTAGACAAATATTTTTTTTTTCGCTTTTTGTTCTTTAATTAATGAAAGGTCAAAAACATTAGAGTATAAATGATAAAAAACCCTTTTGGAAAACCACTGTTTTTACGGAATTGTTCATTATTATATTAATAAACTCTACAATTTTTAATCTCCCTTTTCATTTAAAAATTGAGAAACATATGCTTCTTTTTACGCACTATAAAAACATTTCATTGTATTACTAAGATGAAAGGCCATTATGTGGTCAGAACGTTCATTATTTTAGGACTAATTAGCTAATATGAATTGCAAATGAGAAATTGCTCTAACCAGGAAACATCACGATCAAGGAAATTCAAAAAAATTCCAAATTGGTGGCATTCGAAAGAGCATTGGAAAACATGTTTATAGCACTGAAACTACGTGCCCTCGTGACCACGTTATCGAAATATGAGGTCTTAAAAATTGCCGAAATTTTTAGTAAAGTCGCCAAATTTAGCGAGTTTTGTTCAGAAATGGAGGATACGGCGCGAATTCAACATCTGCATCTGACAAGACATTTCACTTCCATATTTGGTCACCACCAAAGCGCGTGAGAAATATCGCATTAATTCTTTACTCGGGGGGTGACTACCATGGCGCGGTGCAAATTAAAATATACTGCAGTGAGAGGTTCCCCGAGCTTAAACTTTTGGGAAAGCAAAAATTATCAATTTACCGAAAGAAAATTCAAATTTTGCCGAGCGATAAAATACGAGTATGCGCAAATAATAATGTATGAGAAGTGACTTTCGGGAGTTAAAAAATTGTAATTATGTCCTCTAATTTGCCGAACTGTCAGACGAACTTTGTCGAAAAAGGAAAATTTTTGGGAGGTCACAGTGGCCTCCCATCAGTGCGCTCCTAACTGCAGTCAACAAGAACGACCTCCTATTACTGCGACTCTGTCATAGGGTTCGAGCACAAAATCTCGTTTAAAATTCCACAGATGTAATGATATTTTAGCATCCAATAGAACGTATTAACTTAATACATTTGAATATACCGTTCAAAGTTTAAACTTTTTTGCTATTCTTAAGACTGTCTGTTAAAAAACTGATGTTTAAAACTTTTATGCTTCTGCGGGTGAAATATTTAAACTGAAAGACTTTATTCGATGATGAAACTGTTTTGAAAAAAATATGATAACCAGAGAGAAACGGTAAACACACTTTAAAGTCTTTTTTTTTTTTTTTGAAAAGTCGTAAGTCTGAAGTCTTCAACAGTATCTAAATACGAAGGAAACGACATTTTTAAAGATTTCAAACCATGTTCTCAAATAAAAAGAAAAACGATTTCTGTCAGTTATTTCCAGTGTGTTTTTCGTTATGTGTATCGTTTTCAAGTTATGTGTAAGCCCTCTAACAAGTCAAATAAAAAAAAGAACTGTATTAATTTTTATTTTGATCCGTATTTGAATTCCCTTTTAACGTGAAACATAATTGGTAAAAGTGACTTAGGTATTTTAAAAAATAACTAAATAACATGCAATATGATATGCATTTACGTTATAGCGACTTTCAGTTGCAGTGACAGACTTTTTCGAACTACATGGGTTGTTGCAATGAACGTCGACTATAAAATTTTTGATAAGAATCTGTTATGAAGTAATTTCCGACATCGTTAGTTTTGCTGTGCAAATTTTTGACATTTACTATCCGTTGTTTTCTTTTTTTTTTAATTATTATTTTTTTTATTTTAAATTAAAAATTAAACATTTTCGCTAGCAGTGGTCAGACAATAAAACTTAATGAATGATAACTTTTGAAAAAATAAATAAGAGCTGGGATACTACAATCCATGATCATTTTCTTTCAACATCAAAATCTATCCATTTTATTTTCAATATATAAGCTTTAATAAGCATGTTTTTTTTTACTTATTCATATTAATTCTCGTACATAATTATTAATTACTTACAACACATTTCATAACAAGAGTACAAACTTAAATTAGTTAAGTAAAACACACTTGAAATGCACTTAAATTCTGAAATGCATTATTATCACGATTACAAAGTTAAATCCTACGTTCAATTTCGTTATAAAGTTGTAGCTCCTCTGGATAAAGCTCTCTAGTTTCCATTTCACAGGCTTCATAGTTACTTTTTAATTTTACACACACAAGTAAAGGATTAATTCGGAACATCGTTTACGCGCTTTGCAGATGACCAGAAATGGGAATGAGAGTCTTGCTAGACGCAGGCGATGAAATCACGTGGTATTTTCCATTTCTTGCCAAGTCTTTAAATTTGGCGAATTTTCGTAAGATTTCGACAGACTTTGACCCCTCATATCTCAAAAACAAAAGGACGAGGGCACACAATATTTGGGTCAAATTTTTTTCTAAAGATACTCTTTCGAATGCGACCATTTTTAACTTTTTTCATGATTACTGAGCTCGTGATGTTTCCTGGTAAGGGTAACTTATTTTTCCAGCTTTTGTTTTTTATTTAAAGTAAAAGGATATATAGCGCTTAATATTTTTATCTGTTTTACTCTGGATTAGTTTAAATAGATGGAAAAGGACGTGAGTACTTGAGTTATTATGAGATCACTCTGACTAGCACTTCCATTACGTGTTAAAAAAAACCTCCCGAGAAAAAATAATTATTAATAACTGGAAAATCGCCCGTCAAGGTGCCTTAACCGGTGAAAATTGCTTCTAGATTTGAACGAAGCAATTGCCTGTTTAGTGATATTTTGATAGTTGAAGTTTTCACCCTCACTCCAGTGGATTAACCATAAACTATAGTAGATAGCATTCATTGTTGACCACTTTTTTATTTCTGCTATCTCCTAAAATGATAGTCTTATCAGTAAAACAGTAAAGGGAGGAAACCAGTTTAGGAGGCAGAAATTTTAGTGTTTTTCGGGAATTTTTTTCAACAAGGAAGGAATAATCAGAATTTGTTCAAACTTTAAAGATATTTTATTCATATTTTAAAGTACACTTTGTAATTTTTTCAAGTCATTTCTGCCAGGAATAGAAGAGTTAGAAGATGATGTCCATGGATGGCCATCAGAGCTTGTTGCTGGCGAGCATTCCTGAAGTCACAATTTTTATCTGTAATCATTACAATTTTTTCTATAGTTAAGAGTCATTTTTTTTAAGCTTGGACACTTTTGATAGTTGATGTCTTCGATTTTCGTAAAAATTTCAGGATGTGTTAGTGGTACTATGATAAGAAAAAGTGAAGTTTATTTTTTTAAAAAACTGATTTGTTTGCCCTTGAGTAGAGGTCAAAGTTTAAGAACGTGAGAAAAAAGAGCTTAATATATGATTGCTTTGCTTCAAAACCAATGGGTGTAGCAAGCCAATTTTTTTTATGTGGATACTACTTGATACTAGGTACATGCTAGCCGAAATATTTTGGTCTCTCATTCATGGCTTTGAGGGCAAAGGTCAATTGAAAATGCTATTTTTTAAACTTTTTTTGCCCTGTTTGGGCCCGGATATCTGCTAAAGCCGTGAGTAACCCTCGAAAATAAGTATATACCTAACTACTCACCACAGTATAGTACTAAGAAAAACATGAAATAGCATGGGTTACTCTTTGCTTTAGCAGTTAAACGGTCTCAAAGTCGATGATTTTTTAAAAATAGCCAAGTTTAGACGTCAATAACTCTGATCGCGACGCATCAACAACTTTGGGACACAGCTGTAGTTATAGTCGAAGTGGTCTATTTTAAGGTCCAGGTTAGAAACCCATGGCAACTAATAAACTTTTTTAGTTACACGGTCTCAAAGTTGAAAATTTGATCTATAATTTCAAGTTTTTTTTTCAATTACTCTATGACTGATGAGTTAGTAACTTCGAGAAACAGTTGTAATCATACCCTAAGTGATGTAGTTGATGTAGATGACGTCAAGACAGCGTGATTTTAAATTTTGTTTCGATATGGTTAACTGTCGTTTATAAGTATTTAAAAATAGTTCTTTATTTTTCTTGAAGCCCAATCTATGTAGTTGAAGAATTAAAAAAACATAAATGCCGCTGTGAACCGTTGCTTTTTCCTTTGATTTTTTAACCTAGAAAAGCATATTTTTGCCCATTAAGGTCATGGTTAGCCTTATCAGCCCAGTGTCCTCACTAGGACACCGGGTGATGGGGTGGAGGATATGATCCTGTCTTGCCTACGCTAAACATATGTCTACGAACTGTGCTGAGTGACCAAAAATCATAAAATGCCAATTTATCAGTGTCTTAAATGTGACAATTGTACTTTCACCTTTCCGCTGAAGGAAATTTGATTTTTTTTACAAGTTTATTGAACGTGTCAAATGTGTTTTAATATGCTATCCTATTGGCAACAGAGAATGGTTTCTTTTCGGAGGTTTTTTTTTTCAGAGTTGGAGACCAATGTTCCTAGTTTAGCCAATTTGCCTTTCTTTTTTAGAACAGTGTAGGAAAACATAATTGAAAATTATATTTTTTCCATGGAAATATGTTATCTAATGAATGTGCAAAAGTTGGAGTAGTCAATCATAAATGAGGTCACGAACTTAGGATGGCCTTGTTTGGTGCACTAAGCATATTTTTTGTACTTCTCATATGCAACTTAGGGGTAAAGTAAAATATCACACCTGAACAATAGCGGTCCACTAATACAGTGGTTTTTTTTTCTGTTAAAAAAGAAAAAAAGTAAATCAGCACGAAAATAGGTCTCAAACATTTTCTACCTTGATTCTTTGCCCACAATTTTCAGAAAATATTTTATTTGACTAACGAGAAAAAAATTATATTGATTATTTTTTGAAACTTGAATCAATTTTTGTCTACCTTACTTTCAATTGAACATATTTTGTTAAACTATATACAGTTTGTTACTAAACCACGTGCTATGTCTCATTAAAATAGTACAACTATTTGAACACTAGTACTTGTAAACTACTTAAATGAAAAAATAGTTGTTTAACATTAAAAAAAAGCAGTACCTTACCTTTACACAATATCTGGCCAACATTCTCTCTGCTAAAAATTTAAAAAAAGCTGGTTGTTGATAGATTTTGTTTTGAATGCTCCGCCTTTCAAAGCTTCGGTTCAGTGTTGTTTGTTTAAAATGGCTACATCAGCCACTACTATCCGGTTTTATAGGTTTTACATATAATTTAATGAAGCCATCTATAAAATAAAGTACGAAACTTTTAAAAAAAATCAGAAATACATTTTAAAAAGGGAGAAAACTCAACACGTGCCATTAACTATATTGAACAAGTAAAAGTTCGAATTAAAAATATATTTTTTTGAAATTTTAAAAGTGTCATGGGTATGAAGCAGATTCTAAAACTACATCACTTGGAGCACAATTACAGCTGTGTCTGAAAGTCTTGTTTTCGTGGATTAGCTTAGTTGAAACTTGACACTTTATGTTAAAATTATCATTTTTGTGAGACCGTTTAATTAAGCAAGATGATTAGATCCCAAAGTTTTCTGGCCTGAGTCTAAAACTATATCACTTTGAATGTAATTACAGATGTTTTTCTAAGTTACTAACTCACCAATCATAGAGTAATTGAAAAAAAAAAAAGAAATTATAGCTCAAATTTTCAACTTTGAGGCCGTATAACTAAAAAAGTTTATTAATTGCCATGGGTTTCTAACCTGGACCTTAAAATAGACCACTTGGACTATAACTAAAGCTGTGTCCCAAAGTTGTTGATGCGTCGCGATCAGAGCTATTGACGTCTAAACTTGGCTATTTTTAAAAAATTATCGACTTTGAGACCGTTTAACTACTAAAGCCAAGAGTAACCCATGATATTTCATGTTTTTCTTAGTACTATACTGTGGTGAGTAGTTAGGTATATACTTATTTCCGAGGGTTACTCACGGCTTTAGCAGATATCCGGGCCCAAACAAGGCAAAAAAAGTAAAAAAAATAGCATTTTCAATTGACCTTTGCCCTCAAAGCCATGAATGAGCGACCAAAATATTTCGGCTGGCATGTACCTAGTATCAAGTAGTATCCACAAAAAAAAAATTGGCTTGGTACACTCATTGGTTTTGAAGCAAAGGAATCATATATTAAGCTCTTTTTTCTCACGTCCTTAAACTTTGACCTCCACTGAATTGCCAACAAGTCAAATTTGAGAAGAAAGAAGCTACACTTTGTCTTATCACAATACTAGCAACATATTCTGAAAATTTCAGGAAAATCGAAGGTGTCAACTATCAGGCTCCCATTCACTTTGTCCAGCTTTAAAAAAAATGACTCTTAACAACATATTTCCTCAGAATATGAACCTAATTCTGTTCTAAAAAAAATGTAACATTTCATGCTTTTGAGGTGTTTGATCACAAAATTCACGTTTTTCTACCATTTTTGCTCACTTTTTTCGCATTAAAAAGTATTTTTAATAATAATATCATCCCAGAATTAGGTTCATATAGAATGTAATTGAATAAAGAATATTCACACAAAATTTCAGAACGATTGACCTATTACATTTTGCGCTAGAATGCACACCAGTTGAAAAAAGTCGTTTCGAGAAAAAACGCGATTGAAAAAAAAAAAAAAAAAAAAAACTCCTGTTAACATTTTCCAATCTTCACAGTTTTTTAAGTGCTCATAGCATTGGAACTAAACCGAATTTTGAATTGAAATTTTGTCAACATATTCTTGAATAGTTCTACTAACATTTTATGACATAAAAAACAAATAGATTTTTCGACCCGTCTAAACTGGTTCTGCCCCTTAAGTTACCGGATCCAGTTCAGTCTCGTCAAAGTAAAGCATTTCCCTACACGTCAAACATTACCAACAATTATTATAAAATTAGCATGCTAAGGCGCGAGTTTTATTGTTGATGACGTCACGAGCGTTACTCGATCAGTGAATTCGCGACTATATACATGAGGATGGTAAAAATAAATATTGCCGTGGACAGGTAATACGTGGACAGGTCAGTATCTGTCGAAATGAGTTTTTCATATGAGCCATTCCATTTCAGATCAGGCAGGGTCTGTCACATGACCATCACCGATTTTTTTGGAAAAATTACAGTTTTTACAACTAAGGGACATATGAAATATCCCAAAAGGATTTTGCAAGAAATTTTTTTTTTTCTTCAGTTATAGCCTATTAAAATTCTGCACAAAATCCGCCATTTTGGAAAAAACCGCCAAAACACTCCATTTCAAATGGACATTATTTCAAAAGTATTTAACTTATTTGAATAATTCTTTTTTCAAAAAAAAAAATAAGGACCCATATATCCTTCAGACATCGTTTTTAAAAGTTTAGTTAGGTTTTTTGATAAAGAAAAAAAATCATTTTTGTCGCGAAAAAAACTGCATTTTTACCGATTTTATGATTTTTTTTTCTCCATGAAAAAAAAGTTTTTTTTTACTAAACGGAGATGGCAGTCTAAAGCCCTTATATGATAGTTTCATAACATATTTTATTATAATCCTTGGATGCATACAGCCTCGGAAATAAAATTTGAAATTTTAAAAATTTTCAAAAATTAGCGATTTTTGAAGTGATTTTATTAAAAAAACCCATTTTTTAAAAATCTAAAAATTGGTTCATTTGAACCCCATATAATGCTTAACAAGTGGGTAGACACCGCATCCCGTATTTTTTCCCATAAAATGTTTTATGATTTTTTGAAAGTGACCTTATCGCCCATGGCATGCATGTAAAATAAAAATTTCTAATAATTTCAGTCACTGAAAATCTGATGAAATTAATGCCTAATAGCTACAATAATGGTGCACTTTATCAGCAACAAATAAAATTTTACTGACTTTTAATAATGTAGCAGTATCAAACCGCTTCTGATGACCCAGTCAATTCGTCTTTTTGTACTTCGTTATATGAATATATTTTTCTGCTGATCAGCGCCTCATTGTTATGGGAGCTGAGATCCCATACTTCCTTATTTTTTTCATTCAAATTTTTGTATTTTTGACCGAATTCAGGCCACTTAAGCATTAAAATAAGTTCTGAAGACTATAGGGATCCTGACCTTCTTTTGTTAGAAATTGGATCCCTGGCTATAATAGCTACCTTTGGTGATCTGTTTGGTTACCTCAACTTACAACCATGTTCAATTAATTATTTCTCTCATAAAACAGTGGGCTTTTTAAATTCTTAAACTACAAGTGAGTTTTGCGGTATGAATTTAGTATACAAATTCTTACGTATAAAAGTAATCATACTGGGTAGGATCCAAAAATTATGTGACAACATTCGCCAATGTCAAACCAAAGCACGAAATTAAAATTAATCGTTTTAAATGCATTTTACTGTTCTTCCCTTTGATGGTTTCCCCTGTCGCGTAATTGAGTTGAAGAGAAAGAGAATTGAAAGAGAAAAAATATGATTCGTTGCTGCATATGAAAGTAACGGTGAATGCATAGCTTTGGATACAAAATAAAGTAATATTTAAAAAAAAAAAAAAAAAAAAAAAAATATATATATATATATATATATATATATATATATATATATATATATATATATATATATATATATATATATATATATATATATATATATATATATATTTACTGTTACTGATAAAGTACATCATTATCGTAGCTATTAGTCATTAATATAATCACCAAAGGCTCTTCTATCTAAAGGCTACACACAGAGTCTTACAAAAAGACGAATTGTTCCTGATTGTTGTTCCTGATAAAGGGCACCTTTATTGTAGTTATTAGGCGTTAATATAACCAGAACTTTAGTTACTGAAATTATTAGAAATTTTTATTTTACATGCATGCCATGGGCGATAAGGTCACTTTCAAAAAATCATAAAACATTTTATGGGAAAAAATACGGGATGCGGTGTCTACCCTCCTATTAAGCATTATATGGGGTTCAAGTGAGCCAATTTTTAGATTTTTAAAAAATGGTTTTTTTGAGTAAAATCACTTCAAAAATCGCTAATTTTTGAAAATTATCAAAATTTCAAATTTTATTTCCGAGGCTGTATGCATCCAAGGATTATAATAAAATATGTTATGAAACTATCATATAAGGGCTTTAGACTGCCATCTCCGTTTAGTAAAAAAAACTTTTTTTTTCATGGAGAAAAAAAATCATCAAATCGGTAAAAATGCAGTTTTTTCGCGACAAAAATGTTTTTTTTTTCTTTATCAAAAAACCTAACTAAACATTCAAAAACGATGTCTATAGGATATATGGATCCTTATTTATTTTTAGAAAGAATAATTATTCAAATAGGTTAAATACTTTTGAAATAATGTCCATTTGAAATGAAGTGTTTTGCCGTTTTTTTTCCAAAATGGCGGATTTTGTGCAGAATTTTAATAGGCTGTAATTGAAGAAAAAAAATTTTTCTTGCAAAATCCTTTTGGGATATTTCATATGTCCCTTAGTTGTAACTACTGTATTTTTTTCAAAAAAATCGGTGATGGTCATATGACACTTTTCATACCTGCCTGCCTGATTTGAAATGGAATGACTCATATGTTTGAGGAAACGCGTTTTGGATTCCATGCAAACAATAGTAATGTTGAAATTAGACGGATTTTTTTTCGTGTTTTATTTTTTAGCTGAAACCAAATAAGCAAGATTGCTAAGCAAAGCTAAAGCACAGTAGATGACAAAAATTCAAAATAAATAAATAAATAAATAAAAGAAAAGAAAGAAAAATTTGTAGTAACTGCATTTTTCCGAACGGCAGAATAATGAAAAAACATTAAAATATTGAATTTTATAATTTTTTTTTAATTTTTGCGCACCAAAAAGTTCTCGTTTAAATTTTAACTATTTTGACAATTTTGTTTAGGGCAACTTGTTATGGTTGACAGCTATTTTTTAACCGACTTCAAAAAGGAGGCGGTTATCAGTTCATACCGTATGTATGTTTTTTTTGTTTGTTTGTCCACTCACACCGTCTCACCTAGTGAACTGATTTCGATGATTATTTTTTTAATAGATAGGGGATGGCTCAACTTAGGTCCCATTGCTTTGTTTGACCATATTTGTTCGTTAGAAAAAAGTTATGAGCAAAAAACAATAAATTTCATGCAATTTCCCCATTAAATGATTAAATTTAAAACCCATTGTTATGAAAGTTTGGTGCCATATGACAGTAAAATTAATAGTAATTGTAATGATAATTTTGAATGAAGGCTTCTCTAAAGCAAGCATCAAGTTTCTTCAGGGGGATATTTCGATAATCGGGAATCTGGCGCTGTCGTCTCATTTTTGGCGTAAATAATTTTATTTTGGTAATTCTGCTGATTTATAGTAACCCTGTGTGAATTATCGAAATCTTCCCATCTTCAGTGTTATTGCTCCATAGTGGGGTAAACCTAACCTGGAAGCGAGGTAATGCAGTGATTATGATCTGCTTAGCCTTCACAATGCTACCACTAGGTTTGCTTCAACTACAGTAGTATTTTTATCGTTATCGTCTATGCCAATAACAGATGATCGGGGATAAGTTAGAAGATACAGGATTGCATCATAAGCTACTTAGATGCTGTGAAATGAAAATTAGTTAGGAAAAACGTAATACTTAAATAGTTATAATTAAATTAACTACACATGAATTCCAGAGAGGAAGAAAGATATGTTTTTAGTGCCAATCGCTTAAAATTTAACGCTTTAACGCTTGTTTATTGTTTTTTTTTTTTTTTTTTTAGTATGGAGCAAATAAGGTGAAATTTCGTGATGGTAACTTCTTACTATTTCTGAAATACCTACATTTACACTAAAAAGAATGAAATAAAAAAAATTTGAAAAAAAAAAAAAATTGAACCGACTTCAAAATTGCTCTAAAGAGTGAAAAATAATTTTATTTTTTAAACATCATCGATAATGCTTTTAAACATAATTTTTGAAGTTGGCGCAAAAACGATAGATAAAATCATTCACAGACATAACTCAACTACAACTATAAATTTAAACAGGCCCAGTTTCTTCACTATCACATACATTATGCATTGCTGACAACATATTTGAATAACGATATAAATGCTTCGTTCTTAACTTTGGATGCTTTTCTGAAAAAAATTATGAACGAAGCATGGTTACACTGTATTTTACGTTTTGTTTTTGGTCCAACTTCAAAAATTATGTTTAAAAGCATTATGGATGAAGTTTAAAGAATAAAATTATTTTTCACTTTTTAGAGCAATTTTGAAGTCGGCTCTATTTTTTTTTTCAAATTTTTTTTTATTTATTTATTTATTCTTGCATTTGCATTTGTCATCTACTTTATCTTTTAAAAATTAGTGATTCCTTTCTCTCTCTCTCTCTATCAACTTATTTTAAAACAGACAACAGTTAATTAAAAATTCAGTGCATTCAAAAAGGATATGTTTCAGCTGAAACCAAACGAATGAGCTTAACATCCCGGCAATGGCAGAAAATTTACGTAACGTTTCAGGGTTTTTTATTGACAAAATTTGTTGTAGATGCCTTTCGGAAACAATATGCGATGCGTTGCTGTTTTATTTTTGATAATCTGTGCGATAGAAAAATAAGTAGATGAACTCTTTGTCTACAGTTACAAATTTTAATTACGGTAGTTAAGTCTTAAAGTTAAATGCTCTTATGTGTCACACGAAAATTTATTGCGCTTTCGTTCTCTAATTAAATAGGGAACCATTGTTAGAAATATCGTATCAATTGTGATCTTTGAAGTGAACTGAAAAAGAACTTGCTAAACACAAACAAAAACTCTAAACTAAAAAGCACACTTTCAAATGGAAACCAAAACTTATTAGTTCATTTTTGTTCCGCGTTCGCGTCCATATAGTAAAAACGCCAGTCTCTCTAGAACCATCATAGTGTGTAGATATGTGATTTAACGTTAGCTAATAAGTGTTGTTAATTTCTTTATTAGTTAAATCATTGTTGAGCAGCGACAGCATAAAACATGAAACTATAACAACACTACGCAATTAAAGAAATATAAATAATTATAGAGATAAGCCTCAACGTGAACAACAGATGAACAAATAGAAGGTAAGCTCTTTGCTTACCAACTATCACCTTGTTAAATTGATTGAATATGGATGGGTAATTATGATTAGAATTGCTTATCGATTTATCAGAACCATAAGGTACTGCGTATTTAAAAGCTGGTAACTTCAATCAGCATTTTTGACAGGCAATTGTCAGTTATAGTTCTCAAATTATATCTACACTGCTCGACAATGAAAATGCAACGCCAAGAAGGAGTAGTAAGAAAGTGATGAAATTTGGGAAAAAGAAAGAGACAGCAAGGAATAATAAATGATCTTAATTTCAAAATGATAGGCAGAATACAGAGCGAGAACGGCGTCGGCTCAGTTAGGATGTAGGACTACCGCCGACAGCGATACACGAAGAAACACGTCTAGGCATAGAGTCAATAAGGGTGCGGATGGTGTCCAGAAGGATGGCTCTCCATTCTCTTTCAACTATTTGCCACAGTTCGTCTTCTCAACGAGGCAGGGACAGAGTCTGCAAACGGCGTCCAATCACATCCCACACATGTTCGATTGGTGACAGGTCAGGAGAGTATGGTGGCCAGGGAAGCATCTGTGTGCCTTGGAGAGCATGTTGGCAGATGCGAGCACTGTGTGGTTGGGCGTTATCCTGCTGCAAAATTGAATTAGGTAGCCCTTGAAGGTAAGAAATTCCCACCGGCCGCAGCACATTATCCAAATATCGTCGGGCCGTCATAGTGCCCTGAATACGAACTGGAGGTGATATGGAATTGTACGCAATTGCGCCCCAAACCATTATGCCACGTTGTCGTGCGGATGGAAGTTCCACAGTTACTTCCTAATTAGATCTGTCTCCACGTCGACGTCACACACATATACGGCGACTATCACTGGATAAACAGAAGCGGCATTCATCTGAGAACACGACATTTTGCCATTCTGTCATCCAGGTCGCTCTAGTCCGGCACCATACTAAACGTTGCTGTCTATGTTGTGGGGTCAATGACAGTCTTCTTAGCGGACTCAGTGATTGCAGACCACGTGCGACCAAACGACGGGAAATGGTTCTGATTGACACGAGAACGTTCAGGGTATCTTAAACCTGCTGCAAAATCGAGGAAAAAGTGACTTGTGGGTCTGCTACAGCTTGTCGATGGATGCGTCGATCCACGCGTTCTGACGTCACTCTGGCTGCCCCTGCGCCCTTCAATTTTGCCACATTACGTTGTTTCCAACCATCTTCGGCACAGCCGATGCACCGTGCTCGCATCTCGGTGGGTATCAGCTGCGATTTGACGTACGGACCAACCTCCCCTTCTCAGTCCAATCACCATACCCCTCGTAAAATCGTCTATCTGCTGGAAGTGCCTTCGTTGACGGCGACCTGGCATTCTCTCGTGTTACACGTATCCTCCAAGACAAAAGCAAAATTTCTTCGATAATTCTCCAGTCAGAAATAACGACACGAATATTGCCCATTCTGCAAGTTCCTTCCCTTATATCTTACTTTACGTGCGTCGGAGAGCTGAGCATTTCACATCATTTACATAACTCAGTGATGTACGTCAACTCTAAAATTTGCATAAATTTCTGAACACTCCTTCTTGGTGTTGCATTTTTAATATCGAGCAGTGTAAATTGAATTTGGTAAGTTTTTTTTTAAAGTAACAAATAAATGAATAAAATTTAGAAAAATGCACTTTTTTATGCCTGGTAAGTTGTATATCATGGAAGGCAGATAGCTGGAAACTAATTTTCTTTCTGCTTCATGTATCATGCTATTTCAAATGACACTTCGCTTAGTGGCTGTCCATAAATGTTACTTTTTCAACTTATTTTGCTACCCCCTCCCCTAGGGTGCTTAAAAAAACTTTTTTTCAGCTAGAGTCCAGGATACCCCCCTACTTTTTTTAGACTCACTAATAGCATTATGCTGTAAAAGTTTTAGCTTCTTACTCAAATTTTAAGAGGATGCTCAATGACCTTTTAATTTAACATTAGCCGTAGCATAGAAAATGCCACAAAATTTAGAAACATTTAATTTCCTCAGCTGTTTTTTTTGTAAATAATTATTTTATTGCAATTTATATGCATACTACTAGTTGATATTATAATATGTAGCATTGTTGTTTAAGTTCAATGTATTTTTTCAATCCTCCTCCCCATTTGGGGGAGGGGGTTGAGCATCCTCTTTCAGTTGAGAGAGGAAGCTAAAATTATTCCAGTTTCTTACTATTCACAAGTTCAAAAATATTGAGGGGTGTCCTGTTATCTAGGATAAACTTTTTTTTTACATTTATTTTTGAACTCCCCTCCTCTCTCCCTTTGTCACATGGCTTGAAAAAATTCAAAAGCATATTTTTATGAAAAGAATGTGTGATGTTATGCTTCATGCACCTCCTTCCTGCCCCTTCTCACAAACTGTCACAATTTCAGAACCCCTTCGTCCCTAAAAGCGTGACATTGTTTATGGAGAACCCCTACTTACATATCAGGCTCTAAAATTGCCAACTAATTTGCCTAATTACAGCATTGTCAGTTAATTAACACAATATCTAAATTATGACAAAAGTTAATTCCTATGACTGTAAAGCGGAACGATGTGATTAGTCAGTAGGCATTTAGTTCGTTCATAATCTTCCTGGATTTCAGTTATATTTTATTAAGAAAAAAAAAGAACGAGATCGATGCATGTAGAATTTTGCTGCTGTATCGTTTGAAAAAAAAAAAAAAAACCTATAAAATAATAATAAAAAGTCACAAGTACTTTTAGAACTAAATATTTTAAATTTTCATTAATTAAAAAAAGTTGCTGCTTTTGCGTTAAATTATTTTAAAAAAATAATATTTCTATTCAACAGGTTAAAAAAAAATTTGGAACAATTTTTTTTTTTTATTACTTGTGACCTTAAAGAAAATCTTAGTTTGTAACAAAAATATTTGTTAATCCTTTTCGCCTGTTACAATGAAACAGTTAATTAATAAATTATTAGTAAGTAATGCGTTGGAAAAATATGGTAAATAAATAGAAAACCGCAAAGATAGATTAATGCAACGGATTCTTTGCTTTATTTGTTCGAATTGTCCATCCGCATAAAATACCGAATTCGTCATAAAAATAAAACAAAGGATAATATCTATTAATTTTCCCAAAAAGGTTCCATTGAGAAACAAGTCTTTGTTTGAAAATTAAAACTCGGACAAATTTCCCACTTGATGAAATAATCATAAATAATAAGAAAACTGCCATTTTAAATTCCTTTGATGTCTCCAGGAACTGAAACTGTCAAAGATCACTTTCAGGACAGGATTTTAGATTTTTACTGTGCTCAGAATGAAAAGGAATACTAAAATAAATTAAAAAAAGAAACGGAGCTCATTAACTTTTATGAAATTCTGCTTTAGTTTTTTCTTAAACGACTAGAATTAATTTTTATTTTTCTAAATGAAAATGAAGTTGGGCATTGGAAGTATAAAATATTATTAAGAAAGTCAAAATAAAAGCGAATACGGTTTTTTTTTTTTATTTCGCATACTTATATTTTTTATAGAATGAATATTTATTAATAAGAAGTTAGTTTTCATAAAACATTGATTGCTTTAGTAAAACTAAAAAAAAAAAAAAAAAACCATCGCGCTAAAATATTATTATTTTTTTCTGACTAGAACTGAAGAATGGTTTCTTCTATCCGAAGTTATTTTTACAGATCTATCTTTTAAATCTAGGAGAAAAATGTGTAATTAAGCAAGTATTTTATTTTATTATTCTTTTTCCAACCCTTCTTCTTGATATGGATGTTTTATGAATCCTTTTTTCATCGTAACATTTCTAATTTTATAAAAAAAAATCTTAATACGGGACGTTAAAAAGCACTGCTGTAATAATCCACCAATTAAAAGAAAAAAAAAACTTTTTACATCACTAAAATAATTAATTGTTTTAGTTTATTTCTCTAGATGAACTTAGATTTTGAAATAAGATTACTTTTTGTGACATATAAGGGTTTTTATTGCATGACAAGATTAAACTACATTTTTTGACGTTTTATGGGGCAAAAATATATTACGAAAACTAAATTACTATTGTAAGTTAATAAACTGTTTCTAAACTTAAGAGGTTGTTTATTGCTTCACGGGCAGAATTCAATGAAAATTGCTTTACAGGATCACAATAGTGAAATGAAAACTCTACCCCCCCTCAATTGTGATTAATTGAGTTAATAAATATAGATTATATGTAAAAATAAGTATTACTATTTGAGCTGCAGTGGGCTTTATTTAAAAGCGGCATAGTATTTATATCACTTTTAAGTATGATGGCTACTTAGTGGAAATCTAATTTCATCTCATTTAATGGAAACATGATAAAAGAAATTACATTAAGGATATAATTTAAGACGATTTGGGGGCTATCATTTTTTTAAAAGTAATGTTCAATGAATTTCTTTGAAATTTTCAGCATAATTATATGATTGTAATAGCAGCTTAAATATAAAATTTCATTGAATTATTTTGAAATTTATTTTTTTTAATTTAAATTTATATTTTAAAACTTTTTCTTTCATATTACTTCTAGCGTCTGAAATTTCATCAAAATAATAAAATACAACTAATTATGTTACGTAAAACAACTGAAAATAGAATGTTGGAAGTAGGTTTTCAATATGTTGCGGTAAAGATAAATAATGGAAAAAAAGCCAAAAACTAGTCGTTTTTTGTATAATATGTTCAGTTCATATTTCAATAAAATATAGCAAATATATTCCACAAAACTAAACAAACAGAAAAATCTTTTTCAACAAAATGCTCTTAAGTACTTGGCATAACATTTCCAGCAAATTTAAATAATAGTTCATAACACTGGAATAGTTTTAATTTTGTAAATATACCGCAAATTATGTTTTGAGAAAATCATTATTTATTGTTTTACTGTTGTAAAATTTCATTATTGAATAAAAAAATTTAACTTCAATTCAAATTTATCACAAAAAAGGTCTTATGATTTATTTGAAATGGTATTAGTTTAAAAAATTTAAACATTAAATACATTTTTTCCACATGCATTTTTATATTTATTTTTTATGTACATTTCATATGCATTTTTTGGTAAACAAAGGGGCGTGACCCCCACAAAAAGTGTTATAACTTCGCCAGTTTTTCAGCGATTCATTTTTTTAAAGGTTCAGCTATAGGTCTAGTTTTAGAAACATAATAAATGAAAAACTTTTTTGATCAATTTTTAATCACCTGAAAGCTCCTTATCGCCTTAAATGAAAATCAGAAAAAAACCTGTACTTACAATGGTTTTGAAATACTTCTCGCAAAAATGGAAAAAAAAAAAAAAGATCATTGACATAGCGTAGAGATGAGTCGGAGAGTAAAGAGGACGAACGGAATGGGAGAGACCGGTACTCAGATCCAAACAGCTCATAGAACTTTCCGAGGAAGTATCACAGTATAGAGAATAGAAGAGTGATTCTTCCTTTCGATTAAAATTAATTATTTTTTAATGTCGATTTCAAAGAGAAACATATAGCGGTCCATTCCCCCCAAAATCAGATACAGTCGAGCCCGCTCATTGGAATATCGGTTAATAGAAAATCTCGTTTAATGGAATGAACTTTTAAAACGCCAAATTGTTGAAAGATGTGATTTTGGTCCCGGATAAATAAGTATCCCGCTTACTACTGTTTGACCATGGATTGTATGTAATTTGGCAATCTGCCAAGTAAAAACGATTCCATTTGAATAAATTTAGCAGGGGAGAAGGGAAAATAACGATGGGATTTTGATGCACGCGTTTTATAATGTCACTAGCGCCTTATTCATTTATTGCATTCTCTAAAATAAAATAAGAGGAAACAAAAATAGTTTCCATGGAAACAACAAAAAGAAAATAAAACATTTTCATTTCGTTCAGGAATGTAAAAGCAAAATGGTAAGCTCAAAACTTTGTTGCAAATAAGTAAATCAATTAGTTTTTGCCTGAGAAAATAAATCGAATATACTTTAGATTTAAAAAATGTTGCTGTGAGCAAATTTTCATTTTAACAAAACTAAGGCTAAAAAATAGAGACGGAAAAGTGCACATCTGAAACAAACCAACTATCATCCCTATAAACGAATAGATGTGTCCATTTCTGCCTATAAACCGGACATTAGCCTTTCCATGTAATCGATGGTCAAACAGTAGAATATATTTTAACGGCAAATTGGCTAGTCCATTAAGCGGGTTCGACTGTACTTCTTCCCACACGTTATAGCTCTGTATTTTACATCAAAAACAGTATTTTAAATGTGTAACAAACAAAGCATTTTACCCCCAAGAAACAACACATCACGTGTGATTTCTTATAGGGGGAAAAAAGAAAGAAAAAGAAAAAGGAAAAGAAAAAAAGGAGCCTATTACACGTTTTGAAAGTATAGATGTGCCGCATTAAGAAAAAAAAATGTTTGCTTTTCTTCGGAATGGCCCAGAGGAATTTGGTGTCACGTGAACATAATGTACACATTAGGATACAATTTATTTTTATTTTTATTTCCAATAAAATGGTAAAATTAAATGCATCTTTACCACCGTAGCTTTTAGGGTGACTTAATTGCTTCCAGGGTATTGAAAATTTGAGGTAATATACGTTTCTGTCTTATTGATGAAAATATTCATTTTCTTGTTAAAGTATATTTAATTGATTAAATTGGACTGTTTAGCTATAAAAACATGCGACTGAAATGTGGCTAGGGACTCAACAAGAGGATAAGAAATTTTTCAGCAGGTGCTCAAGATGTTCCACATCAAATGAAGAGTTGCTCCTTGGACAAATTCGTGGTTCACTCAGGTGCCTAGAGTTACTGCAAACAATCATCATGCTGCCATTTTTTCTAATACAATTGTGATTTCCAGAACGAACTATTAGATGCACTTATATGAGCATAAGCCGAAAAAATAGTAAAATCTTAAGAACTAAGGGCAATTTTAAAAATATGTCAAATCATTTCGCAGAGTTTCTAGAAAAATTCAGCGTAACAAATTAAAATTTTGGAATTTTTTACAAAAGTGCTCTTTTTCTCTCCTATAACGTACTATCCCTCATATCCCAGCATGTTACGATAAAGAAGCTATGATTTCACTGTGAGTCACAATGATCTCATTCACAAAGTGAAGAAATTGTGACTTTTCACGGAAGTTCTTACATATTTTGACATGTGACTTTTTGGCGACCTCACTGCAACTATTAATCCATGAGTGGTTACTTAGTGACATTATAAAGACGTCAATGCAACGGTACTTTGTTGATGAAACGTGACGTCACCGCGGAATGACATTCAAAAGTCTCTGTTACTTGATTGTTTAACAGTGGTGATTGTGACCGTCACCTTTATGTGAGCGTAACGCTGCATTCACGAAACAGTCCCATTTTCAGTAACTGTGATATTAGGGATAATCTGTTAATACACTTGTCACCCACCAAACTGTTTTTTGGTAAATAACTAGGAGGCTCTGCTACCTGCTCGCTAACGCTCACCAACCCCTGAAGATTACTTCGCAATCTTATTTGATTCGCAAAGATTTAAATCGCCCATTAAAAAGAAACAGATTAAAAACGCATTATGAGCTCCCTTTGGAACAAAAAGCACCCCTTCCTCAGTTTCAAAATAACTTGTACTAACTTGCAGAGCCGTTAAGGGCTAAGGGGCTCCTGAGCATTGCAAAACTGCAGTTTTGTACGTTTGAAAAGTAACTTTCATATTCATGGTCTCTAGTAATATATTTTGCTCTTTAGCTCGAGGCTTGAATTGAATTGAGCCTAAGATTTTCCGTTAAAATTGAAACCCTTAAAGTTTGTGAATAAGAACGAAGAAACATGCGAATCGAAAAGACGTAACTATAGCAACGCAAAATAAAACATTAAGAATTTTAATGGAAATCAGATTATTCGAACTTAATTTTTAACGGCTTGTAACTTTTTTTCCTTTGGAGATAAAAGCTCAGTTTTCGACCAGAAGTCGAGTTTGATCTGGAGCAAAAAAGGCCGCTCTTTTCAGTGGTGTCAAAAAAAAAAAAAAAAAAACTGTGGAATCATTTCTTCGCTTTTTACTGATAGATTTAATGAAGAAAGTAGTGCCTAAATTTTTAGCTAAGCCTATATAAGTTCGAGCTAAAAACACAAATAGCTCCCGCCGTATATAAGTTAGAGCATTGAAACAAATTGCGTAGAACGCGGAAAATTCAACCCTTTCCAACGATTTATAATATTAATATGTGCAAGTAATTTTACACCCCTTTAATAGGCAATAATAGGCAATTTGTGCGAAATTTGAGTTTAAAAAGTTAATTACAAAAAACTAATTCGAATTAAAAAAAAAATAAAACCCCTGGTGCACACCCCCGGGGCTCGAAGATATTTTGTACAAAATTTAAAGGCTGTAGGTGCTATGGGTTCTCCTGGACGCACGTCCGCCACAGATTTCCTTCCAGAGTTTCTTTGAAACCTTGCTTTTATTTACTATAAAGAGAAACTTTTGATTATGAAAAAACCTAAGCTGTTTTCTGCGACTGCCAATCAATGTTTCGAATTATTATTGTTACTATTTGTTGACATCAGATTTTCATTCGTACCTATTACTACTTTATCAGAAATTTGATTGTGTAAGCTTCAGCGTAACATCTTTAAACATAAAAGAATTTTATATACGCAAATTATGTTTTACTTTAGACAACTTATGTTTTGTTTAATAAACTGTTTATTCTTAGCCATTCTTCTCACTTTAGCTTAAGGAGTTCATTTCCTTTTCCCAAGAAGTGAAAATTTACTTAAGGCCTATTATCTCATGTTGTTAGTTTAATGTAATAATAAAATGCTTCTCAGTTGGAAAAAAAAAAACTCTCTTAAAGAGCAAACGAAGAAAAAAAGGAACAAAAAAACTTTAATCTTCATCCAAAATGAGTTTTTTGTGATGAGAACGTGTCAAAAGTTAATATGGAAGTTGATTAAATAGCTACACATCCAGAAAAAAGAAAGAAAGAAACTGCTTGTAAAATCTCGCTTATATATTTTTGATGCATTAAGGCTTATGGATAATATACTTTTGATGATGTATATTAAAGTACAAGTTTTGTTTTATTTCTATTATTAATGGATAAGCCAAGCAAAATATTAAAAAAAAATCTATAGTTGTTTATTTTTCTCTTTCATTGATTTACTTTTTTTTCCACTTTTTTAAAACTAATTTTAAAGCCTTTTTGCATTTGAATATCACTTAAAATAAAACTATTTAAATGTATGGTTTACATTTTTTTTGAGTATCATACTA
This sequence comes from Uloborus diversus, assembly GCF_026930045.1. Classification (NCBI taxonomy): domain Eukaryota; kingdom Metazoa; phylum Arthropoda; class Arachnida; order Araneae; family Uloboridae; genus Uloborus; species Uloborus diversus. Next base: position 47,040,111 of record NC_072735.1, read on the forward strand.
TTGTTAATTCAGATTTAAAAATATCGGGAATTTATTTGAATCTGATTTCTTTACATTGCATTTGGATATTATTTTGCATCACGAAACAGTCACGCATTCATTACATTCAAGTTATTAACATTCTATAACAATTTTAAAAACCCATTTGGGCCCCACAGTACTTCCTTTAGCTTCAATTAAATAATATATGTTTTTAATAACTCAAAAGAATGGGTGAATGTACTTATGTACAAGCGTTAGGAGCAATACTCTTTAAATGAATAACTTTCTAGGCAATTTTTTACAATGAAATGAGAAAAAAGTCTTCCGAATGATTAAAGAAACACATTAAAATGTAGTGTAAAATGAGCAGCTAAGTAACGAAAAAGCCTTTTAATAACGTAAAAAGTTGCATTCAAATAATCCCCCAACTAAATTTAAAAAGAAAATGTTAAATCAAACATTGAAGATTTACATAGAGTCTCATTAAAATGTTAAATCTGAAAAAGAGGAGGAAATATGGGGACGGCGTTAACGTTATTATTCCTTTTTCGGTAACGTAGAGAAAGTAAAAAAAAAAGTCCCCAAGTCAAGTGACTTACTGCAACGGAAAGGTACCGGGAATTGTACTTTCAAATGTAAAGAATGTAAAATGTAGTGGATTGCCCTGCCGGATTTGTAGTATAAATTAGCTCTAGCCTTACTCCAGTCATTAGTTGCATCCATGCCAATTCTTCTTAGGGTACTTTTGTGCGCTCGTAAGGGTGTAACACGATTTTACAAAGGTCAGTTCACGCCAGTTACTTGGGCACATAAGTATATTTTATTTGAAATTTCAATTGAAGTATTTAGTACTCAATAGTTGAAAGTTAAAAAATGTAATAGGACCGAAATCAACGGTATACCTTGAACAACAGCATCAGGAAAACTGACAATGTGTCTCAGAAATATTATCATCAGTATAAACTATATCATCATAAACATAAGCAACTTAAAAAAAAAAAAAACACATGGTCCTTTTCCCAAGCTCTCAATATAACAGGAACTATGCTACAGCCATAAAAGCAGAGGCACATGGTGAGCGCTGAGATGTAAATCAAACGAGCAGATGTGTGCATCACATGAAGTCCTTTTACACCAATTTAAAGTTATTTCCTCATTACTGGCAATTTCAATGTGATTCAATACTTAACTCTTTAAATATCACCAACAATAGTCAAATGGAAACCAGATTTAAAAAAAAAGTAATATTTGTCACCAAGTTGGCGACAAAACTTGGCGACCAAAAGCTTCGTGATATATTGCCAAGTGTTTGCATAAATTATAACACCACTTGACTTTGCATTGAAATTAACATTGATTTACCCCCAAAAAGGTGTAAAAGACCCCTTTAGAAGCACCCGAATGCAATCAAAAGGGGAGGTGCATAACTAGATCCCACTAGGAGTCTACGTACCAAATTTCAACTTTCTAGGACTTACCGTTCTTGAGTTATGCGACACACATACGCACATACGCACATATACACATACGGACGTCACCAGAAAAGTCGTTGTAATTAACTCGGGGAATGTCAAAATGGATATTTCGGGTGCCTATACATTCTTAGTCACTTATCCGCGTGTGGTCGGGTTGAAAAAAAAAAAAAAACTCAACATTAATTAGGGGTCGAGCAAAATGGAAATTAAGGCCAAATTTTGAGTGAAATTTTTTTCGCGAATACAGTACTTCCTTTTTTGTAAAAGGAAGTAAAAAGGAAATTAAATAAAAGTAAAAGGTACATATTACCGCACAAGGGGATGAAAAATAGTCCAATAATTCACTGACTTGTAAATGCTGACTACGGTCCCCCATCCAGTTGAAATAGGGTTCTTATTAGCGATATGGACTGCAAGAGAAGAATACAGACCATAAATTAAAATACAAGCGATGCTCCAGCTCAATGTCACGTTACGAATCAAACAGACCGAACGACTTGGTTAGCTCTGTTTTCTGATTATTCATCCGAAGTACAATTTTATGCATAAAGAACAAAAAACATATCGAAGTAATAAATCTAAAGACTAAATAACGTATCTGAACGTTTTGGGTTTGAAATTTAGCCTTAAACTGCATTATTTGTAGTTTCATCTTTTTGAGTTTCCTCTTAATTAATGTATAAATATTAAAATTAAAACCTTGCTTTACTTCTGAATAAACATGTTTCGAACAGTATTCAATGAAAATCCGAAACAACCCTTTTGGTGAAAAGCGAGGGTTTCTAAATTTAGCATTCCAAGCAAATCCTTTTACTTGCAAAAAAAAAAAAAAAAAAAAAAAACTTCCTAAGTATTTCTTCCACCAAAGCGGATTATGGTAAAGCTAAAGAAATTGCGGAAACTTAAACTTTCTGCTTCAAGCAAACGATTTTACGTTTATTGTTTAAGATGCAAGAAAAGGGGAAGGAGTAATCTGGTAGGATTAAATCAGAAACATTCGGTAACAACCCAGTTATACTACAACTCGTTGAATTTGAAGGATGCGTATTACACAATTTATTTAAAGAATGAGAACTAGGGAACCGTATTGTTTTTGGAAGTAGAACTTAGTGCTAGCTGAGCCCGTCTAACCATTTTAACATTTGTGTATCAACTTGATCCATGTTGGGTATAATTGAAGGGCTCTGGACAGAAATGTGACAAGCCACAAGGAGTGACTTTTCGACAGAAATTTTTCGTTTCTCATAACTGAAATTCAACTAAACATGACAAAGAATTATGTCATTTGGAGAAAAACAGATCTGGTTTTAGTTTTTCAGAATATAGAATGAACAATACTTTTGAAAATTTCTGCGTATATTTTTTGTCAGTTTGAAGTTGGCTTCCTGAAAATTCACATCATGTAGCTTATCACATTCTTACCCCTAGCCCTACTATTGCTTCTTTTTTTTTAATATGGAAAAATTATGCCAGATAATGTGTAATATAGTAATAGTATTGCGTGATATTTTTTTGGAAAGTAGTATTGGCAAAAACAAAAATCGAAAAATCAATATATGAGATGTGAATCAGCAATACCCGGTGTTCTCCATGCGAATATATTTGTTCTTGTGAATGAAAGAAATTTGTCAAATAGAGAGAGAGAGAGATATACGACATCGTATGTTTAACCGCACACCGTTTAACAACCTCTGGCTGAAGTTGTTTGTCCTGAGAGACATTCATTGCCTTTTCCGATTTATTAACTTGTTTGTCTCGGAAGTGTATTGCTTCCAAAGCCGTGATAGTCCACTATAGATTAAGTTATCGGGCTATACGATCAATACTTATTCTTTAAATCGCCAAGCTTTTAAGGAATTCTCCTGAGCTGTTGTGGAAAAGATCTTTTTTTCCGTGCATTTTTTATATCCTTTTACAAAGAAGGAAGTATTGTATTCGCAAAAAAAATTTCACTCAAAAATTGACCTTAATTTCCATTTTGCTCACCCCCGAATGAATGTTGAGTTTTTTTTTTCGACTCGGCTCCCCATGGATAAGTGCCGAAGAACGTATAGACAGGCGAAATATCCATTTTGACGATTCCCGAGTTAATTACGACGAGTTTTCTCATGACGTCTGTATGTATGTATATGTTGTATGTGCGTATGTGCGCATGTGTCACATAACTCAAGAACGGTATGTCCTAAAAATTTGAAATTTGGAATGTAGACTCCTAGTGGGGTCTAGTTGTGCACCTCTTCTTTTGGTTGCATTCGGATGTTTCTAAAGGGGTCTTTTGCCCCTTTTTGGGGGGAAATCATTGTTAATTTTGATGTAAACTCAAGTGGTATTACAATTTGGCGGACACTTGGCGATATATCGCCAGTCTTTTAGTCGCCAAATTTTGCTACCAACTTGGCGACAAATTTCGCGATTTTTTTGAAATCTGGTTTCAATTTGGCCACTTTTGGTGATATTTAGAAAGTAAACTATTGAATCACATCAAAATTGCCAATAATGGGAAAAGGACATTAAATTGGAGTAAAAGGAAGTCATGTGATTCACACATCAGCTCGTTAAAAATGTTTTTGCGTACTGAAGTGTTTTTGTAAGTAACAAATGAAGTAAAAAATATATTAACAAATTATTAAGTATAAATAAATAAATAAGTAAGTAAATCATAACATATGAATAAAAAATTAATAAGTAAAATAATAATAAATGCATAAATACATAAATAAGTAATATTTAAAATATAAATTAAAATACAAGAATAAAAATATTTTAATGAAAATGTATAAATAAATAAGCAAATAAATACGTTAAAATGGGAAAAGTCTCAGTATCTTCTATCCGAAAACAAAAAATAAATACATAAACAAATACATAAAAGATTGAGATGGATTAAATAAATATTAAAAAATTAGACTTTGAAGTAATAACTATTTCATAAGATTCAAAAACCGTGTGTGGGTGTGTATGTCGGTTGGTGAGTGTATGAAATGATGACCAATTTATTGCTTTTTAATAAAAGATTTTCTTTAAGCAAGTAAAATTTTAAGTGTACTTCATTTATAATGCACTACTAAATACGGCTCATTTACTAAATAAGATGAATGCATATTGCTTTTGGATTGAAAACTAGATTGCATTTGAGACACATAGGACAGAAAAAAAAAACAGACGAGCTAAGAAACAGAAACAAATCTTGTTTTACTGATGCTGGTTGCTTGAAAATTGTGCAGTATATCTTTCCCCTCGCTTCATTCACATAGTCATTGAGATATAGGGATGTAAAAGAATAAAAAATAAATTCAGCGAAAGCTTTAGTTTTAAAGTCTTGAAAAGGTCATTAAAATTTTATGTTTACTGCTAAGTAAGAGTGGTTTTCTCTTTAAGGCACACTTTGCATTTTTGGAAAAAAAAAGGAGCCACATTCACTGAAGATTTTGTTTTCATTGCCCAACCTTGCCAATGTTGCACTAGATCCGGCCTCTTGAAAAGTTTTATTAAGGTTGATAAAATAAGTAAATCCTCTTCTTTCAAATTCCCCACCTATCGCACTCACACCACTTAACACGAAACAACGGTTGCATTGTAAATAAAATGCTGGGTCCCTAAGATCCATATTGAAAATAATGGTGTACAAACTTGTGTTAAACTTTACAGCCTAAATTACTACAAGATGACCATAATTTTAATGCCATTTGTTATGCCATACCCATAGCCAAATTAGAACTTTAGGAAACTGTGTTTGGAAACTCTTTACAAATAATCTCTGATCAAGGACCAGCGTTTACTTACATTGAATTTGCTGGTGTTATGCTTCTGGGCTCAATTTTGTACACAGAAAAAATGATAAAATTATTTTGCTGTTACCCTAATTCGTTTTTTCCACCTCCTGAAAATTTTGGAAAAATGGATATGTTCCCTTTTGATAAACTAGTCCTCAACTGACATGATCGTGATTAAATTCCTCACACGTGACCCCACACGTGCCAACTTAACGCATGCGCATGCGGCTGCCTCTTATCGTAGTTTAATAATGTTGATAATTTTTGACTTACCCTTGTAAATTCCTTCTACATCTTACACATATAAGGAGGATATCCCAGTCTTCATCTAACGCATTACATATTCTTGCAGGTGTAATAAAATGTTGTGTGAAAAAGATTATCCAAATTCGAATTCTTTGTTTCAGTTGCAGATCATTGGAAATAGTTTCAACACTCTACTATACTTCGAGTTAATACGATCACTAGTCAAACTTGAAGGCTAATTACATATTTACATATTGGTAAATTAACAGCATTTTTACACTTCGCTTACACGTGTTACATTGGGTTACGAGTCCAAAATTCATGTGCAGCTAATTAATAATGCTTACATAAATGTAACAACACTCTATCGGAATATGAAGCTGGAAGGATCGTAGAACTATGGTTTTTCCTGCAAAAATGTTTTATGTAACACAGCATGAAAACATATTTTTTAATTCATCTACATCAAATTTATTACATCAAACATTTTACAGCCATGAACCCAATCCCAAGTGTATTTCACTACAACAAAAAGTTTCTTTTTACGAAACACTTGTATCAGCTAAGATATTTATTCCTTGTTTGAACCGGGGTTTTAAAAAATTTCTGGAACAAAGGCTTTGCATTATAAATTAGTTCTCAGTCTCTTTTATACCGGGTCATTAAACATGATTAAAGGTAATTAGCTCGAGAACAAAAATAACATATTTTTTTACTAAGTAATTGAAAAAGGCTTTTAATCTCTTTTCCGAAAACAATATGCTGCTTTCATTTTGATGAGTTTTATTCAATATAAAAATAAGCAAGGGATATTATGGAACTTACAATTTTTGTAAGATTGTTTAAAGAGACAAAATACTCCGATGTGTAGCAGAAAATATCTTTACTTATTTATTTTCAAAGTAACTTTTAATTATGGTTTCAAGTAGAAATGATTTTTTTACTTTCTGGCCACGTATGCCATGGAATTGGCAAGCAGCGGGTCTATCTGAGTGACAAAAAAAGGATAAAAAAGAACGTGTTTCGTTTATTTCAATGTGGCTCTGCATAATTTAGTTTACGGCTTCCCACCCGCATCCCCACAAACTAATAGATTTGTATGTTTCCGCCTGGAAACCGGTTACTCACTTTTCAATCTAACGGAGTACATCGCGGCCTCGCGACGTTGTATTAAATTGAATTCATATCAAATTTATGCATAGGAGGTGAAAATGTATGACAAAGTAAAACCTTGTTCTGCCGACAGTTTTTTGATATAATTTTTTTATAGAATGCGTAATAATAATTAATGTTCTTTAAAAGGGTTTACATGACTCTTCTGACAATCTTGGAATGGTAAACGTTGTCCAATGAAATACTAAATGTTTATGACTGAAGTATATGACAGAAGAGGGTCACGTTATTTTGACAGAATTTGAGATAATTACTTTTTGAGTTGATAGCGGATATAAAAATAAAAAAGGACGGACACATGACTTTAAAAGGATGAAGGTAATTATTTCAAAACGGTAAAATGTCTTTAGAGGAGAAAATTCAGAAAATACAATAATCCAACCATTTTGATGAATATCTAGGACAGACAAAAGCAGTTGTCAATACGTAAAACGATTATACGGAACTTTCAAATTTCTACTTTACGGACAACTCTATTACAAATCTATATTTAATAGCCAAAATGTGTGTCTCTGTAATTCTCTGACGTAAACAACAATAAAATTCGAGCCATAATATGTAAGGCGGGAAGATTTTCTTGTTGGAACACCTAAACTTCTGCAATTTTATTATTAATTTGATAATATATTTTGATAACGTTTGATGAGCAGACAAGTCATTGAGTCGAATCGGACTATTCCCTCAAAAGTTACTTTTTCGAAATGTTCTAAATTTAACGAAACTTTCTTCCAATCAAAAAAAGTGTAATATGGGAATAAAGTGCCTTCGCTGAGATCTTTTGAACAAATATGTTTGTTCGGATCATTATATTTACTCAAAAGTTATTTTTCTGAACTTTTCAAAGTTAAACAAAAAAATCGTAATCAAATAAATAAATAAAAATATATGTGAATCAGATTTCCTCATTGCGATCTTTTAAGAAAATAGGTATTTCAAATCGGACTATTCATTCAAAAGTTATTGGGGGGGGGGTAACAGAATTGAAGATCAACCGACAAACATTTTATCCATCGCAAAGCTCTACTTCACAATTTTTTATTTTTCAATCTTTATTTTATTATTTTATTTATATATTTATTTTTTACTTTTATTGGCTTTTGTTTTTAGCGATATTTTAAAAAACGCATCAAGCATTATTTCATGTTTTTTCTCTTTTCTTTTGCTTTTGCGGGAAAGTAGGCTAAGGGAAAGTGCAATTCTATTCAACTAAGTCTAATTTAGCAAAAAGTGCTGGATGGGGAAACTTTTCGCCAGTTTGGCTTGTTCCAGGCAGTGCCCCAAAAAGGCCTGTGCTGCAAATACAAAGGTACCGGTAGACCATGAATGAAAGCAAAATTTTATTTGCTGACACATTAATGAACGCAAATACTAAACATTACATCATAGAAAGTTGAAAAATCGTAATTTGAATTTTTATTCAAGATAATTTGCTCGCCACATTGTGAGTTTTCAGTCACTGCATCAGTGACTCCATTCATTATTTATTGGTGAAAAATAGGAGCAAACTTTTTGACGACTTTTTATGACCTCCGAAGCAAATTTATAAACACCACTGGTAATGAAGATTAAATATTTGCGTCAAAACTATCGGAGCAATTGCTAAGTCAAATTGTTCTCTTGAGAGTAAATAATAATGTAACGTAATCATAAAGACAAGACAGTTAAAAAAAAATAATAATAAAAACGAGCTGTTTAAATCGGACAGTTAAACACTTAAGAAAATCATATTCAAAGAAGTTATTTAAGAAATAATTCAAGAACATAATAGAGTATGTCTAAGGAACGAAATTAGCATGTTCATTACGCAAACTGAATATAAAAGACTATTACAAATGGGATGATTTTTCGAATCAGTCCAAAATTTTCAGCAGAATAAGGGGGGGGGGATAGTTAATTTATGGAAATGTCTATACTGACTTATATGTTTACTAAAAGAAATAATTAAGCTATTTAAGGAATCCGTATAAGAAAAGATACATTTTATCCATCATGTTTAAGGAATTCTTTTTGTCTTAGAGCGAAATCTTTTGTAATGTGGTGAGTATGTTCAGAAACCTTGATGCCTTCTTTAAATCTTAGGGCAAAATATAGGCTGTAACACAGAGAGATATGTGACATACAAAATGGTATCAATTTTATTTTCTTTTTCATTGGCAAGTTTATTTTCTTTTTCATATCGTATTTATAAGACAGGGGACTCCGCTCACGTTCGCTTGACTTTGCATCCATCCCATTCCATTTTAATGTCACCAGTGCCGGGTAACAATTGATGATTTTAATGTTTTATCCCTGGATATCCACAGGACACCCAGGGGTGAGGATAACTTCATGATATCATCAGAACTATTGATGGACTGGATATCCGTTCCCTTAAGGTTTAGGAAAGATGTGGGGCGGACTGATTTCCCTGGGTGTTCTGCATCCAACGGTATCTGTATTGACCTGGTAGACATTGCCTGATCGCTTAGCAAAAACTGCAGCTGACGACCCGCAATTTCCTCGTCTTCATCTATTCCTCTTCCAAAATCTTCATTAATTTCATACATTAAAAAACAAACATTAGATGACTGGCAATTTAGTTGGAATGAAACAAATATTGGACGTAGAGTCCTTGAATTCTTCCCAGCCGTTCTTTTTTCTCCACGAATTAAAAGTAGGTTTGAGACCATTTTCCTTTCAGGTCATAGACCATTCCCACAACATCTTCACAGATTTTTGCTTTCTGATTCTGCTAATTGCTTTTGCGAGGAATTAGGTTCTCCAGAACATTACATTTTCTTCTTTCCCCTAACGTCGCATTTGCATATCAGACGTAATCATAGTCTTTCACTCAATAAAAATATATTAATCGCCTTTTCACAACATCAAACGCGCATCAGACTTAACTCAATTTTCAGTCTATTGTCTAAAGAAGGCTTCATGTTCCAAGGCGTTGATTAATACATACATTTTATCTATTTTCAATAGTTAATATCGTTTAAATTTAGTTTTTTTTTCTACACTACAACATGTTATCTTCTGTAAAGTAACAACTCTTTTGTGTCGTATTATGCTTTATTATATTATTGTAAAGCTTTTATACCTTGTTTTTGTCTACTTTATTACACTGAATTACCAGATTTTTTGTCAATAGCAAATCAAAATTGTAACTGATAATAATGCATTTTTTTTATATTTAAAAAAAGTTCCTCAGAGACCCACTTGCTCAGATTTATCTGAACATTCAAAACCGATAGACCGAGCAATTGGTAGGTGCTAGTGGTCTCTGAGGGTGTCAAGTGTCAAGGTAGACATTGCCAGTCCGGAGGAGATAGGGTTACAGACACACACACAGACGGACGTGCCTTATTTTTTTAGGGTTCATAGATAAGATGAATAGTTTGCTCTTTACTTGCGATGAAAATTTTAAACCCAAAGCAAGTAGAGCATTTTAGACTTTATAACTTTTTTCAGCATAACATAATTAGGTTCTTAATCTCTCTTAATGCTTAAAACGTTTAGCCACATTCTAAAAATTCTGATTCTTCTTTAACTTCTTACATTTTTCTTAATCAGGAAAAATTTATAGTGAAGTGAATACCTATTTAGTTCTTATTGCATTAAAAATACTTCTGTATTTATTTGAACTCGGTGCGTAAAGTAAGTTTTTATCTACAACTAAATGACTTGTAGTGACACATTGAAAAAGTATGCTAAAATAGAGAAATGAAGTATCTAAATCCATGGGAAATATAGCCATCGAATTACATATACCCCAGTTTTTACTTATTTGAAAAACACAGTCAACTCTCTTTTGAACGACCTCCAAT